>NW_025334033.1:55751047-56376047 GCF_019186645.2 Phyllostomus hastatus | reverse complement strand
TAGTCACCATGAAAGATTATTTTGGGGCATAAACAATTTTCAAATAAATGTGAAGGATTGAAATCCAGCTCTAAACTAGAATTCAATAAGAAAAAGATATATGGACAATTCCCAAATATTTGGAAACTAACACCTTTCTAAATAACCAATGAATAAAAGAAGAAACCACAAGAAAAATTAGAAACAGAACTGAATGAAACTTAGTGGGGATGGCTGGGGTGGGGAGAGCAGCAGTGGGGAATAGAGACAACCGTACTTCGAAAACTATTTAAAAATGTGGAAAAAAAATAAAACACAGGGCATCAAAATTTGGGGAATGCAGCTAGAACAGTTCTTGAAGGAAAATGTATAGCACGAGATAAATGGTCTATGCCAATGATCACAAGAAACTAGAAGAAGAGCACATTAAACCCAAATTAAGCAAAGTATATAAATAATAAAGAGTAGAAATGAAAGAAATAAAAATGAACAAAAAAATAGAGAAGATCAATGAATCAAAAAGCTGCCTTCTTGATAAATTGAATAATATTGATAAATATTTAGAATGATTGATCAAACAAAGGAAGGCAGGGCAAGAAGACACAAGGAACATTCCCAATCCCCAGGGTAGGTCCTCAAAATGTATATCCGCTAATGTTTCAGAATTGCTGTGCACCACCCATTATTTTCTCTTTCCAAATGAGTCTGTCTATTGAAGTTATCCTATCCCTGTTTTATCAAAATATGCTGCAGGGATGGGGGTAAACAAATCTTCATTTTGTGGTGGCAGTTTTGGGTTGTTTTGTTTGTTTCTTATTTAGTGTTTGTTTTTATTTGTTGTTTTCCTAATCCAGAATCACATTTGGAACTGCTGAAACACGCTCACAAAAGCCTGGACTTTGAACCAATTCCAATGAATTGAATGAAATTTATGGGCTGTCTGTTTGGGGAAAGGGTAGGTGTATCACCATGCAGGAGGAAAATAGAGGGCAACTATGTAGGTTGTATTATTTTCCCCAACTCTTTATGGCAGCTGTCTCAGGGTATAATCCTCTTTAGGAAAATACTCCCACTGAGGAACGTATATACAAACCTATAGCCGTGACTGGCAGAGCCTCCTGAGAGAGGAGTAGATTTCCCACTAGAACTCATCCTGTAATTGCCTGGTTCATTATTGAAAGTCACCAGCAACTAAGGGCGCAGGACACTTCTATGTGGCCTGAAGGCTATGTAATCAGAAGAGCCATAGTTGAAACAAGGGTACAAAATTATAAATATAAAGTTAGAAATGAATGTTTACTTTCAACTAAGAGAGAAGTTTAAAAGTCTCAAGTGTTTAAAAAGCCAATAAATTCTTCAAACATCACAAAATTCAGAAAAAAAGTGCATAGTATTTTTATTAATTTACTGGCCCAACACACATCTATAACATTTTTCTCATTTGACTACATACTCTTTAATTAAGTTATTAAAATAACTTAATCTTTCCTTTAATTTGTTTGATCAAAATTTGTATTTTAATTGCAGAT
This sequence comes from Phyllostomus hastatus, assembly GCF_019186645.2. Taxonomy (NCBI): domain Eukaryota; kingdom Metazoa; phylum Chordata; class Mammalia; order Chiroptera; family Phyllostomidae; genus Phyllostomus; species Phyllostomus hastatus. Next base: position 56,374,539 of record NW_025334033.1, on the reverse strand, counting down.
AGTTTAGAAACGTTTCAAATTCACAACTTCTTATTAGCTTTTACAACGACTAGCCAGAAATACTTTGAATTTATGATACTTTTTAATTTGTCATCGATGCCCTTGTTGTAACAGCCTAGTGAGGATATGTTGGATCCTGGAACTCGGTGTCATGATGCGGGCGAGTGGGCACATTGGGCAGGAGAAACCCTCCCAGAAGGCACTCCGCCACTGTGACAGCAGGCAGTAATTTATGCACAGAAGGATGAAAAACGACATAACCGTATAGTACCAAACTCAAACTAGATGTATATGAAATTCAGTTTCCTTGACAAAAATGTTTTCACTGATAGACCATTCAAGCGGCAATTGCTTTTCTAAAAATCTTTCCCCAGTACGCAGCAGCAAAATCATTAATAAATCTATGCGAGACTGTTATTTGTAATAGAAAAAGACTGTCAACACCTTAACTGTCTGTAATAGGAGACTGGTTTTACAACACAAGGTACACCCACAAATGGAATACCATACAACTGTAACAAAAAGGAAGAAATCTCGGCATGCTGCTCTTCGAAGGTCTTCAATACAGAAAAGCTGAGAAAAACGCATGTTGAGAATAGTGTGAACGGCACTGCATTGTATCCAAGAAAAGGGGTAGTATTAAAAGTGAGAGAGATTTCATAACATTTAGAGACACACACTGAAGATTTTACAGATGAAAAAGAGCCTTAACTTTACAATAATCTTGTATATGTGTGGTGGGGGAAAGAAAATAAAGTGGGTAAAAATATAGATGAACATAAACAATGACGTAGTATGATCTCCACCCTACAGATATACACATGTATAAATATACACTTATAAAAATGTACAATGCAGCATAGTGTATAATAGAAAAACAAAACTGTAAACTACATATATATGTGTGTATATATATACATACACACACACACACATTCTTGTAATCCATTTCTTTCCTCATTACTAGGGAGGATGAACCCAAGAAAAAGAAACGTAAGCAGATGATCCCACCTAGTCTCTTTATAAGCATAACTAAAGCTCTGGGTAATAGGTTAATAATACTTGGTAATACTGGTTAGCTAGAGAGTATTATCTATGGAATGCTTTAAGTGGAATATCCCTGGATTCGGATTGCTTATGGGAAGCAAATTTACAACCCATAGATTTATGGGGCATGACTCTCTGGAGAATGTCATGTAGACTATATCACTCCATGGGGTAGTAAATGGAGGAGATGTTCCTTAACTGAAAAATCTACTTGCTGTGTGAGGGGACCCATGAAATGAAATTCATTAGAGAACTCATCTATTATTCTAGGCCAGAGAGCATCATGCCTCAAAAGGGAAATGGATTATACTGTGTATACAGGGTGGCAAAATTAGGCCTATAGTTGTTCTATATGGGAAAAAATGTATAATATAAGAATAAATAATAATACAAGAGTAAACTGTTTTGTGTATTCACAACTGTAAACCTACTTTTGCCAACCCCTGTCTAGTTAATGATATAAACACTTTTTTGAGTACCTACTCTGTGTGAGGTTTACAAGTATTTCTCTGAATCTTCACAGCAATTCAGTGAGGTAAATAACCTTTTACCCATTTTACATGTAAGGAAACCAAGGCTTGGAGTAGCTGGAAAATTTTTCCAAAGTCATGTGGCAAGGAATAGAACTCAAAAGCCCAAGAATGCTCAATTTGATGTACTATTGTGTTAGTCAGGGTTCTATGGAGAAACAGAACCAATAGGAGAGAGGTCTGAGGAGGACCCAAAAACAACCAGAATTACCTTCTATAGGCTGGGCCTCCTGCAGTACAGGCTTCCCCCACTAGGTGAGTGTTCTAGGAGCCCATCTGTACCAGTGTGCCAGCTGGCGTTGTTGTGAGAGGCTGTGTTCAGCGTCAGTGAAATTTTTGGAGACTCTTTCAATCCCTTTGCCCATTTCACGATGGGTAATTCATGAGTGCACCTGCCCGGACAGTACTGAGTGCTCATAAGTCCCCTTCCCTATTCACCCAATCTCACCCTGAGAGACCTTTCTCTTTGTTTGTCTGGGTGAAAAAAAAGTCCTCAAAGAGAAATGTTTTGCAGATGTGGAAGAGGTGGGGAAAAATGGCAGAAGCACTATAAGGCATCAAAATCAACAAGTTCAAAAACTGTTTTGAGCAGTGGAAAAAACATCTCAATAGGTGTATTGCATCAACTGGAGAGTACTTTGAAGGTGAATGAAGTTTAAACATGTAAGAATAAACAATTTTTTATAAATTAATTCGGGTTTTTTGGGTCCCCCTTCATATACACAATGTGAAGCAAAAGTAATTTTACAGTTGTGAATACACAAAACACAGTTTATTCTTGTATTACTGTTTATTAATTATTGTATTATTTTCCATATGAACAATTGTAAAGCCACTTTTGCCCCACCCTGTATTCTAGCTAAAGTCAGGCTATAGCAAAGTGGTCATTTTCATATTGCCATCCTAATCAATATCTTTTTCCACAAAGACCGTCAGGCATGGGAGCTGGCTCTGGCCTTCTAACCTCTGGAATTCAGTAGTGGAATTCCATCTAAAGTCTGGAATAAAATTACACTTGATGAGTTTTGTCTCTATTCAGTTCTCTTTATATCAACCACTGCCGATAGCCATCACGACCTCTGCTTCCAAAACACTTCAGGACGGGCCAGGCCGACCCCTGCCACTGGGGGGATGAGGGGTCCAGACACGGCAGTTCAAACACACGGCTTGTGGCACGCTGGGGGGACCCCTAAGCAGGATCATAGCAACTCCCCCGGCACAGAAAATAATCACTGAGGGGGCAGAAGATGGGCGTTTCTCTCTCTGTGTGCCTCTCTTCTCACTTAGAGAAACACTGACAAAGAGAAAGGAACTACTTTGCCAAACAAACAGCTTTTGTTAAGTGGACATTTCACCACAGCTGCCTGCAAGTCACGGGGGCTCCACACAGCTGAGGCGAAAACGTTCAGACGGTGGGGCTGGGCAAGGAGAAAGGACTGGTGGGGGAAGGGGAAGAAGGGGCTGGAGGATTAAATTCTTTGACTTAAAAGAGTTTTATTACCCTGCTGAGAATAAATGGAAGACTGAGCTGCCATCAGAACTGCTGATCCAGGACCCCTTGATATTTAGAGTGTTCTCTGTTTTTTTAAAAAAAACAGGATTTTGAAACAAAACTCAGCAAGCACAGAGATGTGAGAATGAAGAAGACTGGGTCCTTTTCTTTTCAAGTGGAGTCTTTTCTTTTCAGAAAGCTACAGACTCATCAAGAATAATCCTCTATATCCCTGGCTGGCGTAGCTCAGTGGATTGAGCACGGGCTGAGAACCAAAGCATTGCAGGTTCGATTCCCAGTCAGGGCACATGCCTGGGTTGCAGGCCATGACCCCCAGCAACCACACATTGATGTTTCTCTCTCTCTCTCTATCTCCCTCCCTCCCCTCTCTAAAAATAAAAATAAATAAAATCTTTTAAAAAAAGAATAATCCTCTATAGAATGAGTAAGTTGAATGAATTCATGTCTTCCTTGTTTTTCTCTAACAACCCTTCCAGAATCTTACAATCCAACGGACCCAGGCATCTTTTCTTCTGTGCTGCAAACCCTTAACAATTAGACACCACCACCGTGTAGCTCCACCTCTGAGGTCCAAGGAAAATACACCCCCACAGCATGGTTCTTTACTAGAAACTTCAGTGCTAAACATGGAGATCATACAGGCAGCAGAGATTTGAGTTTCAAAGACTTGGGAGAGGGTGTGTGGTCAAGGATGAATAGAACAGTCTAGAAAACAGGCTCTCAAACTAAAACAGCATGTATTCAAGTCTCAGCTGCCCCAATTACTGCCTCTTTGGCAGAAATAACTTATTTAACCTCCCTAAACTCCATTTCCTCATCTGTAAAAATCAGATGATTTTTAACTGTAAAATGGAGGAAAGAACTGTTACCTAGAGTTTTGTGGCAATGATTAAACATATAGAAAGATCTTAGAAACAGGCTCAAAGGAAGGTAACTGGTTTTAAGTTATTATTATTATTATTAAAATTTTAAGCCCTGGCTGGCGTAGCTCAGTGGATTGAGCACAGGCTTCAAACCAAAGCATTACAGGTTCGATTCCCAGTCAGGACACATGCCTGGGTTGCAGGCCATGACCCCCAGCAACTGCACATTGATGTTTCTCTCTCTCTCTCTCTCATCTCCCTCTCTTCCCTCTCTAAAAATAAATAAATAAAATCTTAAAAAAATAAAATAAAATAAAATTTTAAATTTAATACTATGTCAAATAAAATCAAAGGGCCTATTGACATTAAAACACAAAACAATTTTAAGAGATAAAGGAAGAAAAATTCAATGAAGAACGAAAGGAAAGAAGAAAGCAAGGAGGGGTTACTGGGACAGGGTTGGTAATGGGAGGAGGGAGCCTCCAGGGAAGTTCTGTGCTGGGGTACTGTGTCCTCTGGGTCCTGGGGCGGGGGAGCAGAGCAGGGAGCAGAAGGGCAGTGAGGGCCAGCCAAAGGGACAAATTTCCCCCCAAATGTCTAGAATATGAACTTCTGCCTCTACCTCCAGATGTATCTGTGATGACCAATGCTATCTCCCTCCGTTCCACCAATTTAACCTTCAACTTTAAATAATGTCATGAGTGGGGGAGGGATAAATTTATCCTTTCGAGAGGAAAAAATACGTTCCAAGCAATCATTATTTCCATGACTCCCCGCTCCTGCTTCACCAACCCTGAGCCACAGCTGGTGTTTCTCAACCACTTCTGCTACTTTCCAAGGAACATGACTAAAGTTGTTTTTCTCGGCCTTACTCACTATTTCAAAAAAAAAAAATGTTTGCAATGAAGAAGAAATACGAGGGAAAAAATGTTGAAGTTCCTGCAGAGCTGAGCTATACAGGGGGACCTTGTAAGGAGGAAATGATCAAGCAACTCAAAAACATCTGCACAATACAGCAGCAGCCTCTTTGAAGGGCAGAGTTATTTAAATTCAGCATTCTTGTTAGAGGAATAAAGCAAAGCCCGTGTTGTTTTGTAAGAAATTTCCACCTCCAACACTACATTTGTAAACCTAAAAGGCAGAAAGGATGTGTTTCAAGTATAAAGACGCTGAGCCATTTCTCATCCCTCCTTCCTTTGTTAATGACATTGAGTTTCTTTGTTCTGGAGTCTCCAGAACAAAGCAGGAAAAATCGTCCAGTTGAGCTCTCAAGATCATTCCCTGCTTTTCCTTCAAATCCCTTTTCTTTAGGTCACTTTCTTGTTAAGTATATTTTAACAAAACACGAGAAGATAGGAAGCTGTTTTATTCTTGTGCAGTTTTACTCTTTCCCGGTTGCCCCCTTATTACACCTACTGAGAATTTTAGTGTTCTCTCTATTAAAACTCAGTCTGCCACTTCAGAGGTCAATGATTAATGTTAGTACGTCTATGCCTTTTATTGGAATCTAGATTTGGGACTTAAATCAAATGCAATGGAAAAAATAAAATTAAGACAACTGGGCTCCAGTCCCAGTACTCCCAATAACTAGTTGTCTGACCTTGGAAAAGCCTTCAACTTCACTGGAACTCCATCTGTAAAACAAAGTGGTTGGAAGAAATGGTTTCTATATACCTTGCGGCTCGAAAATGCTACGTTCCTGTGAATAAAATACACTCAGATTTAAAAGCTAACTGGTCGCTGGTGGTAATTTTCTCAGCTCGTTAGTTCAGGTCTAAGCCAACAGAACCTGGTAGATTATTTCCTTCAACACAGAACTGTCCTTTGAAAGAGCAGCAGCAGAAGGGAGGAGAGCCCATTGCTGGAGTGAGTGGTCAGCCCCGAAGAGCCAGCTATAGAAGAACATGGGACAACAATGAGGAAAATGCCTGAAATTGCTCTCCCATCCCCTCTCTCTGTAAGCGAGTTGCAGTGAGAAGGGAATGTGGGAACAATGACCAGGCCATGCTGAGCTGAGCTTTGGAGGGAGATCCGTGCCAGTGGAAGTGATTAAACAACTCAATGAACCCATCCATTTCCGTTAACCTCCTCTTTCCTTCTTTTAAAAACACACCTTACCCTCCTTTTGCTTCTGCCTCATTGTGAAGCTAAAGAATGTGGAACTTTCCTTTTCTTCCTTATCAGTTCAGGCAAGTAATTCTTCTGCAGAAAGGAAAAGGAAATCAAACGGAAAATAAGCTGCTGTTCGGGGAAAGAGAAATGATTAGGGTGGGTGAGTTGTCTACAAACGGCAGCACGGAGGCTGCACTAATTTAAAAAATGACAGCTTGCAAATCTTCAAATCTAAACAGAATGGCTTTGAGCTTAGGAGGCAGCAAAAGGCTGGTGAAAAACGGAGACATACAAGGAGCTGCAGGTTTTACTTCGTGTTTGTTTCTGAGTCCTCCGGTGGAACCTGTAAAAGAAGCAGGCAAGAAACAGGAGTCCGGTGTTCAGACTCAAGGGTTCACAGCCTTTAGCAAAAATGTCTCTCCCTTGTCTTTGCTAGAGATAATAAAAGGCTGGGTAGGAAATTAACTCATCTAAGTTCTTGAGTGGAAGTAACTCTCTGCAAGACCATCAGATAACTTTTATTTGGGAAAAAATTGATTGTGTAAAACCAGATAGATGGGCACAAGAACATTTGTAGTCCAGTTTTCTAGAGGCAGGGTCAGAGTGAACAATTTTTCTGGTCCCAAAGCTCACGTGTGCTACACCGATAAAAGCTACAGTCTCTTGCCCCTTAAAAAAAAAAAAAGCAAAGGATTAGTGTAAATGCTCATGTATGGATTGGGAAAGACCAACCCCCTGCATGCCCAAGACTTCTGCAAATTACAGGGTGGGTGTGGGGAAACCTCCGTATTTGTGGTCACCTGGCTTTGGGTCCTACTTCCACCTAATGAGATCTGTTGATGATCTTCCAGAGTTGTGTCATCCTGATTCACGTTGTGGCAACCTGATTTACAAATCCTTTTTCCCTTATTTTATTAATTAATAAGTAAACAAACAAACATTAGAAAAGCCCTATCTCAAGGCAATGAGCCTGTGTGGTGCCCAGGCAGGTAGATGGCTTTCCTAAAGGCTGAAGGTTCCTGGACCCCAAAATGAAAGCCACAGGCACAGACCTGAATTTGACCTGCAGCCTGGAGATGTTGCTACAGCCAACCCCACAGACCCATGAACAAAAAGTAAATGTTTACTTTTGTAGGCCACTGAGATTTAGGGGTTGTTTGTTACTCGACAGCGTTTCAGCAAAAGCTAACATACAAAGAATTCCCTAGGAAAGGGGGTTTGTATTACAATAATACAAATAACTTCAAATTGAGCATTAGATATTCTAGTCTTAAAAAAGGCCTTTGGATAACCCATCACTAGGTGTTTGTCAAGGTCCATGTCAGCCTATGAAATTCCCCAGCCCTGGTCCTCACAAGGTCCTGTGTAGCTCTCCTTCTAATTCCATCCTCTTCCTCACCCACTTTGTCTCTCCAAGACCCCTACTCTACACTCCTGCCTCTAAAATCTCCTGGATATACAATAAATAATAAGTAGGTATTCCTGAACCACTGTCCTTAAGCTCAGCACTAGGCCACCTTTTCGTATCGGGGCCCACCAAAGAGTCCAGCAGAACAAAGGTGACCACCCATAAACAGAAACCTCCTTACAGCAGGGCAGTGGTGCTCTGGTCACAGTGAGTTTTTTTCTCCCTGTTAGATACTCGTACATGGGAGAGATAAGCAGTGTTAAGTTCCAGTGAAAACTAGGAGAGATCTCACGCATGAAGCCAGCTCACATTGCCCTCCCCTGGCTCCCCTTCCCCTGCCTCCTTCGGTAATCTGTGATTTCTCTTTTCTGCCAAGCTGATATCTCCCTCCATGGAGGTGACGAAGACAGTGTGTGCTACCAATTAGCAAGGAAAGATCCCTCGTGTTTCCCCTTAAAGTTCATCTTCCATTAAGTAATGAGAATTTAGACATCAATAATTAAGACTATCCCTGGGAAACAGTCCCACAGAAGCTAACAGCAGCGCTTTCTAAATAACAAAGCAGAAAAAGATTTTCCTAGCTACAGTGATTTTTCTTCCCATATGTTTACAGTCCCCAAGGAGAAACTGGCAGCCATTCCACCAAGATCCAGCAGTGATTCCGGTGCCCAGGTAGCACACTTTTCACAAAATACTGCAATAAGTGTGCCCAGTTTAAGCCAAGTACTAAATAACACATCACTCTGGAAATAAATGACCATACCTTTTGAAATTTAAAAGCCACTTGATTTTGAGTCTAAAGTTAGAAGGTTGAGTTTGACCTTAATTTTCTCATCAGTGGGGCAGTTCTGATTCAGCCTCAAATCACTAACCAACAGACCGGAGGAAACAGGGAAGAGGATAGCAAGCAGAGGAAGTATAGATTTCCCTTTTACACACAAATATTACAGGAATGTTGGAGGCAAGAAATTATTTCTTCCTTCTCCTGGCAAAAAGAGGACACTTGAGTCTACTTATTTGTCAGATTTCCGAATACCACCTTACTCCTAAGAACACATGAGGATTTTTTCAAATTTAAAAACCACACTATAGACACTCATCTCAAACTTCAAAATAAAGCTGCAAAGAAGGGCAGCCGGTTCAAGCTAAGAGATGTATTAAGAAAGCTGGAATGCTTCAGAGTCCTTACGCCAGCCAACATGAAAAAGGCAATTGATAAGACCGGAGGTAGAGAGATGCAAAGGGAAAGAAGCTCGGAATCTTCCAGGAGCCTGGAAGAATGAGATTTCCTGTGATGAGCAGTAGTGGCGAATGACTATTGCCCTCCAAGGTCCAAAGTAGGTGAGCATATGGATGAGCCAGCTTCACCATAAACCAGGTCTGCGGCTCTAAATTATTAAACAGCTTTTTTGCCTCTGAAGAGACACAGAAACAAAAGCACATAGAACAGATTCAGCCACTTCCTTGGCCTGACAACTTAGAAGATTAGAGAACCCAGACACATACCATCTGCATACCTTCTTTCCAGAGCTGTTAAAATTGAAGACAAAGAGAGAGCAGGGATAGTAAGAGCCTCCCGACTAGGATCTCAGAAATTGGAATCATGTTTTGTGAGACTCTGTCATGCTGGGGGAATAAGGCTTCTGGGGATTTGATGGGGATTTGAATAATTGGAGGAGGAGATAAGGAGGCAAGAAAAGTTCTTGAGCTATAGGTGAGTGGCAGGGGGGCCGGGGCGGGGGGGGACACAACCCCAACACAACTGCCGGGTAAAGCACTCAATACTCTTACAGCCAAGATGATGTGAGCTGGACGGAGTCATTGCCTGGACTTCCATCTCTCCCCACCCTCCAGCCGTGGTTTTCTCATATTCTAGGAATGGCTTACAGCTCACTTTCTTTCTCTCTTTCATTGATATGCACTCTCTTCCTCCCAATGATCAAGTCTTAATATCCAGCCCTGGCTGGATATTAGTGGCTCAGTGGATGGAGCACCAGCCTGCAAACTGAAAGTTCGCCACTTCAGTTCCCTGTCAGGGCACATGCCTGGATTGCAGGCCAGGTTTCCATTTGCGGACCAACAAGAGTCAATGAGTCAATGTTCACACATCGGTGTTTCTCTCCTTCTCTTTCTCCCTCCCTCCCTCTCCTCTCTCTGAAAATAACTAAACAAAATCTTTTAAGAATTAAAAATCTAATAGCCAATCAGCTATATAAGGGGGGGGGGGCAAAAACAAAATGTATTCATAAAAATTGTGTATTTATTCTTACATGTTTAAACTTCAGTCACCTTCAAAGTACTCTCTATTTGATGCAATACACCTATTGAGACATTTTTTTCCATTGTTCAAAACAGTTTTTGAGCTCGTCCATTTTGATGCCCTTTAGCATTTCTGCCGTTTTTGGTTTCACCTATTCCACATCAGCAAAATGTTTCCCTTTGAGGACTTTTTTCACACAGGGAAAAAAGAAACTTGCTTAGGGCAAGATTGGGTGAATAGGGAGGGTAGGTCACTGGAGTCATGCCGTTTTTGGTCAAAACTGCAGAACACTCAGCACAGTGTGGGCAGGTGTGCTCATAAATCACCCATCATGAAATGGGCAAAGAATCTTCAAAAAATTCACTGAAGCCGAATGCAGCCTCTCACAACAATGCCAGCTGGTACACTAATACAGATGGGTTCCTAGAACACTCACCTAGAGGGGGAAGCTTGTACTACAAGGGGCCTGCCCTCCAGGAGATAAATCTGGGATTTTCTGGGGTCCCCCCTTGTAAGTTCTCTAATATGATTCATTCTTTCATTCAACAAATATACACTGAGAAACTAAAATGTGCCTGGCTCTGTCCTACATACATGGAATAAAGAAATAAATAAAACAAGGGGCCCCACCTCTAATGGAGGGATATCTAAGCTTAGGAAGTCAGATAAGGCTTCCCAGAGGAGGTGACACCAACCAGTGTCTTAAAGGTGAAGAAGAATTATCTAGGCCTAGAAAGTGCAGATGCAAGGCACTGAAGTAGAAAACAGTACCTGGCAATGTGAAGACACTGGCATTTGCTAGAGGACCCCAAGAGAGGGATTTCTTGCAGCTAGTTTCCAATAAATTTTGCTTCAAAAAAAGAGTAATAAAAGGCAAATCAATAACTAAGACTTGTACTTTTATGACCTTACACTGTAATTGCTTCACTAAGTCACCACTTAATCAACCTCATTTATACCTTAATGAACAACTAATTGTATCACTGATGGAACAGGGCCTATGCGTAGACCAGCTGGAGCCCCATTCCCCAAGCAAGCGTGATGATACTAAAAATTCAAAGTGGTCTACAAGTGTCCCAGGAAAAGCTAACCAGAAGGGGGAAGAGGAGACTACAGCACCTGAGACAGGCAAGGTGAGTTCCCCCCAGTTCAAAAATATTTTGCCATACATTTTACCAGTTAGAGATTCAACTGTGTCAACACACTTCTCTTTTGTGTTGTCCTTATTTCAATCAATGGAGGCATCATTCCCTAAGTCAACAAAACTTTAGAATCATCTTTAATTCCTGCCTCCTCCTTATTTGATTTATTCAGATGCCAAGGTTCAGATTATCATATAGGGTCTCCTGTGGAAAACAACAGAGACTGATTCTGGTGTATTGAAGCACCATCAATGTTTTTTTAAGAAGAAGGAGGAGGAGGAGAAGGAGAAGGAGAGGGGGGAGGAGGAGGAGGGGGAAGAGGAAGAAGAAGAAGAAGAAGAAGAAGAAGAAGAAGAAGAGGAGGAGGAGGAGGAAGAGTTTATTATAAAGACATCAGGTAGCTCACTTTAGCAGATGGTATAGATTGGCTGTTCTTTTCTCAATCTTTTTCTCCATTGTCCACTTCTGTAATAGGGGTTGGACATTTCAAATACTCACTAAATTACTATGAAGCTGGCTGACAATATCACTCAGCTCTGGCAAAAAAAAAAAAAGATGTAAGTCTAAGTCTGCTGGAGCTTCCAAGAGAGCTTTGGTTCCCCTGGTAAAGTGGAAAAATACAACTGGTGCTAACAGTCGCCCCTTCTTCCTGCCTTGAACAGGGCTACAGCCTAAGGTAAAAGCTAGGAGAGCCTTAATGCATCAACCCATTGAACAAATGTTAGTGGCTATTTAACTCCAGATTTCGTTTTATGGGGGTAAATTCTCCTGATGGCCTAAGCCACTACCAGCTGAGTTTTCTGTTGTTGCAGTTGAAAGAATGCCTGACACATGAGAAAGTTCAAGTCCAAGCAGCCAGCACCAGTGCCCAAAAGCAGGCCACAGAACTGGTCTGGTAAGGGCCATCTATCCACCTGATGCTGCTGCTCCTCATCCCGCTGCCTTTTCTGCACCAGATGAGCAATCTTACCGCAGCCACTCTCACCACAGCCGACACTGTCACTTCCGTGGCAGGCACACTATCTAAAACACCACATGCCATTTCTTGCTACTGAGACTCTGGATTCAAAGTACACAGTGGTTACAGCTAGTTTGTGTTACGTGGGTCTTCTTCGTGTCTTAGCTGCACGAGAAGCTAAAAAGGTGAATATCTGGCATTTCCCACCATTACGGATTTATAAGATGGGGAATTCTCCCATGTGTAGGGAAGGGGCTCATATGTTGAACCAAAAGCAACATGCATCTCACCTTGTCAACCCTGTGACCTCCCTAGATCGTATCTTGTCCACTACTATGGACCAAAAGTTTATATCCCCCAAAATGTATATGTTGAAATTCTAACCCCCATTGTGATGGTGGGGTCTTCTTACCCAGTGTGCATTTACATTTCATTTATGCCTCTTAATGATTACTGTGGGCTTTTAAAATTGGAAAACTCATTCCATTTTTTAATTTGGGAAAATTATCAACTAGAGGCTTTTCAAATTTGATTCTTGGCAGTTGAATTAAATTCTCACTTTCTGAAATTTCCATAATAAGTGTGGGGAAGCTTTGGGAGGTGATCAGGTCATGAGGGTGAAGCTCTCATGAATAGGACTAGTGGCCTTATAAAGGAGTAAGCTTTCTCACCACTTCTGCCAGAAGAGAGATAAGACATTTGTTTACAAACCAGGAAGCAGGCCATTGCCAGACATTGAACCTGCCAGCAGCTTGATTTAGACTTCTCCACCTCCAGATCTGTGAGAAAATAAATGTTTGTTGTTTAAACCACCATAAAGTCCATGGTATTTCTGTTATAGCAGGCTGAACAAACTAAGACATCCACTAATCTCCAGCCATTGTATATGAGGTCATTTTCATCACTTAAATAGAAATATTTCTGAAATCTTAAATCTGATACAGGCCCCTGCCCTGGCAACTCCCTCAGCACCTTACTTCAACTTCCTGATCTTGTCAGTGGAACTGGAAAATGAAGGACAAACTAAACATATTTTAAATTGACAGAATTGGGGGATAATTGGATGCGAGTCAGACAGGGAGATGATCGAGGATAATTCCCAAATTTCTGGCATGGACAATGGCAGACAAGATGTTGGTGTCACTCGCTGAGGGAATCAGGAGTGAGTAGAGGACTTCAAAAACAAAAATCCTCCTGTACTTTTTGGTGACATGCTGGGTTTCAGATGCCCGTGGGCTAGATGAAGTTATCGGGTAAAGATTTGGGTGTGGGCCTGAAACAGAGGAGGAAAGGTCGGGACTAGAAGACTGACATGTCAATCATCAACTCAGAGATGATCACTGAAGTCATAAAACTGCCTCATCCACCTGCGGTTCCTACCTCTATGAGCAGAAGGAGCCTGGCATCTTCCAATCATCCGAAGCCTCCTCTTCACTCACAATATATACCCAACCACCAAGAATCAGTAACTGAGAGCTACCTCTTTGAAACCCGCCCCCCTTTCATCTCCATCTCTGCTGCCTTCATTCAGTTCTTACCCTCTTTTACCCAGAATTAATCTCTGAATTAATGTTCAACCTGTCTACTTCCACATACACACACACACACACACACACACACACACACACAGAGCTACAGCAAGAGTGATATGTCTCAAACACAAATATGACTATGTTAATTCCCTGATTAAAAACCGTTAACATTTCCCCATTACCTGAAAGACAAGGTCCCATCCCCGTTTAAGACACAAAGTTCTCTCTTGGATCGGTTCCCTCTCTATGTTTCCAACCCCATTCCCCATTGCCTGGAGCTTCCAAAATGTGCTACCCTGATGCAGACACCGGCCTGCAGTGTCTGTATCCATTAGGGATGAAATGAGACATTCACACAGACTACCAAGTCCAGTGGAGGAAAAGGGACAGCATGGCTTTTCTCTCAAGGGAAGCAAAAACCTTGGCCCTTGCCGTGACCAGCCTTTATTGGGTTTCTCAGCACATTACATGATGGTCCTCATTTACTATGCACAGGTTCGCTTTAGGTGGTTACCTTTTACAGAAAACAAAGGAGCCAATGCTGCTAATCACGTCACAGAAGAGGGATATTTGCCAATAAAAAGCCAAAAGTGGTTGGACCAGTTACACTTATCCTTGGAAGGTTTAGCATGGATTTTAGGAAGTTACTTTGCAGTAAATGTCCTCAATTCAGGGTGAAGGAGTTTTTAGCAAAAAGCAAGACTCATAGCAGCCTAGGTACATTGCAGGCCTGATTCCCCATGGGAGAACCTATCCTGTGGGCGTGGGTCCTGTGCATCTCCAAGTGGGAGCTAGGCCCACGCCAAGCAGAATGGTCTCCTACACTAACCTTCATGGAGAATGTGCCTACTACTACCTTGATTCCATCTTACACACATTTTTCTTAATAAGAACAATGGATTTTAACTAATACACAATATATTATATAACAGAAAGTGAGAATCTCTTTGTCAACCTAGATTACGAAAGTGTTGAGCCCAATTTGCCAAGTTGTCATTTGCATTCGTATTAATAGAGCACTTAGGAAGGCAATTTATAAAAAGGTAGTGAGTTTCTTTTAAATGTGAAAATGTGCTCAGAATCATTTAGGAAAGAATTTCATAGTCCTAATAACAAGATCCTACAAGACACCCTCAGATTCCCGTTTCTCATCATTTCTGATGCTTAGCAATAAGCCCAGGGGTAACTGCTTCTTTTTGTTCCTCTTGGTACAACTCTTCCTCCACTCAGCAAGGGTTCTATACAGTTAGTTCATAAGTGCAGAGATCTAAAAAGAAACTTTCTCCAAAGATCGAATGCCAGCTTAAACTAACTCATCCTCTGAGAGACAATGAGAGGTGGAAAGCTAAGTGCTTGAACTGGAGGCTATGAGAAAAGAATGCAAAGGTTAAACCACTTGAATCAAAGACGTAGGTCTCCTATCAGCCCAGGAACTTTGTTTTGATGATGCTGCAGAGAAATACCAAGCCCAGAGTTATTTGGTCCACTATATTGAAACCTCTTGCTGTCCTGTAAAATAAAACCAATGCAAGAAATATTGATTGAATGTTGTGCTGTCGCTATGAAATGTGAGACTGTCACTGTGCTCAAAAATCTGAATAACATCATCATCATCATCATTATTATTATTATTAAATTGTTAACACATTTTAAGCATTTTCCATTGGACAAGTTAAAATATTTAATCCTCACAGCAATCCGGTAAGATAGATTTTATCACCACCCCCATTTACAGACAGGGAAACTGAGGCTAGGTTTAGTAACTTGACCAAAGTCATGAAAATGGTAAGTGGCAGCACTTAAGATCTCCTTCAAGAGATGAATCAGAAATTAGATTCTAAAGTTGTTTCAGATAACAACAAATTTGAATGAATAAGTGAAAATCCTAAAGTACAAAAATTGCTCTAGGAAGTGAGGGAAGGAAGAGACTCCTTCAGTCCAGGGTAATAAGGAGGCTATGACTTGACATCTTGTTTACTCCCTGTGAGCAGAGGACAGGCAACTTTTAGACCATTATACTTAAGATGGTACCACAATTCAACCCACCCCCGAGGTGGGGATTCTAAATGGAATTTTTCTTCCCCAGGCAATAAATAGAATATCTTCACACAGCACCAAGAGTGTGGCAGTGAGGGTCAGAAACTAGGATGCAAAATGGTTTTTAACTGTTGCAGTAAACGATGTCCAAGTTGAATTGGGAAATTTATTTATTTATTCACCAAATACATATCCACTTCCTATTACATACCAGAGTCTGTGCTAGGCACAGGAGATACACAGGGGGTAATACAGGTTACTTAAAAAAAGTTAAAGAACATATATTCAAATAATTTCCCTACGTGTGTGTGTGTATTCTTTTTATATTCACAGATAATTTTGAAATTTAACCAGATTGTCAACCCAAAGAGTTATACAAAGACAATAGGGAGAAGAGGTACCAAAGGACAAAATACCTGGCAGGCATCTTCTAAAGAAATCTCCAGATCCCTGAATCAGCAAGTTAAGAAATGTTACCAGAGGCAGAAAACCAGAGAATATTCCTCTTGCTAAGGCCGTGGACTGATTTCGTCTTAGATATAATACATCACATCGGTTGTCCCCACCATTAGTATTTTCCTCCTCAAAATTAGAAAACTCTCAGAACAAGGCAAATCAAGATCACTCCCTCTAGCTTGAGTAAGTTCTGGAAAGCTAAACTGTTCTTGGCACATCAGTAAAAGTGGTTGCTGCATGTATAATTAGCGTCTCTGAATTTGCCTGTCATAATTCCAAACCCTCCCCATCTTAAAAGATAAGATTTCTATGAATATGATATGGGGCTATCTTTTTATTATATTTCTAATTATGCACCTACCAAAGTTTAAGAAAAGTGCTTATTGTTCTTTAAAGTATTATACAGGTTTTCCATAATGAGGAAAGACTCAAGGCAAAAATTAGGGTGTATAATAAAACGATGCTTGGTGTTAAGAGCTATTATTTTTTTCTTAATTGTGGATTTGTTTTGTGTGTATACGTATAACTGATTTCCTTTGCATTTTTGTACTCTTCCTGTGTGAGGCATTTCCGGGAGATGGTGATTGAACAAGGTTAGAGGTCCTTGACTTCTTCAGCTGTGAAGTCTTTGCCAGAGCAGCTCTTGTGTGTGATTCTTAGTGTTGTTATTGCTTATTGTTTACATTTGCTTCCTTTGAAAAATGTCTCTCTTTCGCATCAGGGAAAGAGAAGGCCTTAGGACAGAAGCAAGGCTGAGTGCACCGACTTTATTTGCAAAATCAAGATGGACTGAAGCCAACTGAAACAGTGGTGTGTCACACAGAAACCAAGGTGGAACCCTAGTGGGGTATTTAACTCTAAAATGAAGATTTGGATCATTTTTTTAACACATGAATACTAGCAAGTTTAGCAGCCATAAGAAACCACCTAAACAGCATTCAATCCTGAGTAATTTCCTACCCACACACTCCCAAACATTCCCAAAGGGTGGGGCCCAGCTTCTGACCATGCCTGTGACTGCAAGCTTTTCCAAACAGTCACAAGCGCTGCTCTACCTGAGTCCACAGGATGACTTCACAAATGCCCACTTTGGAACTGTGATGCCTTTTACTGTGAGTGCTCCAGACAGGTGGGCGTCGAGTCAGCCCTCCACACATCGGGAACAAAGTGTCTAGGATGCATGGGAGACACGTGGGAGACGCATAAAATTATCCAATGAAGGGGTCAGCAAACCTTTTCTGTAAGGGGCCAGATAGGAAAGATTTCGGGCTGGCAGGCCATGTTGTCGGTTGCAGCTGCTCAACTATTCTGTGGGTCTGCATTGTAGCCCAAAAGCTACCATAAGCACATATGAACAAACGGCTGTAGTGAGATTTGGCCCATAAGACAAACGTTGCCTACCCCTCACCCATTAAATGAATAAATCATCAGAGAACACACTTTTCTATATAAAGGAATGTTCCAGATGAATGAAACTCTCGTCTTTATAAAGGTGTTGTTTTATTTTTGCTTTAAATAGTTTAAGATCTTTCCTAAAGTATACTTTTATATTGACGTACCTTTTTCAAAAGCATGTTCAAAACATACCTTTTTTCCTCCATGACTCGGGGTTTTACAATTCTTTTACAATGCTGCAGTTCACTAATGTTCTCTGAGAGTTCAGAGCTGCATTGGGCTACTTAATCCAACTCCAGAAATCCCCCAAATTGTTGTTTTATTCATGGCATCCAGTTGTGATTTTTCTGTCTCCTCCCTGTGTGGTGGACTCTGAGTGCTGTCTTTTCCATTCTGCCAGTGCGCCCTTTGGGGGGATTACACTGGCTTTTCACAACATAAGTCCAAGGAATATCCATGGTCCAACTCATGCCCAATGTTCTCCATTTCTTCTTTCCACAGTGCACTGGGACTCAACCTGCCCCTTTCTCCTTATCCTGCTTTACCAACTTTATCCATTTATGGTTCTTCCTGTCCCTTGATCTTGGAATTGGCTAAAGAATAGGACACAGCCTCCCAGCACCCCTCCTTCCCTCTTAGGATTTTCCAGGGATTCAGGCCCTTTAAGATTTTATTATAATTTAAAAGAGATACGGACAGTCAAAATAACAAATCTAACGATGTTACAAAGATTCACAAACACACAGAGGATTCTTATAATCATGATCCCTAACCCAGTATTTCTGATTCCCTTGCTGAAATGCTATCTGAAAGTCTCCAATGGACTCTTGGGTTCTGTTTTATTCTCAAAATTAGATATTACCAACTTTGATCACTTCTGCAATTCAAAGGTGAAGAGCATGTCAGACTCACCATCCAAGAAGGTACTTATTTCATGATTTCCAGCTTTACTTAGCCAGAATCTCAACACTTTTCATGGTGATGGTAGAGATGATCATGGTGGTGATTTTGATAGTGGTAGTAACTAATATTTATTAAACACTTACTCCTTTGTACCAGCCATCCCACCAAACAGTGTATATGCATGTATTCATTTGATGCTCACAATCCCATAAAATAGGTACTACACCAAAATTTCAACCTGAGTCCTCCATCAGTAAAATACAACTAATAATTTCTAATCTGTAGGACTATCATGAGAATTAAATGAATAATACAGGTAAAGTACTTTGGACAGTACCAGACAGATTATACATGCTTAAAAGATGGTAGCTCAGACAGTTTTGATGTTGAAAATGCTGAGCCACAGAGGCAATCTGGAAATACCTTGCATGAGGGTTAGCAGAGGGTCCAGGCTTCATAAATACTGGTTCCCCTTTCAGTCATGTTATATAGGAGCTAAAAATTTTATCAAAATCTGTGCAAGATAAGACATGATTCATTGTTCTGAAATAAATGTACATAATGGGTAATCAGAGTGGCGTTTCCAATTCTTTGGGAAATGCACAGTGAATAAGACAAATTGTTCCCATGGTAAGGCCATGTTCAAGAGCAAAGACAAAATGCTGGAGTTCACACCATATGTTCTGCCTTTTTAAGGCCATCTGACCCCGCTACGCACCAGCACCCTCCCTCCCATATCCTACGCCCATCCCTCAGGTAGACAAGCCTCCCTTCTGTCATTCTCCACCCTCCGTACGTGTGTTTGTCCTGCTGGAACTGACCTCATGTCCCTGGCCTGAGCTTCCTCCTCTCTGCTTCAACCTCATACTCAGTTTCTGACTCATAAATGTGGCAACTCTCTAGATTCATCTAACTTCTTTGGATGTCAGATGTCTCTTGAGTTCAACTGTTCATCATTTACTCATTGCACAAATATTTATGGAGAACCTCTATGAATCCCATGATGTTCTGAGCACAAGGATACAGGGAAAAACAAAATAGATAAGACCCTTAGGTATTTTCTCACCTGGTGCATAATGAACAAGTAAAAAAATTAAAACATAACATCAGGTGCCTTGTAACGTTGTCTCAGTTGAGAAACTCATTCCTGCCTCTCATCCTGCAGAACATATAACAACCAGACTCTCCCTTGAGCCCTAGGGTGCAGAGCCATATCAATGTCATGCTTGTCATTCACATCATTGACCACTTTTAAGATCCTTCCCCCAAAAGGTCAAAGTTCAAGTGTGTCAAAAGTTTATCTGTTAATGGAAAAAAATTAGAGGAAAGGGGTAAGCAATTTCATGTCCAAGGTCTCTTACCACTGTGACAATAGCTTCATTTTCCCTGAAGAGGAATTATCAGCAATTACAATAGTCCATTCAAGATTCCACAGATGGCTGCTAGTACCCTGAAATGATGTCCACTGAGATAGTTTATGTATGACATGGGATGATTTTTATTTTCGATCCTTTGTCATGCTTACAGGGAAGCACCTTGGATACAGGAAAGCTTGTTGTGAGAAATAAGAGGTCCACTACATGAAATCATGGCTCATGGGATCCCCTATTGCACACAGTCTGGTCAATGAGAGGGTTCCTTTACATGTTATGTCCACACCTTTTAAGCTTTTGTTATGTTTCTCTGTTGCTTCCACTGCCAAGATTCCACTGCACTCGTCAAGCCCAGACTGTCTGCTACTCTTCTGCAATCTGACTATTAACTAACTGGATGGGCCCTTCCCTGCTGGCTCCCTCCAGATAAAGGAGTGATCACTCCTTCCCAGACTAGCAGACATCAACTTACAGACCCAAACTCATTTGGCATGGCTCAGTTAGAGAACTACATGGACACCTGGCTTCTGCTCCCTCTCTAGTGGCATTCTGGGAGGATGGACAAACCATACCTGTGAGCAGCCAGGTATGAAATAGAGAGGAGATAGAGAGCTAGCCAGGAACATTGCATGAACCACAGAGGACCACACATATTCCTCCTGTCAGATTGAATGCAGTTGTTTCTGTAAAACAGAGAGTTTAGGATTGCTACCATAATTTTAAGCAACTGCAAGGTAGAATCAACCCACAAAGACTAGATCACAGAACTTGAACTTCATTCCTTGGCAGGCAACCAGCTCCCAAACCACAAATCTGAAGGTCAACCTCAACTCTTTTTTTCACCCTCATCCAAGTAGTGCCTAAATCCTCTTGACTCTCTTTCTCAATGTCTTCCATAGCTATCCCTTGTCCCCATCCCCACCTACAGTTTCTTACCTCAGGGCCATTTCACCTTTCACCTGGACCACTGTCACAATTTCCTGAGTGATCCTTTTACTACTAGGCTCATTCTCAGTCCCTGAGTCTCCAATATTTCCTCCACATTGCCACTAACCAACATTTCTGAAATGCAAAATTTGTTATATTATTGCTCCTCTTAAAGGAGTTTGGAGACTCTTCAATCCTTATAAAATAAAGACTAAATTTAATCTGCCTAACAAGCCTATGATCTCACCCCTGACCATTAATCTGACCTTCCCAGAAGACTATGTACATGAACCACTTGCAATTCTAAACACACTCTCATGTGTCTACTTCTCCAGCCTGAACTGGCCTTCCTCCCAAACCCATCTCTTATCTGCAGGGCAAATAACCTGTGCATCGCTTGCTACTGGACAATAATCTTTAGTGCAAGGGCACTGTGTACTGTTTCTCTCTACCAGAACTTTGACGTATAGTAACCACTGAGTAAGTAGTGTGTGTTGAAAGAGTTAATGGGTAAGTGAAAAGAAAGAATCAAATGTCTCACGACACTAGAGAGATGAGTTAGCTGAAATATCTTCCTTCTCATTACTGCTATCACATATTATTTAGACTTTTGTGACTGCAACTGAATCACAACCATGGCCACATGGCCTTGTCACCTGCGGGTCCACATCTGACATTGTTCTATCTTGAACACTGTGGCCAAAGAGACAGCTTTGACCATGACATTTTACTGTTCAAAAATATGTCTAAAGCTCCCCACTTTCAACTCCATGACCTGACATTCAACAGCCTTCATATTCTAGTTCCAACCCACCTGCTCAACCTCGGTACCCTCTCCTCTTCCGTAAGCCCTCCACAAAACAGCCCACCAAAGTCAATATCGTCTTCTAATCAATATATTTTAGTTATTTTGTGTATTTTACTATAAATTTCTTAACAATTAAACCTTGGCCATTTCCCTAAGTTTATCTCAAAAATCTTCTCTTTCTAAAACCTTTCATGATAACCCCTGTCAAAAAGGGTTTCCCACTTCTGAACTCCTATAGCATTTTTTCTATAACTTTTTCCTGATACATATCAACTTGTATCTTTATTTTAGTATTTATTAATATATAGCTCAAATACAATGTTGCAAAGTCCTTGAAATCCAGAAACTCAGCCTTATTTATCATATCCTCAACAGGAGAATTCAACACATTCCATGCACATGGTACACTACCAATAAAGACTTGCTTAATTAGTTATTTAATTAACCAGCCCACTAAAAACATGGGTCATACTGATAATATTTGTTATTCACAAATATCAGTGTATCAGTGTGTAAATTTCTTTCTCACCTTTTATCTTAGGTCCACTTCACTACAATGCTATGAGATAAAAAGCGATAACCAGCCCTGGCTGATACGGCTCATTGGATTGAATGCTGGTCTGTGAACCAAAAGGTCACTGGTTCAGCTCCCAATCAGGGCACCTGCCTGGGTTGTGGACCGGGTCCCCAGTTGGCCGGGTCCCCAATACATTGATTGATGTATCTCGCACATCGATGTTTCTCTCCCTCTTTTTCTTCCTCCCTTCCCCTCTCTCAAAAAATAAATAAAATTTTTTTTAAAAAAAGGAATAACCATAGTTCTAGTATAATCACTGAACTCTTCAGGGTTATTCAGTTAGTAAGTAGAAAACTGGAACCTAAGTCAAAATGCCCTAGCTTTACATTCCATGGCACTTTTCCACTACTGGTACCTTGTACAAAAATTTGTCCTTCCCATTGGTAAGCTCTCATTCATGTGGATCCAGTAGAAGCAGCATTCCCCAACCCCAACCTCCTCTCCTTCCTGCCAAACTTTCTCCAGGGTTTGGTGTACTTGGAAGCAGAAACCAATACCAGCCCCAGTGTTCCTGGCTTTCCCCGAGCATTCCGCCTGTGCTCACTGGCCTGTTGCTCTGGCTTGCACTCTACCTGGTATTTAAATCACCCCGTTAGAGGGACTGGTCAGCTAGAAAGAACAAGACTGCCTTCTACTACTGTGGGACCCCACTGGGAACCCCAGAGTTAGTATGAAGTTTATTGTAAGCTGAAGACATTTGAGATTCAATAGATGGAGGAGAAACACCTTCTCAGAGCTTCCCTATCTGACTAAAAACATGAGCTTTTGGGAATTGAGGCAGCCACACACTCTTTCTTGGGGGTGCGTGTCCTCCCAGGAAGAACACTGGGGAGTCAACCTATCACAAGTCCTGCTCTAGAGGAGCTCGGTAGCCTTGAGGATGCTGGAAAGATCTCTCACACCTGCATAAACAAATGTTATCACAAACTTCTTATCTCTTGTTTGGTCTCCTAGAAATCCATTTATCTTTTCTAAAGAAACCTTTGTTTTTCCCACAGAAACCTTTCCCAGGCTGTCCTTTTCCTCTACTAACCTAGGTACATAAACCTCCCACTCTAATCATTTAGAGAGCTAGCTACTTTTGTTAGCTCCCATATGTGCAGGAATAATTTTTTTTTCTCCTGTTAATCTGTATTTTGTCACTTTAGTTTTCAGGCCCCAATCCCTGAACCAAATAGGGTAGAGGAAAAGTTTCTCCTCTCCAACAATACCATAAGGGGATTCCAGTAGCCAAAAAGTAATTAGGCCCTGATGGGGTGACATTAATCCAAAACTGCCAGGACCATGAAGACAGAGGCCATGGGCAGACTGGAATTTAAGCTACATTCTTTACTTGGAAAAAAGCACAGAGTAGGAGTTAGGTTCATAGGTCTAGAATCAGACTTCTAGGTTTACATCTTGGCTAGCTGCATAATCCTGGACTGTTAACACAATTCTGTGTGCTTCAGTTTTGTCCTCTATAAAAGATGGATAATATTCTCTCCTTCGTAGGATAACTCTGAGCTTAAACAAGCTCATCAGTACAGGGTCCAGCACAGTACCTGGAATATATATATATATATATATGAAGAAGTTGTTTAGCTAAACTAATAGGATGTTGAGTGTCACTGTGTCACCAAAACTGCCAATAAGAACCCAAACTTTTGTGACATGCAGGTGGTCACCATGAAATAAACATGTCTTCTCCATCTCCTCCCAGACTCCCAAAGTCCTCCTGTCCCAGCAAAGTTAACCCCAGAAACAGAGAGAAGGAAGAGAGGCATCTTAGTAAAGGTCATTCACACCCACACTCATGTCCAAGTGCTGTGGTGAGAGAGTGGAGGACAGAAGAGCCTCAGACCCAGGGCAATGGGTCAAGCCTGTGCCAGGGTGGGGGGCAGGGTCAGCTGTTGGGGGATAAGATTTAAATCATATTAAAGACTCAAGTTTAAATTGACCATGACTTTTAATATCTAAGAATGGCCAAGAAATTACAGAATCTGTCATCCAGATTTGAGAAAGGGACTTTTGCCATAGCATAGTTGAAGGCTTATAGAAAACTAAAACTGTTTTGTGCTTAGGCGCAAATGGAGCAATTACAGAATCCACATTGTAACAAGGGAGTCTGGCCAGATTGATGGCAGATGGGGAGTGGGGGGCAGGTGGGGGGAAGGAAACCCCAATCCTATGGAAGAGGCTGCCCCCTACCCAGAGAAGGGAGGCTACAGATAAGAATGGAGGGGGGTCTCTGGGCATGGATTTGGATTTCAGTCTTTTGAGGAACTAGAGGTTTTCTGTGTTTTGCGTAAGAGAATGGCTTGGAATAGGGGAGCCCCCTCCTCTCCAAAATTGGCCACCCTGTTAATAAAAACCAGTTTTCTTCCCCACCAATCTCTTCTGGTTGTGTACGGCAGCAGTGGGCAGAATTCCATTGTGCCCTGTAACAGCACCAGCGTCTTAGAGATGCCAAATCTGCCCAAGCCCGTGAGACCAAGATAATGGAGCCTTTACCATATGTGTGCCTGTGTGTAGAGCTGTGTGTGTGGCAAATTAGGGAAGATCAAGGGCAGGAACTAGCCTGAGAAGTCCAAGGAAATTAGCAACAATAGTGTTTGGAGCCTCAGGGTTTTAATTAGCCAGCATGAATGAGTGACAAGACAGGTTGGCAAGTTTAAAGGCATAGTGTCAAGAAAGACACCGGGACCCACTTGGGGCTCTGCTGGGGTTATATGTAGACAGGAATAATGTGAAAAATATTATTGCTTCCCAGCAGCTTCTGACTTCTCTGGTCATCCCTGCTTTTCAAAAGCAAGATGCTGCATCACAGCTTTCTTCCTTCCCATGTCTTTTAAGGAGATGGGATGGGGAGGGGAAGTGGAATCCTTCATCTCTTTGCCCCATAGTGCAAGTCAAATTGGTAGTTATCAGAAGCCTCCGCCACCCCCAGGAGGATGAGGCTAGGCAGGACATTCCCGCCCTGCAATTTCCATTCTCTGCAAAGCCAACTCTGTAATTGCCTCTGATTGGTCCCATAGTGGTGAGGCTTTTAGAAAGGGCAGGAGTGTAAGGATTTTTTTTTCTTTACTTTAAACCTCCTTGAATGCTACTCTCACCCCCAAGGCAGCTCCTCTCCAGCAGATGGATCTGCAAAGTGTGATCTGCGTGAGTGTGTCTCCTGGGTGATTCTACATACTGGCCCTCACCCCCAGGCAACCTGAGCTGATGGCCAAAGGGTCTCTACCCTGCCCACAGCTGCAGTCTGAGTTGCTGCTGGGAAATCACACTTCCTTAAAGAGCCAGGCTCAAGGACAGGTAGGTCTTCACTCTCCTCATATCACTGATGTCTGTAAACCAGCCATCCTTGGGCCTCCCTTCAGGGGGGTGTGCAGCTGAACACGGACTGCCAGAGGCTGCCCTTGGAGAAAATGTCCCTGTGTTCGCAAGTGAGATTGAAAAAAATCTGGAGTTGCACCAAAAAGTCTGTAATGCCTTGCGATACGTTATAATGCAATTCAATGTGAATTCAGCTAAAGCAGTTATTTGGCACAGCCATGAAGGAATCAGACCCCAGGGTGGTCGGCTTGCCACCTCTCTCCCCAGAATACACTCCTTCAGGGAGGACTCAGCTTCTAAAATATCCTCTTAGCTCACTGCTGTTCTTCTCATCACCTCTTCAGTGCATGTATTTCAAAACCTTCTTTAGAACCTTCAATTAAAAATAATACTTGATGTAGAACACTTGTAAAATGCAAAAAAGTTTAAATAAGGCAAAAATACTAATAATCACCCCTCAAGAAGCCATGGAAACGGAGATTGACTCTTAACACTGTGTTGTGTCTGCTTCCAGATTTCTGTGTTACTTTAGTTAGAAAAAAATGTGGGCATGTCATCTGATAGAATTGAAATAGAATTTGGAAAATGGAGTCCACACTGCACAGACACAGAGTCAAGTCTGGAATTAGTTGCCTAACGTCACCGCTTTCTGTCTGTGTCTCAGCTGAAACAGGTGAGTAACAGCAGCTGTGGCAGAGAGTTCTCATGAAGAATGAGTGACCTAGTACAGATAAAGCTCTTATAACAAGACAAAAGTGCAGGAGGGACGAATACCTGTGAGTCGCTGCTGTTGTCGTCACTATCGTTATTGGTTATGATTTTCTTTTTCATACTATACACATCTTTTTTCTGTGCCTTGAAGGCAGTCTATAGTAATGAACACTGCTGCAGCATCCCTATCAATGCAACAATGTCAGAGCCATCTGGGTTGATGCTGGTCTCTTTCAGCAAATGCCCTGACCTTGCCAGCATCCTCCTGCGAGAGGTTGATGTGACAGGATGGCCGGGACCAGCTCAAATACCTGCAGGGGCAAGGGAAGGTTGTGGAGGTTTCAGCCAAGCCAGAATCACAGCTGTCCTCAATTACCACAAACAGATGTTGGCAGCTTGACTCATTAGAAATGCAATCCAATCACCTTGGCAGTCTAATCCTCTTACTGGAAACTCCAGAGACAGGGAGACTGTGCACTCCCAATTCCCATGGTCGGGTCGATGAAGGTTACCCTCCCTGTCCTGGAGGTTCTCCACAGGAGTTTACTCCCCAGCACGCAGTGACTAGAGACACTTTTGCTTGTCACAACTTGAAGGAAGAGGCTGCTACAGGCATGTAGTGGGTTGAGTCCAAGGGTGCTTCTAACACCTACAGTGCACAGGACAGTCCCCTCAAAACACAGATTCACCTTAGCCAAACGTCAATAGTTCCGAAGTTGAGAAACCCTTGATTACAGACCCCGAGGACGTCAGTTAAAGACCTTAAGTCAAAAGAGGGCAATGGCTGGTGTGAGGGTCTGTACCAGAGACCACAGAGGCCTTCAGAGAGCTTGTACTTATTATATAAGGTAACTAAATTTTCCATATCTGAGGTGTAATGAGAACCAACCATTTGCCGAGGGTTTCTATATCTCACCATGTATCTCTGAGGTCGGTACTATTAGACCCATTTTGCAGAGGAGGAAACCAAGGTTCAAGGAGCATAGGACAACTCCCTGTATGACCTTGCTGGTAAGGAGCAGAGAGAAACCTCAAATCCAGGTTTAAGTTATGAATTCTCTGCTCTATGACTAAACATGTCATCAAACATCTAGAAAATATATGGACCTCTGTTCCCTGGGAATTCAGAATGAAGAGTCAAGAGATATATGATTAACACCAATGGGACATATTTCCAATTCAACTTGTAAGCATGGACTCTGTAGTGCCCTTCCAACTGTATCAAAAAGCTGAGGAGACACAGGCAGGAGAGTGGAAAGAGAGGTGAAGTTGTTAAGAAGATATGCTTGGGCATGGGCACTGGAATGAGCTTGACAGGAGTTCGAATCCCAGCTCCACCACTTAGCTGTGTGAACCAGTCAAGTTACTAATTCCATCCTATCTAGGGTACCATCGATTTAAGACACACCACTGTCCCATGCAGCTGTCAAACAAACAACAGTGTTGATTTAACACAATGCAGAGGCCATGGCTTGTAAGATGCATCCTGATTTCAGAAATATTAAAGTATAAGAAAACGTGCATATTAGACTTGGGAAACAGATTGTGCTTAATCTCTCTGAGCCTCGGTTTTCTCAGCAGAGTAGGGATGATAACTCTCAAGCCATGGTGTTCCCACAAGTAAACCCACCCTAACATGCAGTACAGGGAGGGGAGTTCCTTCTTCTCCTGGCTTCTCCTTGCATCACCAGCTCTGTCTTTCCCTGCCAGGTACCTCACACACCCACGAAGGGCCACCATAGTCCAGACTGTCCGCATGTGCCTCCCCCTACAAACAGCTGTGCCTTTGGGTCGGCAGGCAGCCCCTTAGGAGGAAAGACCTGGAGAAGAGGCCCTCGCAGGCCCTGAAAGTAGGCTCAGTGAATACCTGAGCAAGGAATTCCAGGGCTCTAGTGGTCCTGGGGGAAGCAGACTCAGGATGAACAGGCACTCTAAACCCAATGACCCACCACTCCACGGGGAGGGATGCAGCCAAGAAAGAGCATGCATGACCTGGAGCCCCCTTGCCAGGTTCCAAGGGTGGGTGGGCTATGAGGATCACATATAATAATAGATGCAACACGCCTAGTTCTCCAACTGGTATCTAGCAGAGTCCATGGGTATAAGAGAAGCTACGTATTTCTTGGTATGTATGATGTGCAAGACAGTGATCATATACATTCCATTCATATAAGAAGGGGAATTGGAGATATAACTGACAAGTAAATTGTGATGAGATTTGGAGAGGTCCTAGATGCCAGGCCAAGAAGTCTTGTTCACAGGCGAGTCATTGCTGACCTATGAGCACAGGACTCACGTATGAAGAGTATTCCCACCAAAGACTGCAAGTGCCATAGAGGGTGGAGACTCACACTCAAGGGAGACATGACTGCAAAATGGGGTATTTGGTAAGGACCTGATCCATGATTCTGATGGTGGGACTGGAAAGCAAACAACGGCTGGGAGAGAGACTGTGGAGAATAAACAATTTGGGGGTATTGAAAAAGAACAAGGGAAATGGAAAAGTCAAGAACTACATTTTTCAGGGCACAGAATGGTACCACTGGCAGAAGTACGGAGGTTACATGGGACTCTTGGTCTCAAGGGAGGAGGTAAGTTCAATTAGCTTAACATGACGATTCCACTACGTAGGATTTCAGAGCATCTACTGTATACTCAGGCTTGTTTATGCTTCTCTGCCTCTGCCTCCAGCGTCTGTCAGAAACTGTCCCCATCAGCTCCCCTACGGAGTTCCAATAACCCACTAAGACCATTATTTTGGTCTCAGAATATCCAGCAAGACATTATTTTTCAGTCTGTCAATGGGTCCAGCTGTTACTATATTGCCACAAATACTACAATTTTGTTACAGTCCTAAAATTTAAACTGGGATTTAGGATCCATGCTAAACATACACACACTATTTGATTATCTCCACCCTGACCCTCTGCCCACACCTGGAAATTCTGCACAGTCCAACAGCTCCAGTGTCACAGAAAATAGACTCCTTCAAGTTCTCATTGTGACTCTGGAAAATAGTTAAAGTTAGTACAACAGTGCCATCTACTGAAGGAAAAGTAACTCAGAAGGGTTTGGATTCACCTTAAACTTCATATGCATGTATTTTACCCAAACAGATCCAGTGCAGAACAGGAATGGTATTAAATGAAGTTGCATTGGTCATCACCCCTCAAAAAAAAAAAAAACCCTCCATCTGATTGGAGATCATCAAATCCAAAGGGAATCTCAGTGTGGGCCACATAAATTGAATGAAAAAATTAGAAATCCATAGTGTCCCCAAGAGTCGAATGTTAAGTACTACAAATCTAACACTAATTTGTGGTAAGATCTGCAACAGATTCGCAGCTCCTGACGCTGACCTCAGCACCCCTCGGTGAGCCTCACACTCACCAGGTCCACACCCCAGCTCTGTGCTCAGTGCTCAGGTGACCTAGGGCAAGGAAAACCTTGCTGACCCTGTGCTTCTTCGTCTGCAAAATGGCAGTGATGATAGAATAATACCCATTCATGGGGAGTATCATGAGCCCTACATGAGGTAGCTTCAGAAACGTATAGAATCCAATGGTCTAGAAGAGTGGTCAGAGTTAGTTCTTTCTTCCAGTCTTCCCCTTCTTCTTTCTCTGCTCATTTACCAAATAAAAATGAGACACCAAAGCATGTGTTTCTTTAAAGAGCCAACATTGAAATGTACACTCAGTGAATACTGAGGCCCTACTATGCACCAAGCACCATTCTAGGTTCAGAGGACAGGCAAATCCTCCTTGGAGGAACTAGCCTACAATATGAGAGGACCTTAAAAAGAACATCGTACAGCATCGTGCCATGGTAAGAGAGTGCAGTCTGTTTTAGAAGTGGTGGGAAGGAAAGCCTCTCAGAATAGATGTTGATCGAGCTGACAAGGAAAGGAGGCGGAGACAAGCCAAAGCTGAAATGAAGGAGTGTTCTCTATGCCTTCCTGCAAGACAAAAGAGAGCAATCACCCCCAAAAGGAGAAGGCCAAGAGCATTGTCTAGAGGAAGGGAAGGTGTTTATCTCCCCAAGATATCGTGTCTACCCTTGATCGAGCCCTCCACACCATTTTGCCAAGCAATCTCTCCACCACCATCCCAGGGACTGCCATTCTGTCTCCGGATTGCGTCGGCGTTAACCACAGCGCCAGATGGAAGAAATGAAAATCAGGTTGCCCAACCCGCTTTCTTCCCCCCCCTCTCCCATTTTCCTCTGGGACCCTGAGGGCCCTCCTCAGATGGCTTAGTGTTTTATATGAAACAGCAACATTGTCAGTGTTCTGGCTGATCTGGTTTAGGGTTTATTGCCCATCAGAGAGGCCTGGTCTCCTCTGCACATGTCGCGGCCAAATCTCTGCTGCCTGCTGAGGTGACCTGGTTGCCAGAGGATCTAAGCTAGTGCCTCCCAGTGTCACACATCACGCTGCCAAGTTTTGTTAGATGTCTCTTCTTTTTAATGTAAAACCGCTGCAATCCCTCTCTTTGACTAGAAGATACAAAGTTAAACAGGTTTCTAAGAGCTTCTAAGTCCTCATTACCCTAATGAGAATTGGCAATTTCCGAATAGTGCATGCCATGTTTCTCAAAATTATTTGGCAGTGGTACCCTCTCTGCACAGTTTCTCTTGGAAGTACACTTTGCAAAAGGCTAGTTTCAGGTCTGTCCGTTGCCTACTCTGACTTCGGACTTCACCAGAACCTTGCAGTCCAGGAAGCTTTTCTTAGGCATTACAACTCCCTCCCACAGTCCCGCATCCGGTTGACCAATGCTCCCCATCTTCTCCTGCAACTCTGTGAATATTTATACCACAGCCTCTCTAACACTTTGGTGCCCATAACTGACTTGATGTTTGTCCCTTTTTACCTTATTGCAGGCCCCTCTAGATCAGGAAATGTGCTTTATGTGCAAGGTGTCAGGGAAGGTCAGGAAAATCCCTGGTGCCTGCTCAAGGTGTGGCCCATAGTGGGCGCGTCACACAGGCAGAAGAGAAGAAGGAAGAAGAGCGCAGGACTGACCCCCATAAGAAAGACCGTAGGTCCGATTCCACAATTAGACTTGTGATCAATCACAACCCCACCGAGCCTCATTTCTCCCTCAGCCACACAAGGCTAACTAAACACACGTGCCCCGACCTTCCTCCCGGGACCAATAGAGGGCGCTAATGAGATCATCCACGCAAACTCGACGTGTAACTGGAAAGTATTGGGCCGACCTAAGGTAGCATCATTATTAGCATAAGGCCAAACATCCGCTCCGTGTCTTCCCCACAGGGGCCGGGGCGCCATGCCCACAGAGAGATGGGCTAATCCACTCTGCCTATACTCGGAGCTAGGAAGAGCCCCCCAACAGCCAAAATAACATGTCCTTCTAAATGCTAATGCTTGGAACTTCTGTAACACAAGATAGGCATTCCATTCACTTTAAAGACAGGGTGGGCAAAATCAGGTTTACAGTTGTTCGTATGGAAAATAATATAATAATAAATAATAATACAGGAATAAACAGTTTTACAGTTACATGTGAAACAGCTTACTCTTATATTATTTATCAATTACTGTGTTATCTTCCATATGAACATTATTTTCCATAACATAAGAATAAGCTGTTTCACATATAACTGTAAAACTTATTCCTGTATTATTATTTATTAATTATTATATTATTTTCCATGTGAACAGATATGAACCCACTTTTGCCCCACCCTGTATAAGTTTAAATAATTAAAAAGTGCAAATTATTGGTACCAATTCCCTTTGTGGGAGAAATTTCAAAAGGGGAGAATCCTGACCTTGAAAATAAGATTAAAAGAATTATATGCCGCCCTGGCTGGCGTAGCTCAGTGGATTGAGCGCGGGCTGGGAACCAAAGTGTCCCAGGTTCGATTCCCAGCCAGGGTACATTTCTGGGTTGCAGGCCATAACCCCCAGCAACCTCACATTGATGTTTCTCTCTCTCTCTCTCTCTCTCTCTCTCTCTCTCTCTCTCTCTCCCCCCCCGTCCCTCCCTCCCTCTCTAAAAAAATAAATAAATAAAATCTTTAAAAAAAAAAAAAAAAGAATTATATGCCTAGTTTTTCAAAACAAAAACTAAGTTGGCAGCCACAAAGGAATATGCTACCTTCTCCAGAAACCTCTGTAGGGAAATACTCAGCTTAAACTAACTTCTACTGAACACTTACTGAATAGAAAATACATCCAACATTCCCAAACAGACTGCAAGTATAGTTGTTGCCACCCAGTAACTCCAGCTGTTGGGGAAATCCACACTATCAGATTTAAAAACCAGATCCCAACCTAAGCCTGAATTCCACTTGAAAAATTAAAATAAACTGAAAACAGGAAGAAGAGTGTATCCACTTCTAAAGCTGCTCTAGAATCAAGGCTGCGGCTTATTATCTGCTTATGGAAATGCAAGTCATTTCTGTAATTATTTTCATTGTTCATAAATTCTATCAAGTTTGGATGAGGCCATCAACAGGTTAATGTGAATTCAGATTTTGAAAGAGAACTAGACAGCTGTCACCATCGAAGTGCCCAGATTTCTTCCAATTACTGCCCCCAATTATTTTCCCACCTATTGCTGACGTGTTTAATCTCCTTCCCCTGGTCTAACAACAGCGCGCATAGAGGGAGAATGCTAGCTAATGCACTGCTCAGCAGAGAGTGTGGGCCCAATTTAAATAATTAGAGGCCTATTTCATTTCTTCTCTCCCTCTTGTAAGTGCACTTGAAAGGAACGAGTGGGCCCAACTTCAGGCCTTTAACTTGGCAGGAGATGACTTATTGACTTCCTTTAAGCCCCTCGCCTTACCAGCCCTTCTCTGTCTGTCTCCGAGGACACTGAGGATAATTTAAAGCTATTGGATGATAATCAATAAGCAAAGGTCTTCTCTGTTGCCTGGCTTAGAGGTCTTTGATCTAGTAAATCATCAATTACTGCCGCCTGTATTAGCCTTCCCGTTCACCGTGTGACCTAGGCTGGTCCTCTTATTCTTTAAGTGGATGAGGACAGGAGCAGCACAGCAGTTTTCTGCTGATGGAGTGAGTCTGCAGCCCACTCAGCCTTGGGGCCTGTCTCCAGTTTCTCTGCAAAGTGACTTCCCGCCTGCCCTGAAGTGGTTAGAAATCTCTCCATTTGGCAGAGGTCTGAGGCATAATTTTGTTGCTTGACTTAAGGGCATTCATACGTGTCCTCTCCACTGATTGCAGGTTTATGAGTGCCAGACTTTGTGAGGTTCTGGAGGCCTAACATGCTCATCACTGTCCCAGCATTGCTCCAAGTGCAATTCCAAGGCACCTGTTACTAAAGGAGATCCTCTGGTTAGAGGGCTTGTTGCATGCATTTGAGATGGGCCCTGCTAATCTTCACTGTGAACCCTAACTGCACTTGAACCAACACGGCAATGCTGATGAGCCCTAAAGACTGTGTTCCAGGAATCTGCATTTTTAACAAATTGTCTGGGTAATTCTTTTGCATATCAAAGCTTGACTACTTCTAGTGTAGGTGGTATAGCTATAAATAACAACTAACTTGTATTATTGAGTATGAGTGGAATGGAGGCTGATTTAAGCTAGTAGAAATTTGTTGCAGGAGAACAGGAGGGAACGAGAGGGGATCAGGTGTTCATTGGTATGTCCTTTACGAGGAGGTAATGGCTGGGAATGGGAGGGATGATGTCCTGACAGAAGGAACAGTATGGGCAAAGCTTCATGGAAATAAGAGTGCAGAGTTTATTTGGGAATTTGAAAATAATCCAATGAATTAGGGACCTGTGGTTCGCATTGGGGGGGGGGGGGGCGTGAAACTGGCAAAGAAGTAGGAGTTGATCACAAAAGTACTTGAATGCAGTTCGTTAGACAGTAAGGGCAGGGATCTGGTCCGATATTTAAGAATAAATTTAAATAATCAGAAATTACAGAAGAATGCAAAGAAAATGGAAGGGTGACCAAAATTTATCAACATTCAGCAAAGCTTTACTTGCTGCTTATTTCATATTCATTCAATCCTATATTTATTGAATGCCTACTATATACCTAATGCAAGAGTAGGTAGGGTAGAAATAATGTTAAACAATACAAACATCGTCTCCCTTTTATCGTAGGATTTACAGTTTAGCATTTACTCTGTGGCAGGACTGGACTGGCAGATAGGAAACCAAAAGGGCACCTCAAGGAATTTAAATTGTAAAAGAGAGATTAAGTCTAATGTGCATGCACACACATACGCATTTAAACTCATCAAAATAAGCCACGGGAAAGGTAGAAGTAAAATGTTATGTTAAAGGACTAAGTGTGAAGAAAGACTGCTTGAGAAAAGCCTGCCAGGGTATCCAACACACAGCCCAAGATGGCCATGAATACGGCCCAACACAAAATTGTACATTTACTTGAAAACTTTTTTTTTTGCTCATCCGTTTTTGTTAGTGTTTGTGTATTTAATGTGTGGCCCAGAGATGCCAAAAGGTTGGACAACCCTGCAAGCATAGACAAGATTATTGATCAAAGGAAGATGGAGAAATAGAGCTTTTTTATTCCAGAAGAAAGCCATTAAAGAAAATACAGGATGGAAACAATGAACAATGAGAGGGCCATTACAATGAAAATGATTTGCCATAATAGAGTCAGAACAATGTGCCAGACACTGCACTAGCCCTTTATACTTTCCTTATGCCTCATCCTCAGAGTGACCCCTCAAAGCAGGCACTCTCACCCCTGTTTTATATATAAGAAAATAATTCTTCTAGGGCTAAAAAACTTCCAAAGAGTGTTAAAGAGTCAAGACTCATTCATATACATTCATTCAACATATTCAACAAATGAATATTTATTGAGCAGCTATTTTGTGACAGGCAGATGTCTTAAACCAAAGTTCCTATAATTTTTCTCTATGACTCCCTAAAAAATTAATAAGATGAATAAAAGTTAAACTAATTAATAATAGCATGAACAAGAAGAAAATGAAGACTATGAAAGAAAGAATAATATTTATAGCATGCTTTGTGATTTTCAAAGCATTTTTATGTACATCAGGTCATTTGCTCTCCACCTTAAAAACAAGGAGAAAATGAGTAATGCCTCATTATTATGCCTGGTAAATATTGAATATTAAATATTTAATCTATATCATGAGTTCTTAAAGTCTCCAATTCTTAAGGATTTTTTCAAGATTTTTTAAAATTTAGTCAAAAACTAGTTTTGCTGTTTTTAAGGGGAAAGAATAAAAAACAAAATAGCCCATAATTTCACTGCCTGCATATTCCTTGTTAATATTTATTTCATTTTTATTTTTAAATAATTTTAGACAGAAAAATTAGCAAAAATAGTACAGCCTTCCTGTATTTCCTTCACTCAGCTTCCTAACTGATACAATGGTAGGAAAATTATCAAACAAGGAAATTATCATTGGTTCAATGCTAATAATTGAGTTATAGATCTTATTCAGATTTCACTAGTTTTTCTCCTAACCCCCTTTTCCTATTCCCACACCCCAAATTGCTTTTAGCTGTTGTGTCTCTTTAGCTTTCAATCAAAAACATTTCCATCAGTTTACCCTTGTCTCCCATGATGTTGACACTTTTGGTGAGTATTGGTTAGTTACTTGCTGGAGTATTCCTCAGCTTGGGTTTGTCTAGTATTCTCTCATTGTTAATTTGAGGTTATATATTTTAGGCATATTAAAAAATGCTACAAAAGTGATGCCTCATCCTTCTGAGGACATATCAGGAGAAACATAGTATGACCATATCTTAGAACTTGTAATGGTAACTTTGATCACTTGGTTACGGCATTATCTGTTGAGCTTGTCTACTGTACAGTTGCTATTCCTCCCTTTGTAACTGATAAATATATTGGGAGACGTATTTTGAGACTATGCTAATATACTGTATTTCCTGTATACTTCCTGTATTTCCTTCACTCAGCTTCCTAACTGATACAACGGTAGGAAAATTATCAAACAAGGAAATTATCATTGGTTCAATGCTAATAATTGAGTTATAGATCTTATTCAGATTTATTCTCAACCCCACCGAATTTAGCATCCATCCACAGGATGTTCCTGGCAACAATTATTCCTGTGCTGTTGCCTAGTGTGATTAAGTTTTTCTCACATTTCCTTTCTCTATATTAATTGGAATTCTTCTGTAAAGAAGAGATGTCTCTTTCCCATTTACTTATTTGATTATTTATATCAGGATGGATACCTACATTTCCTTCATTCTCTTGGTGGTAATTCAACATTATCACTACTTTTTGGTTGCTCACATTGTCCACGTTAGTCATTAAGAGTTCTATTAGGTTGGCTTCTGTTTCCTTTTGACATTGCTTCACCATTCAGACTTTTTTAGAACCTCTGCACTTTGTGATGCTATAAGCTGCTCCAGGGCATTTCTGTATTTCTTTGTCTGAGCCCTGGAATTATTCATTTCTCCTCCAAGGATATTTCTTTTCCTTGGATAAATCAAAAATGAGATTTTGAAACCAAGATCCAGTAGGCACTAAATGTGTTCATTTCTACTGAAGTGTCATTGTTCTTTGGACTTCTGAAGCTCAATTCTAAGCAGGGTGGGGGTCCCCCCATTCCACCAAGCAATGCTCAGGACACCAGCTAAATGTTCTACAATTCAATTCTACTCTGACACTATCTACCTGGAGATAAAGTCAGATCCCACAGGCTAAGGTCTCAGTCCCACAAGACTGACCCCTCACTTCAAATACCAGCTGCAAGCCCTGGTTGCCGCTGACCAGCCAGGTATCAATCAAAGTTTCCAACAACCACCTCCTCAGGTTCAATTAATTTTCTGGAGTGACTCAAAGAAACCAGAGAAACATTGTACTTACTAGCTTATGAATTTATTATGAAAGGCTATAATTCAAGAACAGCCCAATGGAAGAGATGCATAGGGCAAGTTATAGGAAAAGAGCACGGAGCTTCCATGACCTCTTCGAATGCACCGCTGCCCCCAAATCTCCCACCAAGCACCCTGAAGGACCCCCAGTAACCTCAATTTGGGCCTTTGGAAGACAGGGTCGACCCTCACTGTTTCCAAGAACTTTCTGAAGGTAACTATGGGTAAGTCATTTGTCCCACCTAACATAAACCTCTGTCTTCACATAGGCCAGAATGGTGAGAGAATTGTGTAGTGGACAATAGTGCAGTTCTGGAATTAAAAGAGCTGTGCACCCTTATATAAATTTCCTCCCATCTCTGAGATGCAGTTTCCTCATTTGTAAAGAGGGATAGACTATATGTATAATTTATATATGTATATATAATTTATATATAAATGTATATCATTTCTATTGTTGATATTAATTTCTAGGCCCAAGATGGAGCTGCTTATGCCAGAAATGCTACGTCAACAAACCAAAACTTAGATGATTTTCATGTCCCTGTAAGTGTTCCATTTGACCAGAAACTCGGCGTATCTGGTCAGTCAATCCCCAAACACCAGCCAACTCTGGGCCTTCTCACCCCAAACAAGGTTGACTCTGTGGCCCCAAGACAATCAGATAGTTTCTATTTTTCTCTTCCTCGGTTTTTAGTTTTTATCCTATAAAAGCTTCCCTACCTTCCTGCAGTTCTCCAAAAAAAAGACAGTCTTCTTCAAGAAGTGTTAAATAAAGTTTGCTTTTATAACCTAAATTGCCATCTTTAATCTTTTTAACACTACTACATAGTACCAATATTATTTATCCTTATTTTCAAATGAGGAGATGGCATTGTAAAATTGAATCAAATTATATGTGCCAACTCTTTGAAGTTTTCAGCATATAAAGCAATGAGAAAATGTCAGCTATGGTTAGTACTATTATCTTTTAATTGCTATTCAAACATACACAACAGTAGCAGTCATCATCTGAGTTGGCGAAGAGGCAGAAAACAGAACTAACATTTATTACACCTCTAATGCTAACAAAAACCCAGTAAGGTCTGTATTACTAAATTACTCTGTAAAACAAAGATAAGTAACCTTGGATAAGTAATCAAGGTTATGCAACTACTGAGTGACAAGATCCGGATCTTACCATTAAAAAGAAATACCGGAGAGTTAGCTCTTTTAGAGATAGGTACCCGAGATCCTGAAAAGTGTCCTGAATCATTGTCGAGTGGCCTCAGAGTAGAACACTATAATATGGCAAAATCAGTCCAGAGTGGAGGGCTCATACAGCAGGGCAAAGGATGCTTGGAACACGACCTGGTGCCTGGGTAGGAACGTTCATTGGTAGGGCCCTCTTAAGTAAGGTAATTCCATATTCTAGATTTTCCAGGTCAGGATTTATCCCAAATAATCTGTATCATTATCACCATATGCACTTTTGGGATAGGTTACCTTTTCCACAGGTCCAAGCTACTACCGAAGAATTCCTAGGAGTTTAGATCTGTCATCTCAAATTGCCAGCCTGTCTTTCAAGGCCTACAAACCCATGTGGTTTGGGAGACACTGCCACATGGAATGTGAATGCTTTATGTTGCTGCCTGCAAGCCCCCTAACCCCCTAGATGCCCCACTTATTTCTGTTACCAAAGACCAACCCTCTTCATCCATATAGCTTATGTGCCCAGTCCCTAATTGACAGTTTTTATTTTGATGAGGTCCCACACCATATTAATTCACTCAAAATATCTGGGGTGAGGCCAGGACAGAGATTTTTTTTAAAGGTTCCCCTCCTCCCCCAGTTTGTCTAATGCACTGTTGTTAAGTTCATTAATGAAACACTGGTCTAGGCCCTTCTCTCAATCCATCCATCAACCTCCTCTTTCTCTTGTGTTTCTTTATTCCTTTGTAGTGGGTGAATAATGTCCCCCCAAAATTCAAGTGCACCTGGAACCTCCAAATATAACTTTATTTGGAAATGGAGTCTTTGCAAATGGAATTAGTCAAGAATCTCAAGATGAAATCATCCTGGATTTAGGGTGGACTCTAAATCCAGTAACTGGTGTCCTTATAAGAAGAAAGAAGACACAGGGAAACACACTGGTAAGAAGGTGATGCAAAAAAATAAAATTAAGAAAATAAGTTAATATGATGATGGAGACAAAGACTGGAGTGATGCATCAACAAGTCAATGAACACCTGGATTTCTAGTAGCCATCACTAACTGGGAAGAGGCAAGGAAAGATTCTTCCCATGAGCCTCCAGAGGAAACTTGGACCTGTTGACTCCTTGATTTCAGACTTCTAGCTTCCGGAACTGTGAGAAAATCCATTTTTGTGTTTTCAGCCACCTGATTTGTGGTCATCTGTTGCGGCAGCCCAGGAAACCAATACACCCTCCCAATAAGTCACCTAATACGGGGTTCCCAGCCCTGAAGCCATGGACCAACACTGGTCGGTGGCCTGTTAGGAACCTGGACACAGAGCAGGAGGTGAGCGGTGGCCAGTGAGTGATCTTCCTCTGTATTTACAGCTGCTCCCCATCATTTGAATTATGTCTGAGCTCTGCCTCCTGTCAGATGAGTGGCTGCATTAGATTCTCATAGGAGCATGAACCATACTGTGAACTGCACATGTGAGAGATCTAGGCCGCACACTCCTTATGAGAATCTAACACCTGATGATCTGAGGTGGAGCTGAGATGGCGATGCTAGTGCTGGGGAGCATCTGCAGATACAGATTATCATTAGCTGAGAGGTCCCACAGCACAGAGACAATAAGTCAATTGTTTGTAGACTCTTTTTCAAAACCCTATCAGTAAGCGACAAGTGACAATTAGGCTGCATCTGGTGGCAGGCTTTAAGGCCATTCCTCCCACTCGAGCTCATGAAAATATCATCTTCCACGAAACCATTCCTGGTGCCAAAAAGGGTAGGGACCACTGACCTAATACCTTCCAATAATTGTTCAAATATCCTAAATATCCATAGATGTCCTTGTGCCTTCAGAAATAAACTGAAACTATCCTAACACTTATAGGCACCAAAAGGATTACAGAAAAAAATCAAGAACTTATAAGAGGCATAGTCAGAGAGACCTGAGAATCTAGGACCTTCCAGGGCCTATGGAACCAGTGAGCAGGAAGGAATCCAGACTTTCCTAATGCATTTTCTCATCACCTCATTTCTGCTCCATTAGTGGCAATGGAGGACATGACTTTTCTCTGTAGTGCCAAAGGCATTAAGAGAATGAACTCCTACTATTAAGTTATTAAAGTCTTATTGCCTTCTCTAATCATCTTCCCTCTTTCTCATGGTCTCTCTGCAGGTCCCATTTTTCATAGTTGTTCTGCTTTTCTTGCATTCCTGGTCCCTCATCTTTTCACCCAGACAGATGGAGAGGCAGCTCAACATCTGAGAAGCTAGTCTTACTCCACCCCCACCCCAGACAACAGCTGCTTCCACAAAACAGCCCTGTAAATGTCAGCATTGGATCCATATATCTTCAAGTGAACTTCCTCCCACACCAGAAGTCGTGGTTGAGTCACTGGCAGTGACTCAGGGGCTCAGGATACACTGGCCACCCCTGGCTTTTCTAACCCTCACTACTGCCTGAGCACCTTTGTGAAAGTCAAGGTATGACAAGTTGTTTAATGATAAACACCTCCCAGCCACGCCCACACAGGCCCCTCCTGCATTCATTCATGACTTGTGGAATCCTTCCCTCACTGTGGTTAAAAGACTCTGGATTTTCCCTCCTTCAAAACCCAATTACAGATTAGAAAACAATTTCTCAAATATGTTCTACTAATTAAAAGCTATAGAGAGAGAGGGTCACCAAGTGATAAATTTGTTGTTTTCTTTTAAAACTACAGTTATATGTTAATTTAGTTATCTTCTCTCTGAATACTCCACCAAAATATAATTCCTCCAGGAAGATAGTGATCTGAGCTAACCTAATATTGTTTGGAGTTGGGGTAGGGTCATCCCAAGAATTCCAGAATTGGGCTGTATTGTAAACGTCTCTTCTCCTTCTTAGTAGCATCAGTGAGGAGTGAAAAACAGAAATAAGAATGGGGAACCCAGGAAGGAAGAGTAATTCTAACATCTGCCATCTGTAGTCCTTCCTACTGATAATACTTCACAGAAACATTCTGACTAATGTCTCTACATGTGTGGTCTTCAAGCTTTTCTGCACATTCCAATCACTTTAGGAGCTTTTAAAACTTCTGATTCCCAATTCAACCACCAGAATACAATTTCTCAAATATGTTCTACTGGGAATGCCTGAGCATAGGAGCCAGGCTTCCATAGCTGTAAAAGATCTCCAGGCTATTTCAACATACAGCAACGTTTGAAATACGGAACAGCTACCAAAATGACCAAAGATTTAGATGCTACTATGGTCTCTAAGACTCTGCAAAATGGGAAAAGATTATCTCTTTCTCCCCATCAGAAATAGATTTTCAACGACAAGGGGCTTTGAGATTCTTAGAGAAAGACATTATGTAAATACAGGCTATTATTATTCCAAGTTGGCAGGTGTCTAGGACATATTTCATTCTCTTTAATCATCCAAATGAGGCCAAATGTCCCAGGGATGTGGAGTCAGCCCATCATTATGTCTAATGGGTACTGAGGATCCAAACACAGGTGTTGTGAGCAGCAGCAGAAGCAATCATTGGGTTCCTTTCTACCACCGGGACAACCTCCAGCTGCACACTTTATTGGAGACAACCCTCCTCCCACCCCCTACCGAGGTCTAGGATCTGCCGCTGTTCACTTCTGGCTCAGCAATGTGTACTGCAGAGCAAGTGGTCTTTTCTTCACTGACTGCTAGACACAAAGAGGAATAGACTTTGCCCTTTTCTCCGGGGCACATCTAGCTTCATCATGCAATATGAGAGTTTAATATTAATCCCTTCATCTGAGTCTAATTCGACATAAAACACACCCCAACTTAATGGTGAAGTCTAAAACTGCTGATACCCCACACAGTAACCTTCCAAATCTTATTTTTCCTTCAGCAGTAACTATAGCCATAAATGGTTGGAGGAGAGTGTAAATATTTAAGGGCCAAAATAAGTCTTTAAATGTTGAACAACCGGGTTATATGATGGGTAAACTGGAGACTGGTCCCGAGATGGCAGCTTGTCGAATAACGACAGAAACAGCAAAGCCTTGGCCATTTCTCTCCTATCGGTACAGCATTAGTGCATGTCAGCTTTGTAATAGCTTAACTGGCTAGAGCCAGCAGATGGTGTTTTTATGGCTCTATATAAACAGTATTAAGTCATTTTAACTCTTTCTCCATAACTCAGGTTTGCAGTCTAGGCTGCAGTTGTCCACCTTTCTCATCCTCTGAGATGCCTGTGAGGAAGAATACTAACAATTATTAAGGGCCCATTATGCACTGAACTCTTCTCATGGGGATTAATCCCAATTTACAGAGCACAGCTACTAAGAGAGTCAAGATTTGAACTGACTGTTGGATTTCACGGGCACAGCTCCTCCCACTACTGTCCAATCATTCTGAACCTGTTTTCACTGATTGGCGGCAGGGAAAACAGCTGAACGTGCTAAATAATCATCCTTGTAATCCATGACTAAGAGCATCTAAATTAGCATGGCTTGTTTCTATTTCAAAGTATTACTATGTGGGGTTTCTCACATGTTATTTGATATATTGATTATTCTCGCAGGAAGTATTGTCTTTTCAGATATGAAGTTTTATCACTTGCTTCTTCAACCCAATTAATTTTACCATGCATTGACTAAACTCTTATTTCAGTATTTCAGCATTTTAAAACATGGTGCTCAAAAAGTAAGATCATGACTCTCATTCAAAACCATATATGACAAAGATTTTACTAGACTCAATTAATGTGGAAATAAGTGAGAGATGCATTTAATAAGTGAATGTTAAGATTGCTAAATTAAATACAAACTTGACTAACATAGGACAACAATCCATAACCTCTTGGGATATGGCATCCAGTAGAGGGGTATTATTTGCATCTCCACTGGACAAAACATTGACAGGTTAATCTGTGCCCATACAGAGCTGTAAAATAGGCCAGTCAATAACAGAAAGTCAACTCTAGACCTAGGCTTAAGCATGTAGTGATATCTTTTGCTATTCTAAGTTTTGGGGTAACATTTCAGACACTACAGGAGAAGAGATGTGAATAAACAGTGACTAAGAAGATCTATCTAATCACTGTCTAGAAAGCCTACAGTAGTGCTTCAAGGTACAAAACTTGGATACACTCATAACCTGAAAAGTACCTAGAGCCACACCTTGTTTTATTGAAGCTTCATTTTATTGCACTTCACAGTTGCATTTTTTACCAATGGAAGGCAAGACCCTCCCCCAGCAAAAAGATTGCAACTTGCTTTAGTGCAATACTTGCTTTATTAGAGTGGTCTGGAACCAGAACCACAATATCTCCAAGGTATGCCTGTTTGAGTGATTGGGTGATAATGTAGTGTAAATTGTGCACAATTTGTGCTAAAATAAATCAAAGGGAGGGAAAACTTACTATAAGCTGAGTTAATTAAGGAAGGAAGGTATGTTGGAAAAGGATGGCATGACCTTGAGATGACCTTAATAGTAATTGTAGCGTGCGGTTTAATAAAGAAAAAAGAAGAGAGATCCAGGTCAGCATGAGAGTAAAGGTAGGCACAGAGATGGATCTGTTCAACATTGGTTCCCCACCTTGGCAGCACACTGCAATCTGGATGATTCTGCCAAGGTCACAGGCTAGGTGCCTGAGGTGGAAACAGGGCCTGGGGAGTTTTATATCACATTTGTACCTCCTAAACATGGGAACATGAGTTTAGTATTGAATATTGCACCTGCCAATTGAAGTTCTTTAGAATCAGAAAGGAGCTTATATTTGTCACCTTACACATGAATGCAACCTTCACGTAGCCTTTCCACCTCAGTATCCACCTGAACCTCTTGGTCATTGTCACAGGATGACATTCTTTAAATAGTCAGCACCTTCTTCATACAGTCTATCCCATACAGTCCTGCTGTATCAGGAGTTTCATAGACACAAAGATAGCCATGGTATGGAGTATTTAATGTGATAGATATTTCTTGTATCTCTGGATGCCTTGGCTACCTCTCCTGGGCTGTGGCTAACCCCAGCTGGCACCCTCAATAAAACAAAGTATTTCAGTGGCACAAGAAGAATCCCTATGAGTAGCTAAAAATTTGCACCTGTTTTCCCATACAACCAAAGTGTTCAGTAAGCCCCACATACAGAAATCCTTTAGCCTATTACAAAAACTCAGTCAACAGAATCTAATGGCAGCCTTTAGACAGAGCTCTGCACAACGCAGGAAACTGTATTCCCAACATGCGGAGATTTAGCTGATGTGAAACAGTGTTCAGGAACAAGGTGACAGATACTGGAAGACAGGTTTTTGACAAGAGACAAGGTCTGCATTCTATGGGAAGCAATGAGAGCTATTTAATTCTGATGTGACTAGAGCTACAGAATTTCCCTGTCCATTAGCAAACCATCTTTA
The DNA here is from genome assembly GCF_019186645.2 of Phyllostomus hastatus. Taxonomy (NCBI): domain Eukaryota; kingdom Metazoa; phylum Chordata; class Mammalia; order Chiroptera; family Phyllostomidae; genus Phyllostomus; species Phyllostomus hastatus. Next base: position 56,330,255 of record NW_025334033.1, on the reverse strand, counting down.
ACAGCAGCCTCACCAGAAATCACCTGCACTCCATGTCGGACACTCAGCAAGAGGTGTGGGTCTCAGTTTTGTGGGATCTTACCACCTTCGCCTCACTACACCAACCCCAATAGACATAAAAATCCATCAAGCAGAAAAACCTGGATCGTCAGGAGCAATTTCCAGGAATGCAAATTTAGGATCAAAAGAACTGAGTGGTGGAGAATGAAGACAGAATTAAGGCATTCCATTTTCAGGCTAAAGAAAGTACGCCGCATAGACAGAATGAACGGACACTGAAACCCCCAGCTGATGATCCAGCATTGCCATGTTCCCAGAAGAGAGGCATCCAAATATCTGGATGACTGACTGATGGGCCTGGATTTCATCCAAACATGTCACCTTGAAAGTCAGTTTTTCAAAGAAGGTGATGTTTCAGGAGCTCTTCGAATGCTGGAAAAAAGAAATAAATAAGACTAGCATCCATGAAGCAACCACGTAAAGCAGCATCCTCGGTTGTCCGCTGGGGAACACGTGGACCACAGGAATTTAGAGGAAGAGGGGGCAGGGAAGCACGCCAGGCTCAGGGATGAGAGGACGGTAGGAAGATTGCAAAATGGAGTCAGATTTTCAGATTAGTTGATGTTTACATCAGTGCACATGTTAAAGGCATCTTTGTCCGGTTCTGTTCCCTGCCCAAGGGCACCATCATTCTTACTGACCAAACGAAAACAGAAGGGCCAGAGGGGCATCTACATGTACCTTGCCCAACATGCAGTGTGCCCTGCCAGGTAGACATTCAGTAATAGCCAAGGGAGGAGTCGGGCAGGGTGGGGCAAGGATCATGGCGCAAGCGCAGACCTGGTCAACACTGCATTAACCCCCTGCTACCACCAGGACAGAAGTAAGCCAGTCACCTCACTGCCAGAGCAGACTCCATGCATATCCACAAAAAAACCTTATACATAATAGACTTTAAACATATGGGCTTCAATCCCAAGTAAGAAGAGCAGAGCAGAGAAGGGTGACTGACGCTTATGGACATTTTTGATTTTTCTGGCCATCCACATTCCAAGCCATTCCCCTCCTAGGATACTTGAAGAAAATATATACCAGGCCCCCATTGTATCATAGATACTACCCCCAACTGTGGAAGTTAAAGGAACCAGATCCTCCCTCCTTCCTGCCTCTACTGAGCTAATATGGACAAATGACTTAGTCTAGGCTGATTGGGTGCTGTGTCCCAAAATATAGACTCTTGAGTGGCATAAAGATGTCGAACAGTTGAAGTCCTTCTTTACAGCAAAAGTAGTGGCAAGATGCTGCCCAGACTGTTCTTCCTGCGGGACCAATACTTCAGTTCCTGCCCTTAGGAGCTCACTTGGATGTTCCCTGTTTTCCAAGCTCACTCCTTGAGTTTCCTCTTGCATCTGAGGGATGCTGATATCCTTCCAATAAATGTCATTGTTGCTTAAATTAGCCAGAGTTAGTTTCTGCTACTTTCAACTAAGAATCCTTAACACCATTACACATCCTGGAGTCGCCCGCACATACCCCTCCTGAACCTTGCCCAGCCTGTCAAGAACCATTCCAGAGAGCAGCTCTCCACTTACCCAGTGGAAACTACATCGTGCAAACAGCATGCTCCCTAACTTCTTCCTGCAATGTCTTGCACTCCAAGTCCTTTTCCCACGTCCTCAATGCCTAAGACATTTCTCTGAAACTCTACCAAGTATTCCAGCAATGTAGAATTCTTAGTGGAATGATCTAGATGCTCCAGAAGACACTCAAGAGTCTACAACTGGACAAAATGCAAACTTCCCAGTGCATTAAATTCAGTGCATTCTCGTCAGGTACCCAAAGCCATTTGATTTAGTTAGGTTTTCAGGGCATCTGGCACCTATTTGTCAGGTTTATGGTGTTGATGCATCTCTCTCTCACTGAGGTGTTCAGAGTCTTAATTAGTTAGTGAGCACAAAGTGCTTTGGCAGCATCAGATGCAAGCGCTAGAGAAATCCCTGGGGAATTTTTTCTTTTCTTTTTTTTTTGCTCAAAAGACACAGGAAAATTAGAAAGCTTTAACAACAGACTAAGGTTTGCAAGTAAACTTTTTGGTTTTACTTATGCACCTGTGTGTATGGTACAAAGGTTGAAAAATTTTTTTAATTTTTATTCTCCTCATTGTAAATAGGAGAGCCACATTGAAGCCCCCTGCAGGACAAATTAAGTTTAAGTTCTCCATGAAGGGTGTATGGGATGTAAACAATTAAATTATAATCCATGGACCTAGAATCTTTGGAGCAAAGGGGAAGCCTGCCCTAAATCATGTACTTAGTGACTGCTTCCATGAGGAATCTGGATTTAAATGTTACAAGAGTCAGAAAAGGAAACAGCCACTAAAATACACAGGTCCTGTGTAGAGGGACCCTTCCCTGAGATGGAGACATAATATCCATTCATTTTTTTAGGGTTTGGATTTTGATTAATTCTCGGGAAGCGAATCCTCTGCTTTGAGGCAGATAAATGCTGGTAAACAGCAGTATGCATGGATCAAGAGCCTTTTCACAGCCCTGGCTGGCGTAGCTCAGTGGATTGAGTGCGGGCTGGGAACCAAAGTGTCCCAGTTTCGATTCCCAGCCAGGGTACATGCCTGGGTTGCAGGCCATAACCCCCAGCAACCGCACATTGATGTTTCTCTCTCTCTCTCTCTCTCTCTCTCTCTCTCTCTCTCTCTCTCTGTCTCCCTCCCTTCCCTCTCTAAAAATAAATAAATAAAATCTTTAAAAAAAAAAAAAGAATACACATTCTTTAAAAAAAAAAAAAAGCCTTTTCACTGAGAACGAAAGGATGTGTGGATAGAGGCAGCCAGCACTCTCCACTGAGCCCAACTCCACAAGCAGGGACTCAGGCACAGCCCCAGAGAAGGGACAGATGCTGACCCCGGGGTTGTGTGCAAGTAGCAGACGGGTGTGTTCCATGGACAGGGGGCGAGACTAGGTCAGAGTGAAGAGAAACCCAGCACACCGGCAGCTCTGTCCCAGAGTCGGAACCGCTCTGTGCCATAGCCACCTTTCCAGGGGAGCATTTTAAAATGCAGAACTCACCCACCACCCAACTGTTCGCAATGCACCCTTTTCCCATTCCTTATCCTGTAGAAAAGATTGGCTTTAAAAGATAGAAACTTTGACTTCATATTTGAAGATTATTCCAAAGAACTCACCTAGAAAAAATGGAAAAATATATGTGCAATATATCTTTGGAAGTAAACATGTTAATTTCCTTTAAAAACTACCATGTATGTTCAGAAGCAAAACAAGTATTTATTTCTCGATATGTAATAAAGTGTCAGTTCAAACCAGTGAGGAAAACATAGAGCTGGGACAACTGACTGTTGGGAGGGGGCTAATAAAATGAATCTGGAATCCCAGAGGACTCTTTGTACCAAAACAAATTCCAAATGGATCAAGCATTTAAATGTAGTTAAATACATAAGATGTTAAATGTTTTTATGACAAAAATATCACAATCAAAGTCAACAGATAAGTGACAAACTTTGACAATCTTTTAACAAATGTGGCAAAGAGGTAATGTCCTAAATAAATTGAGATTTCTTACAACTCTGTAGAGAAGAGAAATGAGAGAGAGAATCCAACAGGAAAATCAGTAAAAGACCTAGACAAGCAGTTTACAGGAAATAAGGTAAAACAAATAAGATAGCTCCTAAAAGCAGGAAAGTGTGAAACTCACCCATAATTTAAAAAATACACATTTGTAAACAAATGTAAGTTTCTTTCCTCCATTATCCTGAGAAGGGTGAAAGCATTGGATAACCCTCAGTGCCACCAAGGACGTGAAAAAATGGGCATCCACAGACACAACTGGTGAGAGGGTGAACTCGTGAAACCTTTTAAGGGCAGCTGGCAATATCTAATAAATTTACACCTCTAGGAGCATATCCTACAGACAGACAAATATGAACATAAAGAGATGTTTGCCACAGCATTATTCATAACAATCACGATTTTGGTAACATCTTCTACACTCATCAGTAGGGAATTGGTTAAATAAATTATGGAAAAACTATACAAGAGGCTGCAGCCACTATGACAACTGGGGTATATCTATATGCACTAATACAGAAAGTTGTTCCAGACAGATACTTCACTCCAAAAAGGCTAGTTGCCTTTTGTATGTGGGCATAATATGATCTCATATGTGAAAATAAAAAAGTCCTTGAGATGCAAACACATTGGACAGTTCTGGAAAGAGACACAGGAAACTTCAAATAGTGACTTTTTTCTCTGCTCAATGGAAATTTCATATTTATTTTATCCTTCTGTACTCTTTTCATTCTTGCCATGAACTTGCTTTACATTCACAATGAATATCTGCTTTGCAAAAATAAAAATAGAGGCTCCTCTACCACTTAAAACTAAACCAAAAGTGTTACTTGACAAATACATAGTAAGGGTGATTAGTCACCAAACTCTGAAGATATGAAGATGTCTACAATGCAAGCCTTGCCCCTCCAGGTAGAGAGAGAGCCAGGCACCAAAAGAAGTAACTGCCCACCCAGAAGAGTGGGGTAGGAAAGGCCCAGTCCTTGGAGATGCCCAGTGCTTTCCCAAGCAGGACTCCAAAGAAGCCCGCGCTAGACTCACCTGCACAAACCACAGCCATTCTAGTGATCTCAGGCACCAGAATAAAAACCCCAGTAGGAGACAGGGGTGTCACAGCTCCCCTAGGAATTGGAACAGAGCCATCCTTTGAAACATTAACCTTTGGAACTCATCTCTCAGATGGCCTGTGTCAGGGGATCCAGCTTGCAAATACATGAGCCCACTCTCCACAGGAACTGCAGGTCTATTAAGCCTTACAGACAGAGCAATTATGAGGAAGAGGGAGAGAAAAGGCCTGAAACTTTCATGATGGGCAGGCGGGTCTCAGCTACAGTTGTGTAACAAGTATTATCCACAAAGCATCATCACCCCATTCTCCAACCCCTGCTTTAATGCTCACACCCCGCTTGTCCAAAAAGCTTGTTTGATGGCTCAGAGGTGGAGTGATTTCCCAGCTCCCCACACTCTGGATGGTGGGGTGCTAAAATCTGCATTATTCCCCCCACACAGCCCTGCTATCAGGAGGAAGGACCGAGGTCAAGGAGCAATCTAGCATCTAAAGACTAACTGGCCCTGCAGAGCCCTGGGCCCCGCGTGGTCCTTCTGCCCAGAGCCCCTGGCAAAGATCAGCAGACGTGACTAATGAGCTGGTGGAGTCTGATCCCACTGGAAAGATGGCCCTGTGCAGAGATCCAAAGCAAAAGATTTTGCAAATGGGGCACAAATTAAAGATGAGACGAGGAAAGTTCTGCCAGGTCGAGCAGGCGAGAATGTCAGCACCCCTCACCAGCGGCCCTAAGGGAGCAAGGCTTTCATGAACAACTTCGGACACTTTCCCTTCACACTACATATTATCTCAACAGGCCTCCTCCGGAGGGGGCCTCGGTACCTGAATAGCACAAAGCAGCCCCCCTATCTTCACGACCTCCACCCAGAGACCAACACGGAAACATGGTGAATGCCACAGATCAGGTAGGAAGGGAGACCAGCAGCATCCCCATCACCTTCCGCTGGCAGCAAGAGCCCCCTGGACTGGGCAGGGGAGAGGACTGGAAAGGGGGAGTGAGAGTCCTCGTCTTCTGTACCAACATGGCTAGACCTTAGAAAAATCACATTCTCTTTAGGACAGTCCCCTTATCTGGAAAATACTGCCTGCCTCACAGGCTAACAGTTGTATTGAGACAACATCAGTGAATGGACTTTGCAAATGGAATGTCACATGAGCATGAGCCCCTGGGTCCCGGGTAGCTCACTCATACCTCCCCTACCCCGGGAAAGAGGAGTGAACCTCCTGGGCTATCGTCACTTCAGAGTCCAGAAGGGGGAAAATCTGAGTTAGCGTGTGTTGTACTGCAGAATGTCTGCGCAATGGAGCTACTCAAATCTCACATATGATTTAAACTTGGGGAAGGCTCAGCAGATAATAAAAGGGCAAGGAGACTTATTTCACATTCACCCTCCAAAAGACATTAAATAAATTTCACAATCGTTAGGCTGGGATTTATACCGAGGATACCAAATAAAGGGGAAAGAGCAGTGTTGGTGCGGCAGGGGCTGTAACAGTGTGATGGTGAGGACCTCAGGAAGCCATTCTGTGGCTCGGCGCCTCAGTCTCTACTTGTAATAGTTCCTGCTTAGGCCACTGGAGACACTTAGAATGTGCCACGCACCTAGGAAGCACTGGGTGCCTGCCCCGTTGTCAGTGGCCCCATTTTGTGCTGGAGGAAATGAGGCAGAGATGATAACTTCCTTTTTCAGGCACAGAAAGTGCAGCAGTTTCTAGAGAAACGCTGATCCCCAGTCTGTGGCTCTCTCTCACATCATTCCCCTTACTTTATTTTCTACAACACAGGGACAAAATCTCCTTATTGGTCTCCCTACCTCCTTGTTCTGCTCCAACCCTTCATTACCGATTTTTTTTTGGTGTGTTTTTTGGGGGGGATGTGGGGTTTATTTGTTTGTTTTTAACATGTATCACTACTTCTCAAGAATCAGGTCAAACTTACATTTTCCAAAATGTACTTCACTTCTACTTGGAATTTATAAACTCAGTCTGGGACCATCCCTGAGGCCTCTTCTACTCTCAAGTCCCACCTACTCTCAGGCCTCTCCCACTCTTTGGCTCCTCCTACTTTCAGGCCCCACCCATTTGCAGGCCCCTTCTACTTGTGGGCCCCCACCCACTCATAGGCCCCTCCCACTATGAGGTCCTCCTACTTGTACAAGTAGCTACTTTTTTCTTTTACTGTTATGAACAAAAACAGCTACAAATTTTCCATAACATGTTGGAGAGTGAGCTGCAATATTTAATATAATTTTCTTCTAAGTTCAGAGATAATAGAAAAAATTAGACACAGGAAGTGACTTACATTGGGCTGTCTCCTCAGTTGGGCTGTCTCAAGGACTCCAAGCCTGGCCCATTGTCAGAAACCCTCCTCAGGTAGGCCATCTTCCCTCTAAAGTGTTCTCAGCACATCTAGGCTAGTTCATGACCAGGCCTGAAGACCAAATCCAGAAGGGCCCCAGTCTAAGTCCTACCATTTAAGTTTCTGCTGTTTCCCATGAGGAATGATGAGAGGAATATCGGACATGTTTACTCCCTCCAAAAGAAACCCATTGCAGTAGGATGGGACTTGGCCCCCACCTCTAAGTCTGAGTTCTATCAGAGATACAGTCCAGGGTGACCTCCCTGACCTCAGTCCTGCTCCTTTCTTACCAACTGCTTGCTCCTGTGCAAGGTGAAGATTAGTCTCGCTGTCCTTCCCACCCTCCTCCCAGCTTCACACCTCCACAAGAACAAGTAACACTCTTTAGCTAGAGACTGTTCTAAATTAACACAGAGAAAAGTATTTTTAAAAACAGACACGAGTCCTCAGAGATGTAAGGAGCCGACACCATAAACATTCACAGTCTAGTTCCTCAGAGTCACAGCTTCTCGAACACATTTTCTGAGTGTGATGTGCTTTGTGTTTGGCTAATAAAAGTGTATGTTTGGGTTCTTTCCAGAACAAAGAAAGAGGCTCCCTCAAAAGTATACTCCAGCCTTTATTTCATGCAAGAGAGAAAATTGTTTAAAGCTTTGAAATGCAAGGTTTATCGGCTTTTATTACCCCCTCTACGTTGTGAGAATCATGGGGCCAGGTTTTAGGCAAGTATCAGATTCACAAAACCTGGCACTTCTCATCCTGCTGGCCTTCTCTACTGAAGGCAAGCGCAGAGCTCAGGTGCAGGCAACTCAGACCTGCCATTGCTGCAACACAGTATCTGTGTTCCTCCCCCACACCTTAATCCACCTATCACTGCCTTTTCTTCCTGCAACCGATAACTGAGCTTTCTTGAATTTCACTATTAAGTGGAATCTAATGAACAAACCAACTAACAAGCAAAATACAGTCAGACTCAAAGATAAGAGCTCAGGCTGACAGCCGAAGGGACTTGGGGGATGGTGGGATTGGGCAAAAAAGAAAAAAGAAACTCATGGACGTGGACAACAGTGTGGTGATTGCAGGGGGAGGGGGTGGGTGGTGGTTGAAGAGAGTATAAGGGTGATCAATGGTAATGAAAAAAAATACAAGTTAAAAAAAGGAAAACTTTTATCTATCCTCTTCAGCTGGGACTTCCCATTTTACCCTACTTTGGAGCCCAAGAAGTATGTGATAAGACACCACCTTAGAAGTTTATGGACGTGGGGAAGGGCAGTCTCCCTGGCCTTGAAAGCAAAATGCCTTATAGAAATGTCCGCTCTTTCTCCAAAGCAAGTTCTTACTTTGACACAAATTATATAGGAGGAGGGGGAAAGCCCTGAAAAACAAATGAATAAGTTTTTAAAAAGCTTTCAGAATCAAATGTAAAATTCATTAAGAAAAGTAATGGAAATTTTATGGCTGGTGCACAGATAAATTCATTGCTGCCTCTTAATTCATCAAGCACACTTACAAGAGTGTATACCAAATTAATTGGAACTAACAGCCTCTTAGAAATATTAAACCAGCGGCAGACTCAGGGTAAACTAGTTGGAACAAAACAAAGAACCCCTCCTCCTTCTTCTCCCAGGCCCTGACTGAATTAAAGGCTATGCTTTCTCAACTCTGAAAATGTTGCACAAGGTTGTTCTTCCACGACAGCTAAGCCTATCCGCTGTTCAGGCCCAAGAAGGGTCAGAACTAGATACAAATGAGGTTTCTTTGGACATTAGGAATCCCAATTCTATGTCACCATAGCAGGTAAAGAGGCAACGTTTTCGTGAAAAGAAAGATGTTCTTACACTGATATTAAATATTGCCCTGATTTAGGGGCCTGGGTTAGGGGAAGGAGAGTTGGATTTGAATGATTCCCTTGTCATGACTCTCTGGGATAACTTGGAGAGAGTGCTCTCAATTTCTTCCTTCAAGTTCGTGCTTTAGTTCTTGGACACGGTTTCCAAAGAGGCTCTCCAGTAGGTCCAACAAGAGAAACAAAGAGACTCTGTAAGTCACTATAATTGTTTGTTTAAAACAGGACACAGAGGCCATGTCCCCCTGAAGACAAGCCAGCACTACCTACTTTAATATAAATTTCTTGTCAGACAGTTGTAAATATTATTTTATCAGTAAACACTAATTACTCATTGACAACTAAATAATTGCAATTTATTGAGGGCTTAGTTTATGCAAGGTTCTGTGCTAAGCACTATACAAGCATTATCTCATTTAACCATCATAACCAACTGATGAGATCATTACTATTCTTTTTTTAATTTTTTTTAATATTTTATTTATTTATTTTTAGAGAAGTGAAGGGAGGGAGAAAGAGAGAGAGAGAAACATCAATGTGTGGTTGCCTCTCACGTGGCCCCCACTAGGGACCTGGCCCACAACCCAGGCATGTGCCCTGACTGGGAATCGAACCTGCGATGCTTTGGTTCGCAGCCCACGCTCAATCCACTGAGCTACGCCAGCCAGGGCAGATCATTACTATTCTAATTCCCATTTTAAAAATGAGGAAACTGAAACCCATAGAAGTTAAATTACTTATCCAAGGTCAGGCAGCTAGCTTATCCATTCCAACCCAAAGTCAAGTTGCAAAAGCTCAACACTCAAGTAATGGCCTGATAGGTAAAAGTTGAAGGCAGAAAACTGCGGGGTTTGGTCCTTGGAGAGACCACGGAGAAGGTGGGTGAGGCAGCAGAGAAGCTTTATTTGCACAACCACATGTAGAAGCTGGGTTTGGTCAGAAAGTGTCAAGACTAACTTTGACCCTTCAGTTTGGAGTGCCAAATCTGAACACTGAGGCTTTCGGCCTTGAGCTGTAGCTGCCTTGAGACCCAGCACCGTGGAGAGGGGAAAAAACTTCCCCGTAGTTCTACAAAGCACACGTTTGAGGTTATACGTCTAAGATAAAAGGGAAACTAAACACTCCCTATTTATAGTTATCAGGAGTGCTGGGCAGCTACTGTGGGAGGGGTCAGTCTTCTTAGAAAAACAATACCTGAACTTGAATGCCTATTTCTTTTGTTCCCCTCCCACCACCCCCGAGGTAGGAACGTGTCAGACAACTTCCAGAAAACCTCTTTAGGGAGCAACAGCCTGGGTCAGTATTGCTGTCCATGGGCTCAGGCAGACTGTTAAAAGTCTGAGGAGCCTTTCCCAAACAAGGATACAAAGGAACAAATCCTGTATGAGGAGCTATTTGTACTTGTACAATGTCTTCAACTTACCAATACAATAAACATTTGCTGCTAACCTTTTATATGTCAGGCTCAAGGCAAGATCTGGAGATCTGAAGATGAATAATCATAAGTGGTTCCTGCCCACGGTATTAAACTAATACAGTGGTGATTTGAATAAGAAATTATAGCCCCAGCTGTTGTGCTTCAGTGGATTGAGTGTCAACCTATGAACCAAAGGGTCACCAGTTCAATTCCCAGTCAGGACATATGCCTGAGTTTCAGGCCAGGTCCCCAGTAGGGGGCACTCGAGAGGTCACCACACATTGATTTTTCTCTCCCTCTCATTCTCCTTCCCTTCCCCCTCTCTAAAAATAAATTAATTAATTAAAAAGAAAAAGAAATTATAGTCATTTTCAATAAGGGGCTCCAGGGCTGGAACACAAAGATGAATGCTTTGTCTCCACCTTTTCAAAGATATAACATATGTAATTATGTCTCTGGAGAATTTATAACTTTAAACTTGCAGCATTTTGTGTATTTCTTTTTCATTGTGTTTTCAGATGACTGGTTAATTAGCCACTTGTAGAAAGCAGGAAAAAAGCAAATGCATACTGAGTTTGTTTTAGTGGTAGTTTTGGCAGAGCCTATATATAAGACAGAATTTCTTTTTTCTGTAAGTATAAGAAAATCCAATTAATAGTGGCTAAAACATATAAGGTATTTGTCTCACGGAACAGGAAGTCTTAAAGTACTTCCAAAACTGGCAAAGAAGCTGATATCAGGTATCAAATCTTCTACCTTCTTCTCTACCATTCTCAGTAAGTTGGCCTTTATTCTCATGCAAATTGCCTCCTGGTTGCCAAATGGCTGCCACATTGCCAGCCATCAAGTTTGTACTCCAGAAAGGAGTAAGAAAGAAGGGGAAGAAGAGATATCAGCAGGTTTTGGCTTATATCTCATTGGCCAACATTATCATATAGCTACTGCTGAGAAGACTAGAAAAATCAGTGTTTGTTTTTTTTATTGTTGCTTTAACAGCCTCTTTAATAGAAACAGAAAAAAGAAAGAGGTTAGAAATGAAAGTTTTGTCAGCTAAGAGTACCTGTTACTCCTATCACCTATGGAGAGACATCTAGGCCATTAATTAGGTTCCGAGATATTATTTTTAAAAAGAAATGCCCCTGCCTTCCCATTGCCCCATGGAAACCCTGGTTATGGACCCCATAAGCAATGAGGATGGGGGGGCTGGAGGCCTTTTCCCATCAGTGTTCTCAAGAAGAATTTATCATGACAATCTTTGCCATAAACCAGAAGAAGGGAATCTGAAATCTAAAGGACAAAGAAAGTTCCTGAAAAGTCCAAACCGTATAAAGTGAGATCATTTCATGATGTTCACACAATAAGAAAGACAAATGGTTCACACAATAAGAAAGACAGATGCTAAGATATTTGGGAAGATTATGACCTAAGTGTTATTTTGAAGAAAGTCACAGATTTTGTTTCAAGCATTCCTGCATTCATCTGGAACTCTGTGGCCTGGTACAGTAGCCAGGAGCCTTCCCTCACTCGAGCTTCCTGGGGTCACCTCCCAAACAACGTCCCTGACCCTGAGTGCTGCACCCTCCTTCCGGGGACCCAAACCAAGAGAGCAACTCAAACATCTTTACATGTCTCCTTCATACGGCCCGCCAAGTGTCCTTTCACTTCAAAACTCCTGCTGAGTTTTTCTTCCTGGGCTCGAATAAAAGATGTCTTTAATTACTATTGTTCTATCTATGTCATCAACTCAATTCAGTTAGGATTCCATTGGCAATGGCTGTAAAAAAAAAAAGATTCTGCTCTAATTAAAAAGAAATAGCTAGTATTTAAAAGAATTTGCATATTTCTCTTTCCAAGTAATGTGCTTACATTTAAACTGTGCTTATGTAGTGTCGTCTTAATTACTGACTCAATGACAACCTTCATGTGGCCCTCTGAAACATTTTCTCCTACTTTGGGGCAGTTTCTTTTACCCAACAGAACTGAACTTCACGAGACCATTCATCACATTTCTCATCTGATCTGCAAACAAAAGGCACAATCAGCAGGGTGGCAGCGTTGGTGTGGCACAGCCACCATGGCCTGGGCTCAGTAAACAAGAATCAAACAGCAGGTACAGCCAGGGGCTGTGCTGGGTGCCCTGACCCGCATCCCAGCTCCCACTGTGCCTCAACTGCACAGTGCCGTTTCAAAAGGGGGTGGGGTGGCCTTAGAATCCGATAGATTCAGGTTGAACTCCTGCCTCCAGCACTTACTAGTGCGACCATCTCTCTGAGCCTCAGTTTCCCTACCCACAGTATGCGACTTTCACAGAGAGAGCCTGAGGGACCCTTGGCCCACATCTAAAAGTCTCACACTTAGACTGTTTACACTGTCTTCAAACAAAATCTGTGTGTGTACACACCCATAAATACATAATATATAACCATATATCAATATATAAAGGTTTTTTAAATGCCTACATTTTTGTAATACACTTTTCCAGCACTTCTTCAGTCTTTTGTGTACTAGCAGCCTTACATGTATCCTGCACCCCTCTTGACCCAGACCAAGGTGAGATAATAATTCCTGTCTGTCCAATAGTTTCTTTCACTGATTTATAAAGAGTATTAGAAAACATGAGACTTGTTCCAAATCACCCTTTCTTTCTTCTCTTTGTGTCTTCTCAGCAGGCTCTGCATATGACTTCCCTTGGGCCTTCCGTGAAGCCTTTCTGCAGCCCCCAGAGTCCCCAGGACTTCTCTATCTCCAGTCTGGCTCTCAAACTGAGCTTTCCTATAGCCAGTCACTCCAGGATCAAACACTTGGTGTGGCCTCAGCATGCTGTCCCTCGTGAGCTGTCCCCATGGAGGGCCCTGGCAGACTCTGCCCAAGTCCCGGGGCGCTCTCTCCTGTTGGCTAACGTATCCAGCAAAGTCACAGGCATACGGGACTCAGGTATTGATTGGTTCTCCCTTCTGATACCTAATACATTTCTTCTGGCCTGGAATCTTCTCGGGAAGCTGAGACTTTATTTGGTGTTTCGTTTAATTAGAAATAAGTATTGAGTGCCTACAAAGTACAGAGCACTTTGCTAGATTCTAAAATAAGGAAGAAAAGAGGTGAGCTACAAAGAAGTTTAAAACGTATACCCTTGCCCATCCAGGAAGGAATTTACAATCTAGTTGAATGTAGTGAAAGGAAACCTATTAGTGCTGTAGGTGGAAATTTGGCTCTTCCACGGTATCGTGAGGAAAGCGTTCCAAGGACGCATGCATGGGAGACTGTGGTGTGGCATGGTTTATTCATGTGCGAATTGGAGCTGCCCCTGGATTTCCAATGTTCCATCTCCCTCTGCCCCACCATAGAAAATCAAGGCCAGAAATAAGGGCAATGTCCAAAGATGCTGTGCCATATTAAAGCCCAGTCTGGTTCAGCATCCAGCTAGTTTAGTGAATGTTCCCAGCTGCAGTGCATTGCTAAGCTGCGGCATTCAAACTCCCTTCTGGAGCCTATATGTATGGAATCCTCACAGCCATCGGCTACAAGGCTGCTAAGGTCACATGGCTATGGAGCGAAGATGCTCAAATGCATGGGACCAGTGTGGGTTACCAGAGTGTGTGTGTGTGTGTGTGTGTGTGTGTGTGAGAGAGAGAGAGAGAGAGAGAGAGAGAGAGAGAGAGAGAGAGAGCGTGCTTAGTCCTTTTGGAAGCCCACACCATCGGCTGCTGGCCCTAGTAGCTGCTAGACCCACATGGTTTCATGTTCCCAGGCAAGAGAACACGCTGAACCAAATGAGGCAAGTACATTACCAGGTGGGGGTTGGGGTTCAGGGGAGAGAGAGAGAGAGAGAGAGTGCTTCTTTATTCCCCTGGGATTTTGTTAGTTTGAGCTTGGGATGGAGCAAGTGTTTTTTCAAAAGAACCAATTTCCCAAGTTCTCACAGGCTTTGGACGGGTTTACACCCGGTCATTAGACTGCCAGGCCTCTATGGTCCAGCACATCCCGCTCTACCCCCAACAGTCCATACTGGAGGGAAAGAGGGGAGAGTATTAATCCCCTCCATGGAGCACAAAGCTGTGGTCCCCTGGAGTGTGAAAAGCTGTATTTTCCTGGCTGAGCAAGCAGGCTCGTGCTCCCAGTTTTATTAAGTTCAATGTGTAGTTCCCTTTGCTTCCCTTTCCCATCAATAATTAGCTAAATACCGACTGTAACATTAGGTCCCAAATAAAAGTTAAATAAATAAAAGAGAGATATAGATAATGAAAAGCTTAAAAATTACTGTCGGGGTTCTAATGAGGCGTAAGATGCCATTATTAGAGACACCTAGGAATGCCCAAGTCCTGCCTTGGCCTGCCTCCCGTTCACACAAGGGACCATGACATATAGGAAGTGAAAGGCCGTGCTATTTTTAATTACCTGGAATTATGCTCTAAACTCCTGTGGAGGGCTGGCTGATAACCTGGTGGGTACATGTGTCCTACCTAAAGACTAAATGGGTCTTTGCCATCCTCCTAAACCCAAATCCAGATCTTGGAATTGCACCACCGTCTGCTGGAGGGATTGCACAGGCTAGGTGCATCCTGAGCACCCACCAGAGAGGGAGTAAAGCTGGCTGGACCTGTCGAGGGCCACCTGTTCGGGCACTGGTTAAGTTACTGCAGTCGCCGGAGGGGAGGTGGTTCCTATGTGTGAAACTTTTATACTCAGCTGCCCTGGCCACTCACTCAACATGGGCTGCATTGTGGGTGGAAAGTTCATCTCTTCCCTCTATGCTCATATGAAGCAATAACATCTCATTACTTGATAAGAAAACAGCAGACAGAAAATGCTATAAACCTCAAGGAAGAGTAAATTCACTTAGGGCCAGGATAATAAAACAAGTAACAGGATATAATTTGACAGAGGTGCTCTTGCCTTAAACACAGAAAAGTCCACTTGTGTCAGAGAAGGCCAGAGATACATTTGCACCCTCCATTCCTTCCCTGGGACCTTCTGGGTTTTCTTACAAGGGAGCTTGCTGCACATTACTTCTCCCCCCTTATAATCTCAGCAAATACCCGTTCCATGAACAGCCCGATTTTGCAGTTAGTTACCATCGAGCTCACAAGATGATCCCTCTTTAAAACATACGTATGAGAGGAAAGCTACTTTGTGGTTTAATGGTATTCTTTTCACACCTTCTTTCTCAGTATGTTCCGTAATTGAATTGTCTACAAACAAAACAAGGATTGCTGTTTCTAATAGCATGTGGCACTTCGTAGACACCTTTGAATGAAATGTAACAGAGCACTTTAAACAAATGTTCATTAACTTGCAATTCTATCGGAGAGCAAGACATTCCACGTTTCTCAAATGAAAGAGTTGGAACGATCTAAACATGTCTAAGTACCGAGTAACTCTTGTTCGCCAAGTGTTATGGAAAATGGCATCTGTTGACAAAAGTTAACTTTTAAAATGTTGTTCTCTCCTTTTATTTTACTTAATTAACCTATGTGTTAATACATAGAAAAAAGTTATAATTTACATTAGCTAGAGGAACTGATTTAAAAATTCTGGGACCCCAACGCCCTTCCATCTAGTCCCGCCCACTCTACTGTCTGCATGTCTCTCCTCTCCTCGGTCCAGATCCACAGCCCACCTGTCCCCTCCCTCAGCTCCGTCTCCATGGGCCTGGAAACGGTGACATATATAATCATTTCTCCAGAGCCACTCAGCTTGTTCTTGTGTACCTAAGTCACATCATCAAGCCTCTTCAGTCCTGAAAATTTGGCCAGCATGGAAAAACAAGTCCATACAATAAAAAAGATGAAAAATCATCTGCATTTAGTATATATTTGCCCTTCTCAATATTTTTACCATCTGTTTATATTATCCCAATTTCAAGAGAATTATAGTGTATAAGAAATGGGAAGGAGGGGCTTTGGCCACTGGACAACTCAGGTACTCAATAATAGATGAAATTAACTTTCAATTTCTCTGTCATTTGGAGACATACCCAAAGTAGATTTAGTATTCCATGTATTTTTTGAATATTCAAAAGGACCTTGCAGAGTTTTGGAATTTGAGTATCTAATACCTCACAGGTCCCCTAAGACTAATAGGAATAGTATGCTGATTCTTGCCAGGGATATGTTGAATAGGACTCAAGTCTAGAAAAACCAATTAAGGTAGCAATTGACAAGTGTGGGGACTAGGGACTTCCATAATGTTTGCTAGATTACAGGGGGCGGTGAGGTGGAGGACACAAAATGCTTACGGTGAATAATTGAGACCATCTATAGAGAGTAAATCCGCTAGATGACTACTCCAGTCACTAATTTGGTTGTTGCCAGGATACACCAAACAGATGGATAACATCCACAGCAGGCATGATGCTAGATACTAGGACTCAAAGACAAATGAGCTATATAGCAGCTGCTCTCCAGAAGGCCAGAATCTAATGGGGAGGAAGGGAGGAAATAAGGAAAGAAAGGAGGAAGGGAGGCAGAGAGAAAAATACAAGGAGAGCATAGGGGAGGTAGATTCATGCTGGGTGGTCGAGGAAAGAAGAGATGATGTTTAAATAGATTCTAGATAGATGTGTCAGCATTCACCCAAAAGACAAGTTGATAAAGACATTCCAGGCCATGGGAATACCTGGGCAAAATATTTGCATTGTCTGTTCCATATAATGGAGCTTGTGATCTGAATCAACTCACTGAGTAATAAGATAAAGGAAGGCCGCAGTATATAACATTCCTTAAAAACAGAACATACATTTTAGCAATCGCTTTTTAAAAATAATCTAGAACAGTGGTTCTAAACGTATGACCTGCAGACCAGCAGCATGAACATCCCTACCCACTGACTCAGAAACTCTGGGTCTGGGCCACAATATGTGTTTTAAGATGCTCTTCAGAAAATGTTCATGGTCAAGTGTGAGAACAGCTGCCCAAGAGCAAGAACTTCAAATCATTGTGCACCTCACCAGTGGAAATGACGAAAACTTCCTTAAACCTAATTCACATAAATGCACTGCATCACTAGTTCCTAAACTTCTGCCCATGTATAGCATCGGTCCATCCTGACAAAATTTTTCCCTGATTCCCAGAGAAATGAGATAAACGAAGCAACCAAGAGTTTCTCATGAAGCTAGTGATTCTATTAAATACATTTAAAAGCCTTTTTTGTGAGATTATATACTTCCTACCTTTTCACTGTTAAAGCTTCATTCTTTGCATCAAATAATGGCAAGAAAAGAACAGTGATTTTTTACAAGTAAACTTAATTAGCAAAATAGATAGTAGCCAATCTGTTTTTAATTGGTTCAAAACTCTAGACATTTATAAACCACTAAAATTGACAGGATACACATAGCTTTGCCAGAAAAACTAAAAACATTGAAAACCATGTGAATGTATTTTACTACCTGAGAGTCAATAATGTTTTACTAAGATTTTTATCTATATTCCAAAAATGTCCAAATTAAGTTGGAGATTCATAAAACCAAGTTTTAGTAGAACATAAATTTAATAAATGTCCACCATCTCCAGTGATTTTTATTCTAGAATTACCATTTTCTTTATGAACTGTCATTTGGAAGATTTTTTATTTGTGATAAAACTTTATATATGTACTACATATGAGTGTGCAAGTATATTTGTTTGGTAGCTTTTTAAGATCTCCAAGCACCTTGTTGGGAGAATAGCAAGGGTAAGTACAGCCAGTATCATAAATAAACTATTATTATTTATGATGTACATTCTTCATTTTCATGCACTAATGCATAATGTTATTTATTAGTTTAATCGCTGTTGTGAGAATTAGTAGTAGTAGTAGTATTTCATGACAAAACTGAAAATGGAAATTGAAAAACAGGAAAGAGAAAAATACGTTTTCTCTGGAGGACACGAAACAATTACTCTGCCCAATCTGTACATAGACAAACTACATTTATTTCTATTACAATACCTTATTCATCAATGTATTGAAATGCCTCCTACTCCAGCAGCCGTGAAAGCACAAGTGACCACTGGAACATAAACCTCATTTTTTCCCATCACCTCGCACGCACATCCTTCCCTTCATTTCTCATCTTACTATGACCACCCCAGTCCAGACTTCAACACCCCAAGCCTCAGACAACTGCAGTGCAGAACAGCCTACTTCTGCAGTTCCCTGGGTCCCAGGGGGCGGGGCTGGGGATTGAAAACCCTCTGCATCAACTCAGCTGTCGCCATCCCAACTCTCAGACTCCTCTGTCCTCCCAGTCCCAGTCTGGACCTGGTGAGGTATGCCTGCTGGGCTATGAATTCAACCTTCGCTGGAAATCCGCAACTCTTATAATTAAATACTGAGCGTGTTCTTCAGCTTTTTCTGCCCTCTGGCTGCAAGAGAAAAGAATATCTCCCAAGGAGGACCTCTAGCTTTCACTACTCAACGGCCTTAAATTGATCCTCCTCAGTCCTTCACGGTGCATTGACAGCCCCCAGCAAGGACTATGCAATTAGTCGTCCTTATAATTGCCAATCCTTCCCTGTGCCTGAGCTATTGAACCCACCAGTGTGTTCTCTCTCATTGGCATTTCATCCCAGCTCACCACTGATGAAAGTTCTAATGACTGCACCATTACTGCATGCCAAGGGCTAGCGTTACTCCACCTGCCACCAGCAATGGTGCTTTCATTGCAAGCAGCTTTCCTAGTGTCTGCTTCCAAGAACTGCTTCTGTCTCTGCTGGCTTGGTCAGGTTCCCAAGGAAACAGACACTGAGACAGTAGATTTCCATGCAGGAAGCATACTAGGGAGTACTCTCCCAAATCACACCCACGAGGAGCAGAGCTGGGCAGAGAGAGACGTTGAACGTTGAGCTGGGGCAGAAACCTCAGCCCATGCCACGGGAGCACTAAGCTGAGATGGCTCTTAAGCGTTGGCTCTCACTGGGGCAAGAGAATGAGGCCCACGTTCACGTACATGGGCGTAAATGATACGCCCACGTATCATTTGTATGCCCAGGAAGATACAAATGATAAAGATGGCCAGTGCACCCCAGCCTGGCATCCACTGACACCTCCAGTCTTGCCTGCCACTGTGCCTCTACGTAGACTTCTTCAGCCAACTGGTTTCCCAGATGTTCCCTAAATAATCCACACACCGTACTGCCTCTCAGAGCCTTGGCTCCAAGCTTGCTTCCCACCTGGGATGCCCTGCTCTTCCCACTGCTTCTCATTCAACCCAAGACCCATCTTTTCCAATGGGTCCAGCCCACACCACCCTCCTCCTGTGCCTCCAACCATGAAGGCCCTGTACTGATCAGGTGACACTGCAAATACCCCACATCCCCCAGTTCACTGTGTTCATGTGCATTTTTCCTGACTTCAACCAGTGGGCTCCAATGGGTGTTGGTCATTGGTTAAGTTGGAAATGAAGAGAGCACTTAGGAAGAGAGCATGCACCTTTCAGGGAACAGGTAGTCAGTGGTCATTCCAGAACAAGAGAAAGACATTTGCTCTGCTCATCCACCAGTAGCAATTACCCCCATTGGACTGTGCATCAATCTTTACACGTACGTCACCTGAATCAAGCCCAACAAAGAGAAGGAAACTGTAGGTGGAGACAGAAACTCAAAGATAATAAAACTAGAGCAAGACACTGCCAGTGGAGGAGCAGGATCTTGACCTTGGATAGGGAGTGAGCAGGCCTCTGAGCCTCAGTTTCTCTGTGTGTGTCAAACCTAGAACTTATTCATGTATTACTTTAATGCACATCTGGGCACCCACTACAGGCCTAACAACGGTCCCTTTCTTCAAGAGCAGGGGCTTGGGGCTAGGGGCAGAGGGCTACAGGGCGACTTTGTTTATGGAAACTTTAGCTCATCATACAAAAGCCAGAGATGGCCAAGGTAAGGGACAGGTAGAGTCTTGGGAAAACGGACCCGGATGTAAGCAAGGCTCCTACCCCAACTCCATACTTCCCTTCTTCCACTGCAACTTTCTGTCTCTAAGAGTCATTCATTACTAACACCTGGGGTCTGTAGCTACTAGTTAAACCCAATTCTCCCAAGTTCCCAGAAATGTTATCCTCCCTCTCAACAAATTTAAAAAGAAATTCAGGAAAAAATAGAAAAAAAAACAAAATAAAATTCAAGTCAGTGGGGGAGGAAAGGTAACTTGGAGAGCTGGTCTTTAAGTCTGTTCCTTTCAGGATTTTAGCGCCCAAGGCGAGAACCACTCTCCACTCCCAATTTTTAAGTATCCAGCTCCCTCCCAGGTGTCTGTCTTTGGGCTTTAAAATTGTGCCCCCGGAGTGAACTTCTCCAGGGCTGGGTAAATAAACACCCCTCTTCTATGAGATCATGTCTCCTTCTCATAAAGTGTTTTTGTTCTGTACTCCTGCAATTTCTGAATGTGTGCTTTCTCGATCTTGCAACTGGGAAGACCCCGGGGAAAGGAAGGGTGAGGAGGGAAGGCGGCAGGTGGGAGCTGAAGATAGAAATACGGCAAAACACAGATCGGTGGCAAAGCCCAGGCCTGTCAGAGAGTCTGCCAAGGGCTCATCTTGAAGGAAGCTCGAACTTCCAAGACACAGATTTTAATGCCCACATGAAGCGATCACGGTTGGCCAAATCTGCTGACTTCAGGTTGAAGACCTACGTCAGAGAAGGTGGACAGGGCAGTAACCGAACCCCTGGCTGCTCCTGAGCCTCTGCAGACCTCTTTATTCCCTGCACTGCTTCACTGGCGATTCTCTCACCCCCAGAGTCTTGAAATAAACCCACAGGTTAGACCTCAACAACTGTGTCCAGGACCCTCCTTGTTCCTGACAGCGCTGCCTCCATTCCCCCATTGCTGATTGGCACCCTCTTACCCTGGACCCCTCATTTCTGTGTCCAAGGGGACTCCCGGTGCCAGCTCTGGCTTTGTTCCCCAATGTAGTCTTCCCCAGGGCCCAGGAATGTGCACATTTAGGTCTCTCCCATGGACACATCCCGGAGAACAGTTATTGCCAGTGATGCCTCTGTGCCTGGACAACGTGCTGATCAGCAGAGGAGAGAAGATGGCAATGCTTCCCTACAGTAAGGAAGAGACCATTTCACCACAACGACACATGTGCTGCTAGAATTATAACATCCTTGCCATGCCAGGGGCTTCGCAGGGTCAGCTCTTTCCCCAGTCTGGTTTCTGAACTTCTGTACTTCTCTGTGGGAGGTCGCTCTGCACGGCATGGGCCCAGCTCCCACTGGGAGATGCATAGGACCCACGCCCACGGATAGGTTCTCCCATGAGGAATCACGCCTGCAATGTACCTAGGCTGCTATGAGTCTTGCTTTTTACTAAAACTCCCTCGTCCTGAATTGAAGACATTTACTGCAAAACAACTTCCTAAAAACCATGCTAAACCTTCCAAGGATCAGTGTAACTGGTCCAACTACTTTTGCCTTTTCATTTGCAAATATCCCTCTTGTGTGATGTGATTACCAGCATCCTCTCCTTTGTTTTCTGTATAAGGTAACCACCTAAAGCGAGCCTGTGCATAGTTAATGAGGATCTTCTTGTAATGTGCCCAGTGAGACAATAAAAGCTCATTGGAGTGAGGGCCAAGGGTTTTGCTCCCCTCGAGAGAAAAGCCATGCCGTCCCTTTTCTTCCACAGGACTCGGTAGTCCGTATGAATGTCTCATATTCATCCATAATGACGTTGACCCCGCATCACTTCTCTATAAACCATTCCTTCCATTCACACTCCCCAAAGTAGAGGTGCTCATTCTAAGTGAGGATGCTGAGTGCTTTTGTCAGAGCAGCATGACTGGCTACTCATGTGAGCCTAAGTGGGGTCCCAGGGTCTTCACCTCTAAAGTGAGGATGCTGGACCAGCTCACCTCTGTGGTCCCTCCAGCTGTCAGCACACACAAAAACATTTGAGCCTCACACCCCTGTTCTTCTCGTACAGCTTCAGGTCCATCAGCTAGAATACCCTACCCCTCCCTCTGAATAAAGTTGAACTCACCTGTAATTTTCCAGGTACCCCAGTGGACTCCTATGGGGACTGGTAACTGGTCAAGTTGGAAGTAAAGAGAGCACTTAGGAAGAGGGCATGAGCCTTTCAGGTAACAGCTACTCGGTGGTCATTTCAGAAAAAGAGAAAGACATTTGCCCTGCTTGTCGACCAATAGCAGTTACCTCCGTTGAACTGTGCATCACTCTTTCCACATACGTAACCTGAATCAAACCCAATGAAGAGAAGAAAACTGTACCGAAACTCAAAGATAATAAAACTAGAGTAGGACACTGCAGATGGAGGAATAGGAATTTGACCTTAAACTTCATGCTGTTTCAGCCTGCCATGCCTGCTTATGTGGAGCACCAGGGGAGGGGTTGAGCCAGCACGGTTAGGATATCATGAATGAGCAGCACCTTCTCAGCCACGCTAGATTTATGTTTCACCTATTGCTTGGGCATCATATCCTCTTCCTAGTCCTACAGCAAAACCTGCTCTTATTTTTGGTATAAAACTTTTGTTTCACTAGCTTTCATTGACATACTTTCCTTTGGGTCACGTGCTTAATAAGCAGAATAAAATTCCATTACAAGCTCAATGAAAAAATTAACACCTATAAGTGTTCCCAGACTTTACTAGGTGTTATGCTTCACGGGGAAAATTGAGTCATGGCATATTTAAGTAAATGCAATGATGAATAGGTCTGACTGTTCTCTTGAAATTTCTCTGATTCTCCCGGTGCCTCAAAAGAGACTCCCCGTACCCAAATGCTGTCACTATTCTCCTAGACCACCCAAGAGTGGCCATGTGCCATGCCAGCTTGTCACCCTGCGGCTTATTATGACAGATCCAACAACCTATGCTGGCCAGCCAGTTCTATCAACCTGTCCTTGAATTTCTTGGGCAGCCTGTAAATGAGGCCCGTGTGATCACCATTCAGTGGTTAGAAGCCAGATAGTATCAATTTATCATTTTTACTTTTCTCTCTACAAATGTTTTTTTTAATTTTTAAATAAAGTACAAAGAAATCTAATAGTCATCCAATTTCTATCTGCCCAAAATTAACCACTATCATATTCCATATTGATTTCCAGTCTTTTCTTTGGTTTTTAAATAACAAATCACTCATTTTTTACTTAAAAAATGGCATGTCTATTATAAAAATTTAAAGAATGTAGAGAATCACAAAGCCAAAGGAAAAAAATCAGAATCCCATAGCCATGAATAACTGTTCATATTAAGTAAAAAATGATCACACATCTTTCTATACACAAATATAGAAAGAAAAATAGCAAAGAAGTGAGGTAAAATGCACTTATTAAAATTCACTTAAAATTAAATAAAGTTAACTTACTCTTTTATATAAATTTTCTTTTTTAATTTTTTAAAATCATTTTATTGTTGTTCAAGTACAGTTGTCTGCATTTTCTGTTAAAATGTATTAATCTTAAATTTACTTTGATGTTTACAAAAGCAAAAGAAACTACAGTGAAATAGAAGGAACATTAAATAAATGCTTCCTCACTTTTTAAAAGTGTCTCTTGAGGTTAAGAAATTAGTATATTTAAAATATCAAAATAAAAAATATATAAAACAAGAAAACTGTACATGAACAATTATTAAAATAAAAAATATATAAAAAATAAAATATCAGAGGATTGCAGTCTTCTTTAAAACTACTTATTTCAGTGTGGACAGTTTCTCTTCATTCCCAACTATTTGTTATGAAAGATGAAAACTTTCATATTCTTACATTCCCTCCAGTCCACTCCCCCTTCTTTCTGATGCTTGTTAGTTATATTACTTACAACATTCACATTTGTGTTTTTTACCCATAATTCCCAGAGTTGTTTAAATTAATTCTACACATATATGAATTCAGCATTCACCACCAATGTTTACCAGGGCGTCTACATTCCTGTATTCTGTATTTTGATTCCCATATTAAAAGGCTGGATTTTACTTGCATGTATTATTTTTTCAAGATCTTAGGGTGCTGCATTCTTGAAATTCTTTAGTGTTTCAAAATTCCTTTATGCCTAAAGGTCATCTTAGACAAGTACAAGAGTTCAAGGTCAAATGTCTCCCCATCAGGGTTTAAGAGTGCTGGTTCCATTGTCTTCTGCCATTAAGTATTATTGTGGAGAAATCTGAGACCAGGCTGTGTTGTTCTGTCTTGTCTTTTCTCTTTGCAGAGGACTTGCTTTTTCTCTCTGGATTCCTGAAGAATTATTTCTTTATGATCAAAGTCCATCTTCTTAACTAAAATGTGTCTCCATGTTGAGATTCATGCTTCTAATTTCCCCGGAAGCCCTTTGGGTTTGCACATTCAGTTTTGTCTTTAACTCAGAGAGCAGTTTCTCCCTTATTTCCTTAAACACATCTTCCAACACCCAATATTTTTAGGTTAAGTTTTTTTGTTATATTTCACATCTACTAGGTTTAATTTAATTGCTTTAAGTTTTATCTTTTTAATTATACTTACTAAAATTGTCTCAAGCTTTTCTTCTATGTTAATAAGTGAAATTTCAGCAATGTTTAAAGTTTGTTCTTTGCTATTACTAATTATTAGTTCTATAGTGGCCATGTGTATTTCTTGAAGTCAACTCCATAGCCGGTCCATAGTCTTTGATTTTACTCTATTGTTTTATTATCTTCGGGTTCTTGATTTATTATTTTTGTTCCCTCATAAAGTCAAATGGTTTTATAACATAAAGCAATTACAAAGAATTTTCTTCTGTTCCTTCAGCTGTTCTCTTCCAAAAGGAACTTGGTGTAATACGCTTCTTGCTTGCTCACTTTAGTTTTTGGTCGGTTTTTTCTTTGCCTATAGTAGGTTTGCACAGCTGCCACGCTCTTTATATTTCGCTCATGCTCAATAGCCCTGAGTAGACTTCCTGTCTGGTCTGATATAGTGGACGGCTCCTTGGCTCTCTTCCCACTGTATCTGAGACCAGTTTAGTCTCCTGCCCAAGACACAGATGGGAGAACTCACCTGAGATGGTGGGCAGGGCAGATTTGTTTAGAAAACTCCATCCTGCTCTCTCTTCCATGATTTTGACATCTGGACGGTACACAGGGTCACCCTGCCTAACGAAGCTGGCAGTGGGTGTGTCTCAGGACCGTGGCTACCGGGCCCAGAGTTCAGCAGGTTTCTCCAGTCCCACGCCTACCCATGGGGCTGCCTCCACCAAAGTCTTTCATTCAGTGTCCATTCCCACTACTCCTCTCTCGGACGAAGAACAGTAGAAGGTGAGTTTGCTCAGTTTGTTTCTCTTCAAATTTGGGCCTACCAGTGAAAATTCTCAGAATTTTACTGCCTCACCAGTCTAGTTCTGGAGGGTGCAGGCAAGGATCGGATTCTACTCTGACCCAGTATCTTCTGAACTTTTCCACAGCAGCTAGTTTTTTAAGTGCATTGCACTATGTTTTCTTCCTTTCTTCCTTGGGTTACTGTTTATGATTTTTTTTTTTTGCTTTCATGATATTTTTTATTAGACCTTGGGAAAAGGATGCATTTTAAGTCTTCCATGTTAACCCGAAGTCCTCAGATTTTTCCAGATGAAGTCAAATTGTACAGTGCACTCCCACACGCCTGTGTGAGAAATTGCTGGCACACAAGCTGTACCTCCTTCCTTTCTGTCCCACTCAAGAATGCACAGAAGGAGGGAGAACAGTGAGAGCCACCCACTCATTCAGTAAATACTGGCTAAGCATCTACTCTGCAGTATGCACTGTGCTGGACATAAAATACAGTGATGAGGAGCACAGCGCACAGTCTGAGCCTCATGGAGCTTAGACAGTGGAGCAGACAGAAATTAATCAGGCGATCACACGAACAAAGTCAAACCAATTTCAGTTCTGTCAGATGAAAAGAATGATGTCGACAGATGGTGGTGATGGTAGCACAATGTGAAGGTACTTAACGCCACTGAAACATACACTTAAGGATGGTTAAGACGGCAAATTTTATGTTATTTTTAACATGAGAGGAAGTATTAGGAGACTAGGTCTGGAGAACCTTCCCTGAGGAAGGAGTGACTGAGCCGAAATCCCCGCGAACAACAGATGGAAGTTATCAGAGGAATAACCTTAGAACCACTCCAGTTTACAAAAGGGATGAATCATTCACAAGTGGCACTTTATTATTGGTATGGCAGAACAAGATATTCAAAACATTAACCAATGATTTTCCCTGTGTTTCCTCTCACCTGCCTCCCCTTCTCCCGGTGCCCGCCCTGGGCATCAGGGTTAACCTGGACTTACCGTGTAGGGAGAAGGCAGGCACAGAGAAGCACAGAGACACAGCAAGGAGAGAATCAGACAGTTTTCAGGACTCCATCTAGATGTGGGCTTGGTTTTTTATGTTAAGACTAAGCATTTAGCCCTGACAGGTGTGGCTCCGTTGTTTAGGCATCATTCCACAAAGCCAGAGGTCGCTGGTTTGATTCCCGGTCAGGGCACACACCCATGTTGCAGGGTTGGTCCCTGGTCAGGGCTACGCAAGAGACAACCATCGATGTTCTCTCCCTCTTTTTCTCCCTCCCTTCCCCTCTCTCTAAGGACAAATGAATGAAAACTTCTTTTACAAATGAGTAGGAATTTGGGGGAAACAAAGAAAATTGGGGGTATTGGTTTTTGGAGAGAAGACAGAAAGCATAAATAAAAGAACAAGGACACCTGCCACTCCTAGATTTGAAAGAATGTCCCAGACTTGAGGCAGAAAGCCTAAGGGGACGTGTAACTGGAAAAGACATCGGCGTTCGGGCTGCCTGTCACTGCCAAATCCAATAAGCAATGACAGTGATTGAATCTTTCATCGGCACTTTATTCAGATGGCCGGCGATCCGAGAAGATGGTGGGTTCATACCCTAACAAACCATCTTCCCCTTTCTTTCCTGGCCAGATCTTTTATAAGGGGGTTGGGGGAGGGCTACCAGGAGTTAGTGAGAGTCTTTGAACTTCACAGCTGCAGCACTTCTATCCTAGGCAATAGCTATCTCCAAGTGCGATGGATAGTTGCCTGCTCTTCTCAATATGGATGTCTCCAGGCGATAATCTCTAGCCAGCAGCCTAGGAGGTCAGCCGCTTTTTCTCAGGCACCAGATGGGCCTTATCTGTAGTTTCTGAAACAAAGAGCTTAACATACGCATTACTTGCTAGATTTGTGGCTATTTACCTTAAGCTAAAATTGTCTAAGTCTTAAGCCCCCTACCAGAACCACTGAGGTCATAGAGGCTGGGGACACTGAGGGGGAGGCACTTTGGGCCAACCCCACGGAGTCACGGAAACCCCCAGGGAGGGGTGAGATGAGGCTTTGGGAGCAGAGCAAGCCTTGGAACAGGTGGCACAAGCCTTCCCCATTCTTGGGGGAAGAGCCCTCCCTGGGAAGGAGGCAACGAGATGCAGAGAGGAAGTGGTTGCCTGCTGTTTCCAGAACAGCTACAAGGGGCCACGGCAGCCTCGGAGTCTGACAGAGCAATTTCTGTGCCTCCCAAAGCACAGGAGGTCATGGAGGGAGCTGCTAAATCTGAGGCTTATGGCAAAGAAGATGCATGTCTCCTTGGCAACCTGAGTGAGCTGATAACCAGGGACCAGAAGAGCAATGGATTTCCCAACAGATGTCTACAGCACAGGTGACATTGAGGGCTTGAACGATGGGCCCCACACATACATCTGTGCCCTTGTATCACCCTCTGCCCCCTGCTGCACCACCCACCCCAAAGTCAGAAACGCAAATTGACTAAGATGAAGTTTTTCCCCTCCTAACAGAATGAGGGGACAAAATAAAATTAGAATGACTCATAGACAGATAAAGCCAGCTACAGATCTGACTCTCTGATTTCCACCTGAGATTGATAGTACAGACCTACCTCAATATACCAGAGGCTTGGCTCCAGACCACCACAATAAAGCAAATATCCCAATAAAGCAACTCACACAAATCTTTTGTTTTCCCAGTGCATATAAAAGTTATGTGTACATTATACTATAGTCCGTTAAGTGTGTAGTCACATTATGTCTAAAAAATGCAGGTATCTTTTTTTAAGATTTTATTTATTTATTTTTAGACAGAGGGGAAGGGAGGAAGAGAAAGGGAGAAACATCCATGTGTGACTGCCTCATGCACGCCCCCTACTGGAGACCTGGCCTGCAACCCAAGCATATGCCCTGACTTGGAATTGAACTGGCAACCCTTTAGTTCACAGGCCGGTGCTCAATCCACTGAGCCACTCCAGCCAGGGCTGTATGCATATTAATTTTAAAATATTTTATTGCTAAAAAATGCTAACCATCACCTGAGCCTTCTGTAAGTCATAATCGTTTTGCCGGTAGAGGATCTTATAATAAAATGTAGTATCTGTGAAGCACAATAAAGTGCAATAAAGTGAGATGTACCTGTAACAGCAAATTTCCTCTATGTACTTTTTAAAAAGATTTCATATATCTATTTTTAGAGAGGTGAAGGGAGGGAGGGAGGGAGAGGGAGAGAGAAACATCAATGTGAGAGAGAAACATTGATTGGTTGCCTCTTGCACATGCCCCAGCCAGGGACCAAACCTGCAACCCGGGGATGTGCTGTGTCGAATCAGCGACCTTCGCTTTGAGACCCAGTGCCCAACCAACTGAGCCGAGCCAGTCAGGGCTCCTCTGGGTCCTTCTTCAGTTCTTTGCGATACACCTGTGTGGTGTGGCACGAAGGTTTATAAATCCCTGATACAGATGTTCCTTGCTGGGACATCATTGGCAAAGGCCAGCCCACCGGCCATGGGAGAGACCACAATAGCTGGAGGGCCCTGGACAAGAGCCCGTGGCCCTGCTTATTGTTTTAGTCGTGCTGCTTTTTCCTGGTTTGTTACTTTCCACGTAGGAATTTGTTAAATCTTACATGTTGCCCGATGACGGTGATGATGTCTTAATTTTTGTGGGGGGTTTTAATCTCCCGATGAATATGCAGCACCTAGAACAGTGCCTGGTACGTACTAGGTCCTCAATAAATACTTGTTGAATGAAAGACTGTATCTTTGAATCCTCTACTTAGTATAATGTGTCATACTGAACACAGAATTTATGCAAACTTCCAATGACCGCCAGGGGGACTGAGCTTAACATCGTGGCCAACTCTCCATGAAATTTCAGATATGCCCAAAGACAGCGTGATGCTTTGAGATAATTTGGCCTTATTTTTAAGACCCAAAAATTCCAATCCAGCTGATTCATAATTGCAAAAATATTCTCAGCATCTGGAATATAGAATGCTTAATTGATCATTCCTATCGATACCCAGTTGAATAGAAGCCTGGAGGTTAGAACATGCCACTTTTAAAATATTATGCTAAGCTGTTTAGGCCTTTAAATGTTGCATTAAACTCACAACACGAGAGTAAAGCTGTGTTGGATGCTGAGAGCCATCTGTGTGGCGGGGAGAAAGTCGGGGTCTAATAGTGTGGTTATGCCGCCCTCTCGTGGTGAAATGCCCTAGCAGCACTTGAAACATTCCGGAGCAGGTGCGGGGAACTTCCTACAAAGCTCACTGCTAGTAATGTGTACTGACCACATTCTGTGTGTGTGATTTTGACAACTTTAACAGATGTTGTTTGTTTCACTTCATCTTCATAACAATTCTAGTTTCAAAAATACTACTCAGATGAGAAAAATGAGATTCACAGAACTTGGCGTGCCCAAGTTCACTCCAGAGGAAGCGAAAGAGCTGGTGTGTCTGATTCCAGCTGTGTCTGATTCCAAAGCCCGTATGCTTTCCACCATGCCATACCGAGTATTAGTAACAGTATTTTGACTTATGTGTTATTCATATGCATGTATAGTGTGTATACATATACTCATATATTATGTAAAATGGACTGAGTGCTGCTCTGCACACACACCATTGATTGGATCACGCTCAAGGTGGGCAAAGCCTAGATCTGTTCTGACATTTTAGCACATTGTTTACACGCATTCAAGCACCTTCTTTTTACAAAATACATGCATTTATCACTCACCAAGTATTTCTTAAGAACCTACTAGGCCCTGGCTGGCATAGCTCAGTGGATTGAGCTCGGGCTGTGAACCAAAGTGTTGCAGGTTCGATTCCCAGTCAGGGCACATGTCTGGGTTGCAGGCCACAGCCCCCAGCAACCGCACATTGATGTTTCTCTCTCTCTCTCTCTTTCTCCCTCCCTTCCCTCTCTAAAAATAAATAAATAAAATCTTTTTTAAAAAGAAACTACTAGGTGCCAAGCACGGTTCAAGCTGCAGTGAGGCTGCAGCAGTTTGAGTTTTCGGCCTGAAGCCTGCCCTGCAGCCTGTTCGCTGCTTTTTCCATCGAGGCTCTAGGAGCAGGGACTGGACCTCAGTCCTGCATCTGCTGGCTGTGGGGTGGTGTGGAGCATGCGCCTCGATTATTGACACCCCAGATTATCTCAATGACAACACTTAGTCGTTGGGAGCGTGTCATGGCTTCATCAAAAAGAAGAGGTGGGCCTGGGAGCCTTGCGCTGTGTTGTTTTAAGTGCACTCAACAAGACAGCCCCGACAAAATGGTCACTCTTCGGAAATCTGAACCGCGGGCCATTTTTGTGACCGTCAAGGGGCCCATTTCAGAATTGGCAACACTCGGGATGAGAGCAGAAAGACCCCACAGCCACAGCCTATTTCCCTGCGCAATGAGCCACCCTGCAGCCAAACATGCAGGGCACGTGAGCAAGGAATGGGGAATTGCAGGGAAGAGCAGTTGGCGTCTCCATCCAATAGATATTCCATTCAATTCAGAAATTAAAGTATTTGAGGATGTATTATTGCACCAAGGCTCAGACAACAAGAAACGCAAGTCATTAAATTCCTATTTGCCCAACAACAAGGAAACCGAATAATCACTAAGACGCCTTTCATCTACAAAATATTCTGATTGAAATTAGAAAAAAAATGTCTTTCTGTTCTCTTTCCTCTGAGATCGGAGAATCAATGTTAAATATACCTCACCATGTTCTGAAATAATCATTTTGTTACCGCAAAAGCATTCAATCAACAAAGATCTGTTGGGTACCGTTATGGGCGCTAGCTTAACCTCACTTTGGGACTGGGTTTGAAGTAGAAGGAGAACTGGCATTGTTTCTTTTATATTCTCTTAACCCCTGAGCCCCTTGGCGTCCCTGGATGTGTCTTTCTCTCTTATTTGGGGGGCTCACTGTAGGTAAGCAGCTTTCTGGAGGCTGAGAGGCCATGAGGAGGTGGCTTTGGCTGGGAGGTGAACCCCAAAGAGGACATCCCTGCCTGATGCAGGGAAGCAAAAACTGCTCCCCTAAAACGTGTCTCTCTGGCATAAGGATTATTTTCTTTTTAAGAAAGAAAAGACTCAGGAAGAATCCCCCAAACTGCCTAAAGAACTTAAGCTAGAGGGCCTGTTCCAGGAAGAGCTACCACCATAGATAACCATAATTTAAACTGAACTATGTGGGGTAAGCAGGCAGGAACCTAGCAAGGCCCATTCAATCCAAGAGTCCTCTCTGTCCTCTCTGTGACCCACTGTGTCTAGGGGACCCAGCACACATTGGCTTACTAAACATAAACTCTTTCCCCTCCCTGGGAATTGCCTGACTTCCCTTTAAAGTCCCAAACCCCTACCTCCTCTCCTTCGTCCAGAAAGACATACACACCTCACTCTGCCTAACTGTCTTGGGAGTTTTTCATGCTCCTGTGGCTTCCCCACGCATGCATATCAAGTCTTGATGTTCTCCTGTTAATCTGCCTTATGTCATTTTAATTATTCAACCAGCCATAAGAACCAGAAAGGGAATAAGGAGTTTTCCCCTGCCCCACAGTGAAAAGGGGCTACGAGAAGGGGACAGGCAGGGAGGCCAATCTGGCAGACTTAGTCGACCAATTGCAAAATGCATTGACTTGCCCCATCTCAAATCTGACGTCTGAGCCTCCAAAACGGAATCTTTCTTCCCCCTCCCTCCCCCCCAGTGACACCGACCTGCATATAAATCTTTATGCCTGAGAAATTGCTAAGGAAACAAAAAAGCACAAAAACCTCTGTGTTCTCCTAGCTACCTGGCCACTGCAGGCAGCCAGGGGCCCACTGGGGATGATGGGAGCGCGTTCGAGCCGGAAGTGCAATCCGGGCAGGACTTACTGCTTGTCCTGGGCACCCACCCAGGGCGCTCACCCCGTGGGTGTCAGGGGAGTGGAGATTCCCACTGGACTTAGACATGGCATTGGGGGGCGCACCCTTAGCAGACCCTGCTGCCCAGCATGCCACGCAAACCCCAGACATAGATTCCCCATATTTCGGTCTTATCAGACCGCGCCTTCGGGTCACTGGAACCTGGCTGACTGCTGAAAGGAACCAAAATTCTGCCATCCTGAAGAGGCCCTTTTGGGAAATCGATTTTAAACTGTTTATTAAGAAACAAGACTCAAAGAGAGCCTGTGCTCCTCCCCCTTCCCTGGCCAAGAGATTCAGACAGAACCACCTTTTCTAGGAAGGAGAACTTAGGATGTTTGCCTTAACTTAGTTTGACTTTTTTTTTGAAGATTTTATTTATTTACTTACAGAGAGTAGGTAGAAAGAGAAGGAGAGAAGCATTTATCGGTTGCCTCCCATGCACGTCCCAACCAGGGACCAGCCCCACAGCCCCACTGGGAACCAAACTGGCAACCCTTTGCCCTGTGGGACGATACCCAACCAACTATGCGCCGGCCAGGGCTAGCCTAACTCGGTTTAAGCTTGGTAAATAGAGGGCTTCAGGCAGGGGCTGTCAGCTAGGCACCCCCAGTGCCCCACTGTTTCTGAGTTGGCCGGCAAGAACCTGCCTGCCTGGCGTGTCCCCTTCTTCCTCCACTACCGGTAATTCACCTCTTCTCACTGCTGAAATCTACATCCCCATCCTCCCCCCTTTTCCTTTGTCCACAATGTCCCATATACTCAATGTTGCCTTGCTGTCTTTGGAATTTCCGTGTCTGTGTGAGTTCCCCACGCACACGTATTAAAACTTTTATTTTTCTCCTACTCATTGTCTCTGCTAATTTGGTTATCAGCCCAGCCAGAATGCCCAGGGTGGGAGGAAAAGTATTGATATTTTTAGCTGCCACCCCCCCCACACACACACACTGCTAACACTCTGGCCCCCTGTGAGTCTGTGATCTTTTCTAAAATGAGAGGATGAAATTAGATGCCAGAGAAAGACCAATCTAGTCCTAAGCATTTCTTTTAAAAAGGGAAAGTAAACTGCTATCCAAGGTCACCCCTTAGTCTTCAAAATCAATTGTTTCAGAAGCTGCAGATTTGCAAACCACTTCCACCTTCCTACTTACTTGCCCACAAAATGGTGCAAGACATGGAAAATTTGCTTGGCAACTACGTACGTTGTTAAAGGCCACTCTGTCCCTGTGATTGAATTCATTAGCTCTCCTACTACAGCCCCAGTGAAAATGGAATCGAAAGTAAAGCAAGATGAGTAAGTAAGGACTGACCAGGTTGCCCGGTGTGGACAGAATGCTTTGCTTGGCCACTACCTGGGCCTACTGGCACCACCTTCCAGGGGTCACTTGGTTTGTGCGTAGAGATGTCTTTTTTTCAAATAAACGCTACTGAGCGTTTACACAAAATTCCACTTAAGTTTGCATCATGTTCCTCAAGCTTCAGATAACATGAAATGCTCTTCCTCGGGCTGCCTAACCTTCAGGCCTAACTGGCCAGTTTTTGATTACATTCCTCCTAGCGATAGGTTTTTACGCTCGCCCATCTGCGGACAGCGAGCAGTTAGCGTGTTCCCTAGCAGCAGCCTTCCTGGTGTGTGGTAAGACCCCCAGCTTCTCCAATTTCATTACAGCATGGCATTTTTATTTCATTTTTTGCCTCTTGTCAGTGTGCCAGGCAAGCCCCTCACGTCTCTTTCTGATTTACCTTCTGTGGACAGACCTGGCCAGCTCGCCGCCACCTGGTCACCCCCGGGGCCAGCCAGAATCCACAAGTCTCACCCAAAGCATTCATCTGGCTTTGCTTCCTTCCGTGCGGTGAGTATATAAAGTTTCCACTCCGTCTGAGCATTTATATATTGACCTACCTCCACTTATTTCCATCCACTCCCTTTTTCCCTCTCCCAGTTCAAGGCCCCTGGCAACCTCACACAACCTCACTAAGGCTCTCAAGCCATCCTTTTAAAAAGAATGAAAATTAGGGTCTGTCTTTTAAGCCAGAGTTCCTAGGTTGCCTGCAGGCGTAGGAACTCTGGAAGCGTGGATGAGTTTTCCCCCTCACGTAGCTGTCTCCATCACCCCCAGCCCAACATCCTGAGAAAGAATGGCCCAGCGTGCCCGCTGAGAGGAGCCCGCTGTGAATCCAGGGTCGTGCAGGCGCCGTGCACACTGGACCCACCGCCTCCC
Organism: Phyllostomus hastatus; assembly: GCF_019186645.2. Lineage (NCBI taxonomy): Eukaryota > Metazoa > Chordata > Mammalia > Chiroptera > Phyllostomidae > Phyllostomus > Phyllostomus hastatus. The sequence goes on along the minus strand of NW_025334033.1, from coordinate 56,295,626 downwards.
CCACCCTGTCCCGGTGTTTGTGCATCAGGCATGCCCTCCCTCCTGCAATTCTACTCCCAGAATGCCACGTGGCAATTATTTTTATTAAAAGCGATTGCAATTAATATTTTTAATCTCTGGAAATGTTCACAATATCTCTTGGGGGAAAAAGTGGGGAATCAGGGCTTGTGAGGATTGTCTCTTTGAAGGACTTAGTTGAACTTGCAAAAATGAAAGCATCTCTCTTTGAGTGAGGCATAAACACCAGCAGCAAGCAGAGCTGTCCAGGTCGTGTTATCAGTAGTAATGCTGACTTTATTTCTGTCTCACTCCTGTGCCTTATTTCTTCATCAGTTCTGAGTGCAGAGAAGGAAGGAGGTGGGATGCATTACCTCCCTCGAACTCCACAGGGAAAACAAATGTTAGATAAAGTACATTAAAGTGAGCCATGAAGTGGGATAATGCCATGGAGTATAACAAAGTGCATGAGAAAAGCCTGCATCTTCCCTCTGTGTGTCTCCTTTGCACTCACACCTGTACACACGTCTGACACCACATGGGGGGGGGATTCCCCGCGCCAGGCCGTTCTGCAACACCAGCTGTGTCTCCTACCGTTTAGCTCAACACGGACACTCTCTTACCTGGAGATAGCGTCCGATCCCTCAGGTTAAGGGCTCAGTCCCGCACTTCAGGCAGGGTTCTCCCCCTTGTGCTTCAGGCATCAATAGAAAGTCCAGGTTGTCACCTGTGCTTCTGACAAATCGGGTATAAATCGAAGGTTCCCATCGACTTTCTCCTCGGGTTCAATGAATCTGCTACAGTAGGTCACAGAACTCAGGAAAACTACTTACTTCTGTTTACCGGTTTTCTAAAAAAGGATGTGATAAAGGTTACGGGTGAACATCCAATTCGGAGAGGTGCATTAGGACAGGGTACGTGGGAACCGGTGCACCACTCTCCCAGTATCTCCACGTGTTCCCCAGCCCGGAAGCTCTCCGAACCCCGTATTTTGGGGACTTTCATGGAAGCCTCAATACATAGGCATAAACAATCATTAACTCCATTACCATCCCAGTCCCCCCTCTGGAAACTGGGAGGTAGGGCTGAGGATTCTAAGCTTCTAATCATGGCTTGGTCTTTCTGGGGACAAGCCCACATCCAGGACCCCACCCAGAGTTGTTAGAACCAAAGACACTCCTATCACTCAGGAAACTCCAAGGGTTTCAGGAGCCCTGTGTCAGGAACTGAGGGCAGAGTCCAGTGTACACTTTTATCCCACACAGGGAGACCACATCCTACTGATATTATGCACGGCTTTTTCATTTTTGGATGAGTATTTTGGGGATTCATTACGCACTGAACTATAGAAATATAATCACTCCTCCCTTGACAATATTTTTGAAGGTTAGAGTTTCCTGGTGGGGCTTTGGGGGGTTGTTTGTTTATTTGGTATTTGGGTATTATCTTTAAGAATTTAAGCCCATATTTGTATTTAACTAACAATTCTTTTTTGACTTTTTTTTATCGATTATGCTACTACAGTTTTTCCAATTTTCCTCCCTTGGACACCCTCCACCCAGCACCCCCCACTCCCTCCAGCAATCCCCCCTCCTTTGTTTATGTCCACAGCTCATGCATAAAAGTTCTTTGGCAACTCCATTTTGTATACTTGTGCTTAACATTCCCCTGGTTATTTTGTAACTACCAATTTGTACCCCATTCTCTCCAGACCCCCCTCCCAACTGGCCACTATCCTAATGTTCTCCATATCTGTGATTCTGTTTCTGTTCTGCTTGTTTGCTTAGTTTGTTTTTTAGATTCAAATGTTGATAGTTATGTACTTATTGCCATGTTAATGTTCAGAGTTTTGGTCTTGTTTTTCCTAAATAAGTCCCTTAAACATTTCATGTAATAATGATTTGGTGATGATGAACTCTTTCAGCTTTACCTTGTCTGGGGTGTACTTCATCTGCCCTTCCATGATAGCTTTGCTGGATAGAGTAATCTAGGTTGTAGGTCCTCACTTTCTATCACTTTGAATACTTCTTGTCAATCCCTTCTAGCCTACAAAGTTTCTTTTGAGAAATTAGCTGACAGTCTTGTGGGAATTCCTTTGTAGGTAAATAGCTGCTTTTAAGATTCTCTCTTTATCTTTCACCTTTGGCATTTTAATTAAGATATGTCTTGGTGTGGTCCTCTTTATATCCATCTTGTTTGGGACTCTCTGTGCTTCCTGGACTTGTGTGTCTATTTCCTCCACCAAATTATGGAAATTTTCTTTTAATTTTTTTCAAATAGAGTTCCAATTTCTTGCTCTTTCTCTTCTCCTTCTGGCACCCCTATGATGTAAATGTTGGAACACGTGAAGTTATCCCAGAGGGTCTTTACACCATCTTCAAGTTTTTGGATCTGTTTTCTTCCTACTGTAGCGATTGGATGTCTTTTTCTTCCTTATGTGCCAAATCATTGATTTGATTCTTATCCTCATCCACTCTGCTGTTGATTCCCTGCAAACTGTTCTTTATTTCAGTTAGTTTATCCTTCATTTCTGCCTGGGTCTTTTTTGTGCTGTTGAAGTTCCCAGTGAGTTCCTTGTGCATCCTTATAATCAGTGTTGTGAACTCTGCGTCTGATAGATTGCTTATCTCCATTTTGTTTGGTTCTTTTTCTGGAGTTTTGTTCTGTTCTTTCATTTGGTCCATATTTCTTTGTCTCCTCACTTTGTCAACCTCCCTGTGTTTGGTTCTATGTATTAGGTAGAGCTGCTCTGACTCCATGTCTTGGTGGCAGGGCCTAATGTAGTAGGTGTCCTACAGGGTTCAGTGGCACAGCCTCCCCAATCACCCAAGCTGTGTACTTGAAGTGCACCCTATGTGTGGGCTGAGTACTCCCTCCTCTTGTAGATGAGTCTTGGTTGTTGTCAGCAGGTCAATGGGAGGGATTTACCCAGTCCAGGTAGCTGGTAGGACTGGCTATGACCCCTAGCCAACAATCACCTCCCTCCATCACTTATGGAAGTGGTTGGGTGGGGCTCCAACATGGTCTATAACTGTCCATTGGGTGGTGCAGGCCTAGGTCACCCTTCACCTGTGTTCTGTCTGGGGCCACTTGCCATAATCTGTAAGTCAATCTGCAGATGGCTGCTGCTAGTGCTGGGCCTGGGGCCACTCAGCAAGAGAGGCACGGGGCTCGGCTCAGCTGTTGCTTGTGTGAGCAGATTTAGGAAGATCTAAAGCCTGTGCCTGGCCCAGCCCTTCATATGGGAAAGCCACTGTTACCAGGGTGGGAGGGTTGCTTAGGTGGGCACATAAGTTGGATGGAGCAGACCCTTAGGTAATCATCAGGACGGGGCTAACCGTGTGAGCCAGGTGGATGGAGATTCAGATATGGTGCCACTGCACTGTGGCTCTGTGTCAGGGAGGGCTCAGAAATGGTATGATGGCTGCTGTCTGCAGTTCTGCCTTGGAAGAAGCTGTCCGCCAGCTCTTGCCTTGATGCCAGATCCTTCATTTCCTCCTCATTTGCCACTGGTGCCATTCAAGCTGCTGCCCTAGTGCTGGAGCCCAAAGGGAGTGAGTCTTCAGTAAGTCTGTGTATGGTGCAAGGCCCTTTAAGAGGAGAGGCCTGAGAATCCTGCAGTTTTTTCTGCTGACTTAACACCCACTGGTTTCTACAGCAAGAAGTTATGGGGACATATCTTCCTGGCACTGGAACCCTGGGCTGGGTGGTCTGGTGTGGGGCAGGGGGAATCCCTCACCTCCTAGATATCTCTCCATTTTATATCCACCACAAATGGGTCTGGGACCAGCTGGTTCTGTGTCTCTGCATCTCGGCCCCTCTGTCCCTCCAACCCATCTGAATGTGGTTTAATTCCTTAGTTGTTGGACTTCCATACAGCTCGATTTTCTGATAGTTTTGAGTGATGGTTGTTCCATATTTTAGTTGTAATTTTGCTGTGGCTGTGTGAGGAAGCAAGCCACATTTCCCTATGCCTCCATCTTGACTGGAAGTCTCCCGGTATTTAACCAACAATTCTTTAAATTGAAAAATAAGACAAAATGAAATCTTAATTCCAAATCTGCTCTTCTACCCACCCAGCTCTGATATCAAGTATCAGTACTGCCCTGTTTTGAGCAAAATAGGATCTTCCCTGGACCCTATATTTTAGAACAGACACACATTCATATATACATACACACATGTGTGAGCTCCAAGAATTCTGGCTCAGGGCAAACTGAACCTAAACATCATTCATGAATTACACCATCTAGACTGAGGAAATGATTCTGCATATCTCCTGCCCTAAGCCCTTGAAACAGAAGGCAATTGTGTCCAGATGTTCTGAAAAGCTTTGTAATGCTCTGCTGCCAATGTTAGAGGGAGGCACTGCTTTGAAAGAGACAAAGAAGTAATTTATTCTTCTCAGAGAACATAAATGTAATAGATTCTGCTATGGTCTGAATGTTCGTGTTTCCCTAAAATTCACTATTGAAATCCAGACCTCCACATTGATGGTAGTAGGAGGTGGGGCATTTGGCAGGTAATTGGAAGGAAGCTCCACCCCTCTGATGAGATAAATGCCCTTATAAAAGAAGCCCCAGAAAGTTCTGTCATCCCTTCCACCACATTAAGACACAAGGAGAAGTCGGCAATTTACAGTCTGGACTCTTCCTTAGCAGAACACAACCATGTTGAGACCCTGATCTTGGAATGCCAGCCTCCAGAGCTGTGAGCCTTGAATTTCTGTTGTTCCGGAGCCACTCAGTTGTTGGTATTTTGTTATAGCAGCCTGACCAGAGTAAGGCAGATTCTTTCAAAATAAACTATCATTTCCGAGTAGTGCCCGGCATCCATTTATCTTGATTTACTTCATGTTCCAAGTCACAGTTCTGGACAGTCTCACAAATTTTATGATGTTTGTAGCAGTTACACATGGTGGTAAAGGGAAATTGTGCAATTTTTCATCACTTACATTACTCTTAAATTTGTAGACACAGGTTTAGATATAACAGGTATAGCTTGAAATGACTCTTTACATTGGCAGTTAGATGGATATTGAATGTGGAACTGTATATAGTTTTACTTTTACAAAATAGTAAATGTGATTTATTAATTTTTTAATGAAAATATTTCAAATTTCAATTTTATTTTAAAGGTTTATATTCAATAATTATAATTTATACCTTACCTTTAATTTTATTACATGTTTGAATATGTCAAAAGCAAAGCAATTCTAGAAAATACATCCATACTTCAATTTTTATTTTTAAATTTCTTTTTATTTATATATTAGATGGAAATATGTCCAAATTATATACACTTTGAGTTCTGTTTTCTAATGCTTTAGATCACTGAGCTCAAAAATAAAATACATGAAAATGGAACTCAAAAAGAAAATTAGTTCTTCAAAGAGGCGTATTGCTTAAATATCTTTAAACTAGAAACAAGGGAAATGAGCAAATTTCTGTCAAGCACAACTAATAGAATTCATGATCAATTTATCATATATTCTCTATTTAATGATGATTTAACTTCTATTTAAAAAGGAAAATTGGTCAATTATTCTCATCAATTCACAATGTGGACGGGTCAGATGAAATTCTTACAACCTCATGCTCGTCACCAAATGCAGACACATTACACATCACAGAACAGAGTTTGCACGCAGAAAAGGCACAAACATAGTTACCGAACTGAAAAAAGAGAAAAATAAAGATTGATAATATTCGATTAAGATAAGTAATGCCAATGGAGAATCTAACTGAGATGTTCTTAAAAGGTTGACATTATGTATGCAAAATTTGCCAAGCACAGTGATGCCCTATGATGCCACTCAAAGCACAGCATTTACAGAAAATAAGGGAAAATATCTAGGTTTCATATAAATGGTTTCAAATTTCTATGCTTAAATGAATAAAAATGTAATATGGATAAACATAATGAATCAAATGACCACTGTCAATGACAGAAAATTCAAAATGAGGGCATTAGTTTAATGAGTAATAAGGTGAAGGAAGAAAACACACATAAAGTTTAAAAAGTTATCATCACTCAGTGCAACAAGATTGTGTCGGGGTCAAAATTCATATTGAAAAATTTTTATTTCATGTATTGTTGAGTTACCAGAAAAAAACAAGTCAAAAGTCATGCATTTCACTATTTGTACATCACTTGTGAAAGTACATCTAGACTTGAGTAAAAAACTGAGAAAATAACTTCCAATTTCAGGCACTGACTTTAGAGGATGATGAGAAAGCTTAACAGCTAGCCTAATCTTGCAAACACAGCTGGCAGACAAAATGATGATTGAGCCAGAGTTCCTGCCAAAAATCCAGAGGTGTTTCTTATGCTGTGTATGATTCATAATCAAAATATATCGCTGGGAGAGATGGGCTCCTCCGCAAGGATAGCGACGCTATTCTCTGGAACAAATCGGAGATGGACGGCGATGTTTTCCAGGTCTGCCCATGGACGGACTATCGCGATGAAATGTGTGAAATTCCACCCTGCACCACAGCGGGACGCCCGGCGGGGAGGAGGACTGGGTGCTGTGAAAGCAGTCAGGTTCCGCTTAGACAGGATCCCAGATGCTCGGGGAGAGTTCAACAGAGTAACATGCCCAAATGAAGAGAGTGAGCAATCATCGAAAAGAAAATTAATTTTTAATTTGTGTTATCCACATTTATTCGGAGCGACCCATTGCTTACTTTTCATTGTAAAAAGGAAAGAAAACATATCTACGTCTACATTCCACTTCCAAAGCAACAAACTATTTATATTTTTTAATTTTAAATTTATTTTCTAAGTCGAAAGAAACTGATGTAAAATATGCAATGAATGTGATATTCTAATAAAATATAAAGAATTTATAAAAATTAGAAAAGCTTTTATAACTATGAAAGGGGCAGATTCCAAAACGAATTTTAGAAGGGCTATCTTCTGACAAATCATAGGTCAAGGTATATTCTCAATTGAGGACAGGTTTTTAATAAATTGAGTATCCAACTGTTTGTTTAAGTTCTCTGAATAACGACGCCTCAGCATGGAAAAATGTAAAAGAAGATCCATGCGTGCATCTAGATATTGCTTTAAGGAATAATTTAAATTATGACATAAAATAGCAATTTGATGATGAAATTGTGACACAGAATCCTTTCTGTAATAAAAATAATTTATTACATGCAACCCTATTACAATTTTAGAGCATGCTCTATAATATCTATGATTTGTTTCTGAATTTAAGTAATGCTTTAAGAAGTTCATTGCAATTCACACCGCTACCGCCTTAGCAAAGTGGTTTCCCCTAACTGAAATTTAAAAACTACCTAAGAACTTCAATGACTCAAAAAAATCATGTAATTTGTCAGAAACGTCATGAAAAATCTGAATTAACACAAGTAGAGATGCTGCTGAAATTAAGGTAAGGGAAATAAAAATCTTGGAATATATGTGTAATTTGCAAATTCCACATGTCTTTCCATTATGACTCACCCCAACCTGACCATCAACAGCACACCCAGGCGTGTGCAATAGTAATCAGATTCAGCTGCCTTTGATATTTGCCGACAGCTTATGGTTACCTAAGACTGTGGCTTTGCACATTTTTTATGAAGGTATACTTGTTTTGGCAGGAGGGTAGATCATAATGCAACTGTTTGCTTAATTTATAACTTTCAGTTGGTTACAAGCATGTTATATGTGCCTGCTGGTGTCCGTGGTGTCAGTGGTACCCAGCATTGCCCATGGAAAGCTTCCTTCCTCGCCACTTTGGTGTCTAGCCTGATGCAAGTGCACAGTCTTCTCTTTCCAAAGAAATACCCTCCAGAGAGCATTTGTGCATGAAAATGAGTCCAAACGCTTTTTAATGTGCCTGTGCCTCAAGTAATAAATTGCTTATGGAGCTGCTGGAGACACAGGCTCTTTCTCACTGAGATTCAAAAGTGACAGAGAGCTCCACAGAGTGATTTCCTTCCTAAGAGTACAGTACGGAGAGGGGAAGAAGAGAGCTTGACAGTGGAGAGACCTGACACACATGACCTCAGCCAGGTGATCAAGGTCAACATCAACAATGACAAGCGGTAATGATTGTGTGTGCCCTTGATATGATGCAATGAGATGAGCCCTTCACCTCCGTGTCTTTCCCACAAAACCCACAAGCCCACACTAATTATGAGAAAAACACCAGACAAATCCCAACTGGGGGACATTCTACAAAACATCCTGCCTGTGTCTATCTCATCAAAAACAGGGAAGATCTGAGAAGCTGTCATTGCCAAGAAAAGCCTAATGAGAGAGATAATTAAATGCAATATGGTGTCCTGGATGGGATCCTGGAACAGGAAAAGGACATTAGGTAAAAGCTAGGGGGAACACATGGACTTGAGGTAATAATAATGTATCAGTACCAGTTCCTTAGGTGTGGAAGATGTTAACAACACGGGGAACTCTGCACGATATTTGCAACTTTTCTGCAAATCTGAAACTGTTCTGAGGTTAAATGTGTATTTTTAATGTAATAGAACATGTAAGAAGGACTAAAAGACCTAGGATGAGGCCTCCTATCAGGAAAGACACCACAGAAAGAGAGGAGGTGGTTCGTGTGGCACAATCATCCCAGGGCTCAGACTGTCCTAGCAGACCCCTGGTCTGCACACAGCTGGGCACTGATTCTGGAACCTTCCTGCTTCAGCCACCCTGATACCATGGACATACGTTGTAAGAAATAGTCATGTGTGTGTCACCAAGAGCCATAACCCTGGGAACCTCAGGCTATTTTCCCTACAAGCCACCTTGACTAAATCAGACATTGAGTGAAGGAACTCCCTCCCTCAGGCCCTGAGCAGTGTGAACCATGACAACTGATGGCCACAAGGGGGCACCTGAGGCCATCAAGAGGAGCCGGCACAGGTGCTAAACCTTGCTCCTGAACTTAAGTTGAAATTTCCTTGGCCCCTGTAATGTTATACCCTGATGAAATGTGAAGCTCCTTCCCACACTTTTTCCTGAGCATGGGAGGTGGCAGGCAGAGGGGCATCTGCATTTAAGTCCAGTTGTGCTTGCTGCCCCTGAGTCTCTGTCTTCCTGTGTTCTGCCTCTGACCCGCTGTGTCAGTCACGGTTGGGTCTGAGAAGCAGATTTCAAATATGAATACTGACATATAGTCTATACATTTGTTACAGAGATTCAACCTCCCACAATCATGGGGATTTATTAAATATTCTGGCTCGTATCTGATACTAGAACTGGAAGTCTACCTGGCAGACAGGCAGGAAGGGAAGGTGATGTAAGACGAGAAGACAAGGACGTGCTGGAGCCCATGCAGAGAGACCACAGGGCCAGGTCAGTTCTGTGACCTGGGACCTTGATTATTGTCACAGGCTCAACTGTGTCCCCCCACCGCAAATCTTTATGTTGAAGTCCTAACTCCCATGTGATGGTTTATTTTATGTGTCAACTTGACTGGCCATGGAGTGCCCAGATGAAACATTATTTCTGCATCTATGAAGGTGTTTTCAGATGCAATTAGCATTTGAATGGGTAGACTCAGCAAAGTAGATGACCCTCCCAAGGATGGGTGGCCTCACCCAATCTGCCGAGGCTCTGAATACCACAGAGGGCAGAAGAAGGAAAGATTTTGCTTGAAATGGAACACCAGCCCTCTCCTGCCCTTGGACTAAGAGTGACATGATTAACTGGCCTAGTTCTCAAAGTAGCTTCCCCCTTCTCTGAAATTTGGACACTGTTCAACATCCTGATAACCACAAGGAGTTATCAATATATTTTTTTAAACAGTGTGGTTTCTCCCCCAAAGGAAAATTTGGATGCCAAAAGGTAAGGTAAAAAAAAAATTCTCCACTTTGAGATGGATAGATAAATAAGAAAATACCAGGAGAAAAAAAATCTGGAAGTACGTAACAGACAATGCTATCAGGGCTTACTTCTAAATATTGCAATTTGAGTTGTTTCCCCTGTTTGCTAATGCATATTTTTCATTTTCCCCACTTAAAAGACATTGTTAGTAAAGGAAAATATGTCTATGCATCTGATGTACAACAATATGTAAAATCCTTACAAAATAATGCAGCATGAATAAAGTATTAAATTTAGTTGTATATACGGTAAGTCCTCACTTAACTTCATCAATAGGCTCTTGAAAATTATCACTTTAAGCAAAATGAGGTATGATAAAAACCAGTTTTGCCATAAGCTACTTGATATAAGAGTAAAGTGCCTACAGCACATTTCTAGTCACAGAAACATCACCAAACTTCTAAATAAAGGAGCAAGAACACTTCAGATATTAAACATCGAAATAAGTGTGAGCTACACGTACAGTTAAGAAAACTGAATAGAAACAAATAGGAGAATTACTTTCCAACCTGCTTACTCCAGTTCAGGCTCACAGGTGGCCAGAGCCTAGCCTGGCAGCTCAGGGTACAAGGTGGGACCTACCCCAGACAGGACGCCCTTCCATTGCAGCGCCACTCAACTCCCAGCCACACTCGCTCAGACGCCGGAGACGCACCAATGAACACCACGTGCACGTCTTTGCGATGTGGGAGGAAACCGGAGTCCCGGAGAAAACCCGTGCACACACGGGGAGAACGTGCAAACTCCACAGAGACAGTGGCGCCCAGCAATCAATTTTTTTTCTGATCATTCTTACAACAAAACAACATTGAGCAAAGCAATATTATTCGAAGACCTCCTGTCCTGTTATTGTACGCCTCTATCTTTTAAGTATTAAAAAACAGAAAAACCCAAGGGGCACAGGGAACAGTAGTAACGAGAACAAATGACCAGAAAGCAACACATCAACAAGGGGTTCCATCCAGGAAATGGAACAAGGGATTGATTGGCAGCACACCCCGTGGCCCTGCAGATCTGTCTCTTGCTCCAACAGCCTTTGGATGGAACACACCCAGGACTCCACCCCCAGCCCCCAACCTCTTTTCCCATCAAAACCTTCCAAACCCCTTGCCCAGCCGCGATAGCCCCCAGGACCAGCCAACACAGTTGCGTGGTTAGGGCATGGGGTGGAGGACTTAGCTCCTTATTACCCAGCAACCAAGAGCTCCCAGGTTTGCCAGAGAATTATCCTACCCAGGTAAAGGCCAGGCCAACCACCTGGTCGACCTGCACCTGCAGGCCTCCTGTGCCTACCTCTCTCTGGATGATGCGGCTGTGGGAGGCGTGGGGCCACTTCTTTCTGAGTCGGCCGAGGAAAAGCGGGAAAGCACCTGGCGTCTCTTGAAGACACAAAACCAGCGCAGAAGCCGTCCCAAGATGGCTGGGGTAAACCCAGGATGCCATGGAAGCGTCCATGGTCATTGAGAAGACGCTGAACCAGGCCCCTTTGAACCTGTATGTTCCAGGGTTCTACATGCGGACGCCCCTCTTGGCAGCTTCTTGGAGAAGCACTTCCTGGATAAGGATTGAAACTCATCAAGAAGGTGAGCGACACCTGTCTAAACTCCGCAGGCTGGCTGGCCCCCAGGGTGGGCTGGGCTGGGCAGTGCGAGTACCTCTTCCAAAGGCTCACCCTCAAGCACAACTGGGAGCCTTTGGAGCCCAGAGGCTTTTGAGGGGCCCCTGTGCACTCCAGTGCTGCCCAAGCAGCTACTGCAGTCACTATTCAGCCTTTGAACTACCCTGGAGCCCTCTCCCATAGAGGGGACAAGATATATAAATGCTGGTGCCCTGATCTCGAACTTCCAGCGTTCCGAACTGTTAGAAATAAATGTCTGGCCCTGGCTAGTGTGGCTCAGTTGGTTGGAGCATCGTCCCTTACACCAAAAGGTTGGGTGTTCGATTCCCAGTCAAGGGACATATGTAGGGTGCAGGTTTGACCCCCAGCTGGGGCATGAATGGGAGGCAACCAATAGCTGTTTCTCTCTCACATTGATGTTTCTCTGCTTCTCTATCTGAAATCAATAAACATTAAAAAAATGTCTGTTGAAGCCACCCAGCCTGTGGTATTATTTTTTATGTCAGCCTGAGCTGTCTAATACAAATGTAATAGAGGGAAAGGAAGAATAGGATTGGCAACGGAGAGAAGAGTCAAAAACGATGCTTGGTTGTCCAGCAGGAGGGTTCAAATTCAGTGCCCAAGGTGGCAGGAAACCTTCATCACTACTGGAGAAGAGAGTTTGAGAAGAATGTGTGGAATGATGGTCCCTCAGCAAGGTCACGTGACATGAAGTCAGGAGGGCTACGACTACCATGGCGACGATGGAAGTAAAACTTTAAGGAACATTAGGTGACAAAATTTACCAGGACTTCAAAACAAATGTAATTGTTATTCCATTATGCACTCGGTTTTTATGCCTGACAAGTGAGGAAGTCTGAGGAAGGCCCAGTGGAGACCTGCGTAATTAACACGGAGAAGTGGACAAAGGGACCTGGCCCTCAGTATTGGAGGAACTTGTCCCCCAAGCTCCCAGCTAAACTCCCAAGGATTTTCTGGAGAATCCATAAAAAAATGAAAAGGCTTATTGCTAGTTTTAGTAAGACTACTCAAAAACGGAATACCCAAGTCGATCTCTCTCTTAGTCACCAGCTGATCAGTGCTAAAAACAGTAAGTTGCTAAAAATGCTATTTCTGGATGGTCTCCAGCATTTTTCTCCCCTCTCTTTCTCATAAACCCTGTTTTACTTTTATTCCTTTTCTGACAATCCCTCCTCCACTCTAGTTATCTTTCATGCAAGAGGTGGATATCAAACTGCCCAACCACGTTTGGTCATTTATGCATTTATGCTAGACAGTGCATAATATGTTCGCAACTCGTCCATGACGTGCACGTGTCAGTCATTCTCTCCTCTTTTATTGCTGGGTAGTATTCCATCATATGGGTTTTTTTAATCCACTCACCAGAAGGGGACATTTTCCGTTGTTCCAAGATCTTCAATGTTGTGAATATATCTACTGTGAACTACTTATTTATTTTTTATTTTTCAATTACAGTTTACATTTAGTTTCATTTTGTATTAGTTTCAGGTGTACAGCATAGTGGTTAGTATTATGAGCAATTTGGCACAAGATATCTTGTGGACACGTGATTTTGTCTCTCGAGTAAATACTTCAGAAGGAAAATGCTGAGTTCTAGAGTAGGCGTATGTTTAAGTGATGAGAACTACTGTCAAGCAAGTCTACTCAGCACTCACACCCTTTCACAGCCCACCCATTGTACCTGAGAGTTGCGATTGCTCCACATTCTCCCTCAACATTTGATGTAGTCGCGCTGTTTAAAATTTGTCCATTTTGGTGGAACTAAGTGATATTCATCGGGATTTTAACTTACATTTCCCTGATGACGAACAATGTTGGATACTTTTCAGGTGCTGATTTTTTACTGACATGTGTTCTTTGTGAGCATCTGTTCAAGTCTTCTTAATTTTTGAGTGGTTCATAATTTGTCTCATTATATTCATAGTATTAATATTATTCATTCATATTTTATATAGTTTACATGGTTTTAAAGAATGTATTAATCATATGCTTATTACTGAGTTCATATATTTTAAATACAAATTCTCTTTAAAATATATGTACTGAAAATATTTTCTCTGTGGCTCTTTAATTTGTTTCCTCAGAGGTTTAATAGAAAGAAAGAAAGAAAGAAAGAAAGAAAGAAAGAAAGAAAGAAAGAAAGAAAGAAAGAAAAGAGGTGCCAATGTGCGTGGCTGGGTATATGTGTATTATGGGTGTTTGTCTGCATTAACATATCTACACATGCATACATTTACACACACATACATATCCTATACACATGTGTGCATGCACATACATTCCAGTTCTGTCTGCTAAGAAATTTTAGAAGCATTAACACCTGAGTAGCAATGAATACTCCTGGAATGTGAACACCATTCCTCGCTGAAAGAAAGCAGACCTCCTTAGAGAAATGGCTGATTCCAGCGCTGGGTCAGGGAACGCAGAAAAATGTAAATGGTGCAAAAATGTGAGGATATGCTCAACAAATGACGGGGACATGTCAAAAAGGTACAGGAGTCAGTTTGAAGGGCACCCCCTTGCCATATCCGAGATCATCTGAACATCAAAATAATAATGATAGGAAGGGTTATAGCCTATTGAACAAAGAATGCAAGAGTGTACACCAGTGTAAATTGATTCAGTGAATAAATAAATAAGAAGAGAAAGCTCTGCCTACACCAGAGAGCTAATAATAAATGTAGAATGAATGCTAGAAATTCACCAATTGTTAACCATGTTAGTAATAATAAATTCAGACAAGAATTATGGATTACATGGTAAAACTAGTGGGAGAATGTTAGAAGAATAATGAGATATTTACATAGTCTCAAAGTATCCTCTACAAGATGAAAATTGATTACAAAAGGTAAATACAGTGGAAGCACCTCCTTAACCAATTGATCAAAATTGTCACTGCCAGAATTTGGACAAACCAAAAGCATGTGGCTCCTGACACGATGCACTGAGGAGAATTCAGCTCACTACGCAGTGTTCTTACCAATGGATATAAATAATCACACAGAATACCAACTGCAGACAGTTTACTTTGAGACCAAGATATAAATGAGACAAAGCAAGGCCATTGATACTTTTTTCTCAACCCAGAAAAAAGCAAGTTCCCTGTGACACTCCCAAAAGACCAAACACACCCTGTCTTGGCCAAAATAAGTAACTGCTACTTCTTCACCACTGACAGCTTTACCGTCATTCTGAAACCGGAAAAGACACCAGCGTTCGTTCGGGCTTCCTGTCACTACCAAACCCAATAAACAATGACAGTGATTGAATCTTTATGGGCGCTTTATTCAGATGGCCGGGGATCTGAGAAGGTGGCAGGTTCACACCCTAACAGACCATCTTGTCTTTTCTTTCCTGGCCAGACTTTTTGTAAAGGGGGGAACAAATAAAGTGCAATGAGGGCTTTGAGATTCAGGGAGGGTTAGGTGAAGGAAACTGCAACATTCCTGTCCTGGGCAGTTAGCTGTTCCTAGGGGCGGTGGGTGGTCGTCTGTCTCTCCCTGGAACACAAAGGCCAGGGTGCCTCTAGTTGTCCCCAGGCGGTGATCTTTAGCAGTGCCCCTGGAGGTCAGCTATTTTCCCAGAAGCCAGGATGGGCCTTGTCTGTCATTTCTGAAACAAAAGTTTTAACACACACATTACTTGCCAGACTTACAACTTTTTACCTTAAATTAAAATTTTCCAACTCTTCAGTCCTCTATCAGTTCTAGTGCCCTCTCCCTTAAGATGAGGCTTGTTGATTGATTTCTACCAAATCATAGAAAATTTGGGGCACTTGTAACAGTACCCAACCTAGAGCAGACCTGGCTTCCCTGGACCCTCCCACAAATGACCCAACCAAAGCCCAAACCCTGAAACAGGTTCTTTTTTCTAAAGCCCCTCACTGAGACACACCATGGTGTGCATCCTTCCTCATCGCAAAAGTATTAAACTTAATGCGTTCAACTACATGTGTGTTCCTGGCGTTCTTCGGCCAGAGGGCATTGACAGTGCCAAAAAAAATATTTGTTTAATGGAAAAAGAAAGGAGTATCCTATGAATACAGTCAAGCACGCATAATGACATTTCAGTCAATGACAGGGGGCCTGACAGAGGTCCCATAAAATTACGATGGAGCTGAAAACTTCCTGTATCCCAGGGACACCATCACCTTTGTAAAGTGTGAAGTCTTATCTCGATGCATTACTGTCTTGTGCAGTCTCGCCTTATCAATAAGGCTAGAAAGGCCAGGGATCCTTCACTTGTCCCCACTCCCACCATGCACCTCACAGGCAACTCCCCTTTCTAAACCGATTATTACATTGCAAGACACCCTGCAGCGATAACCAGGAGAAACCATTTGAAAAAAAAAAAAAGAGTTTATTACTTACAGGCCCTGGAGCATACAAGGCACTCCTGGGGGCACATGGGGGGTGGAGAGAAGGGGCCTGGGGTTCTGCTTTTATTGGAGTCAAATGCTGGGTGTTATCAAATCCCAACATGTGAGTCCATCCACCTGCCTGCATTGGCCAAATGAAGATGAACGAGTAGACGTTTCAGTGGGGAAAAAGAAGTTGTTTAGCTGGGTTGATGTCAATCCAGAGTTCAGGTGAGCTCGTGCTCTAAAAGACCTGGGTTATATAAGGCAAAATCCCAAGACATCCTAGATTTGGGGTGTGATGTGTTAGGAGCTGATTAGCCAAAGGTGAGAAAAGGGTAGTAAATCATTTCTTCAGGTCTTGAGGACAGCCCTGGGGTCTGCTCCAACGTTTGTCTGTCTGGTCTCATGGAAAAGTAGCTGAGGGGGCTGTTCAACATGAGGGCTCAGGAGCTGAACCAGAACTTAGGTCCAGATGTTACCTGTAGCCTGCCAGAGGCTCAAACTTTGTGACTGTTAGTCAGGACTGAGCTTCTGTCTTCTGCTGTCTCAGGGGGTGCTGATTATCCAGAAGAAAGACTAAGTGTGTGAAATATGCAGAGGAAAAATGATTTTTTAAAACTAATACTATGAATCAAATCAAAATTAGGAGGACCCTCAGGTTAGGGGTCCTAGGATTTTGTGTGTTTACTCTTTACCGGTCAGTTTCAAACATAAAAGAAAAATATAAAGCATGCAAAGAGAAATAAATAAGTAGTAGTTCAAACCGCCAGATGTCAGATGTGGAAATCACCCGAGATCTCTAAAACAAAGGAGCCTCACGGCTGGGTGGCAACCTGCATGTTTATCTACTCTGCATCTGCAAGGTGTTTATCTGAGATAGACCGCCTTGAAGTGGGTGCCCCTTTGAAATGGATTCCAGCTTTGAAGTGGATACCTCAGTAATCAAAGCTTAGGTGGGGAACTTCCAGTACAAAAAGGAAAGCCCAGGGTCAGGGTTCCCACTGCAATGGCTCCCGAGTCTGTGGTGAGAGTGGTGTGAACAAACGCGCTGTGCTGTCAGTCCTATGAAAGTACGATTACGGTAATAGGCTGCACCAGCTAGGTTTGTGGACGCGTACTCTCTGAGGTTCACTCAACGAGATCGCCTAATGACGCGTTTCTCAGGGCTGTCCCTATCATTAAGTAGCGCAGGACTGTATAATGATCCTCACCCAACATTCCTTCCTTAAATACACTGCCATCGACTCAGGAGTTAAGTGTTTTGAATTTAATGGGATCTCCAAGCTGTTTGTTTCCACCTTATGAAGTTCACTTAATCAAATTCTTATGGAAATTTAGCTTTAATCTAATCTCTCTCCAGAACCAGTTGTTAACAAATCTATGAAGAAAAATTAGACCAAAAGATGCCTGTCAGTTTATTCAGGGTATAAAGGTATCCCGGCTTTTCCTTTATTTGGTATGAGTCAACACCGCTCAGAAAGAACACACACTCCAAAGCAAATGTCACTTCAGGATGAAACTTGGTAAATAGAGCCTGAATACCACCCCCTCCCCACCCCCACACAGCGCTCCTTCCATTCTCTCAGCCTCAAAGCTGAGGGGTTTTAAAACACTGCTCCACAGCCCGGGATCTACACTCTGACCTGTGTGATACTTGATAATCACAGAAAGTGACGGGAACATCCAAAGCTTACTGATTTGTATTACTAAGTACGTACCTGTCATACACGATTCTGGGAGTACAGGTGATACAGCAAGGTATAAAGCCACTGTCCACTTATTCAAGGAGCTCAGATTGTGCATGAGGAAATGCTAGGTTCTATCTCACAATACGGTGCAAAGATTTAAATTTTCATTAATCCATGAAAAAGAAACGCAAAAACAATGACTTTAATTGGCCTCGTGTATATATCAAAGACAGTGCATTCTTCTCTACGGTCTGGGGGGCGCGGGGGCGGAATATTTTGCTCCTTGCCTCTTCCTAATCCTGCCCTGGCAGATATGTTGATACAAGCACTGGCGGCCTGCCCACACTTCCAACTCACATAGATCCCTAAGAATAGCACAAGAAAGGATACGGTGGACTAGAGTTAGTGACAATCACCCCATTCTCAAGAAAAGGCTTTCGCACTGTCTCACTGTACTTTACGTGAAAAGCCATGGATTTATGTCCTCAACACTTTCAGGAGGGTCTCAATATTTACTGATTACTTGGTTTCGTTTCAATGGGATAGGGTCACATCGGTGTCATCTGCATTCATTATATACCTCCGTTGGGCCCTATGTTGTGTTGTAATGCAGAGAAAACAGGTTTTCTGCAACTTGGTAATCTATGACAATGACTCAGAACACTGCCATGGGCAAGTTAAACAGCACAGACAGCTGAGCAAATACTGGAGTCTTCGAATTAATAAATAATACTACATTTTGTATTAGTAGCGTGAGTACATAACTTTAATGGGAATATTGACAGGAAACCTTGAGGAGTGTGTGCCCAGACTGGATAAGGGCTATGGAGCATTCACAACCTTTTTACTTATTAATCATTGTGCAACACAGAAAGCTGATGAAACAAATCTTTCCCACAATGTGTTCTGGACCTCCTTTGGAGACTTGAAATTGATAGGGCATTCAAGACTTGGAAAATTTTAGCTTAAGGTAAAAAGTTAGGAGTTAGCAAGTAATGTGTATGTTAAAGCTTTTGTTTCAGAAACTACAGATAAGGCCAGTCCTGGCTCCTGAGAAAAACAGTGGACCTCCTGGGGCACTGATAGAAGATTACCTCCTGGGGACATCTGAACCTTTGTTTCAGGGAGAGCAGACAACCACCTTTCCCCCTTGGGAGCAGCTAAATGCCCAGAAAAGGAAATGTTGCAGCTTCTGAACCTCAAAGCCCTCACCACACCTGGTTTGTCCTCCCCCACCCCCTTATAAAAGATCTGGCCAGGAAAGAGAAGGGAAGATGGTTTGTTAGGGTATGAACCTGCCATCCTCTTGGATCCCCGGCCATCTGAATAAAGCGCCCATAAAGATTCAATCACTGTCATTGCTTATTGGACTTGGTAGTGACAGGCAGCCCAAACACTGGTGTCTTTTCCGGTTACAAAATTTTCCCCAAAAGTCAAGGTCCTGTGAGCATCATAAGAACACGTATATTACTTATTGCTAGCTAAAGACAATAGCTCTAGCAGATATAAACCCTTTCCAAATTAAGGAAATTAAGCTGATATTACTAGTCTTAACAAAACTAACTTTCTAAAAAAGATTTTATTTATTTATTTTCAGAGAGGGGAAGAGAGGGAGAAAGAGAGAAACAGAAACATCAATGTGTGGTTGCCTCTCATGCCCCCTCCCACCGGGAACCCGGCCCACAACCCAGGCATGCACCCTAGACTGGGAATCAAAACTGGAGACCCCCTGGTTTGAAGGCTGGCAGCCAATCCACTGAGCCACACCAGCCAGGGCTAAAACTAACTTTTTAAATTCGCTTTGCTCCTTTGCTATACCCAAGCAATAAATAAGGAATAATACTTATAGAATATTCTATAATGAATACAGTATTTTTTTTCTGGATATCTCTTTGAATTTCACAACAGACCTAGAAATAAGGAGTTTTTTTAATTTTTCATTATTTGTTATTCTGGAGATGGAGAGAAAGAGAAACATTGATTTGTTGTCCCACCTATGTAGGGATTCATTGGTTGATTCTTATATGTGCCCTGACCGGGGATCAAAGAAGGTATTATTAATATACCCATTTTACAGATGAGGTACAGAACAGTGAAGTAAATTTCCTGTATAATTGGGATTACAAATGCTCCCTAATATTTCCATGTAAGATATTTTAAGTTTAAATTTATAGTAGATAACAAGTACTTTGAAAATCTTATTATTAAAACCCATTATAGGTAAAGTATATCTATCAATCAATAAATAATTACCTAGTCCTAGTAGGTGGCAATACTATATATACCTATATACCTGTGCTATCTACCTATGCAATGCTATATACCTAAACACAGAATTATATAATTGTCTCTGGGCTCAGCAAGCTTACAACCCACGTAAAAAGCAAGTTGGTGAATGAATCTTCTGTAGACACTTAGAAATATGAAGATTAATGAGGACTTGCCTGCAATAAATTTCATTTTTAAAACAATGAGGACGGGTTTGGTTAGAGAAGGCTCAGCCAAGATTAAATGCAAGTGAAACTGGGCAGATGCCAGAGTCGTGACTAAGAGAAGAAGCCAGGGCAGTGGGAATGGGGCAGGGGAGCCCCCAGAAGGCCAGAGGGTATTCATGTGTAATGGGGGGGGAGCAGAGTTTGCCACCCCAGAACACGTCTTCTTGGCATATTGATCGTTTTAAGCTAGTCATTTTTCTTTCTTTTTATTTTTTATTTTATATACATCTATATTTTTTATTTTTTATTGTGTATTTCCCATTACCATTTAGTCCCCTTGTACCCCCTCCCCCTGCAATCACCTCACTGTTGTCCATGTCCATGAGTCCTTTTGCCTTTTGGCTCAATCCCTCCATCCCATAGTTTACCCTCCCCCTTTAGCCATCATCCTGCTCTCCTTCTATGAGTCTGTCTCTATTTTGCTTGTTAGTTCAGTTTGTTCACTAGATTCCACATATGAGCAAAATCATAGGGTATTTGTCTTTCTCTGACTGGCATATTTCACTCGGTATAATGTTCTCCAGGTCCATCCATACTGTCATAAAGGATAATTTTTTTTTCTTTCTTAGAGCTGAGTGTACTCCATTGTGTAAATGTTTCATAGCTATTTTATCTACTCATCAGTAGATGGGCACTTAGGCTGCTTCCATATCTTGGCGATGGTAAATAACACTACAATGATGTTATTGTAGTGTTATGTTAATAAGGGTGCTTATGTTCTTTCAAATTAGTGTTTGGGGTTCCTTTGGATATATCCCATTTTTAAGAAACAAAAGGACTCAGAAAGGACCTTTGAACCTCCCCCTTCACTTGCCTAATGGAACTCAGAAAAACCTGCTTAAAAGAAGGGAGTGATCACCCTAGCATCTTTATATAACCTAAGTGTGGCAGACAGGGAGGCACCAAGCAAAGTCTGTCTGTTAGACTCCCTTCTGTGTCCCATCATTTCTGAAAGGCCAGCAAGAATTTCTTTACCTAATTTTTGCTCTTTCTCACCTACCTGTGAATTGCATACTTTGCCTTTGAAATCCCAGACCCTTGCTTCCCTCTCCGTAGTCCAGAATAGCATACAAGTCTCAGCTTCCCAAGGTTTCCTGGGTTCCACATTCTTAGGGTACCCCATGTGTACATATGTAATAAATTTAGTTATTTTCTCCTCTTTGTCTACTTCATGTTAGATTACTAGACCAGCCAAAACAAATTAGGAGGTAAAAAAAAAATGTGTTTCCTCCCTTTCACTAGAAAACAGTAAGACAGAAGTGGTTAATTTGTCCATGCAGCACCTAGCTTGGGGCCTGAAATATAAGAAGCACTCAGTGAAGAAAAGGATGAAGATAGGAGTTGGGTTTTAACTAAACAGTGAACTTCCCCCAGTCTTATCAATCAGGTAATCACTGCTTCTCATGGGGAAAGCAGAAGTTTCTTCCCTAATACTTCCCCAAGAAAGGAAAACTGTCAACATAAATTCCTGTTTTGTCAGTAGAAGTTCTAATATTTTTTTTATTTTATGACAAAGGTGGCCATTGAAAGATTTTTGAATAAGGATATGAAAGCAGTGTTTAAGGAAAATTAATCTGGCCACAGTGTGTGGTTTAGTTTAGAGTGAAGTGAGAACAAGGTTGGTGAGTGTGGCTAGAACTCAGGTACATCAGGCAGGTAAGGGAAAATGAGGGCCAACAAGAAAGTTTTTCAGTGAGAAAGAAAAATGGCTACATAAAAGAGTAATTATACAGGATGGGGCAAAAGTACATTTATAGTAGTTTGTATGGAAAATAGTACAATAATTCCTGGCTGGCGTAGCTCAGTGGATTGAAGGTGGGCTGCAAACCAAAGTGTTGCAGGTTCAATTCCCAGTCAGGGTACATGCCAGGGTTGCAGGCCATGACCTCCAGCAACCGCACATTGATGTTTCTCTCTCTCTATCTCCCTTCCTTCCCTCTCTAAAAATAAATAAATAAAATCTTAAAAAAAAAGAAAATAGTACAATAATTAATAAATAGTAATAGAAGAATGAACTCTGTGTTTCATGGACTCACAACTGTAAACCTACTTTTGCCCAAGCCTGTATAGTTCAGTTGATACAACTCAATGATCAATCAGACGAAAAAGGGCGGAAAACATACCAGAGTTTCCTCTATGATTTAAAATCAGAGGGCCCTGGCTGGTGTGTCTCTGTGGACTGAGCACCAGCCTGCAGACTGAAAGATCGCTGGTTCAATTCCCCATCAGGGCACTTGCCTGGGTTGTGGGCCAGGTTTCGGGCCAGGGACCCAGTTGGGGACATGCAAGGAGCAACTGGTTGATGTTTCTCTCACACATCAATGTTTCTCTCCTTCTCTTACTCCTTCCCTTCCCCTCTATCTAAAAGTAAATAAATAAAATATCTTTCAAAAATTAAAATCGGAGGAACTCTGGGGAAACATTGCTAGTGACAGAAATACAGATGGGGGTGGCACTGGAAATGAGACCCTGGGCGAGGTCAGATGCTGTGGTCACAAAGGGAAGCAAAGGAGGGCTCATCCTGCTTGGGCTCGTGCTCATCCTGCTTGTCCTCTGCCTGAAGTGCTAGACCTGTCTTAACCCTGGTGGAAGCTGCAATGCCACGTCCAATTGTTCTCATCATTCTGATGCATGTCTCTCTGTCGAAGCTAAGACACAAACATATCACCAGTGTTGGAGGTTTAATCACTGCAATTTCACCACATTTCAAAGCCTTGGTGAAGAAGGAGCTACTGTCCAACGGCTGCCAGAAGGACCTGTGTAACAAAAATAATGGGACTAGTGTATCAGGGCAAACAGTTCTGCTCGTGACCCTGTGGCAGGCAGCAGCCTGGAAACTTTTTTCTCTAAACCAGTACGAAGTACCAGGAGGACTTCTCCTAACCTCCCTCTTTCCGTGTATTCCTTTGCTTATTTCCTTTGCTGCCACATTCCAAAAGCTTTATATTTTCCAACTGGTTCCCATTGGGAAAGACTTAAACTATTTTGAGCCACTTGGATAAGAAAGAAACTCAGAAACTTTGAAGACCAGTCCTGCTTGCATGAAAGGCACATTGGAGAGAAGAGATTCAAGAGTGAAGCACATGTGATGTGAGCTATGTTACATGCTTCTTCCTCTGCCCTTTGCAGTGACAGCTTGACTAGAGTCTCAGCAATCCTCAGCTATTTCTTCTCTTCTCCTTGGATGCAGTTAGGTAGTATGATCAATACTTTTGGGGGGATTGGGACTTTTTTTTTTCAGTAATCACTCACAGGGAATGCTTCCATATCCTCCTCTGCCTTCTTGGCCCCTGTATTGCCACGTAGGCATGATAAATGCTCCAGATGTGAGCTGTCAGTCAGGGGCAACAAGATTCTTAATGCACAGCGATTAGAATGACTGCCATATTCTCAACTAGAAGTTGTCAGGCAAAGCAAGAATTATACTTTCCAGATGGCAGGGCATAGAAATACTAGGTTTGTCTTGAAAAAAGTACTGGTGGCTGAAATCCGAGTTTTCTTCTGTTCCCAAATTTTGTATGGCCTATTCTTTCTTACTCAAAAACGTAACCACATAAATTAATGATGTTTTAAAACTATTCCCCACTTTTTTATTGGAATGGTGGGATATTTGGCTTTGTCATACAGTTCAAAACTGAACATATTTGAGCATTCTATGCTACATGTGAGTTGCAGTATTAAGTGACCTTGTTTTAAATATTACTGGTGGTAATACTCTTCATAGGTGTATGTATTAGGTAGGAATGCAATGGGAAGAGCCTTTGGGGTTGCAGTATGGTACCTCCCAATGTCATCATGAACAGCAACGGGTCTGCAGGGATGTGTGTTTACCTGCCAATATCAAGCCTGTTGACTCCTAGCTGACCTGGAACAGACTGTGTAAAAATACATTTGTAAGAGCATAATCACAAATGTTGAGGTGTGCAGAAGCTCTACCAGTTTCCTAAAAAGAGATACGGTTTTTCGGGAGGACAAATTTTTATCCTTTTCTTGTGAGTGCTTGTGAATAATTCTCAAGATCCAGTAGACTTAGTGATATCTGTATTATTATAGCCTTGGCTGTACTTAACAGCATAGTGTAACTTTTGCAGATGAAAGTAAGATTTCTTGGTTAACAATTTTTAAACCCCTAGATTATGTAACCTACTAGACAAACTGGAAGGAATGATGACTTTCTGTAAATAAAACCTAATTTTAAAAACACAGAAATAGAGATGAGTGCAAAGGAGGAAGTAGTAGGAAAGAGAACTCTTTTTCACGGGACAATACTTTTCCTCATTCCCTTGGATGTGAATATGGAACAGAGGACTCTCTATCAAAGAAAAGGGAAGATAAATGCCCAGAGGTATCAAGATATGTGGTGAGTGTGACTTTTCCGAAACCCTGAACCCAGGCTGTCTAGGTTCCAGGCCTAAGAGCTGTGGATGGATCCTAGGAAAAGCAGAACGACACAATCTGATGAAGGGGCAGCAACACCAAGCTGCTGCCTTGCTACCCAGTGGAAGCATGCCTGGATTTGGTACTTAATACACAAGACTGTTTCTGTTTCTTCAGTGCACTCACTGTCACCTTTTTTCCAAAAACATCAACCTCAACTCCTGAGCCTAGTCAATAAAGAAGAGAACAATGTAACTTAAAAAAGGAGACAGATGAGGACAAGTGTTTGAAAGGCTTTGCAAAGGCTGTTGGCACGTTTTTCTAGATGATTATTATCTGATGGCCCGCATAAAAATGAAAACT
The DNA here is from genome assembly GCF_019186645.2 of Phyllostomus hastatus. Taxonomy (NCBI): domain Eukaryota; kingdom Metazoa; phylum Chordata; class Mammalia; order Chiroptera; family Phyllostomidae; genus Phyllostomus; species Phyllostomus hastatus. The sequence continues at coordinate 56,270,855 of NW_025334033.1, read as the reverse complement.
AACAATGAAATTATCTGCAATGGGTAGGGTTTATTTCCTTTTGTTTTGTAAGGGAAAGGAGGACCAGCAGTGAGTTCCATCTCGATTTCCAAATATACGGTACTTTTTCACCCAAGTTAAAAATATATATATATTTCGAATTCGGTCTACCAGCTGTGCTTATTACTCGCTGATATCATTATTCCAATTCAAATTTTCTAAATAAAACAAAGAGGAAGAGCTTAACATATTACAAACTGTTAACCTTACAATGTTTGTTTCTTGATATTAATTTTGACCCCCCACGCTCAAAAAAAAAAAAAAAAAACGCCCGAAAGTTCAAGGCTCTCAGTTTAGCCTTCAGCCCAGCTGTTACCGAAGTTCTCTTAAACAGCCACCTGCACTTTGAAAGCATACCCCACCATGGACTACACTTCCCAAGAGCACACAACGAGAGGAGTCAGTGGAGTGCATTGTGGGACTTGTAGTCTTAGGTGACTTCCCAGTCCTGGATTCACGCTCTGATTCCAGGATGGTTGAACTCAGAAGCTACCAATTAACTGGGGCCATGTCGGTGACGCCGTGGTCCAACCGGAAAAGCCGGTGTGGAAGCCTCGCATAACGATTGGCCAATGCGTGATTTCGGGGGCGGGGCACTAAGGTGGGCGGGAGTACCGCGGCGATTGGGCGAGGAGCCCATAGCGGCAGACGACGATAGGCTACGCTCTAGGGCAAAGAGGCCTGGGAAGGGGCGGAGGAAGGAGACTAGAGCAGGAAGAGCAGCGGTTAGGCGGCGGTGGCTGAGTCGGTGGTGGCAGAGGCGAAAGCGACAGCTCCAGGCGGTGGCAGCGGCCCCGAGAGCAGGATGCGGGTCCAGGGCGGGCTGACGCTGCTGCTCTGTGCGGTGCTGCTGGGCACGGCCTTGGCGAACTCGGGTCAGTATCCGCCCCCTCGTACTGGAGGTCGGGAGCCACCGCCCCCTCCGGCCTCCACCCAGGGTAGGGCCTTGGGGGCTCGAGCTGGGGACTCCACTCTTGTCTGGTCACAGCTAGCACCAACCTTCACTCGCTGTCATTCCTTGGGCTTCGGTTGGCCTGAGCTGGAGGGGGTGTTTAGGGAACTAGAGAGGGGAGGAAAAGAAGGGGCGGTCACCGTGCCCACACCTCTTCTCACTTAACAAACTTTGCACGACTCCTCACGAATGAGGAATTGAGTCTTCAGGAGTGAATTCCAGAGCTGGCTCAGATGCACGGCGGCACAGATACCCTGCTGGAGCTTCCTTGGCTCTCATGTAGTTTTTGTGCTACGTTGGGTCTGAAACTCTGGATTGGGGATTGTAAAATTAGGTGACTGACACTTCTGGGACTGTCACTAACTAGGCAGAGTCAGGTCCATGAAAACCAGGATGTTGACAGTGGTTTGCTTAGCACCTGAGTGGTTTCTCCATCTCTTTGTCAAATTAATAATGAAAACCTTTGATATGATTGTGTCTACTCCCTCCCCCTTTTGAAGAAGGCTTCTTAAGAAAGTGTTTTTTCCCCCTGTCACGGTAGTAACATGTGCGTTGGCAGTAATTTTTATGATTTGTGAGAAAATCATGGACCCTGTAAATTTTAAAAGGATAGCTACTAGTTTTAACCTTTTTGTAGATGTAGAAATTCATGTGCTTTTGAATTGATTGTTTAACTAGCTGATTTATACTCTGGCTCTAAAAATAATTTCTTCTGAGTACTGGAACCTGCCGACATCTGAAAATTTCTATTTTGAGACTGTTTGTAAAAGAAGCACTTAGTGTTTTTTCTAAGTGTTGGTAAAAAAACAATTGGTACAGCAAAGCTTTTGCATTTTAATCACTTTTTGTTAACAAGACAGCTGTTCTGTGTCTTTAAATTTTTTTTAGAATAAGGCATGATATAAATGTCAACTTTTTTAAACAGAAAATTTCCCAGATGGCTATTTGAATCCCCAAATTATCTGTCCTAGTTGTAAGTCAATGCCATAACGTCATTCTGCTTCTAAAATAAGAGTCCTAACCCTAAAATTCTATCCATAATGTGGTTTGAGATACCATTTCAAAAGCAACAAGCACTTGCTAGTTACTTTACAGCCAGCATCGTGGTCTGAGGTCAGACTCCCCCACCTCCCCTTTCAGTGATAGTTTGCGTGCCTGACCAAATCTTTAAAACTTGACATAACTCTTGATGCACTGCTAGCAGTTATGTGATCAGGGAAAGTATGAAAAGAAACTGTTGAGTGTAGAAGGTAAGGTACTGTATGGACCATGGACCACCTGCATCAGACTTGCTCTTAAAGACCTGTTAAAAGTGCATTTTTGTGTTTGGAACAGGTTAGGGTTGTTTAACAAGCTTCCCAAGTGAATCTTTACACTAAACTATGAGAACTGCTAGTTAAAGAATATGATATATAGCACTTTGAATTCAGTTTGCAGAATATAAAGAACGTTAAAGCATACAAACATTTTTCTGCATCTTCCTTTGACTAGATTTTATATACTGAGAGCTTCAGGTCCATGGAGATGATACTTGAAGTCATTTAATCAACCGTTTGGATTCTTGGATGTCATGATGGAAGACTATTAATACTGAAGTGTGAAATCTTTGAGTTGTGCTGATGTAAGCAGAGGACTAGGTTCACGAAGTGTCTGCTGTGATTTCCATCACAGTTAAATTGTACCAAAACATTTCTCTGGTAGAGGCAAAAACCTTACTTGGCCAGAGCTCAATAATAATACATTGTGTAGACTGACAGGTAGTAAAGGCAGTACTGTGCTCACATGAAGTGCAAACATTATAAAACACATGAGATAAAGTTTTGTAAACTGAGTGTGTGGATTTTCAGTTGACTTTTTTATTCATTAAGGTGCTTATTTATATGGGATGTCAGCCTCGTTTTTAGTTTAGATTTAAAGATTTGCTGCTATTGAAAAATCTGGGTGGATCATACTTTGGTGTTGACTTCAAGTTTGAATGTTAATGGTTACCCAGAGCAAGTTACATTCATTAGCAGGTAGAATATGATGGTCAGCCAACGAAGAGAATTTTGATCCTATCACTATTTGTAGCTGTTATCTAATATCTTGATTTAGAGGCATGTAAAAAATGATACTTTTATTGAAATGCTTTCTCTGTGAATAAATAAATTTAAAGAAGGGGATTTTTAAAAAGATATTTCTCCTTCATGTTCTCAAGATAAAAGTGAGAAATACTGTAACATTTCTCACTTAGAAATACATATTCTCTTATTTTTGGCAGGAACAGGCACATGGTTTACTTTTCTCTCTTTTAAGTTAGGTCCACTGCTAGGTATTTCAAGTAATAATTGTGTTAATAGCATACATTCAAAGAGTAGATTTCAGGTTGCAGAGGATGTTTAATTTCATTGTTCTTTTGTTGCCCAAAACATTGTGAGTCAACAGGGTAGATGGTATTGTTCCTTTTGACCCATTGAGGAAAAGGAGGCTGAGCAAGTTTGTGATGTTGAACCACATGTATAAAATTAATACACAGTGAAGCCAGGTTTTGAACCCAGCTCTTCAGACCTCAGATTTGAAGTAATTAAGAATCAGGAGTATCGTAGCATCTGCACAGATGCAGTGTCAAAGCAGAAGACAGGATGTCTCTTTGCAGCAAACTCAAGACTTTCTGTGTTTGAAAGTGTGTCAGTGTAATTTACATGACGAGTTGGAAAATGAATTTGTAATAATTACTTTTTCCTGAGAGAATGTCCCTGGTGATTTGCAGTTTTGTTATCTGATAAAATTAAAGTGAAAACTGATATTTTTCAAAGGAAGGTATACAATTACTAAAGTAATGCAAACCATTATATTTTGGATATAATGATGTGGAGTGAGAAATCCCATAACTCCTCATTGAATCCTTTTGCATTTTTCTTGTTGCTTGATGTCTGTGTGCTGATGAAAGCATTACTGTTTTCTTCTTATTTATGTATAATTTCAATGTCTTTAATCCTTACTAGCTTCTATAGAGCAGAAGTTTCTAGGTTACAATCAACTTCTTTAAATGTGTTATGTGAATGGGTATATCAGTTTGAAAGAGAAAATAGCTTATGCTTTAAGACTACCATCTGGAGTAGCTTCTCCTGCTTTAGTAAACGAGAAAGAATTCTCTTATCTACCAGTAACCTTAGTATGTATTCCTAGTTTGTGAAGAGAGGAGAGAGAGAAGCATGATGCAATTCACATGAAATAAGCTTGATGTCAGAAGTTCCCATGTCTCTGAGTTCAAAAACACACTAATGTCTAAGAGCTTGTAGTGTCTCAAATGGACATGTCTTAAGATGTATTTATAGACATCTATATTATTTACTGATTAGCTATGTATGTGACCTGTTGTGACAAGGTACTAAATTTAATGATTTAGTGACCTAAGAGTTGCAAATAATCTAAAGTTTCGGTATTGGGATATACCAATATACCATATACATTTGCATATTTAATGGCTGTTCTTGGTGAATTAACTAGTTAATGTTTGTGACTAATTAAATACTTCCATACATATAACTTCAATATGTAATAGAGATGAATATTTTCCTCTTTATCCAAAGATTTTTTGAGAATGAAATTTGAACCGTATGTTAGAACTTGGGCTGTGGGTGATACTTGTGAAGGAGTTAGCTTGAAGGATGATTATTAAGTAATTGACATCACTACCTAAATGGATGGGCACTATGGATGCATGCATGCTATACCCTCCTCTTCCCCTTCCACCAGAAATAAAACATATTTGGAAGGTAATCTAAAAATAATGAATGTGAAAGTAGTGACAATTTAAGTTTCTTTCGATTGACAGTGCTTTTATATATGACAAAACCTCAGTAGTAGACGTTTTCTCAAATATTCAAAAGAAACATGCTGTGAAATAGAGCTGTGTGTTTTGCACATAATTTTGAGTTGGTTATACTCTTAAAGTTAGCTCAGTATTGTGATAATACAAACTCCAAAACATGTTATACTTTAGAGAGTTACAAACAATATTCAGGGTGTGACCATATGAAATAAAGATAAATGATGTTGATCGTAAACACCAAATTTTCTAGTAAAAATCACATGGTCTTAGTAACATTTGCCTACTGGTTAACTTCTCATGTAACTTATGGAACAGACAAAACAGAAGCTCACTCCTATCTAAAATTTGGTCATTTTAAAAGTAAAGAAACTTAGAGATCATCTGACTGTTTGTTTCTAATTGGCCAGGAACACAAAAAGCAAACATTTGCATGTGGACATTGGGTTGTTGAGTGTGTTTATATAAGAACAGGAAAAAAAAATAACAAGGGAGCAGAACAGAAGTAATAGCAGGAAAATACAGAAAGAATAATAGAAGGAAAATTAATCAGACAAAACCAAGAGAGCAGATATGCATTTGGAAGAAAGGTATAATTAGTGTCTGGATTCATTGTTCAATGTAAGCTAAATAGATAGATCTTTTGTGAATGAATGCATGGTGGTATGATGCTACTTTTTACCTGTATCTGGTTGGCTCTTCAGTAAATAGCACACCTTAAATATCTCAGTCCAGCAACTCTGCTGTCAAATAATAATAATAATTTTAGTGTCTGTCTTAAGTAGTCTTAGTGAACAATAAAGTGCTAGTCAGCACTAACAGACTCTGAGCAGAATAGGTAGAATTCTGAACCACAAAATCAGATTTATTTTTATAAATTTAGTAACTCATTCTCGGTAGTAGACTAAATATATGCTGAGGAATTGGATGGTATCTGAAGTATCTGGTTTTGGTGTAGGGGTTGTTGGTCTCCCTGCTTGTGTAACAGGTAAAGCTAATGTCTTTCCTGGAAACAGGAGAAATTACCACCCCAACCCATTTTTATCTTCTCACTCAATCTTTTCTGAATAGTTGCTGAGTACAACCAGTTTTAGATAATTCTAGATGTATTTATTCAGTGTCTGATTATTATTTGTTGTACTTATTAAATGCTTTCTTTTAATAATACCTGTGATTTCCCAAAAAGAGAGATGACTCAGTTGTCTTAAACTTTCTTTGCAGATGAAGAAGGCAGCCAGGATGAATCCTTAGATTCCAAGGTGTGTACTAAAATTTTCACTGACTCATATTTGATGCCCGATTGAAAACAAAGGATGTGAAATCTGCATCTTTTGACCAACAGAATTTGATTTTTAAAAAGAAAAAGATAAGGAAAAACATCACTGACCTACTAGAGAGAAAATAAATATTTCCATTAAGAGCTTTGGTTATTAGGTTTCATTTCAACTTGAATGTTCCATGTATGTGTAAAAGTTTACAGGCTCTTACTGCCTAATGAGAGACTGATTTATTCCTTTTTCTTTTAGTTTTTGGGTTTTTAATTTCGAAGACTGAACCTCTGCCGTTTATTTTTGCTTATATCAATTTTTTTAATCTGTTGAATTATGTACTTAAATTGGTTGATTGAATGGATAAGGCTGATTATTATGTATTCAAGGAGGCCATTCAGTTATGATCCCCGGATCTCTAGATTAGAGGGAACATACTGTAGATAAGAAACAGGAAGTTAGAACACAGGGCTGTCCTAAGGGGAAGTATAAGATATGTTGGGAGCACGTAGGGGAAGACCCTAACCCAGGTTCCAGGAATTAAGAAGGGATTCCTGGGGGAAGTAATCTAAGTTGAAATTGGAAGAAAGAGTCGGTGTTAGGCAGGTGATGAGAATGATGTGGCAAACACACAGGAAAGCCCATAGAGATGAGTAAGCATGACGCATTCAGGGAGCCGAAGGAGATACAACTGGATTACCAAAGTAATGGTCAAATTAGATTGAAACAAGTTGTGGTACCATTGACCACTAAGAATACTTTCTATTCTCAGACTTTGCCGTCAGAGGAGTCGGTAAAGGACCACAGCACAGGAGGCAGAGTGGTAGCTGGTCAGATATTTCTTGATTCAGAAGAATCAGAATTGGAATCCCCCATTCAGGAGGAGGAAGACAGCCTCCGGAGCCAAGAAGGGGAAAGTGTCGCGGAAGAAATCAGCTTTCTAGAGTCTTCAAGTCCAGAAAACAAGGATTATGAAGAACCAATGAAAGTACGGAAACCAGGTAGTGTGGACATTTTCTTCGCTTTTGCCTGATTTAGAAAGGAGACAACTGAAATTTTAAAGGTCGTGAAAAAGCTGCAGAAGTCTGGCTTTTCTGATCATTAACGATATACAATGTATAGAATGTACCGTATTTTGTCTTGTATAATGTGCTCCCATGTATAATGCACACCCATGTTTTTGGCCCAAACATTCAGGGAAAAAAATCTGTCGTTTTAATTTTTAAATTCAATTATTTACTTATTTATTTATATTTAGAAACAAAACTGATTTTTGTATTGCAGGGTATTATTTTGCATACAAATATTGTTATTGCTTTCTAGAGTTACACTATTAACAAATAAGCATAAATAAAAGAATTAAAAACATGTATAGAGATACAAAATTAGTACTACCCATGTATAATGTGCATCCTTATTATTCCTTCAAAAATTTGAGCAAAAAAGTGCACATTATACATGGCAAAACATGGTGGTTTTTAGGATTTTCTAGGTTTTAATATAGCAGAGTTATTCACTTCTTAACAGATTTAACCCACTTACATAAGCCAAATTCAGTAGTCAAAATTGCATTTGTATTTTACTAATATTCTAAAATTTCTTTTTAGACCTCAATGTGTAGTGACCTATCAGAGTGGTACACTCAAGAAGGATGGTGTAACAGGCTATTTTGGTTATTTTCAGAATTGTATTAGGATTTTTACTGCAGTGACCTTTTCAGTCATCCTGGGTAATTTGTCTGTCCTTCTTCATTTAACTTACGTAAACTTTAATCCTCTTCTGACTTTCACCTTGACATCTTCTGGTTTTAAATTTAAAACATCATCTTTCTCACAGTAGAGTGTGCTAAATACCTGTCCTTTAAAATATTAATTAGTAATGTGTCCGCTCTGCCCTGTCCGAGCACCCTTCTGTTGTTTAGTTCAAAGGTCACTGCTACACCCACTGATTCCACTGTTAGCCAATCTCAGGAAAGTACCTTAACCCCATCAACTAGAAATAACAGTTATTAACATTATGGAGAATTACTCTTTCTGGCTTTTTCCAGATGTGTGATTTTAAGACTAAATTGGGTCAAAATGTATATACTATTTTATTGCCTGCATTTTATACATAACAGTTTATCTTGACCATTTTCCCATATCATTTAGTATTCTTTTATAATTTCATGGTTAATGGGTACAGAAATTTTTACATGTGAATATGCTATAACTTTGAATTTGTTACTTTTTTTTTGCTGGAAGATCATTTTAGATGTATCTTTGTGCACATCTATGAAAATTTCCTGAGAATTCATTGTTAAAAGTGAATTTTCTGGCCTGAATGTAAAATTTTAAAAGATGCTTAATACATATTGCTAAATTTTTCTTCAGAAAAATAATTCTGTTTACTTCCTTTGAAATTACCTTTTTTTCCTGCACCTAGGTCAAGTATATATACAATTTTTTTAATTTGGGCCAAGTATTATAGTTTAATTCATTCCTTTTTATTTACTTATTTTACTTTAAATATTTTTCAATTACGGTTGATATACAATATTATATTAGTTTCAGGCATACAACCTAGTAATTAGATATTGTATAACTTCCTAAGTGATCACCCTGATAAATCTCACACCCATCTGACACCATACATACTTATTAGAATATTATTGACAGAATACTCTGTGTTGTACTTCACATCCCCATGACTGTTCTTTAACTACCTATTCGTATTTCTTAATCCTTCACCTTTTTCACCTGTCCCCCAACCCACCTCCTGTCTGGCAGCCATCGAAATGTTCTCTGTATCTATGCGTTTCTGTTCCGCTTGTTCACTTACTTTGTTTTTTATTTTTATTTTTTTAAAGACTTTACTTATTTTTTAAATACTTTTAAGATTTTATTTCATTTCATATTTTAGAGAGGGAAGGGAGGGAGAAAGAGAGAGAGAGAGAGAGAGACATCAATGTGGGGTTGCTGGGGGTCATGGCCTGCAACCCAGGCATGTACCCTGACTGGGAATCGAACCTGCGACACTTTGGTTCGCAGCCCGCGCTTAATCCACTGAGCTATGCCAGGCAGGGCTATTTACTTATTTTTTAAAGAGGGGAAGGGAGGGAGAAAAAGAGGGAGAGAAACATCAGTGTGTGGTTTCCTCTCACGCGCCCCCTACTGGGGACCTGGCCCACAACCCAGGCATGTGCCCTACCTGACTGGGAATCAAACTGGCAGCCCTTTGATTTTCAGGCTGGCGCTCGACCACTGAGCCAAACCAGCCAAGGATATATATTTTGTTTTTTAGATTCAGTTCTTGCTAGATATTTATTGCCATTTTATTACTCATATCTTTATCTTTTTTTCTTCTTTTAAACGACTTTTCACGTAATACAGGTTTGGTGACGAACTCTTTTAGCTTTTTCTTGTCTGGGATGCTTTTTTTTTTTTCTTTTTTTTTTTTAATTTTCAGAGAGAGGGGAAGGAAGGGAGAAAGAGAGGGAGAGAAACATTGATGTGCAAGAGAAACATCAATTGGTTGCCTCTTGCGCACCCCCAAATGGGCACCTGGCCCGCAATTTAGGCATGTGCCCTGACGGGAATCAAACTGGTGATCTTTAGGTTGGCAGGTCCGTGCTCAATCCACTGAGTCACACCAGCCAGGATGTGGGAAGCTTTTTATATATCCTTTGATCCTAAATGATAGCTTTGCTGGGTAGAATAATCTCTGTTGTAGGTCCTTGCTTTACATCACTTTGGATATTTCTTGCCTATTCCTTCTGGGCTGCAGCATTTCCACTGAGAAATCAGCTGACAGTGTTCTGGGAGCTCCCTCATAGGTAACTAACTGCATTTCTCTTGCTGCTTTTAAGATGTTGTCTTTGTCTTTAACCTTTGGCATATTAATTATGATGTGTCTTGGTATGGGCCTCTTTGGGTTCATCTGGTTTGGGACCTTTGAAGCTTCCTGGACTTGTACGTCCATTTCCTTCACCAGGTTGGAGAAATTTTTCATCATTATTTTTTACATAGGCTTTCAGTTTTTTGCTCGCTCTCCTCCTTTTGGCACCCCCCCATGATGGAAGTGTTGGTGTGCTTGAAGGTGTCCTAGAGGCTATTCCTTCTTACTGTTTTATCAGGGAGATTACTAATGCACAAAAGTGATCCCCCCTCTCCCCATCATCGCCCAGCTTCAGCACTCTTATTCTCACCTCACCTTCAGCACCCCACACATTTCCTCTTTTTCCCTTCTCCACATATTATTTGCTTTAAGTATTTTAAAGTAAATTCTACATATTATTTTACCTATGTGTGCACATCTAAAAATAATATTTTTCAACAGACCCACAAGAGTACTATAGCACCCACAAAACTAGCTATTATTCCTTTATCTCCCAATACCTAGGTTCTGTTCAGTTTTCCCAGTTGTTTCAAATGTATTTTTAGAATTGGTTTGTCTGAGTTAGTACACATGCTTTGATCTTATGTTTCCCTTTAATCTGTAACAGTTCTCCCTCCCTTGTTTGTATCATTTTATTTGTTAAATAACAATAATTTTTGTGCTCCCACTTCCCACTTTCTGGATCTGGTCAAATCCTTGCAATGTTGTTTAACTTGTTGCACTCTGCTGTCCAGTCTGTTAACTAGAAGTTAGCTCTAGGGGCCTGTATAGATTTAGTTCTCTTTTTTTAATTAACACTGTTTCATAGAGAGTGGTTTATATTTCCTATTGCATTACATTGGGAGGCATATAGTGTCTGATTGCCCCACATCTGGAGATTAATCAGTGAGGTTGGGCGGTATCAGCCTGGTCCAGCCATTCAAAAGTTCCTCACTGACCATGTTACAGAAAGAACCCGTTGTGTGTGCCAAGATACTGTTACCAAAGCAAGCCCTGTCCTCCAGGGTCCTTCTGTACTGTGGTTCTTTTGCCCGCTGCCCTTAGGAATTGTGGTTCTCAGCGCCAGAGTTTGGTTAAAAGGAAAGGAACTATTTATTAAAAAGTTATACAGGTTTAGAGTAATGGTAGAATGTCACCGTTAAAATCCCAAACTCCCTTGGAACACCCACAAACACACATATTCCTTCCTTCCTTCCTCTCCTTTGCCCAACCAGGCCAGCCAAGGGTACTGTATCTCAGGAAAAAGAAATACAAGTCTGTGGCTCGGCTAGACTCCCAGTTTCTCCCAGGAATCTGTGCTCAGCTGGGCAGTTTTCCCACAGTCCCCAGCACCATCAGCTGTGTTGCCGTCCACCTCCGGTTCTTAATGCAATACCATGTCCTCATGGCTAGCTGGGGAATCCTCTGCATCCTTTGAAACTGCTGCATCTTGCTTTCCCAATTCTTAAGCCAGGTGGTCAAGGGAGCCCCCTCTCCAGTACCAAAAGCACAAGATTAAAAAAACCAGCATGGCTAAATCCTGGCACGAATCCTCCTCTGCAACCCACTTCTGACTCCTCCTACAGTTGGCTACACCTGCCAGCACTCTGACTGCTGAACTTAGTCCGGGAATCACACCCATTTCCCTAGCTAGACTTGTTGATATGCAAAATAACTTTCTGCATATTAGGAATGAAGCTATAGGGCTGTTATTGATAATGTAAAATAACTCATGGCCCTACTCTGTCTGTACCATCCCTCAGTCCAGACTTGTGGGGGTGAGGACATCCTCTATTTCTATATTTCCTGGACACCCCGAGTTCTGGACCCTATTTCAGATCCCCTCATTGTGGGTGACCTGGCTGCACTCTGTTACAACTTTTCTTCTAGAGGTTTTGGCAGCTGTTTTGTTGTCTAGATCCATTACTTCATTAGGAGATGCAAAGTGATGACTTTCTAATTTATCATTGCTCCTGCATTTATTATCTGGGATTATTTTATCAAGAACTTTCCCTCATCAGCTATTCAGTTGCTCTGAAATATAGTCAATACAAGGAAGCAGGATAAATGCTTGATTCTTTTCCTTGAAATATTTTCAAATAATAATTTGGTTTCCTAGAAACCTCCAAAGGAGACCAGTGAGTATGGGGGTTTTTTTGTTTGTTTGTTTGCTGGTTTTCTTTTCTTTTTTCTTTTGAGCACTATTGCAAATCCATGGGTTTTATATACTTACGCTTCATTCTATTGCAGTCATTCCCATTTGTTGCTTACATTATCCCATTTGGGACTATTGAGAGTCCCTTTAAGTTCATTCCTTTGTTCTTTTGACTAATTGTAAATGACTCTTAAACCTCTTTCTTTTCAGGCAGGACACAATGTCCCAAATTCATCTTATACATTTTCTGACCCAGAAATGAATCTGAGCCATTTCTCCAAGGAACCCAGATTGCTTTTAGTGTGAAATTGTACTTAGATATTACAGCCTGGGCACCAGGGATATGCATGCAGCTGAAGTGTCATTACTACAGGGCACTTTTAGTGGATAGGGTTAAGAAATGTATCATCACTCATACTGATTAGCAGTTCAAATTAATTATTACAGATAAGATAACACAAAGGTTAAGATTGACAAATTGGACTCACAGGAACCAGGTCATACTCACTAACAAACTTAATTAATATTTTCAAAGATACAGTGATCACATACCAATTGCCAGACTCCCAGAAGAAAGCAGGTGCTCAGCATAAAACTTTTTGTATAGTTGGGGAGAGCCACTGGTAACATTTGGGGTAGCAGGAACCTTTCAGAAATCTAAGTTCCCAGATACCAGCTGAGAGCCAGCCTTGTAAGCAGGCCTTTTCAAGGATGGAAGTTCAGGCCTGCTTTGTCAACTCCACTCTGCACAGTCTACCCCTGTGGTCACTGGCCACGCTGTCTTTCAGCAAAGTTACTCGCGGTAAGACCCAGACAGTAGAGCAAGACCAGCCTGCAGCACTAATTTCACTTATGCCCTTCACAGGTCCTGGACTTAGCCAGTTAATAAATCCCATTAATCACAAAGGTGGCTATCTTCTTAAAGTTTCTGTATCAATCTTTTTAACCTGACCCTAAGCATCAATTCGGGCCTAGCACAACTCCAGCCAGTAAATTAAAGCTAACTGGCAGGCCTTCCAGGGCTGAGGCAGTGCCGTGGTGGTCAGAGTACACATGCAGAAGTACTGCCCTGGGGAGCACGTGTGGCAACACTGGCAACACAGAATTTGCGACCACTGGGGCACCCGAAGCAGAACACATATCAGGCAGTGCAGCGTGGCCTCCCACCGTGGGTGTCTTATCCTAGGGTTTCTAGTCCACACAGTTTAGTTCAGTCCTTGCTTTCGGAGAGACTACCAGACAGTTCCATATGGTTTTGTTGTCCATGAGACCATTTCTGCACCTCCTGAGTGTGGACAGCACCGGGAGGTTTTCTGCTTGGGAAGTGCCAGAGCTGGGCCACCTCCTGCTGCCCGCCTGCCATCCAGCCCTGTCCACTCTGCTCAGAGGCCCAGCATTCCGCAGTCAGAGCGCTCTCAGCAGCTTGGAGAGGGGCGCAGAGCACTTCACTTTAGGAGAAGGGAGGTGTTCCCAGAAGAGGTTTTGAAAACAAAGACCACAATACTGCCTCCTAGTCCTTGTGCCCCTCCAGGTGCAGGAGTTTAGGTTTATTTTCCTCGGTTGATAAAAAACTGGTGTTTCCATTTAGTGTCATAATTTACTTGTTTCAGTCATCCCCTGCACTCATCCAGACCTTTCATCTGGAGAGGTTGTGTACAATGGGGGCAAAACATCCTCACAGAAAAACACTTACACAACTGAACTAGAAAGATACCATGTTCAGGAATTGTTCAGGACGATTTGAATTTTAAAAAAATTTCAAAATGGGCTAACAACTTTCCTCTTACCCAGTGAGCAGCCTAGAAAAGGCCAGCCCCTTTCTGTGGAGAGCTGTGTTTAATGATCAGATTGCACTGGGGTGTCTGCACTAGGAGAAAGGTGAGGGAAGCAGGGTCAAGTAACCAGTCCCTCGTTGCAACAGCAGCGAGTCCGGAGAGCCAGACAAGGGTTCAGCCGCGGTGAGACTTGTCCCAGAGCAGGTGGGGTGTCTTTATGACCTCTCGGCAGCGAGTGCAGGGTCAGTCCCTCTCCGAAATTGCAGCTTTGGGCCGCAGTCACGAGTCCAGTCAGTCTCTGAGAACATGTCTCCAGTCAGCAGCTTGATTTCATACGGTCCGTCAAAGAGCAAGCCCTTGCCTGTGGGACCTGTATGTGACTCAGACAGTTAGCCAAGCGTTCATGATTTCCTCACAGTGCAAGGCCCCACAGAGAGGCGACCTGACGTGCAAAGGTCAGTGTCTGCGCCCTGCTGACTGAGCCAAGGCCTGCCTTCAGTTCGGACAGCTCAGGCGAGACTGGCCTAGACCAGACAGTATCAGCGTGCAGCTTAGAGTCAAGCCTGTGCAATTAGGGTGTGCAAGTTCAGGGTTTTTGAAAAGCCAGAGGCTTTCCTATAGCAGCAGCAGAGGCTAGGTGCTGCAGGGCCGGAAAGTCCAAGTGGCAGGCAAGACTTTTCTCTACCCCTCCCATCTCTTGTCTTCAGTCCAAACTGACCCACTCACAGACACGCGCACCAGTCTCTAAGGGCCAGACCTCTGCTTTGACGGCCACTCATTAGCCATCTAAAATCTGGACTTACGAATGTGACACCAGTGGACAAATGGAACACTTGAGACTTACTTGCCATTTTCAGCTAAGGAGAAGGGGGGCTGGGGTAGTAGTCTGGACTTCAAAGGGAAGATGGACAATTCACAGGTAGGTGGGAAGGAGCAAATTTTTGGTGAAGAAATTTCTTGTAGGGCCACCCAGAAACAAGGGGAGACAAAAGGGAATTTACCGGACTTTGCTGGGTGCCTCCCTGTCTGCCACACCGAGTTCATATGAGAGTTCATATTACGCTAAGGTGATCCCCTTCCTGCAGCAGCTGGGCTTTTAATGTGAATTCCTTTAGGCAGGTGATGGTTGGGGTGGGAGGTAAAAGGCTCTTCCTGAGTCTTGTTCTTTAAAATAACCAAATCTCAAAGTGGCATATTTTGGGGTGGCAAACTTGGCTTCTTCTCAATGGTAAAACTCATCAGTTACAGAAATTTGTTCTTTTTCCAGTATTCAGAGAGTTTAAATTCCAGCTTGCCCACCAGCAGCAAAAGCATGGAAATTGTGTCCTCCTGACACATTTCTTCTATGCAGCTTCCCCCGATCAGGATAATTTCTCTGGCATACATTGAATTACAAGTATTTAATGTTTTACAGTAATTTTTACCATACATTCAGATGTGATAGCCACAAAATAGAGAGCCACTAAAAAAATTTCTTTTCTTCCCCCTCATTTCAAATTTACTTAAGCTCCTCACAGTAACTTTAGCATTTGCTGTGTGAACTTCCCAGCTGCCAGGGAAGGTCAGGCTGGGATGCAGGGGAGGAAGGGGAGTGGGGGCAGCCACTGCAGTGGCAGCTGGGCTGGAAAAAACTGCTGGCAGGTTACCCCCCTCCCTCTCTTTCTGGTTTATCTAAAACCTTGCTCCAGCCCAGGAACCTGATTTAACTCCATTCCCCTCACCATTACCCCTCACCCTATCTGGAGGAAAGTACAGTTCAGAGTTTTAACATTTTGACCCATTCACCTTTGGGAATTTGGGGTCCTTTATCCTCCCATCTGGAGGAAAGAACAACACCTGAAGGCATCATCCCTTTAACCAGCATGGCCCAAAGCAAGGGGGGAATCCAGCGAGCCCACTCTCCTGGAGTTGAATCTGTCGTTCTCAAGTTCCACAGGTAATTTTACCTCTCACGGCAGATAGCAGCTCAGCTGCTGCGTGTCATGGGTGACAGTAACCCCTGGGGCACCAGAGATTCATCATATCCTTCCTTTCTCAAAGAACACTTGCACCATATTTCAGTGAGCCGAGGTCACTCTAGTAAATGCCACGTCTGATGCCAACTGATGTTGGGGGTCTCCAAGATCATCCCCAGGTTTGGTTATTTCCTGGGAGTTCTCAGTATATATTTGTACTCACAGCTGTGATTTTTTTTATAGAGAAAGTATACAAAACAAAATCAACATGGGGCAAAGTCCAGGGGAAGCCAGGTGCAAGTTTCCAAGGAGAATTACACAAGACACACTTGAATCCTTATAAGGCACGTGTGTTGACGTTTGTGAAATGTTATCTTCCAGGGATGCTCATTAGAGACCCAGTGCTTGGAGTTTTTAATAGAGAGTAATCATGTGATCACTCTCTGCCTAGCATGTACTGAAATTACAGGCTCCCAGGAGGAAAACACGTTGAGTGTAAACCACGTTGTTTTTACCAACAGTGTAGGTACCGTGAGTCACTTCTATCAGGTACGGTGGTGGGAACCTTCTGTCTTAGTAAGGACGACCTTCCACTCACTTCCTGAAGCCTGCTACCTGGGAGCCATCATTGCCTCCTCTCTCCTCTCATCTGCACATACAGGCAGGCAGTAAATAGTACCATATCTGCTTCCTCAGCTCACTTCAGTGTTTCCACTCTCATTTCGTGATCTTTCCAGGCTGCGTTACCTGTTGATTAGACTGCTGTCACAGCCCTTAGTGTGGTCACTTTGCACCCAGCCTTCATTCTGTTGACCACTCTCTTAATAAAATGTAAGCATGTCATTCTTACTTAAAACTCTTAAATGAGTTCCCCTGTTCTCAGGATAAAGTCCAAACAAATCCTCTTTTTTTTTTAGATTTTATTTATTTTTAGATAGAAGGGAAGGGAGGGAGAAAGAGAGGAAGAGAAACATCAATGTATGGTTGCCTCTCATGCACCCCCCTACTGGGAACCTGGCCTGCAACCCAGGCATGTGCCCTGACTGGGAATCGAACCAGCAACTTTGATTTCTAGACCCATGCTCAATCCACTGAGCTACACCAGCCAGGGCTGAAGTCCAAACTCTTTAATAAGATTAGTCAGGACCCCCTAGACTGGTTCCTTCATGCTTTTGTAGCCTTTTCTCTTAACCCACTTTGGCACTCACACTGCATCTTCCAACCTCCTGAACTTGTAAGATTTTGTATAATGTACCATGCTTATTTTCTTTTGATTCTTAACACACCTGTTTCCTCTGTCTGCACTGCTGCTCCTCACCCCACCACCTTTCAACCACTCCCTGCTCCTACACATTGTGAGGTTCAGTGTAAACTTCAGTTCCTGATAGGAGAGGCTTTCTCTTCCATAGCATCAATCACACTTTTGTTTAATGTCTCTCTTCTTGCAAGGTAGTAAATTCTGTATAGCAGAAATCTCTGTTCCGCCTCATACCCAGCACCTAGGAGATACTCAGAAAGAACTTGGAGAACAAACTGTAGAGATATGGGCTCCACCCTAAACAAGCTCAAAGTCTAGTAGGAGCTAGGATATGGTAAAGAAAGAACCTCAATATGTATGGTAGTGCTCTAGTAAAATGCTGTGGGATCACAGAGAACTATGGGAGGGATTACTGCCTAGGGGAGCATTTCCCCTGTATGTATTATTGATGATTGACTTACAGCATGCAGATAGAAAATAAGTGGGGGGGTGGGAGGAAAATGTAGACAACTATAATTGAACAACAATAAAGTAATTTTAAAAAATAGAGTTGTGCCGAGATTTGGAATTGATTCCATTGCATTTGCCTTATTTTTTGCTCACTAGTTGGGCAAAAGTTGTACAGTAGATAGTATACTAAGGTTATTAGATCTCAAGACTTTCAGAAATCCTAAGCTAGACGTAGAACTGGGTAGTCAGCTAGCCATGCTGAGTAAACTCATCTCCAAGTCATCCCTAAGCAGAATTGGTGCTGGCCTTTTTATGTTTCCTATTCTTTAAATCCTAGTAGTTGAAATTGGCAGTGCTAAATCCATGAATACCACAGGTGCTGTTCATGTTTACATTTTTTTCTGGTCTTCCCAGTTTTGACTGCCATCGAAGGCACAGCACATGGGGAGCCCTGCCACTTCCCTTTCCTTTTCCTGGATAAGGAATATGATGAGTGCACATCGGACGGGAGGGAAGACGGCAGACTGTGGTGTGCCACAACCTATGACTACAAGGCAGATGAAAAGTGGGGCTTTTGTGAAAGTAAGTATTGATCTGTGGGAGGCACGTCCACATTGGCTTGATGTCTCGGACAACATCTTTAAGGCTTTTCTGTAGCCATCCTTTTTCCATCCTTGTCAGAATTGGTTGATGTTGATAATGTGGTTATAGCCTTAAAGATGGGCTTTGGCCCAGGAAGCTTGCAGTGTGCTTACTGAAGTCCAGCCTGTCACTCGGGCAGCTCATCACACTGTGTCTTATTTAGAGATGGTTTTCCACTGGCGTGCACAAGTTGTTCTGCAAAGCCTTAGGCAGCCTGCTAACTTAATGAATGTGAAACATTTTTTGACAGTGAAGGAAACAACATTATGGAAAAGGTTAATAGTGGTGGGAAGAAAAATACCTTTTGAAAAACACTTTGAGTAAGATGTGCTGTGCTCAGGTAACACTTAACAAATTATATGTATTTAACCTTCCTGCGTGTTAGTGGTGATATAAAGGGGCTGACCTTTAAAGATTTTTTTCCAGGAAAAGGTTTGTAACTAATAAAAAACAACATAAAATCTTGAACCTCTTTTGATTCCAAATAACACTTTCAAAACAATGGCTCGGATACATAATTAGGCATTCCGAGGGGATAACATCAGAGGGAGCCCATCCTTGACTTTGGGCTAGTGCGATTAGGTGTTTCAGTGTAATACAGTCAGATATTTTTATGTTCAAGGACTCACTTCTATTTCTGTAAATATTGATCCTAATGAAATATTCAGATGTGTCTTAATGAGTTCTGGATTTCTGATACAATACAATATTACAGTAGCCAAATAATTTTGAGAAATCTGTAACAATTCTGTGATTTTCAGTGTTGCATCAACGCATAGGAAAAAACAGAATTTGAACATTCATCAGTATATATTTAATAGAAATCAGATTTTAATGAATTTTTTATTATAGAAATAATCAAATACTTTCTCATTATAAAAATATATAGAATTTCAGGTGAGGCTACAGTGCCCTTTGACTAAAATGGTGTTTTTCTTACTATTGTTTTTTAATATCCTGTCCTGATTTTCACCGACCTTGGCATTTAATCATAAGCTACTACTGAAATTTTATTGAATTATAGTAAAAGTTTTAGAATTACTAACATCTTTTGTCAGGTAAACACTTAAATTGTGTGTCTTTGGGGTCAGATTCGTCAAGAGTAAAAGATCATTAATTGTGTTTGTTAGACTACCCAAAAGGCAGAATACATGCTGATGTTTGATAAATAATTGGTGTAGGATTAATTAGGGTCCATTTAAGTGCATCTGACATTTTGTTTTTAGCTGAAGAAGAGGCGACTAAAAGAAGGCAAATGCAAGAAGCAGAAATGATGTACCAGACTGGGATGAAAATCCTCAATGGAAGCAGTAAGAAGAGCCAAAAAAGAGAGTAGGTAGCACTGCCAACGCCATGCCTCCCCTATGATAGGCCGTTCCTGAGATGAATAGCTAAGTGCTTCTTTAAAGTGGTTTGCCAAACACGGAATTTCTTAAGTTGCGTTACAAGAAATTGAATATGATGTATGGGCCTCAGTGGCATTGCTTTTATCAGATTTTAGCTTGCTGAGATAAAAAGGTTAAAAATACTGATCATAAGAGTGAACAATGAGCAAAATAGAAAGAATTGACTCAGGTTGTAGTTTCTAAGAACCAAGAACACATATGCTGTTCAGAATTTAAAATGATATAAACAAAAGGAATTGTCTTATGTTTCATTTTTTTTTGTTTTTGCTTTGTGATTTTCTTGCAAAGGCTAGAATTTGTGAATTTCCACTTGGAAAAAAACATAAAACAAATGACTGTGTTCTAATATTTCATGTCCCTTTAATTTCAGCTAATTTTTGTTATAGTCTGCAGAGATTTAAAAAGAAAATTGCAGTGATTGTCGTTGGATTATTTACTGGATACCATATTATTACATTTCTCTGGTCACAAATGTAGTTAATGTTTTTAATAAAAGTTTTGAGAATTACTACTAGTGTAATTAGACTATTCCAACATATTAGGAAGACGGAACTGGTACCTCACGTAAGAACCAAGTAGCCAGAATGTTTTCTATGTATACAGGTAACATAACTGTAGTTAAGGAAATTATGTTGCCTTTCCATAGATCTTTACAAAAATTAACAAAAGTTCCAAAATATTGCTAATGTGTTTTTTAATTGTTTACACTTAAAGAGCATATCGGTATCTTCAGAAGGCAGCAAGCATGAACCACACGAAGGCTCTGGAGAGAGTGTCATACGCTCTTTTGTTTGGCGACTACCTGACACAGAACGTCCAGGCAGCTAGAGAGATGTTTGAGAAGCTGACTGAGGAGGGCTCTCCCAAGGGGCAGACTGTGAGTGGACTTTCACTGGAGAATCTCTTTGCACACAGCACTTGTTTGTTTAAACAACAGTTCATTCTTTATGCCCTGACTTCTTTTGACAAGTAAGAATGGCAGGTACATTATCTTTAAATATTAATTTTGTGGCAGATTATTTTACCAGTCTTCTTAGATGATCTTTTTCCTTCGTCTGAGAACCTTTGTGGTCACGTAAGGCATTTTGCTGTGCATCTTGCCACAGTTATGTCTGTAGTTTTCCGTATTAGATCTGTAGAAAATGAAACATGAAGGTAATTGGCTGTTATCTCAATTATTCACCATTGCATTTCTTTCCAAAGTTCAGATGCTCTAGTTCTTACTAATCTTGGTGGTTTTTTTTTTTAAATACATTACAAAAGCAGTATGTGTCCATTATAAGAAACTAGAAATACAAACTAAAAATGCTAAGGAAATGAACATCACATATGTATCAACTAGACATGAGCATTGGTGATCTGTTAGTGCATGCAGACCCTTCTAGACCTTTCTCTTTGTGTATAGATACATACAATTCTATATTAAAATAAGATGTCATTCTCTACTGTTCCATAACATGTTCTTTTCAGTCATCAGCCCTCCCCTTTCCATTCCAGCAGTTTTTTACAGCATGAATACCCATACCATATTCAGATGGTATTGAGCAAAACATTTCCTTCATACCCATTGTGTCCAAACCAATACCCAGTTCAAGACTACACCTTATATTTGGTTGTCACCTCTAGCTTACCCACCTCCTTTCTCTTTTTTTCTGAGTTAGAGATGACCAATTTTTCTGCAGAATGTCCTAGCTCACATTATCCATTTACTACTTCATGTCCTTTAGTTTGCTTTTCTATCATCTATATTTCCTAAAAACTGATGTCACAGCTAGAGGCTAATGAACACAAGTAAAATATTTTTGGCCAGACTGCATTATAGGGATGTTCTGTATTCCATATTCCATCACACCATTTGATGTATAATGTCTGTTTGATTCCCCATTAGTGATGGTAAGGTTGACCCCTGGATTTAAGGGGCAACATTTATTTAAAATGCCTTCCACCCTGACTGGTGTGGCTCAGCTGGTTGGACATTATCCCACAAAGTGAGGGGTTGCCCATCTGATTCCTAGTCAGGGCACATGCCTGGGTGGTGGGTTCAGTGCCCAGCCAGGGCACATACGAAACCGATCAGTGTTTCTCTCTCACATCACTGTTTCTCCCTTTCTTTCCCTCTCCCTTCCCTCTCTTTAGAAATAAATAAATAAACATTTTTTTAATTAAAAATAAATAAAATGCCTTCAGTAATTCAGGTTTATTGAAGGTCTTAAATTTGCTTAAAGGTAAAATTTCTAGTCACAGTTAGAAGTCTGTTTTCAGACTATTTCAACATTTACAGGAATTGTAACCATTGTTTTCTGTAGGACTGAATATCTAACTAGACCACAATTCTTAAGTATTCTTGGTTTTAGTTTACAGACAGGTTATATCCTAATTGCTCCCTTTATTTTCAAAGCATTTTTCTCTTTGAATAAATCAGTTTATGTAACATTCCCATATATGTTTATTTTCAGGAACATTGTGCCAGAAGAATAGTTTAATACTTGTTTTTCAAAGGCATCTTTTTCTTCTAGTAATAGAGCCTTGCAGTGCCACAGTGCTTTTATTCATTGCAAAAGACTCTCCACTGTAATTAATTCTAGCTGATGAAACAAAGCACCCAGATCACAGTGTCTTAACAACACAAGTTATTTCTTATGCCGGTTCTGTGCAGCTCTCCTGCCTGCATCCCTCTCTTCCCAATGGCGACCCAGGGTCAGGAGCTGCTTCTGTCATGTCGCTACACCATCTGGAACATGGGGCTTCTAAGCCATGAAGGAGAGAGGGCTGGAAGTGTCCCTGGGATGTTTTTGAAAGCCAGGTCTACAAACAGCCTACATCCCTTCCAGCCAGCCCCAGGCACATGGCCCTTCCTAATTACAAGGGATGTGGGAAATGCAGGAGAGCTCATGGATTTCGATGAGAATAGCACCTGCTTTTGTAACTTTAGCTTATACTTTGATGTTGTCGAGGAAGATCCTCAGAAGGCAGTGGGTAAAACGTTATTTACCAGTGCGTTGTTTGATTGGTTGAATTTTTTAAGAAAACTTTGTGAAGTGAGCTTTCTTCCTTGATTGCTTCACCTTCACCCCTTGCTGCCTCCTAATACTCCTGGGATAATGTGTTTTGGCAATCTCTTATCCATTTTCATTGTGTATGTCCCTTTGCATTGATGTACTGACAAGAGTTGTTCTGTTCTCATAACAGTTGTTCATCAAGAGCAACTAAAAGCCATATTTGTGTTCTGCTTTATTTTTCTCGTTAATAATTAAATTATCTTTAACCTTCAAACTGAATACTTTGACTTGTTTAACATTATATTTTATTGTGTAATTTGTAATACCTTGAGTGAATTTCTGAGGCTCTTTAATTCCAAGTTGTACATACTTGAATAATTCAAATTGTTTTACATGTGAAGGTTCTTTCATTTTTTTTTATAGTTTGTAAAACTATTTCTGTCTTGGGTAAACTTCAACTAAAGGAGGAATTCTTACTCTTATCATTTTCAGGCTCTTGGCTTTCTCTATGCCTCTGGACTTGGTGTTAATTCAAGTCAGGCAAAGGTAATACTAGTAAAACTTTATTATATGTGACAATTTGAATTAGGTAAATATATGTGCTCGTGTTCAATTAAGTATCTTTTGTTCATTCACAGGCCCTTGTATATTACACCTTTGGAGCTCTTGGGGGCAACCTAATAGCCCACATGATTTTGGTAAGTAAGACTTAACTGGAAGGATAGTAACATTGAGTAGCAAAAGAATTTTGATTAACAACTAGCACAACTTTTCTGACTTTCACAATTGAGATTTACTTACATTCACTAAGACCAAATATTCCGTTGAACATACTTCTTATTAACAAATATAATAATCAAATCTACATGTGGATGAAAATTGGTAGAGTTCACAATTTTTCACGAAAGTGACTAGTTTGGCTGATTGCCCTTAAAGTAACTATCTGATAAATGTCTCTTTGTATTATTTGTAAGTTGGAATTGTCTGTCAGAGTCATCTTTTATATTGGTTGTCATAGATTTTACATTGAAATTGATGAAGGACTTGCTATATAAAGAACCAGTGGTCCTATAAAGTTTAGTACAGACTATATTTTATGTTTTCTGATAACATTGATCACTTAAATGGCTTAGTAGTAACATACAGAGTCTTGCCACTAAATTCTTCACTGCTGGGGTGTTTAGTCTGCCTGTACTTCGACTGAGCCACATGGTCTCTAACCCATGTTACTGTGTTTCAAATGAATATGTAAATTCATTCTTACAGGAATACAAAGGATAGATTGAGCAGAAATGAGACTGAAAGTAGAAAAACCAGTCCAGAAATCTGGAAAAGTGTTTACAGGCTTGCTTATTGATGAGCTATGAGACTTAAAAAAGAAGGAAAATCTATTTTTCTGGCTAGCTGGGTGGATCCTAACTAATTTTGCTTATCTATTCCAAAAACATTTATTGAGTACACGTCATTTGGATTCCAAAGATGGGTAAGATACAGTCCTGGCCCACAACAAGCTTTTGATAAGAAAAGGAGGCAAAAATAAGGAGACCATTATTGTACGACATGTGAATGGCAAGGAATCGCCTAGGAAGTCATCTAGCCCACACAGGCATTGGAAGGGAGGGATTTCAGGAGGTTCTTCTGGGGAAGGAAGCAACTAAACTAGACCTTGCAGGGTAGATAAATCGGGGTGAGGGAATGGAAGAAGCAGAGGGTTTCCAGGCAGCAGGAGCAATATAATATGCAAAGGGACAGCAGCAAGAGGGAATCTCGTGTTTGCAAGGAAATGCAAGCACTTCAGTGTAGCTGGAGGGTAGAGTACTAGGTAGTTCATGAGCAGGGCAGGTAGACGGGAATCACGTAAACAGCTGTACCGTCATGCCAAGAAACTTGGACTTTGTCCTGTGTAGAAGGGTAAACTGATGAGGGAGTTTAAGTAAGTGAAAACTAATTACTTACAATCTTCTTCAATAGTTGCTACAGAATAAGAACATTAAACATTACACATTAATGCCCTAAGGATTGTTGATGTTTCTAAATTTACTTAGAGTCTGTTAAATGACTCCAGAGGGCTCTCCTTTCTGTTCTTTCCACTTTATAATTAGCTACTTTTCCCCTTCTTCTTAAGCCATTTATTGCTGTTCTGCTTCTGGTAGTCTCTTGACTTCCCCAGTTTGCTCATTTATTGCTTCTTTGCTAGTTTGGAGGATTAACCCTTTTCTGTTAAAATTATGTCTAAAATCAGAATGAAATTTATTCTAAGCAAGAGCTTAAGTAATTTCCTCTTACAGGTAAAGTGCACACTACATACATAAAGTTCATGACATCTCTTTCGATTGCTCTGGGAAATCTATTTTTTACTTCCTAGTTTTTAGTCGGATTGTTGGAGTGGCTACATAAATTATTCCCTGACCTAAATAAAACTCGGGATGAATGAGGTGGTAGTGTGCTGGGATCACAAGACATCAGAATTACATTTTGAGTGGGCAGCCTTACTTGCCACTGAAGCAGGGGAAACTGCTGTCCTCTCATTGAAGCTGTGTTGCAGGGTTACCGCTACTGGGCCGGCATCGGAGTTCTGCAGAGCTGCGAGTCCGCACTGACTCATTACCGCCTCGTTGCCAATCATGGTATTTTTTTTTTTTTTGCCTTTCATCTTACAAAACAAAAAACAACACAAAAAAATTCATTTTAAATACATCTGTTTTTCTGTTGCACTACTTGAACTGTCATGAATGGCTCTTTTAAGTGGAATTATCTTTACACTAATTTAAGAAGTATGTACTTTTAAAAAAATTTTGCTGTGGGCTCCCCCTTAAATATTTTGTGGAAAAAACTGAATTTACTTTAGACTACTGTTTTGAACTCTATAGATTACTGTAGGAACAGTTTCCTATAACATAGTGTCTGTCAGCATTTGCCAGCTGGAATCGTACTTCTCTGTGGGACAGCCCACTAACTTGCATCCACTTTATTACTTTGTTCCCCTGTTTCAGTTGCTAGTGATATCTCGCTGACAGGAGGCTCAGTAGTGCAGAGAATACGGCTGCCTGATGAGGTGGAGAATCCAGGAATGAACAGTGGAATGCTAGAAGAAGATTTGATTCAGTATTACCAGTTCCTGGCTGAAAAAGGTGATGTACAAGCACAGGTATGTGTCTGCACATCTCATGGACTATCTTAATTCATTGTATATTACAGTCTCTGGGGACAAGCCCTTATATCTATCAGTAACATTTTCATTGCTCTTAGCAGTTATTAGCTGCATTATTATTAGCTACGTACTAGTCCCACACTCTTAAGACATTCCGTTGGGATTGATCTGGCATGTGGGCTGGCCATTCATAGCCCCTAAAAGCTAGCAGGTGACACTCTTGTGCACCACAGTTGAAAATCGCTGCTTGAATGGAGCAGCATTACAGTGATGATGAAGCATCTTCACGGAGTCACCAAGGACAAAAACTGCCACATCTCTAAACAAAAAGTCTCTGGAACATTTGCAATTTCAGATACTCCCCAGAACTATTTACTGTTTGTTTCCTTTGTTCAACTTAGATCATAATTTTCTCAAGGTCAAGGACAGAAAGAAATAGGCATATTTAGTGTAAGTGTATGATATCCATCAAAGTATCATATATAATATGTTTTGTGGGTTATTTTGATAACATAATAAGAAGGAGAACTTCAGCATCATTTCCCCATTGAATTTACAGTTGTTTCTGATTCAGAAATTATAGAGATTAGCAATAGACACTTTTTAAAACCAATGTATTTTAAGACTAACAGAAGAGTATTAAGTAAAGAACACACACACACACACACACACACACACACACACACCCTACAGTGCAGTGAAAGATCCAAATCTTAGCTTATGGAAATTTTACTAAAATTATGTTTTTCCACTAAACATCTCTCTTTTACGTTAGAGACCAATTAAAATTAAAAACAATCCAAATGACCAATGATAGGGAATTAGCTCAAATATGACACTCCAGTTAATGAAATTCTATGCAGCCATTAAAAATGTAGAAGCCTATTTAATGTGGAAAGCTGGTTTCAATGTATTAAGTGAAAAACTCCAGTTAAAAAAAACTCGTGGGGTATAGTGTATCATTTTCTTTTTTTCTTACTGAACTGTGACATGAACACAGAAAAGCACACAGATCTGAACTGCACGTCTCAATGAGTGATCACCAAAGGGAGCCTCCCATGTGGGCATAACTAGCACCCAGAAGGCCCTTCTTAGGAACTTGTCATCACCAACTGCTCCCTCTCCCCATAGGTAACCACTGAGATGACTTCTGACACTATAGAATGGTTTGGCTACTTTCAAATCTTATGTAAAAAAAAAAAATCATGCAGCTTGTTTTTTTTTGTATCGGCTTCCTTTGCTCAGCATTGTGGTTCTGAAATTAACCCATGTGTTTTCATGTAGCTGTAATTAATTCATTTGCCTTGCTATATGCTATCTCATTGTATGGGAATCCCACACTTTATCTGTTTTATTCTCCCCAGATTTGGGCTATTGTAGGTAACTCCCTGCATATATTCTTGGTACATGTCTTGTGCCAGTATTGTCCAAATGTTCATAGCGTTACAGATTTTGATATCTGGTGGAACATATTCTCTATTGTCATGTTTTCTACATGTTTTTGAACGCTAAAGGTACTATTATTTTACCCATATGATTTAGACTGACAAATTTGCCTTTCCATTTTTCTTTATCGTACTGCATCTTCAAGCTTCCCAGAATAATTTTCTTTCTTCCTAATTAACATCCTTTAGTATTTCCTTCAGAGTAGATTCATTGGTGGCTAATTCAGTTGTGGTTTATCTGAAAATGCTTTTATTTCTTCTCCATTTCAGAAAGATACCTCATAATAAAAGCATATACATTTTTAGGGGTTTTCCCCAATCTTTATTAAATTATCAGGGTGACACTGATAATAGGATCATACAGGTTTTAAGTATACATTTTTATGATGCACGTTACACTGCCCACCACCCAAAATCAGACCATCTTCCATCACCATGTATTGGAGCCCCTCCACCCCACCACCCCCTTCATGTAAGAGTGTAGTATCTTAAGGAGTTTTGAAATTAAATCTTTCATTGTTTGAGTTACAAACAGAAATGTCTTTATGGCCAGGTGGTTTCTTGCTGGTGTAATGCAGGGGTGTCAAACTCATTTTCACCAGGGGCCACATCAGCCTTGCTGTTGCCTTCAAAGGGCTGAATGTAGAGCTCCTTGCCCGTAGTTAAGGAGTAGTTACACGTAAACAGTCCTAAAATTACATTTGGCCCTTTGAAGGCAACCACGAGGCTGATGTGGCCCCCGGTGAACATGACTTTGACGCCCCTGGTCCAATGTAATCACATTCCAGATGCTGCCATTGACTTTTGCATCATTTTTGTTTCGTTTTCAGGTTGGTCTGGGACAGCTGCATCTGCATGGGGGGCGTGGAGTAGAGCAGAATCATCAGGTAACTTTCCTGGTCCTGCAGCTTTGCAGTTCCTGTTGTAGCAAGAACTAATTTCCCAGACGTATTTTTTGCTGAGTCAGTGACATCATCAAGCTTGTGTTAGTAGGACAGTCATCACAAATGAACTTTCAAGATCTAACTAATCCCTGAGGAAGCTGAACAATAAAATGTGATTATACCTCATAGGGGTGGAAAAGGTTTTGTTAATTCTAAAACCTAGTTTTCGGTACTGCCAAAAATACATATACAATGTCTTTGTTTTCTATAGGCATGTGATTAAAGTATGTCTTAAAACTCCCAGCTAGAAAATATTTCATAGAACTGAGGAAAATTCAGTGTTGAGTTTATGAGAAATTAGGAGTATACCATTGTAGTAATCAGATCTGTATCGGCTCATCAGCTTTTGTCTGCTTTATGTCCTAAATATCACCCTCTCTCTTTTTTTCCATCAGTACACCTGTCACTTGCGTGAATTATCTACTGCCCGAATTTCATAAGCAGTGGCTTGTCTTTGTAAATCATGCATCCGATCATGTGGTTCCCTCACTTAAAGCTCTTGAGTGGTCCACAGTTTCTAGTAGCTTAAATACCAGCACCTTTACCATGGCCTCCAAGGCCCTGTATCCGTCTCTGTTTACCTCACCAGCCCCATGCTTTCTCGGTCACAGGCACACAGACCTTTTCTCAGGCCTTTGAAAATATCAAGAACCTCTGTCTCAGGGCTTCTCGAATGCTGATCCGTTTGTCTAGAGCAAATATTTCCCAACCCCTTCCTTCACCTCGCTAAGCCCTGGTCATCCTCCAGAACTCAACTGCAATATCTTTTCTCCTGATGTCTCCTCTCACCCTCCACTCCAGGAATAGGTCATGTACCACAGTTAGGATTTCTAAAAATCTGTGTTCCTTATGGCCCTTGTCCACTGTAAGTAAGTTAATTATGTAAATTAGTTAATTGGGTTGTTTCCTCTGTTAGAACATGAGGTCCAAAAAAGCATGGGTCATGTTCACCTTGTTTGCCACTTTTATTCCCAGCACCTGACAGTGTGTAGCACCCATTACCCTCTCAGTTAATCTTGTCAGACTCATGGAGCCATGCTTTCCTACCATGCCAGCTAAATATTCCAGTTAAGGTTATTTTATATACCATATCCTGTCAACTTGAAGAATTAGATCGTAACAAAACACACTCACAAACAAAACTATGGCAAATAGCTATGTTTCAAAAAAATTTCAGATAGCATTTTGACAGCTTTGATTGTCTTTAGGTCATTAAAATGTATGTCGTTAGGCCAGTAAAGTATCAGATAAACTGGTTAATAAAATGATAGGTGAGAGACCAGAATTCTGGGTAAGTTTGCTGCATCCCTTTTATGTAGCAGGTTTTGAAATATTCTTGTTGGTGTATGCTGCCTACCTGTGGAGCAACTAGGCAGTGATAAGTTATTTCACAGGCTCCAAAGCAGGAAGAAGAGGATTTCCCAGTGTATAACTGTATTCATTCAGCAAACATTGGAGCACCTGCTGTGTGCCATTCAGTGCTAGCCGTTCCAGATGTAATGCTGGACAGAACAGCTTCATTCCTTAAATCCTTACAGAGCTTCAAGTTTAGTGGAAGTGTTTGATATTTTTTAAATGAGCATGCCAAAATACATGTAATAAGTTGTGATCATTGTCACTAAGGAGAACTAAAGGGTCCAATAACACACTAATGAGTGGGAGGTGGTAGTTATCTCTATGGAGAGAAGTCAGTTGTCTCTGACTTTTAAGTTGAGCCTAGAGGTGGAATCTTCCCAGGCCAAAAGAACAGTATGTGCATAGGTCCTGAGGCAGGAAGGGGCAAAATTGGTGTGCGCAGAGTGCAGGGAGCAAGCGGAAGCCAGCTGTACTGAGACAAACAGTGTCTGGTCCTGTCGGTCGGTATATTCCCTACAGCACTTCAGGGGGCTGTGAAGACTGGCACGTTGAGATTGAAGAACAGTTGCTTTGGATAACCCCAAAAATAAAAGTAGGGAGATCAGGGAGGGGAGGGGAGTATTTGAGAAGTTCAGGTGAGAGATGATGTAGCTCAGACTAGAATTGTGGTGGTGAAGGATAGTGGCTGCAGTCAGGACGTATTTGGTGGTAACAGGACTTCGTGGTGAATCGGATATGAGAGGGAGAAGGGGGCGGTGGGGAACCTAGGAGCAACCAGTAGATGTCCTGTTGCCATTCACTTAAACTGAGATACTGCAGTATAACAAGATTTTTTTAAATGTTCCTGAAATAATTATTTTGGTTAAAAACCAAGGATGGATTCTATTAAAAACTAATTATTTTAATAAATTCTTTCCTCACAGCGAGCATTTGACTACTTCAATTTAGCCGCGAATGCTGGCAATTCACACGCGATGGCCTTCTTAGGAAAGGTACTGTACTCCTGTGAATATATTATGAAATAGCAAGAGGAGTTGGCAGAGTAAGTATATATTCTGTACCCAGGATCTACAATTTGCCAAAAATAAACTGGAAATAAAATTTCCAGTGCAAGCTTTTTGCATCTTGTCTTAAGGCATTGCCAGTCTGCGACATTTTCCTGGGTGACTTAAATGTAACAGCACTTACTCATCAGTATGTTAATTCTCCATTAATATTAGCTACCACTATCTGAGCTCCTGCTTTTCATGTATCATAAGTAATAATGAGGAATTTATACTATGCAGTTTTTTGGCAGTCTGTCATAATTGCCAGTTAACTTCCATGCTAAACAGAGGCAATTAGATTTAGTTGGAATTTGCCTGCAGACCTTTCATTGTCTTAAATGAGGGAGCCATCACACACATGTTGGTGTGGTCCATTTCTCAAGAGCATGTTTAAATCTAGAGACTTACTGAATAGATTCCATATGTCATGGCACAGTCTCATAACTTCCTTTTTCATTATTTTGAAAGCTGTTACAGTGTAAACAAATCAGTATTTTCTATTTTATTTATTTGTTTTAAATTTAAATTCTGTTTTATTGTTTATGCTGTTACACTTGTTCCAATTTTTTCCTTTGTCCTGATCCAGCCAGACCCCACCACTCCCTCAGGCAATCCCCACGTCATTGTTCGTGTCCATGGGTCATGCATATGTGTTCTTTGCATACTGTATTCCCTGTGCTGTATTTTACATCCCCATGACTATTCTGGAGGAACCGATTTGTACTTCACCTTTTTTGCCCATCCCCCCCAACATTCTCTGTATCTGTGATTTTGTTTCTGTTCTGTTTTTCATTTATTTTGTTTTTTTAGTTCAACTATCAATAGACATGTATTTATTGCCATTTTATTCATATTTTATCATATAATACTGGTTTGCTGGTGGTGAACTCCTTTAGCTTTTTCTTGCTGCAAAGCTCTTTATCTGTCCTTCACTTCTAAATGATAGCTTTGCTGGATAGTGTAATCTTTGTTGTAGTTCCTTGCTTTTCGTCACTTTGAATATTTCTTGCCTATTCCTTCCGGGCTGCAAAGTTTCTGTTGAGAAATCAGCTGACAGTGTTATGGGAGCTCCCTTGTAGGTAACTGTTTTTCTCTTGCTTTTAAGATGTTGTCTTTAACTTTGGCATTTTAATCATGATGTGTCTTGGTATGGGCCTCTTTGGGTTCATCTTATTTGGAACCCTTAGAGCTTCTTGAACTTGTATGTCTGTTTCCTTCACCAAGTTAGGGAAGTTTTCTGGCATTTATTCAATAAGTTCTCAATTTCTTGCTCCCTCTCTTCTCCTTTGGGCATCCCCATGATGCAGTGTTGGTATACTTGAAGTTGTCCCAGAGGCTCTTTACACTGTCCTCATTTTTTTGGATTATTTTTTCTTCTTGCTGTTCTGATTGGGTGTTTTGCTTCCTTGTATTCCAAATCACTGACTGGATTCTCAGCTTCATCTTCTCTACTGTTGATTCCCTGAAAATTGTTCTTCATTTCAGTTAGTGTATCTTTCATTTCAGACTTCTTTTTTTTATGTTTTCCATGTCCTTTTTTATGCTGTTGAAGTTCTCTCTGGGTTCAGGTACTCTCCCCCTAAGTTCATTGAGCATCCTTATAACCAGTGTTTTGAACTCTGCATCTAGTAGATTGCTTGTCTCTGTTTTGTTTAATTCTTTTTCTGGAGTTTTATTCTTTCATTTGGAACATGTTTTTTGTGTCCTCATTTTGGCAGCCTCCCTGTGTTTGTTTCTATGTATTAGGTAGAGCTACTATGTCTCCCTGGCTTGGTAGAGTAGCCTAATGCAGTAGGTGTCCTGTAGGGTCCAATGGCATAGCCTCCCCTATCACCCAAGCTGAGTACTCGAGGTGCACCCACAATGTGGGCTGTGTACACCCTCCCCTTGTAACTGTGCCTTGATTGCTGTAGGCAGGTCAATGCGAGGAATTTACCCAGGTTGATCAGCTGAAAGGACTGGCTATGACCACTGACCACCAATCTCTGACCGCTGTGGAGGAGTGGTACTTACCTAAGTAGGAGTCCATTGCCCTCTGAGTCCTACCCTTGAGTATGTCACTTGTGGAGGTGGCTCGGTGATAGTGCTCTGATGTGGTCCGTAGCTATCCACTGGATGCACAAGCTCTGGGTCCTCCCAGGAGACACAGTCCAAGGTCAGCCACCCCTTGTGTTGTATCCAGGGCCATCCAGCATAAGTTACAAAGCAGTCTGCAGATGGCTGCTATCTGTGCTGAGCTCAGAGGTGCCCAAGTGAGGCCAAGCTGTGAACCAAGGTCAGCTATGGCTAGTGCCAGACCTGGGGCCACTTAGTGAGAGAGGGCTTGCTGAGGCAAGATGCTGCATGTTTGAGAGAATTGAGGAACATCTGAAGCATGAGCCAATACAAGCCATTCATATGGAAAAGCCACTGGAAACAGCTTGGGTGGGCTTGAAAGTTAGGCAGGGCTGAGCCTCAGGAAATCAACAGTATTGGGCAAACATTGTGAGCCAAGTTGATGGAGTCTCAGATATGCTGCCTGCATGCCAGCTCTGCGGGGAGGGCGCAGGAAAGGAGCAGTGGCCTCTGTCAGCACTTGTGTCTGGGAGAAGGCTGCCCCCCAGCTGTTGCCCTGATGTGTTGCCCTGATGCCGTGCACTTCAGTTCCTGCCCGCATGTCTCTGGTGCCTTTCAAGCTGCTGCCTCGGTGCTGGCTCAGAGGGAGTGAGTCTGAGTAAGTCCATGCACAGGTCCTTTAAGAGGAACTTCCTGGGACTGAAGAAGTTTCTGTCTTCCTCAACCTCAATCCCCACTGGGTTTTACAGCCAGAAGTTATGGGGTCTTCCTGGCACTGGAACCCCGGGCTGGTGGCCTGGTGTGGGGTTGGGACCTCTTACTCCCAGTTTTTATCCACCACATGTGGGTGTGGAACCAGCCCATTCAACAGCTCCACCCCTCCTACCAGTCTCAGTGTGGTTTCTTCTTTAATTCCGTAGTTGTAGGGCTTCCATTCAGCTCGATTTCTGGCACTTCTGAATAATACTTGCTCTGTTGTGTGGTTGTAATTTTAACGTGGTTGCATGAGGTGGCAGGCCATGTTTCCCTACACCGCCACCCTGACTGGAAGACCAATCAGTATTTTCGTCTGTATCCAAATCCTGAGGTTACGAGGCTCAGACAGACTAGTTCTCAAAGGTTTTTCCAAACAGAAAATTCTGATCAGTATTTGCCACATGATCACAATTAGTTAACTGGGGCCTGAGAACTTTGCCTTTAAACATTAAGTGGTATTCCTCTCTATTCTTGTTCTGTATTTAAGAACTTTTCAATTGATACCTTTCGATTTTTCCTGTATTACACTCTAGCTGTACCTCAAAAATGATGTCATTTGTCATTAATGTGTAGGATAAAAACAGTATTAATCACTCTGTTCTTTCTCTTTGTCCTTTATCATGTTCCATATCTGATACTCTAACCATTTGGTGCTTGAAACATTTTAAAATAACCATTTATTTAGTTATTTCTTTTCCTGGACTTTGACCACCGTTTATCTTAGACTGGAGAAAGTGCTGGTCGAAGAGGAAGGAAAAACGTTGCTGACAGCTCTCCTTTCCTCATTCAGTCCCTGATCCCAAGTAGTCTGCCTCCCCATTTAACGGCCTTGGCATAGGGTGAGGAAAAAAAGACTCACCTTGGGATTAACGGTTTCTTCTCCTGAGATTGATCTATAAGCTGATTTTATATAGTTAATGTTTATAGGTGAGTCATAAATTTGATATGACTTAGAATGTATGACAATATAAAAATGTCTGCTTTAATAAAGGTTTTGCTTTTAATTCGAAAATATTGTGTGGGGAATTTCTAATTTTGTTGAGAGATTGCATGAGATCTGACAAAAAGCCGAGTGGGACGAGACGGGAGAGGAACGTAATGGGGTCTGTTTTGCAGATGTATTCCGAGGGAAGTGACATCGTGCCTCAGAGTAACGAGACAGCCCTTCACTACTTCAAGAAAGCTGCTGACATGGTAAGACTTCGTGACTGAGGGCGTTGAAATGTGTCCCATGGTGTTACCGTCTTACTGTGTGTTACATTAGAGGACTAGTTATAACCAAGTCTACCATAAACTGTTTAAAGCATTTATGTAAACAGGAGTCATGTGGATGAATTGACTAGGAAAAAAAAATCTTCACAATAAAAAGCAATTCATTTGTTTTTTAGGGATCAGATTGTATTTTAAGTTTCTCTTGAAATTTCTTTAGGAAATTTCCTGATTGGAGAAATAATTGATTTTTAGCCATGGAGTTGAGGGTTATATAATTTCTTATCTGTGTTGCAACCTGAGGTTTAAAACTTACATAATTGGGTACTTTTGATCAGCACAGGACACAATGTAGGCTCTCTCTGGCGCAGAGAAAGCGACAGCCGCCTGCAGTGCGTGCACTCATCTCCCTGCCAACTGCCTGTTACCGTAGTTCCGAATGCCAGCTGAGCGTTTCCCAAGGGGTGCCCTGACACTCTTTTCAAGATGCTTTCTGTCACTCTGAGTTGAATTCTAGATTTTCCTCTTTCAAGTCTCAAAACAGTGATTATCTTTGGCTTAGGACATGTCAGTAATGTTAAGAATTGTCGTTGCCACCTGATCGCAATATTACATGGTGGTTAACTCTCCCCCACGGCCTCTTTCCTTACTGGGGAGGGAAGTTACTAATAAAAAACTACTCCAAAAAAGTGCTCTACTTTTAGTTATTAAAAGCTGAAATATGTTAGTTATGTTTTATATTATAAATTCATGGAACATATGGTCAAAAGGTAAGCCACCCAGATTTAATTGTAAATGATTTTAATATTTGCTCTTTTTCAGCAAATTACTGAAAGCCCCCAAATATCTAAACATCAGTACTACGGTTAGCCCGATAGGAAGGAAAAAAATTTGTTTGGAATTGAAAAGTGCTAAGAACATGTTTTGAATGTGCTGTAAGACATTTAGTCTTGTCTATTTGGTAATAAATTATTTCCCTGTTTTGTCTCTGGTTTACAGGGCAACCCAGTTGGACAGAGCGGGCTTGGAATGGCTTATCTCTATGGAAGAGGAGTTCAAGTTGTAAGTTTGCCGCCTGACATTCTGATTTTCACAGGTGGTTAGCCGGTGAGGTAGGGAAGCTTTCCAAACCAGCGTCCAGTCAGCCTAGATAGGCCATTGCACTGTAAGCAGACATAACCTTTTCTCCTGTCTCTCATTCTCTCACTGATGCTCTCCACCCTGTCTGCTCTTCCTTCTCTCCAAGACTGGAGCATCTCCCTTGTACTCCTTCACTCAGGCCCAAGAAAGTGCTCAGGTCTCTCCCTTGTAGGAGGAGGAAAGCGTTCCGGCCCACCCTGTGCCCTCCCAGCCACCACCTCTCCCCTCTGGAGCCCTTCCCCGCACAGCCGGTTTCTCCGGAGAAGGAGCTGCACGAGCTGCTACCATTCACTCTCTAGCTCAGGGCAGTCAGGCTTCTGCCCCGTGTAACTGCCCTCTCCGGGCAGTTTCTGCCCTCACCAGAAACTGCCTACATGGCACTCCAGTTGACATATTTTGGTTTTATGTCGCATGAACTGTTCCTTCCCTGGAGTTCTGTGGCTGTGAGCTCTCGGCTTTCCTGGGCCTTTGTTCTCATTCGTATGTGCTCCTTCCTCGTGTGGGACACCTGGTTCCTCCTTGCTGCCCTCTTCTCGCCTCTGCATGGAATCTCTAAGCAATCTGTTCCTTTTACTTGGGTCTGAGACTAAGCCAGG
The DNA here is from genome assembly GCF_019186645.2 of Phyllostomus hastatus. Taxonomy (NCBI): domain Eukaryota; kingdom Metazoa; phylum Chordata; class Mammalia; order Chiroptera; family Phyllostomidae; genus Phyllostomus; species Phyllostomus hastatus. The sequence goes on along the minus strand of NW_025334033.1, from coordinate 56,234,592 downwards.
TTTGGGATTCTAATCTATGGGCATCGCCTAGCATAAGAGACAGTAATGTGGTCTCATTTTGATTCCTTCTAGTCATTTTAGGATACTGAAATTCAGTGTTGATCTTTGTTTCAGTTTTCCTCTGTGGATACATATGATATTTAAAATGTAATAATCATATAGTGTTCACAAAGAGCACTGAGAAGGAATGAATAAGGAGAGAATAATTATCCTTATTTAATGTTGGAAAAACTGAGGTTTAAAAGGGATTGGTTGGTTAGTAGAAAAGACTGTTTCTTAAATCCTTTGCTTGTGTTCCATTGCTGGTGTTGATGCTGAGAGCAGACACACAGATTGTTTCACCAAAACTCGATTTGCTTCTCTCCAAACTCTTAACTATTAATCCTCCTATGACTTCAAGTATATTATTATCTATATGTTATAAAAACCAGGAAGTATTTTTAATGGCTCTTGGAGAACATTTTGTGTGCTTTGTTAATTCTTTTTAATGAATGAATCTCCTACCTTTCAATTGCATCAGCCTTTTGAGCTTTCTCATCTTGTGATCATGTGATGAAATGATCCTTTCTTACAGAATTACGATCTGGCACTGAAGTATTTTCAGAAAGCTGCCGAACAGGGCTGGGTGGATGGACAACTACAGCTTGGCTCTATGTACTATAGTAAGTAATGGTGGGATTAACAGTGAATTCACCAAGATAATTTAATTACCCAATTCCACTAGATGTCACTATGATATGGAAATGAGAGCTAGTGAATACTGGTTGATTAATGTTCTCCGAATTCAATGACTTGTGCATCTTGTTTCTTATTGTGAATTATATTGTGTATTAATATGCAGATCTCTATTAATAGGATTTACACCTTTCCTGAGTAAGAATTCTGAATTTTATTTTGTTTTATTTCCCTGATGCTTTAGCTAAATCTTACTTGAGATTATTCTTGACCTTTCATGTGATTTTCCTTACAGATGGCATTGGAGTCAAGAGGGATTACAAACAGGCCTTGAAGTATTTTAATTTAGCTTCTCAGGGAGGCCATATCTTGGCTTTCTATAACCTAGCACAGATGCATGCCAGTGGCACAGGTGTGATGCGATCATGTCACAATGCGGTGGAGGTAAGGGCTTTTCTACCAGCTCTGTACAAGAAATTAATTTCCTCGGTAGGAAAATCTGCCGTTTTAACTCTGGTTTTCTTTGTAATTTCTTCTAGAGTAGAAACAGATGCAGCCTGCTAGCATTAGTGTATTGAGGGAGACTGTGAGGGTCTGTGTGTTACCGTCGTACTTACTTATTTCATTTGCCCCTCCCTACTAGAATCAGTGTTAACAAGGGCAGACACTGTTGGCTGCTGACTCTCTAGCACATAAGACTGTGTATGAGACATAGTGTCAAAAAAGCATATGCTTGTATGCTAAATGAATGTTGCAAAGGAGGATGCTAATACCTTCCCGTTGGAACTACTGGTCTTTAGCTCTCTCCTAACTGGCACTTTAGAGTGACACTGGTAGATGCTCAGCAAAGTTTCGAACCTCTCTATACTTCAGTTTCCTGACTGGTAAAAAGGGGTGTTAATAGGATTCACCTTAGAGTGTTCCCTCATAGACTTCATGGGCGGGTTAAGTGAGTTAACATACATACTATGCATAAATTACTGGAACAGTGTCTGGTCAGCATAAATTGTTTGCTATTTTTTTTAAGATTTTATTTATTTATTTTTAGAGATGGGAAGGGAGGGAGAAAGAAAGGGAGAGAAACATCAGTGTGTGGTTGCCTCTCACATGCCTCCAGCTGGGGACCTGGCCCGCAACCCAGACACATGCCCTAGACTGGGGCTCGAACCACGACCCTTTGGTTTTCAGGCTGGCACTCAATCCACTGAGCCACACCAGCCAGGGCTATTCGCTATTATTTGTATGCTATTCTAAAGACGAAGTGAACACTTCAAATACATGTATCCCAGGCTTTTGTATGTATTTAATGAAAGTCCAGACATGCAGAGTACATGCCTAACACACACTTGTGGCCCTTGTGAAAAACCGATCTTCTAGCATATCTTTCTTACTCTTTTTTTGGTTTTTCTTTCTGTTCACACAGTTGTTTAAGAATGTTTGTGAGCGGGGCCGTTGGTCTGAGAGGCTTATGGCGGCCTATAACAGCTATAAAGAAGGCGACTACAACGCCGCAGTGATCCAGTACCTCCTGCTGGCGGAGCAAGGCTACGAAGTGGCCCAGAGCAACGCGGCCTTCATTCTTGACCAGAGTAAGGTTCACCTGAGGCCTGCCCAGGGCTCCGGATGCAAGGGCTCACATGAGGTTACCTGTTTAAAGAGACAAGCACAAAGAAACTTCTTTACTGTTGTAATCAGAACTTGCCACCCATGCTTAAGTTATTCTGCCTCAGATCTCCAAGCCATCCAAGCTAGTTTTATGGAGTTGACAGTAGAAATAGATCTGACGTTCATCATAAATTGACCGCTTTTAGCAAATACATTTCAAAATACAGCAGATACAAAACATTGTCTTTCCAGCCGTGTGTAGATCCCCAGGAGTGGCTCAGTGGTCAGTCTCATTGTTGGTTCTGTGGCTAAAACGTGTTTCAGGACATAATGTTGTCCTAAATGCAGTGATTCCCTTTAACTCAGTATTGTATTTTAATACCTATTTACTTTTATTACAATATATTTTCTAGTTAATATTTGTAATATCCTAATTCGTATTTAAATTGTGCTCCACGTATTCACCCTAGTTTCCAAATGAAGCCTAAAAGGCTAGTGCCTTTCCGTAAATGCCCGATTTGTATTACGTCTTTCCCTGCAGGGGAAGCAACCATTGTGGGTGAGAATGAAACGTACCCCAGAGCTCTGCTGCACTGGAACAGGGCCGCCTCTCAAGGTGAGTGGTTGGTTCGCCCTAAAGGATAAGAGGGTTTCACCCAGGCCCCTCTCTCAACTTTTTGGGTTTTTTCATTTTTTTATTTCCTTTAAAGATTAAGTCCTGTCATTTATCACATTAACGCTAAGAGATACTAAGTGTTGCTTAACTTGTTTGCATCGTGGTTGGTATTTATTTTTTAAATGCAAGTTCTAGTCCCAGGGTTTCTAAGCTGAATTGCAAGGTACTTGTACTGGACACTTACGTCACGCTGTGGCTTACTCTCTGGTTTTCAGTGTAAGCCTGGTATATTGTGTAAATGAGAATCGAATGGAATATTAGTCTAAACTCCAAAAGATTGTTCTTTTTTCCACTGTGTTCTGTTTGAATATTTTTTCTCACGCATACAACTCTCCAAATTGTCTTCCTATCCCTTCTTCAAGCATAAACAATAATCCAGTTGAACTATTTTAAAATGTAAGTGACATCATAGAGTAGAGCATGATCATTTGAAGAATATTACTGCAGGCACAGGGAGCACCGCCCACCTTGTTTTACCTCTCCCTGCCTATTTCAGAGCCGCCTTCTGAAAAGCAGTACTTCTAGTTAACATTTTTTACTGAATTTATAGCTTGGCTGAAAGGTTTGTTGTTAAGTTTATGTACTACAAATTAAAATTCTGTTTTATGTTAAGCATATTAACAGGAAGAGATAAAAACAGCGTGCTCTGTTTTAAACACTGTATTTATTGGCCATTTTGCATTTAACTTTTGTTTAAGGTTATACAGTGGCTAGGATTAAGCTTGGAGACTACCATTTCTATGGATTTGGCACCGACGTAGATTACGAAACTGCGTTCATTCATTATCGTCTAGCATCTGAGCAACAACACAGTGCACAGGCTATGTTTAATCTGGGGTACATGCATGAGAAAGGACTGGGCATCAAACAGGTGAGCGTGGCTGCAAAACAAATATTTAATTATATAAATTATGATTTGGGGGCAACGTCTGCATTTTTTATAGAAAACAGGCTTTCTTAGGAATGTGCTCAGATTTCAGATACTAAGCTATGAGAGTTTTGTAATATTTCAAAAGACTGCCTTTGTGTCTCTCTCATCTTCCAGCTCACACACATACTGACATCCATAATGTGATATTTGGGATATTAAGTCAAAACCAGATGCATGAAAACAGAGATGCAGTGTGGCCTCTATTGATAACTCCTTATTTGAAAAGCCATCCATGATCAGACAGATTCTATTGTTTTCTAAATTATTTTGAAATGAATTAAGATGATTACTATTGATAAACTTATTTCTGCTTTTTGTAAAGTTTTTATCAATTACAGTTTACATTCAATATTATTTTGTATTAGTTTCAGGTTTACAGCATAGTGGTTAGACAAGCATATACTTCACAAAGTGTTCCCCTGATACTTGCATTATCCGCCTGGCACCATATAAAGTTACTGCAGTATTGACTCTATTTCCTACACTCTACTTTGCAACCCTGTATCTGTTTTGTAACTGCCAATCTGTACTCCTCAATCCTTTCAGTCCTCCATGCACCCCACTACCTATCCCCCACTCCCGCTTATTTCTGGTTCTTAAACCTAATGAAATCTAACAGTCTCTAGACCGTGGTCTTAAGTTTTTGCCTGTGTGCCTTTAAAGAATTTTGAAAACTATCTTGTGCATTTTTAAGTTGAAATTTAAAATTTTTCAGTTTAAGTTTCAAAGAGTTTAAGTTCTAGCTAGTTTAAATAACATTTCTAATAAAACTATTAAATTACCCTAAATTGATATAAATTTAATTTACATTACTCTAAATAATTTGATGCACCTATTATTAATTCTTTAAAAATATATAGCAGAGCCCTGGGTGGCGTAGCTCAGTGGATTGAGTGCGGGCTGCGAACCAAAGTGTTGCAGGTTCGATTCCCAGTCAGGGTACATGCCTGGGTTGCAGGCCATGACCCCCAGCAACCGCACATTGATGTTTCTCTCTCTCTCTCTCCCTCCCTCCCTTCCCTCTCTAAAAATAAATAAATAAAATCTTTTTAAAAAAAATATATTGCAGCCATAGCCAGGTAACTCAGTTGGTTAGACATCATCCTGATACCCTGAGGTTGCAGGTTCGATCCCTGGTCAGGGCACATACAAGAACCAGCCAATGAATGCGTGCATGAGTAGAGCAGCAAGTCAATGCCTGTCTCTCTGTCTCCGTCTCCCACCCCTGCTTCCTCTGTCTCTTACACACACACACACACACACACACACACACACACACACACAAATTTAAAAATATACAGCAAATTTTGAATTACATGTTGCATCTCTTCCTTCTCTCCCTGAATTTATATTTTCAGTCCACTATTCCCATAGAATTTTATACTAATGTAATGTTTTTAAAGCTTAGATCTTTTACTGTTCACTCTTGTATTTATCTTAAATAAATAAGTATGTAAATTCAGATTTTGAATTTTATGTCCTGGGATTATGGGCTGTAAGTGCTAAGGAAAATTTTTGAGATATTATTAGTTATAATTGGTCAATTATGAACATACTGTTAATACATTTTGATAAAGTAAGTACATGGGAAAGAGAAGAATTGTATTACAGTCTTCAAGATCACTTAATTCTTTAAACTGCTGTAGGGTTATATGCTGTCTTAGTCAGTTTGGGCTGCTCGCTGTAACAGAATACCATAGGCTGGGTGGCTTCAACAACAGAAACTTCTCACAGTTCTGGAGTCTGGGAAATTGAAGGTCAAGGTGCTGGCAGACGTGGTGTCTGCTGAGGGCCCACTTTCTGGATCATAGACAGCTGTCTTTTTGGTTTTGTCCTTACCTGAGGAAAGAGCAAGAGAGAAACAGCAGGCTCTTTGGGACTCTTAAAAGGACCCTAATTCCATTCACAAGAGCTCCACCCTGGTGACTTCATCTAATCTTAATTATCTCTCAAACACCTCACCTCCTGACGCCATCACCTTGGAGGGGAGGGTTTCAACAGACACGCAAACATTTAGTGCATTTAGTGCATAATATGTGCCCAAAATCGGTGACCTGCCATTAAAGTTATTTTTAATGATCTATCACCTGATAACTTGGTTAGATCTCTTTCCAATTTTGTTGAAAGCCAAGAACCGGAATCTAGAGACTTGCAGAGGATGTGTTCCCTCGTCCCTGGAGTTGTTCCTTTCCCAGTTTCTGGGAGGAATACCTGAAAAGCTTCACCAAAGCTTGTCAAAGAACCTCGTACCCCTGAACTCCGCCACTTAGAAGCACTTGGTTGACCTACTGCTCTTAAGGGACAGTTGTTCATTTTTGGTCACAGTGCTTTTTTATCACATTTGAACACCGATTTTATTCTGATTTGATGTTTTACATTTATATTGATGTTAAATACGCAAACATTGTTTATGAAGACCAGAGCTGCATTCGGTTTGTGGAAGGTCTCTGCCCTGTAACGCAGTGACCAGGGCCTCCCCTCACTGTCAGACCAGTCACCCCGGAAAGCCTGGCTGTATTTTCTAGTTTAAATAAAAGTAATATGTGTTCTATGGCTAATGTAAAAATCACACATAAGTTGTGACTTCTATGGGACACACCTAGGAATAATTTACTAAAAGTAGTCAAGATTAAAGTTATATAATTCTAACACTGTTTTTATAATAGGTTATAAAACAAGAAACTAATCTGAGGAACAAAATAAACTAGTGAACAGAACAGAACCCGAGGCACAGGGACAAGGAGCAGACTGAGAGCTGTGAGGGGGGAGGGGGAGGCTGGCACTGGTGGCGAGAAGGCGGAGGAGCAGACAGAGGGCCCAGACACATGACCCACGGACGTGAACGACAGTGTGGGCGCTGTCCACGGGGAGGGGCTGGGACAGGGAGCAAAGGGGGGGAAATTGGGACACTGTAATAGCGTAAGCAATAACATATACATATTAAAAATATGAATCAATATGCTTTTCTCATCTCATAATTTAATGTAGTATATAGCTTATGTAAATTATTGGGAATAGAGAATGTGATAAAAGGCATCACTGAGGAAGGGAAACTCTAGGGTTCAACTTTTAAGAATAATTAAATAATCCTGGCTGGTGTAGCTCAGTGGATTGAGCGCAGACTGGGAACCAAAGTGTTCCAGGTTCGATTCCCAGCCAGGGTACATGCCTGGGTTGCAGGCCATAACCCCCAGCTACCGCACATTGATGTTTCTCTCTCTCTCTGTCTATCTCCCTCCCTTCCCCTCTAAAAAGAAACAAATAAAAAAATCTTTAAAAAAAAGAATAATTAAATAATTATGTATTAAAATGATAGTAAATTCGTTAGTTTTTATAAAACATAATGACCTTTTTCCTATTTTTTCTTATTTTTTAAATGAAAGAGGCATTTATACTACTAAAAACTAATCATCTAGTATAAATAGAAAAACATTAAGATGTAAATAAGGTGAGTCATAATTGGAATAAATCAGGATGTAATTGATAGCTACAATTTTTTTTAATTTTATTTATAGAGAGGGGGAGGGAGGGAGAGAAACATCAGTGTGTGGTTGCCTCTCATGTACCCCTACCGGGGACCAGGCCCACAACCCAGGCATGTGCCCTGATTGGGCATCAAACCAGTGACCCTTTGGTTCCCAGGCCGGCACTCAATCCACTGAGCTATACCAGCCAGGTTGATAGCTACAGTTTAATTACCCTACTTACTCATACTCATAGAACCTATGTTATCACATAGTATGATCTGTGAACTTGAAAATTATGACAGACCAAAAAAATGCCAGTATTTTATATTTTTTAAAATCAAAGACACTAACCCTACTGTTACTGTTGTTTGAAGGTGCCCTTCTTTCCAATTAATAGCATACACTAGGTACCCATTATAGGGAATGACTAAAAGTAATCGTTATGTTTAAATGTGTGAAAAAGTCATTTTTAATGTTAAGCCTTTCCCATTTCTCATGGAATTCTTTCCTAGGAGTTTGATATTCTTTGGTAATAGTCAGGTCATGGAGGAATTAAGGTGGTGAATGAAAATTTCACAACTCCCACTGTCCCATTCTACATGTATCTGAACACTCCAGCCTGGGCCAAAATTAACAATGACCTGTTTCACCCTTCACAGAAATATGTCTGGGACTGGGAGGCACAGGGTGCGAGTCCCTTAGCAGTGTCCATGCAAGTGGCCCTTGGAAACTCTTGTCTACTAAAGTGGAATATGCCTACTCCATTTTAAAGACCACTGCTCCAAACTGAAACCAGGAACTGAAGGAAGTTTTAAGTAGGAGAGAAATCAGCGTGCAGCCTACTGGTCACCCCTGGAAGTGTCCAGGTTAACGTGTTGTGTGTAGGTGGGGACTGTGCAGCACTTCACTCGGAAAGTCTGGAAATGCAGGCCAGGCCGTGTGTGTGCGCCGCAAGTGGGTGTCAGATTGGCGGAGCATGAATTGTCTTAAAAATTCTCCATTAAGTTTTTCCAAATTAAGCAGTTAAAGAAATACTACCCAGTTAAAACTTGGGTTTTTTTCTTTAGGTAAGGGAAATTTAAAAATGCAACTTGAAAGGTAAAATAAAGTTTCTAACATACAAACTAAAAAATAATTACTCTTATTTTAACAAGAGGTAAATTTGGGTTTATGACCTATCTTACAGGATATCCACCTTGCAAAACGTTTTTATGACATGGCAGCAGAAGCCAGCCCGGATGCACAAGTACCAGTCTTCCTAGCGCTCTGCAAACTGGGTGTCGTCTACTTCTTGCAGTACGTACGGGAAACAAATGTAAGTGGTCCGTACCTCTTTCACTTAAAATACAGATGATGTATAACCTCAGTCCAGAGGCTTGTTTTTTTTTTGTTTGTTTGTTTGTCTTAAGATGTTTATTTTCAGGGGAAGGGAAAAAGAAAGAGAGAAAAGCATCTATGAGTGGTTGCCTCTTGTGCGCCCCCAACCGGGGGGTCCTGGCCTTCAACCCAGGCATATGCCCTTGACTAGGGATTGAACTGGCGACCCTTTGGTTCGCAGGCTGGTGCTTGATCCACTGAGCCACATCAGCCGGGCGGAGGTTGGTATTTTAAATGTTGGGGGAGAGGGGTGGAGTATTCCTCAAGTATCTGGTCTCCTCCCTTCTTCCCCAGATGAAGTACCCGCAGACCTCATCAGGTGAGGGGTAACTGCCACCTGCAGTCACAGTTTTCAGGGAGCACTTGACAAGTGGTTCCCCGTGCTGAAGCATGTTGCACTGATGCAGGTGTTTTCTGATTTGGGGAAAACAGACTAACCCAGTTTGAAGCAGTAGGTAACTAAATTCAGTAAACATTAAATCAGATGACTGGCTGCCTAGCAGTGACTCAGACCTCCCATAAAAATAGAATTTAAAAAAAGAAGAAGTAAAACCTGGTAACCTGCCTGGGCCGTTGTACTTTAGATTCTTCTGATAGTGAAACATGCTAAAACCACCACCAGCGTTTTGATCTCTAAAAATATCTGAAGCTACTTAAATAAGCTAAAGGTAGAACGTGGGCAGGAGATGGGTTAGCCGTTCTCTTCAAAACTACCAGCTTTAGTTAACAACACTTATATGTAGGTGCCCTTGAGTCTCTAGTTTGACATTTTGTTTCCAGTGCCTATAGTTCCTCATAAAGCATTAACTAGGACAGCATTTGACTCTGAAAGTGTTAAATACATGCAGAAACAAGGGCTATTTAACTTTAATTCATTCTGGACAAGAAAGTGTCATGTTGCAACCTTTAGTGAACATCTTTCAGAATAGATGGATATACTGTCTCGTCATTGGATTCCAGAATGGATTCTCTCCTGTATTACACAGATACAAGTGTGGTCCAGGGTGCTCCAGCATCTATAATGAGGAGTTGGACCTCCCCCTCTTGCAGCCCTGGCCCGTGCCACTGAGGGTCTCGGGGGCTCCAGAGGACTGGAGACGTGGGGCTCTGTCCTCCCGTTGCTCGTGCACATTTGTAACGGCACATTTCTGATTGCTTGATGGCGTGAGCCGGGGTGTGCTGTGCCCTCCGCTCACTGAAGGGATCTTCGCTCCTTCAGTTAAAAAGCTGTCAGCGTGGCAGCGTGCTGCTTCTATGCAGGACCGTTCAGACCCCTGTCTCTCACAGTTTCTAAGACCAGTAAGCTGGGGGTCACAGTCTAGGATTTGATCATACAACACAACATACTGAGTATTGATGGCAAGAACGTTGGTCAGAGAAACACGAACTCTCCATTGTCGCCCCCTCCCCAGGAAACACAGTTAATAGTTGCTTATAATTTCTTTCCAGAAAAATATATTGCCTGTACGTATAGGTATATACTGTGGGGACATTTTATTTTACTATTTTGTTATCCTCACTCGAGGACATGCTTATTGATCTCAGAGAGGGGAAGGGAGGGAGAAAGAGAGGTAGAGAAGCATGAATGTGAGAGAGAAACATTGCTTGTTGCCTTTTTATGCACTCTGACCAGAGATTGACTCCACAACCTAGGCATGTGCCCCAAGTGGGAATTGAACCCACGACCTTTTGATTTGCAGGGTGGTGCCCAACCAACTGAGCCATACTGGCCAGGGCTTACTATGTGAACCTTTTAAATGTAATTTTACTAAAACACAAAGGATTATACTCCATGTTTATTTTCTTTGTGACTAAGTGGCAGTCAGAAAATACTGACAATGACTTAAGTGACACTAGAACAATTGAAATATCATAGTCTAAGAACACAATTTTAAGTTTAAATTCAGATGTTAAATATTTAGTTAAATTCTAAAATTTTAAAAAGCATTCATTCAGCTACTAAACATTTGAATTCTGCCACCTTCAATGACCTGAGAGAAGTAATGAAATACCCTTGCTGTCATCAGAACAGAGCTTCTCAGCTGGTGTGCCATAACTGTGAATGGGTTACAGGTGTGTCGAGATACTGATTTTTTTTTCTTTTCACCCCTTGGCCCGCCATTGTCCCCAGCGTTCCTTTCAAATATTTTCTGTGAAAAATGGTTGGGAACTAGTGCCTTAGATTCCTGATGGAAAGAAACCCTACCAGACACTTTCTAACATAGTCAACTGTTATGAAATAATAGCTCAGTTTCTGAGATGCATTATTTTTTGAGTTTCAGTTGAAGGCTTTTAAAACCTTTGTTTTTACATTGCAAAATATTCCTAAAATCAGTTATTTTAATAAGTTCTGTATTTATCTCTTAATTTGTGATGCGATTTTCCTGGAGTTCCTTCTCTGACGTTTTAGTGATCATAATGATTTTTATGTTATTCCCATTAAGATTCGAGATATATTCACCCAGCTTGATATGGACCAGCTTTTGGGGCCGGAGTGGGACCTTTACCTCATGACCATCATCGCGCTGCTGTTGGGAACAGTCATAGCTTACAGGCAGAGGCAGCACCAAGACATGCCTGCCCCCAGGCCGCCGGGGCCACGGCCAGCACCGCCGCAGCAGGAGGGGCCACCAGAGCAACAGCCGCCACAGTAACAGCCGCCGTGTCCAGCCCTGGTCAGTGACAAGCAAGGAGATTGTTTGCAGAGAACACCTGCATTTGATTTGGGACTTTGGATCAGTGGCCACCTCCCGAAAGAGGCACAAGGAAGCATTGAATTCCTAAAGCTGCTTAGAATCTGATGCCTTTATTTTCAGGGATAAGTAACTCTTACCTAAACTGAGTTGAATGTTTCAATGCCGTTTGGAATAACAACTCTCAATGGCTCTCCCTCCCCCCCTACCCCACCCCCTGGAAACATGTGAGACACTTAGAGTAATGTCCACTGTCTCCAGCTGTCTTTCCCGGGTCCTTTCGGTCCTCCTCTCCGTGTGCGTGAGTTCTCCGGTCAGCCTTCTCGAAGGACTTGTGCATCGACACTAACGCCTGATCTGTGCGGAAAGGAAGCCCCGGTTAGTTGCAAGTTTAACCTTAACGTGTTTGGAAAGTCTGAAACTAGAACTTGCCTTTTAAGTTACAAAAAAAAAAGTCTTCAAAGTGTATCAGAATGCCCAAACAGAAACTTTTACCAGTTCATATGCAAGTATACATATTCAGCATCTTTCTTATTTTAAAAGGGAAGGAAGGGAAGTTTCTGACCGTTGGTCACTGTCGTGGTTTACACCATACTTCTCTCCTTCAGAGACGGAAAGGCCGTGTTAACGAGTTGTGTGTGAACTTCATTTCTTTGGAATGGAATGCATAGAAAACATTGTGAACTGACTCCCTGAGCTAACATGTGCGTTTGCCCCACCTGCTTAATGTGATGTGTTTGTTTTGACTATGCAAAGCCTTGGTCTGGAAGCCAGAGGATGGACTAGATGGGAGAAATTAGAAAGCAATATTATAGAACCCTGTGTGGGGTACCAAGATCCTAGATGTACTTTCCCCCAAGAGTCAAAGCATTTGTTACCAGGATTTCTTTAGTTTGCATTTCTTTTCACAAAAGAACAGGTCCCCCTCCTGAGTTCTCTGGTATGAAACACCGTTGCCCACGTCCGGCCTGCAGTGCCCACTGTTGCTGCACTAAAGCGGCACCACACGCTAAAACTGAGAGTCCGAGACGCGTGAAGCTCAGGGGTTGAGGAAGGCCAAAGCCTGTTTACGCTGTCCAGGTAGATTTTTATTTCTGCAGTTTGACGTTCCAGTAGAAAGTCCGTCGTTTGCTTAGCTGTCCTGTTCACCACCCTCCCACTGTGAGCACAGGCAAATCAAGGCTATTGCACTTGAGAACTGTCTGGGTACATTGTATGGAAAACAACAGTGGAAAAAAGCTCAAGGACGTCACATACCCTACAAATGAAAAAAACAAACTGGGGATTTGCATTTCTTTTCAGTGTCAGGTGGGGGGATTCACCAGCCTGTCTTTAGTTTGAGGCTACGTTTGTGGGTGAGCAGGGCTTTCTAGGTCTTTGACTGCAGTCTGTTTAAATTAACCTTTTACTCTCTCTCCGTAGTCCCTCATCTGCCGGAAGACTTGAAGAGTTTATGACCTGTAGAGTTGTAAGACTTTGGTTCTTGCAGTTGGGATTGTATTTAGAACTAGATTTAATTAGTCTATAATCAACATGAAGGCTTCAAATGTGAAGTTGTCTGCTTTGGTTGTTTAGAGTGTTACGAGAAACCTGGTAAGCAAAACTTCCTCCCAGATAATTGCTTCCAAATTTGAAGAGGTGGTCACAGCGAGAACCCTGTGTCCAAAAGCTCATCTGAACGGTAGGAAATACTACCCTCAGAAAGTATAATGCCGCTAGGGGCAGCTCTCGTAACTACTACGGCGTGTTTGGTCTCGTGCACTGAGACGAGAGATTCGCGTGCAGTTGGGGGGCTCTGTGGGCGTCCTCCCTGCCCTTCAGAATCCGCACGGCCCTTGTAGCGGTTACACTTCATTTCGAAGGAATTGTTTTCATTGATTTAAAGTTAAAAATCTCTAAGATGACTCAACTTCCATTTTTTCCCCTCTACCATCCACCTAATTTCTTCTTTAGCAGAATTTTTATCTACCTTTACTTCCCTCCATCAGTACCTTAAAAAAGTAAGGCGTGTAACTGCGCACTACTACCAGAAGCCGGATGGGAAAGGGCAGGCTTGTTCTTCATGCAATAACTAACTTCCTACCAGTTTACCACTTGCCGTGCCCTTTTTATTACTAATATTCCAAATATCCCTTTCCCAGCTTTTTTCCACTTCCCGTTTTACCCTGGGTCTTTTGCTACTGGAAATTTGAATGGTGTATTTAAAATAACTTAGTTCCTATGGCTTTGATGCCAGTCCTGTGACTGTCTCAACATACCCTGCTCCCACCCAGTCGGGTGGCTCAGTTAGTTGGAGCAGTGTCCCGTACACCAAAAGGTTGTGGGTTCAGTTTCCTGGTCAGGGCACGTACCTAGGTTGCAGGTTTGATCCCTGGTTGGGGCACATATGGGAGGCAACTAATTGATGTTTCTCTCACATCAGTGATCCTCTCCCTCTCCCTTTCCTTCTCTCTAAAAAAATCAATAAGCATACCCTCAGGTGAGGATTAAAAAAAAAAACGAAACAAAACTCTTTTCACTATACCTAAGCAAATAGGGACTGGGTTTGATGTTTCTCCTAAAATAATGCTCAATACTTAACCTAATCAAATGGCATCCATTTGAATAAAATGACAGTAACTAAAGCTCGTTAATGTCAGTGACATTAAACTAACTCCAGGATTTGGGAGTTTTAATGTTAGCTTTCAGAGGCAGCAGATAGAGCGCGGCCTCGTTTCCCCATGGTAGCCGTGTCCCCTGCCCCTCCTCTCCGCCGCCTGCCTGCCTGCCTGCCTGCCTGCGCGGGTGCCGCCGGGAGTAGCCCTCTACGTAGGTGAGCCTCGCTCATGCATTCGGTTGTTGTTTAGTCAACTCTTTCAGTCTTTTTTTGCTTCCATCTTATGTTGCAAAGGTACCAATGATATTTGTTTGTTCCTTTTTGTGTTGGAAGTTTTTGTTTCTGTTTTCTGAGTGAGGCTTATATTATTTTTGGTTAACATGCAAAGGCACAGAAAGAGTAATACAAAACTCCTTTTTCAAAGTTCATTATTTAACACTTAAATGAGACAAACTTGCATTAATCTTAATACTCTTCACGATGTGTCACCCTCGTGCACATGAGGTGAATGGGTAAGAGTTTTACTGCCGAGCTGTTTTGTCTGTACTGTTGGGACGTTTTAGAAACTTTCACTGTGATCTGCTGATGATCGGATGCTTTATTTAATTCAAGAGCTGCTCTTGCCTCCAAGAAACTAAAGGATTTCTTTTTTTTTTTGCTTTGTTTTCCCCCCTTTGCTCCTCATGTTTGTTCTTTAAACCAGTGCTGTGGAAGCACGCATGCAAGCCCATGAAGGGAGACACAGCTCTTCTTTGTGTGTGTAGCACTTGTATCATTGTCTGGCTACATCTGGGAAACGCTCCCTTCACAGAGGTTTGGACTGACATTTCACATGCTCTTCAAAACAGAACGCTTCAGATGAAACAGACCCTTTGCCTGCCGGGAAGAGCAGCACGGGCCACACCTGGCCCAGTGACAACTAGTGTTTGTCTGAAAGTGAGTTTAATGTATGTTGCACAATATTATGACTAGAGATGTGCAAGAAAAAAATCAAAGCAAAAGAAACTTCTATTTTCGTGAAGATATTTTTTATCAGTCATTGCTCTCAAATATAAATGAAATTATAAATTTCTGAGTACCATATTGTCTGATGTGCTACCTGACTTTTAATATGTAGTAGTCATTGAAAAGAAGCTAAATTTCTCCTTCTACTTGTATTTCAAGAAAATTTAAAGTATCCCAAGTAGAAAAGATGTCTATTTTAAAGTGACAGTTTGCACAGGAAAAACCCTGATTTCGTGCGCATGAGAAGGATGCCTGGGCCGTGCGTGTGCGAGGAGTCACCACCCGCGCGCCGTGTCTCCTATTTGGAATGACGCGCAAGCTGACACTGTGCTCTGTGATTGAAAAAGATCAATGTCGATACGATCAAGGTATAACCACTATCAATATTTAGAAGTTTTAAAAAACCGTAAGTTGGCATTGGAAGGAACACCATGGTAGACTTTTTTGTAAATTTATTTTGTATTTAATTAAATACAGTATAAAGGCTGGTGAAGTGTAATATAATTGTGTAAACAAATCCTGTTAATAGAGAGATGTACAGATTTGTTTTGTACTGTATCTTGAAACTTGTGAAATAAAGATTCCACCTCTGGTTATCTTGTATGCTATGATGTACCATGGCCAAGTACCTTTTTTCAGACTGTGTTTTAAACATGAATGATTCAATTTTTAATGAAATTTTTGGAATTTCAGAAGCCTCCAGAAACATTTATTTGGGGTAGTTTGACTCTATCTTTTCTTTACTCTTAACTCCTGAAATTCAAGTTGAGTCTAACTGTAGGAAAAATACAAATTTACTAAGAAGTGTTACCATTTTTTAAAAATCTCAGATCTTTGACTTGAGTCAGCCTATGATACATAGTAAGCATGATCCACTTCAATCCTGATGGTAGTGAAATGTATCTAAAGTTTGTGCATACATTAGCTTATCCCGAAAAGTTTCAAGAGGGCTTACAGAGCCACATACAAGGATAAAATTTATGTAGAAAAAGCCATATGATCTAAGTAAAGGAGAAAGGAAAAAAGAAAACAGTATTAAAGCAGGAGTGAACTTAATGCATGTTAGAAGTAGGCTTACAAATCTGGCTCTAACTTCCTAGCAGCCAATTTCAAAAGGAAATTGAGCTTACAATGTTCCAGCTTAAAAGCATCAGATTGTCGGAGAAAAGGTCTGATGGTGCATGTTGTGGCAAGTGAGAAATTAGATCTCAAATGTTACCACAGCCAGCCACCCCAGACGTCTCACATTTTACCACAGCCAGCCACTGCAGATGTCCTTGACTGACCTTGGCTACAATGAAAGCCATGGGGAAGTCAGACGTCAGAGCCCTGGAGGCAGTTTGACTGACCAGCCTGCAGGTGGGTGTGACGCCTGTGTACCACGGAGCCCCGTTCTGACAGGTCATCAGATGAGTTCCGCCTTCACTCACTGGATGTGGCTCATGAGAAAGAGCCTCTCTCCTTTAACTTCTTACGACACCAATTTTGGTTGGTTATATAGTGGCCTTCAAATTTGCTTATGTTAAAACAGCAAAATGCATGGATATATGCAAGTAAGTAAAAAACCAGAAGTAATTTCTGTAGTTAAAATCTATGAAAGAAAACAGGAGATTTTTCCTTTCCAGATATTTACCAAGTGCTTGAATAGTCAAGTAAAAATAAAATGAGCTTTAGAATCTCTCAGTTCAGACGGAATGGGTCTTGTACGTGCATTTCTTACATCATTTCTGCCACCACTTTGGCAGCCGTCAGGTTAAGTAACCTTATGATTGGGTCCTGGAAATTCCACCAACCTTGTAATTTTTTGTTAGTGTTACATTTTGAGCAAAACTCTGACTTTCCCAGAGGCCAAGTATTTTTTGTCTGGATTAACTTCCTTTAAACATGACCTAGTATTAATACTGAATTGTGTATTAAATTCCACATAATTTTTTCTCGTGTAAGTTGAGTAGAATGTGGTCAGAAATTCATACAAATATTTTCAGTTATTGCTCAATCTGATGTCCTTTTTCTTTCTCTCTACCTCCCTTAGAACTCCATCAATTAACCTGTCAGGATTGAAAAGAATTTCTGCTGAGTCTTGTAATAATTAGATACGAGATTCAACGATCCTAAACAGGTTCCAACTTTGAAAATAAAGGCCGAGTCACTGAGCTTTGCATGATGCAAGATTCACAGGCAAACGACAGAAACTTCCATTCTTGGAAACACAGTTATATCAGGATGTGCGAGCGCAGCTGTGAGTTTCAGAGTTTGCACATCTGGGTTTCCCCACTCTCCTCCCGTGTCCTTGCCTATCATTTTTTTCCCCTCAGGAAAATTTGATTAATTAATTTTTTTGCTCTAAATGAAATCTTTTGAAATGAATAGAAACTAATCCTGGTTGCACGAGGGAGGGAGGGGAAGAAGAAGCAATTGTCCAGCTGCTCGTTTCCCTTATCACTGGTAAAGAATTTACTTGACTTTTTCCCGCCTGCACGTCTGTGTTATTTGCTTCTGCTTGCTGTCTGCACAGTGTGCTTTGGCTGGTGACATCTTACACAAGGTGTGGAAATTCACTGCCAGGACTGAGAGGGGACAGCTGTACACTGTTTTCCTGTGGTCCCTGTTCAGACTGCAGAAGACAGAGATGCCGGCAGTGGAACTGGCCACCCTGGAGCCGTGAACGGCAGCCTTTGTTACCTTGAAGGAAAGGGGAAAAGTAATTGAAGAGGTCTTAAGCTTGCTTAATTGGTATCTATATGTCATCACTCATTTGAGACTTAAAAGTAATTAAAGCTGCTTAACTAACCCAATTGATACATTGTGTACCCAAATTCACTAAACCAAAAAAAATATATATATATACTACCACACAACAAGTAAAGTTACTTAGGATCTTTATGCCTTAGACCGGTGAACTAGAAGAAAGGCCTGTGAACTGGGGTAAAACCTCAAACCTTAACTATACAGAAAAGCTGAATTGCACCCGGTTAGACCTATAATCACCAGTGAAGGGGTCTTTACCTGGGTCACCATTCCAGTGCCAGAGCTGTGATGACAAGTGGGACAGATGCGTGAGGGGAGGTCTACACACCATCTCCGTGGCCCATATTTGGGTCTTGCATTTTTACAGGTTCTCCCATTGACTCTTCCGAGTTGCCCGATAAATACCTTTAAGAAAACAGTGATCAGTCCTGAGCTGCCTGGATGGCCCTAAAATGCCAAGGAAGAGGGGTAGAGAGTTCGGGCCGGGGCTTTGGCCTGGGCCACGGCACTCACGGTGCACGCAGGCATCCTGAGACTGGCTGAACCAATGGCCCTGCCCTTGTAGGTCTTCAGTGCCAAAATCAATGGAGTTGACTTCTTTTTCTCGCTGACACTCCACTCTTACTTAGGACTTCCTGGTGGAAATGACACATTCCACTCTCCTAAAATGCTGGTCTGCAAATAAGTCACTGGTAAAGCAGCCCTTTACTTTAAAAAGGTCAACTTTAAAGTTTATAACATGGTTTTACATTGTCATTCATGCAATAACCTTTATTAACACCTGTGCACCAGACACTGAAACACACCTTGAATTTAAAGATGAATAAGATCACCCCTGGCTGGTATGGCTCATTCTGTTGGGTGTAGTCCCACAAAGCAAAAGTTCACAGGTTCAATTCAGGGTCAGGGCACATACCTGGGTTGCGAGTTCAGTCCCTTGTTGGGGGACATACAAGAGGCAACCGATCAGTGTTTCTCTCTCTCATCGATGTTTTTCTCCTAGTCTTTCTCCCCATTTCCCACCTCTCTAAAAATAAATAAATAAAATATTTTTTAAAAATGAGTAAGATCAGGCACTTGTCCTCTTGGGGGTCATTGCTATTGGACTGATTGACCACGATGTGACTATGTGACAAGCACTAAGTGCTTTACACGCACCATTGAATTTAGTCTTAAATATTCATGATGTTGGTACTATTCATGTCATTCTCATTTAGCAGACGGAGGCTTAGAGAGGCTAAGCGACTTGTTCACGGTCCCTCCAAATGCTAGCGACCCAATTTGTCTACATGTCTAGCACTAGACCCGCCACATTCCTTCTCCTGAAATAGGTGCAGTAGTGGGAAAGTTTCGTCGAGCTCACAGAGCATCAGCATGCGCAGTGTTAACCACACCAGCTGTGTTCCATTCTTCAAACTGCCCCCCCCCGACCCCCGGCACCTGCTTTGGCCAGGCCCACTCTCCTCCGCCGTCTCCACCTAGACTTGCCCAGCCCCACGTGACACTGGGTCCACTTGTTATGCTCCCCTCTGTATTTTTCCTTGATAGCCCTTCCTGTCACTGGTTATTCACAATATTTGTTTCATCTCAGTCTCCCTGTTGTAAGTCCCTCAAGGACAGACACCACTTCTGTGTCATTCACTGTTAATGTGCCCAGAGCTTGGCTCCATGCCCAACAGACACACAAATCAATTCGATTAATGTTCGCGTTCATGGATGGACTTAGAAGTACCTAAAAGACCGTTAAGACCCAAAGTCAACTCTGGAGAAAATGTACATGCAGATGCACTGTAAGGGTTTACTATTGTGTGACTTTCCCTATCTCAGCCCTCCACTCCCCACCCCACACAGGCAGGAGAAACCCCCGCGGGGAAACAGCTCTTGGGGAGGGAGAGGCCAGTGAGGTGCTTTCACAGCATATGCAGGGCCCAGGCATGACAAATCCCACCCACCCCACAAAGGGGCCCCTGCAATCCAGAAAGGGGGCCACCGAAGTTGCAAAGCCCTCTGCAAAGGGGAGAGCAAGAAGCATTAATACGTGAGCCACCACTGGAAAAAAAACCCAAGACAACCTCTGAGTGGCAGTTCCACTCAGTACTGCCTGGATGGGGCTTTGTACATGCAAGAACTCATGCCAGGAAAGCGGGGAGCTCTGATGGGGGTGAGGGATCACTGGGCAGCGGAAGGACCCCGAGGGGCCGCCATCTCCGTGTGCATAGTTATTTGGGAAATGGGCCTCTCCACGCTTCTGCATCCAGTAAGTGGACACCATCATGGGAATATAATGCTGAAAACCTGTCCAGGAATCTAGTTCAGGAATTCACGTAGGTGTTTTCAAAAGTCTTACGTACTATTAAAAACGAAGAAGCTTTCAACGCCTCTTCCTTTCTTGGGATTTCGTGACGGGGTGACACGTGACTATCTGTATTCCACTGCCCTCCCCCAGGTGGCCTCCCTCGGTTGTCCTGTTCCTGCAAAGGGAGGGCAGTGCAGAGAAGAATCTGGACGCACACGCAGGTGGTCGGTCCTCTTTTTCTCCGACCGGCATCGCTCCTCTCAGAGGGTGGGCAGTAAGTTGTACTGGGTTGTTATAGAGACGCTCCAAGTTCCTTTCCTGGTTGTTGAATTTCTATCTCAACGTCTCACATAGCTAATCATTTGAAACCCCTGTGAATTGTTTCCTCTGAAAATTAGGGCTGTGTGTTACCGACAATCCCACTAGAGGGCGCCAAAGGGCCACGTCGGAGGGAAGGCAAAATTTTTTTGTGCGTGCTCTGGCCAGCCCTGCGGGCTGTGAAGTGTGCACAGAGCCCCCTTGCTCTGTCGCTGACACCAGAGGTCTGTCCTCTGCCACCCAAAGTATCAGTCATTGCAGTGGGTTCAGTGGTGGCTCCCAACAGGACGTGTTCGTGTAAATGTAGCCTTACTGGGAAAAGAGATGAGCTACTGTGGATTATTGGAGCAGGCCCTAAATCTGATGACAGACGTCCTTAAAGGCAGAGAGATTTGTCACAGACAGAAGAGGCGACAGTCCTGGCGAAGGCAGAGGCAGAGACTGGAGTGAGGCAACCACGAGCCAGCAAAAGCCTGGAGCCACCAGCAGCCCCTGAGGCAGAAGGAATCTCCCCTAGGGCCTCTGGGGGCAGAATTGAAAGAGGGTAGATTCCTGTCGTGGGAAGCCACCCAGGTAGTGGTACTTTTTAACAATAGGCCTTGAAAATGAACACAGTCACCGTACACCGTGCATTCTCAGTGAGGGTAAGACAGCCCCGAGGGGCAGAAAATTGGTTCTTGGCTGAGGGGAAGTTTAGGAAACAGTCTTAGACAGGACAAGGACCACAGCACATACGCAGACACACAATATATGTGGGGCATTAAATCTGCATTATGGGGAGCAGAGAGGGAAAGGAGGACTGGGGGTCCTGGGAGCCCGCCCATGGTCCGAGCAGACCTGTGCCCCCCGCGGACACACCTGAAGCACCCCGCCGGTCCCCAGGCGCGCTCTCCCCCAGAGGAATTCTCCTAAACCCCCGTTTCTCCATCCGGTTGTATCCAAGGGTGGCTTTGGCATTTTGGTGACATTTTCTGACCTCTCTTGCTTTGCGGGATCCGCCCAGCCGGCCAGCCCTCCAACCTGGCTCTGCTCCTGCTGGACGAGAACAGAAACCGTCTCCCCGAGTCAGACACAGGAAGCCGGGTCAGCCCCAGGGTCCGCCACCGCCGCGGCTGCGGAGGGGGAGCGCGGGGGGGGGGGGGCGCCCAGAAAGGAAGCGGCTGGGTGTCCTGAGCCCAGCGGCCCCCGCGGCTCTGCCTGCGCCCAGAAAAGGGCGCTGCAAGGGCGGGGGAGCCACGCCTGAGCCCCGGGGTCTTCGGGATATGAAAGCTGCGGTGTGTTAGCCAGCCCTGAGCTAGAGAACAGCTCTCTAGTTCTTTTTTATTCTCAATAATTATCTTTTAATTGGAGGTACTTTTAAAGCTCGGCTTTATTGGGGTATAATGGGCACATCCATTCTAAGATATTTAAAGTGTACATCGTGGCGATTTGATATATGCGAAGAGTGTGAAAGGGTTGCTCCCGTCTAGTTAATCAGCGCCCATCACCTCACAAATTTATCTTTTTTATTTTTTTATTATTTTTAGTTTTGGTGAGCACATTTAAGTTCTACTCGGTTAGCACATTCATTACCCCTTCCGTTGTAATCACATAAAGAGAGGTTAAGAGCTACCCTAGACCGTTCTTGCAGGCAAACGAGTAGATGAGTGGGAAGGAAAAAAAAAACAGTATTTCCAAGGATTTTTTTTAACAATCTAGATACTCTAAAATCAAGAGGAAACTGTTAAGACTGAAAATATTTCTGAAGTAGTGGAGAACGAGCTAAGATTGTCACTGGAAGGCGACGTAGGTTCACTCATTAAACCCCACGTCCCATGTCCCGTGTCCCGTGTCCCGTGTCCCGTGTCCCGTGGTGAGTGAGCGCCACAGCCCGGGTCTAACAGAAGCTTGCAGGGTCCCCCGCTCCTGGGGGGACCCACGGGGCCTGGACGCCTCGGGTCTCAAGACTACAAACCCCGGGAAATCTCTGACAGTCCCCTCTTCCTCCTGCCACCGGCCTCCCAACTTCGCTCCCCCTTGGCGTGCACAGGGCATGGTCTAAGCCAGTCGCTGCGACTCCGTGTCCCCTTGACAATGGAGCTGGCAGAAAGCAGTGTTTGTGCGTCTCCACTTCTGTTTTCATTGGTGGCATCCCGAGGAAGCATTTAGATGTTTTTTTCCCTGATCACCCCCTCTCCATACTCATGAAATTTTAATACCAGATAGACAGAGTGTCTGTTTCAGTACTTTATGTGTGTTTGTGCTTTATGAGTTGAAAGAGAACTATTTCTCTGCCCCTGCAAAGAACCCATCTCCGCCCCTTCAGCGGTGGTACGGTCTGCTCCCCGGCGAGAGTGTACGGGCTGCAGGGCTGCGGACAGTAGCGGAGCAGGAATCAGTGAGGTGCCTGTCAGCAAGGACTGGCTGAATAAGCTGTGTGACACTCGGCAAGCATGACAGATACCATGTAGCCACACACAAGAACTGGCTCGTCTTCCAGCTGGAACGGGCTCCCGTTGGAAGCCGGTCCACTGTCTTTACAAAGGGCCTCTCTGTGTGCTCACATAACAGCCCCTGCTGGTGCCCCAAACCCTTAGGGATGACCAAACGGTAGTATAACATTTTCAAAAGACAATTTTTATCAAGTCCGCTATTGGTTGTCATTTTTGAGCTCTAGGAAGAAAGAGCTAGTTTTATATTTAGCAACTTAGAAGCTTTCCATTCTTTTAATGCTTGAGAAAACTTGATCAAATTTCCAAATTAGAGCAGAATTAAATGGAAAGGTAATACTTTCTATTTAAGATTTATTCTGGAAATAGTGAAAAACAAGTTTATCATTAGGGTGTGGGGTAGGTCTCAGAATCACACAGCTCTCACTCCTAGCTAATTAAAGTCGTTAGCCCAGCTTTTGGAGAGAGGTAGCACTTTCCCTCACTCTTTATAAAG
Source organism: Phyllostomus hastatus (assembly GCF_019186645.2). Taxonomy (NCBI): domain Eukaryota; kingdom Metazoa; phylum Chordata; class Mammalia; order Chiroptera; family Phyllostomidae; genus Phyllostomus; species Phyllostomus hastatus. Next base: position 56,211,280 of record NW_025334033.1, on the reverse strand, counting down.
ATTCAAATCTCTAGGCCCACCCCTTGCCCAGGGGAAGGCAGGGCACCTGATTAACAGCCTCATTAAGACTGTGTGGGTTGGAAGAGAAGGAGAAAGGGATTTGGGGCAGACAAAATCAATAGATTCCATTACAAACACAATATTTGTCTTGTACTCTTAAATGGCTTTTTTTAAGGTAATCAACAACATTCATTCAAGTGCCCAGTGTGTCCACAGCTTTCAATTGGGGTCTCGAGGCTTTCTCTCTGGAGCAGCCGACAGCCTAGCTAGAGAACAGACACACTAACACACCCCCGAGTAAATTTAGAAACTGCGATATGACCAAAGACAATTACACATGCTTTAAAAAAAGATATCCTCACCCCCATGCTCACTGCAACCTTATTTACCATAGCCAACACATGGAAGCACCCTAAATATTCATCGGCGGGTGAACAGATTGAGAAAATGTAATACACACACACACACACACACACACACACACACACACACACACACACACACTGGAATATTACTCAGCCATACAAAAAAAGAATGAAATCTTGCAATTTGCAACAACACTGGATGGACCTGAGGGTATCATCCTAAGTGAAATAAGTCAGAGAAAGACAAGCACTTTATGACCTTACTTATATGTGGAATCTAGAACAAACAACAACAACAACGAAAGCTGAGCTCATAGATACAAACAGATTGGTGGTTGCTGGAGGCAAGGGGTGGGGTGGGGTGGGATTGGGTGAAACGGGTGAAGGGAATCAAAAGGTGAAACTTTCTGATTCTAAAAGAAGTAAGTCAGGTGGAGATAATGCACAGTGTGGTGAGTATAGTTAATAATACTGTATCGCATATTTGAAAGTTGCCAATACAGTAAATCTTACAAGTTTTCATCACAAGAAAAAATTATTTTGCAGCTATGTATGATGACAGCCGTTACCTAGACATATTGTGATGCTCATTTTGAAATACATACAAATATCAGATCATTGCATTGTTTACCTAAAACTAATATAACTAACATGTTAATTATATCTTAACTTTAAAAAAAGACATCTGAAGCAGAACCTGTCACTACGATGTTTGTGTCTGTCCTTCTGATAATCTAAGATGGAAGAATTACTGCAGTGATCTCCAACCTTTCCCAGTATAAGGAGTCAATTTTTTTAATTTCAAGGATTCCTATGTAGTAATTGTCCCACAAATGCGTTCACCAGCGGCTTGCAATAACCTGCATGTCCACCAGGGGACACTAGCGAACATGTTTTTAACCACCAGTCTACAGAACAGCACGCCATTTAGATTAGATTGATGATGTGTCTTTCAATAATTCACCTAATTTGTTGGCAGATCTCCCTGAACCACTAATATAAGGATGAGCTTTCAATAACTGTCTCAGAGAGATCTGTGTGATGAAAGAAAAGCACAGGCTCTAGAATCTGAAGATGGGACTCCAGTTCTGCCTCTGTTGTCTGGGGGGGTCTTGGGCAAGCATCAGCCTAAAGTCAAAGCAACGGACATCATAATGACCCATCCCCGGCCGTCCTCAAAGACTTGTTCTGAAGAGAAAATATCTTCAACTGGAATTATCATTCAGTTTAGTCCTCTGCAAAAGTCTCGCCCCTCTCTCCATATGCTTCTTTGGGAGGAGTTAGCAATGCTGGAGGTTAAGTGCTTCTTCGGAGACAAGTAGATTGTAGCTGCTCCACAGCTGTGTGTTCCTCATCCCCTCTAAAGATCTCCCGAGTCACATAAAAGGTCTGGATTTGCACTGTCCCACACGATACCATTTGCCCCGTGTGCCTACTCAGTACTTAGTGGCTAGTCAAAGGGATGTAAAAGTCACACTAACTTTCGAAGACATACAATATTTCATTCATAATTTTCATTTGATGATGTATTGAGATATTTTTGAACTATCGGGTTAAATAAAATATATTATTAAAATGAATATGGCGACTGAAAATTTTAAATGATGTCTGTGACTCACATTGTATTTCCATTGAATAGTACCGGTCTTGACTAAGTAGGTTTTCAGTCTCTGGGCCGCCCTCAGGTTGCATGATTCATGTATGAATGAGCACTCTTAGGGGGAAAGAACTTCCAGGTGAGCCCGGGGCTTAGTGCTGACACTCCTTGGAAATGAACAATCCTGCAGAAACACCTACAGAAACACCCACATGGGCACCTGTACGACACGCATATGTTTGTAGTATTGTTCACAGCAGGAAGAAGCTGGAAATAAGCTAAATGTTCAACAGTTGGAGACTGGCTAACAAACAGTGATGCATCCTTCTCTCAGACAAGTGCGACTGCTGAGATCCCCTTGAGTTGTTGGACACATAAAAAGAATACAATGTGTCAATTATGTCTCAATTTTTTTAAGTAAAAAAAAAAGTTTTAAGCCACTGAGTTATTCAGAATACAATTTCATAAAAACATCCCAGGCCTTTCTCTGAGAAATTCTGATTCAGCAGGACTGGGGTGAGTCTTTATGTTTAAGAAGTGGCCCCAAGAGATTCTGATTTCCAGCCAAGTTTGAAGCACTCCAGAATAATGTGTAAGTGTACGCCCAGTACACGGAAAAGACACCCAGCACGGTGTTCGGAACAGTATCCCGTGATGGCGTTTGCTCGTAAATCAATACCACATGTGTGTGTGGGTAGACACAGCTATGTGCAGAAGACTTGTAAGGATGTGAGCCCAGTGGCTACCTGTGGTTGCCTCTGGGAAGTGTAAGGGGAAGAGGAAGGGCCTCTGCTTTTTACTTACATACTTCAATGTCTGTTTATTTATACATCATTTAAAGGGAAGAGGAGAACTTGTGATTCCATCCGTTCCCGAGTGTTGAGAGGGAGGAGAGGAATAAGGCTGCCAGGGGAGCTCCCAGCCCAAGGGGTTCCCATGGCGGAGCAGGGCTGGGGGCAGCTCCTTCCCAGAAGCCCCACCCTGGCTCGGCCCTGGCCCTGCTGCCCCAACACACGAGGGTGCCCGAAGCCCATTTGACTACATGACGTGGGAAGAGGCCTTTCCAGATCGCAGCTTGGCCCCCACAGAGCCAGAGTGGTGAGGTCACCCAGCACAGCTGCGAACTATTTCAAGGAAACAGGTGGTGGCTCTGGCCTCTTCCAAGGTCTCTTCCCAGGGGACCTCAAAGCCCAGCCATAGATGCCTCTGTCGTGGGGAAAGGGGAGACCATGGTGACTCCATGTCCTCAGGAGCCTGCAGACATGGCTTCCTGTCAGAAGGGCAGCCTCAGTCCTGGTGGCATACTCCGTCATGGGGAGCTGTAAAAGTCTTGCGCAGAGGAACAGAGCGGAGGCCGCACACTGGGTCTATGAAATTAGAACCTCTAGGTGGGGCTGAGGTGTCAGCAATCTGAAAGTTTTTAGGGGATTCCAGTGAGGAGCCAAGGTCAAGACCACTGGTGTTACCCTTGCAGCTGAAGTCCCTAGAGCTGCAGCATCCCCTGGAACTTTGTTAGAAATGCAGAGTCTCAGGTCCCACCCAGGATCTATTGAATCAGACTCTGCATTTCCACAAGATCGCAGGGCTTGGAAGCACTGCTGTACCAGGGGCTGGTTGATAAACATACGGGCGCTGGGAGCTTGCAAAAAGGGCAGAATGCTAGTGAAGCCCCTGACTGCCGTGTGCTCCTGAGAGACCCCTTAACCTCTCTGAGCCTCATGTATCACTGGTATATAAGGAAAACAATAAATACACCTCTTGGATTGCTGTGATGGTTGAGCTGGGTGATGCCTGTGAAGTGCCTGGTCCCTAGCAATCAGTAAACATGAGCTCCTGGTTTGTTGGAAGCAGGCTGTTTTTCATCCTGAAACAACCTGCTCAGTGGGCCAGCCAGCAGTGAGCATGTGTGGGCCGTGCTGCTGGTCCAGCTCATCCCCCAGCTCATCCCCCAGCCCATCAGCATCCAGTGTCTTTTCTCTCCAGGGGCTCAGGCGTGGGGACCAGAAAGTCCTGGCTCCGTCCAGATGGTCTCTGATTCCAGAGTTGTTTTTCCTGTCGAAATCATGTGATTGCTCCATCGTTAGGAAAAGAAAAACAATAAAAGGGAGTAGGTTCTCGTGATTGCTGTGGGAGCTGCAAATGTGGAGCGGTTTCTGTGCCAGCTGGAGAGAAGAGGGGCCCGGGGAGGGGCTTGGCGGAGTCCCCTCCCGTCTGGGTGTCGGGATTGCTGATGAACCTCAGGCTGAGGGCCTGAGAAGCCGTGTGAAGGCCTCCCTGTGGGTTTGGGGACTGGGATGCGCATAAGGACAAGCAGTGGACAACGTGAAGCAATGCTGTGCCTTCGGGACAGCACAGCTTCCTCCAACAAGGGTACTGTTGTCTTCTCAAACCCCTTTTCACTCACTTCACCATGAATTGGGCATTTTCTAAGTGCCAGGCCTCGTACTGTTTGTCTTATGTAATCATCAAAGTGAGCCCTTGAGGCTGGTATTACCCTCGCTTTGCAGGTGATAAAATAGGCTGAGTTATTTGGTTCGAAGGCCAAACAGCTGTTGAATGACAGAACTGGGATTCGGACAGAGGTCCGAATCTGTCTCAGATCCACGGCCCATGCCCACGGTGGGTCCCTCTCATACCTTCTCCCCCTGCCAGGGGGATGCGGCCATGGGGGCTGCAGCCCCTTCTAGTTAAAGATTGGATGGTTATTCTTTGTGTTTTTTCCCTCCTAGTGGTGAGAGACCCCTCTCCCTAAATCCTCCACCAGCCTCCTCATCCCCTACAAGGAGGACACCAGCCCCACCACGAACTCCAGTTCTGTGTTTGTCTGCAAACTTCGAGAGTTTAAAATCTCCCCCCTCGTTTTCCATCAGCTTTCCATCAAAGGCGCATTTGCTGAGGGTGTCAGGGAATACACGGATGAGGAGAAAGGAGTGGAGTCCTGTTTGAAGGACAGGAGTAGGAGCAAAGGAAGCCTGGCCCGCGGCAGTGGAGAACATGTGTGGTTTTACGGGTCAAAACCGGGGGATTTCAGGCCAAGGGAACATCACAGGTCAGGGCACAAAGACCGTTCTCTGCGCCCTTTTATGTTTCTTCCGATGCGGGCCCCTCCTAATAAAAGCCAACTGGAATTTTTAAGAACAAATTTTATCTTTGTTGTTAAATGAATTCAAAACAATTACATTACTAGTCCTTAACAATTCTTTACGTGCCAGGAGCTGTCCCACACCCTTGCTGTGCAGGAGCTCACTCGCCTTCACAAGAACCGGGTTTGGAGGGGAAGAGGCTGAGGCACAGGGAGGCCACGTCGCTTGCTGAGGGTCTTACGACCACTGCTGACGGGACCAGGACTCAAACCCAGGCCTCCCGACTCCCGAGTCTGCCCTTCCCCACCTGCCATGGCGTCTCTCAAAAGCCAGGAACTCTAACACATCGCTCTACCCCCTGGCAATCTCACCTGGAAACTGTTTTCTCATCACTTATTTCTAGAGCTGAGAGGGGCTGAGACCCAGGAGACCTGTGGCTCTGCTACAAATATCTGTGCAGTAAACTAATAATAACAGAGTTATTTATCAAGTACCTGCTGTGTGCCAGGTGCAGAGCTGCGTCCACAGGCATCGCCTCATCTGTTGCCCACCAAATCCTCTGAAGTAGGTGTGTTATGATCCCCACTCTGTAAGCGAGGAACTGGGGCTCGGAGCCCGGCCCGGGTCACGCAGTGAGGGGCTGGCAGAGCTGGTGTCCCCTCCCGGACCCCTGAAACTGTTGTTCTCCCCCTGCAATAACACTCCTCTGGGGCCTCTTTGTCTTGGGATGTCATTTCACTTTCCTCTTCTTGAGTTTTCTTTTCTGTCAAATGGGACTAATAAAAACAACTGATTCCTGTGTGTAGATTACAAAGGAGCCTCAGGTGCATGATCTCATTGGAATCCCACATCTTCCAACCTGGTCTTCTCTAGCTCCTCAGCGCCGCATCCCTAGGATGTGATCTCTTTCACCAGTGAGGACAGGAGGGACCAGAAGAGTGGTCTCAGTCACTCAGGGATGTCCATCCCTCATCTGCACGGCTGACGACCGACCCCAGAGAGCCTGATGTCACTGCATCTGTGTGTGGAAAGAAAGGAAGGACGTCAGCCAGAAGAGCCTACAGACACTGTGGAGCTAAGGGCTGGAAAGCCCTGGGAGTGAGTGAGCACCTGTGGTGGGCTGGGGTGACAGCCTCGAAGACCAGCACAGAGCAAAGAATTTCTGCCAGGGCATGTCAGCGGCTCCTTGCTCTGTGCTTTCTGCGAACCTCCCGACACATCTAAGTCACATTCGGTAGGAAGACTTGTGAGCCTCCTCACGAGGCTCTAAGCAGCTCAGTGACCCTGTCTGTTGTTGTTGTTTTTTTTAACCTACAAAATTGTCTGGCACAAAATATTCGTTTTAGAACAAATGAATCTTGCTGTGGGGCACCACATTACAGGAAAACACATAGAAAGTCATTACATTCTACCCGTTCAAGTTCAATGAAAGTTCAGCTCCTGGGAGGGAAAGATCAACATGAATTGGAAGGTGTACTAAAGGACTTAAGGACATTGAAAGGCCTGAGCTGGAAACCGGAAAGCTAAATAAAGGTTCAGCATCACTTCAGCATCGTCCCGGCAAGATTTCCCACTAGGAAGCGCATAGATGATGTGTGAGAGGGGAAATTTGGAGGGGAGCGGGGAAGGAGCCAGGTCCTTGCAGGGAATTTCTCCTGTTTCTTCTTTTCAGCCTTGTCAAGACCAACCCTTTGGAATTTGGCCGACATTGTCTGCACTCCTTTTTCTTCCCAGAATTCCACAAAGTGCTTGGTCCATAAATATTTGTGGAACGGGAACACTTTGCCATAAAGACAAAACTAAAAACATTGCAGTTGACTGAAGTTCATGGAGTTCATAGAAAGGAAAAGGGTGGGAGCCATGAGGTCGTATTGAAGGATTTCTAGTGGATTTACGCTTGAACTGGGCAGTGGGCCATAAAGGCATAGACCGCCCCGTTCGCATGTCCTCCAGTATTTTTCCAGGCTGCCAGTGAAGATGGCTCTAGTCCTTTAACCCAGCCAAAGCTACACACTGCAGGGAGCACAGTCAGTGGTCACATGTCATGATTTAAATGTAAGTACAATTGAAAATTCAGTTCTTCAGTTGCACTAACTGCATTTTGAGTGTTTAATAGTCACATGTGCCTAGTGGCTTCCTTAGGGAATAGCTCAGGTAAAGAGCATTTCCATCAGCATAGACTCTCCTGTGGGACAATACAAATCTAAGGAGTAAATCCCTCTGGGTTGCTGAAGGTGGGAGTGCGAGCAGGAACAGGGCAACTTTTGGTTTTTGGAGGTTTTTCTGTTCCTCCACACTTTCATACTTTTAGCTACTACGCTTTAGGATTTCACTAATGTGTCCCTCTTCAGTGATGGTTTCCTCACTCTCAGAATACAGGCTCTGTGCAACATTTAAAACAATTCAGTGGTTTGTTTTCTTAACTGTTCACAGAGTTGTGTAACCATAACCACAGGCTAATACCACAACATTTTCATCGCTCCAAAAGGAGACTCCATATCCATTAAACCAGTCCCTGCCTGCTTTCTCCACACCCACCCCCTGACAACCACCAATCTGCTTTCTGCCTTTAAGTACTTAGCTATTGTGGATGTTTCATCTAAATGGAATCACACTATGTGTGGCCTTTTGTGTCTGGTTTCTTTCACTTCGCATAATGTTCCCAAGGTTCATCCATACTGTAGTATGCATCAGTATTCATTGCTTTTTGTGGTTGACTAATATTCCATTGTGTGGCTGTACGACATGTTATTTGTCCATTCTTCAGTGGATGGACTTCGAGTTGTTTGCCTTTTTCAACTATTCTGAATGACGCTGCTGTGAACACTTGTGTGTAAGTTTGTGTGGGGGCAAACGCTTTTAATTCTACTGGACATATAGCTAGGAGAGGAATGATTGGGTCATATGGTATCTCTATGTTTAACTGAGGGACTGTCACTTTTTTTCTAAATCAACTGCACAATTTCATCTTGTATACATTTAAGAGAGAGCTTATCAAGGTAGAACAACACACCTTCTAACCAGAGCTTATTTTTCTCCTTACCTGACAGAGCCTAGCATACAGAAACTACCCATTCACTGTTGGATTGGATGGATGGATAATCGCTTTGACCCACACCAAATGTCCATCCGGCCTGGAACCAGAGGATGCCCTGTTGACCAGGGTAGGAGTTTGGCCCAGTCCTGTTAGGGATTTCAGTCAATCAGTTCAAGTTTAACTGGATACCTATGCATTTTAATTACTAGGCCAGGCATGGGGGAGAATTAATGGGAGTGACAGCCATGTAAGCTGATCACTAGAATACTGTTACTTAGTTCCATCATGAGGATATTACATGGGCAAGGGGATCACTGCCCTTACCTGGGAGAGTTAGTGCAAGCCTTGCAGAGGATGGGATAACTTAGTTGAGTCTTGAGTGCTAAGTAGGAGTGGCCAGAGAAGACATGTGTTGCAGGAGACAGAAGGGAGCAAAGCCCTACTGAGTGAGACAGGGGACAGATGGATACATTAACAGTGCCTGTCCACAAGATTCCAGAGTGGATGTGGGGATCCAGATTCTTTTTTCACTTCTCATCCTTCCAGAGGGCTGAGTTTAGTGTGATGTGACCAGGGTTGATCCGTTTAAGAAATCATCTTGTGTCAGCCTAGTTCTCTGGCTAAAATAGCCTTTCTTCTTTGGAGTGATAAAGTAACCAATCTTTTTCTTTTCTTTTTTTTAAAGATTTTACTTATTTACTTTTAGAGAGAGGGGAAGGGAGTGAGAAAGAGAGGGATAGAAGCATGTGAGAGATACATTGATTGGTTGCCTCTCACACTTCTCCAGTTGGGGACCTGGCCCACAACCGAGGCATGTGCCCTGAGTGAGAATCAAACAAACGACATTTGTATTCGCAGACCAGCACTCAATCCACTGAACCACACCAGCCAGAGCAGAATGGCCAATCTTAATGGAACTTATGCATTGGCAAAAGCCACAACTACAGAAAGTGAGTGAGTGGAATAATGGATGGATGTCTCCATGTGCTTCTGATGTTAGCAGAGGGATACTAGTGAAAGAACCATCCTCACACAGTCTGTGTGCTCTGCTGTTCCCACCAGCTCATGCTCCACCACGGCCCCGTCCATCTTTTCAATAAAAAAATTAATCAATAGCTTGTCCATTGATATAAACTGGAGAAAACTGAGCTAATTTCCTTCTAGGGTCTTGGGCTCTGCACAGTAAATGACTTCAGGTCAATGACTCTATGACAGAGATTTTCAACCTTTTTCATCTCACGGCACACATAAACTAATTATTAGTACTAACATTCTGCGGCACACCAAAAAATATATTTTTTGCCAATCTGACACAAATAATGGGTATAACTTTCATTCATTCATACCAGACAGCTATTGTTGGGTTGGCTGTTCTTTTTTTTTTATTTTATTTTTAGTGTGACAATCTCAGGGAAATGAGGTCAGTGCCCCTGACTAAATCGTCAGGTATTGCATGTTTTAAAAATTCTTGCAGCACATCAGTTGCAAATCACAGGTCTAAAGCAATATCAGTCTGTTCAGAGTGGGTCAAGCTGGTTTGTCACTGGGGTCTTGACTTCTCTACCAAGCTCAATTTCTCACAAACAGGTTCTATCGACATAGACAGCAACACAAGAGGATAGAGTTAGGAGGGACTACCTACAGGAAAATGGTTACATACTCACAACCCAGGTCAAATATAAACTATGCTATTAATTTCTACTCATAGTCTATGTAGGTGTTAAGTGGGGATCCTTTTATGGTGGTGGGACAAAGTCCTGGTGGCATCCTGATTTATAGTGGTTGTTTTTACTTAGAAAGTTTCAATGCAGGTGGGAGAAAATGGCGGGAGGACTGAAGAATATGGAAGAAGAAATGGCAGCTGTGAACAATTTTAATTCCCGATACTCTTTCTCCACTCTAATTTGAACCTCTTTACTGCAACACTGTGCCTTCCAGATGAAAGTTTCTCCATTCTCAGAACTGATGTTGCTCGTCCATACTTTCTACGGGACATACTGACGTCCTCATGGCAGCTGTTTCCTGTATTTGTGAATTAATATTTGTGAAGCACTTAGAAAAGTGCCCAGCAAATAACATGCACCATGGAAACGTTAGGGTTATTATTATTACTATCATCATCATTCAGCTTCACCTGAGTCCACATCCAATTTAGAACCCATTGTTTACAGGACACTACCCTGCGCGTCCTACGCCCTTTTTATAGTCAAAGTATCAAAATGAACAGGTAGTCAAAACCCCAGGTAGGAGTGAGACTGAGGCTAGAGAAGCACTGATAGCCACTCTCTACCATTGGCAATGGGTATGGGAGAGACTCCAAGGCGATCCCCACTCCCCACCACCGCTGTGCTACTCGAAGGTATGCTTTTCACTCCTCCCAGGTATCTGGACAGCGGGGCCAGCCTGCGCAAAGGGGTTCAGGGTCTGGATCCTGGCCCGGAGGTGCAGCCTGTGCGAGGCTGCTGCGCCAGGGCACAGGGAGTAGATCCCGGCGCGGGGAGCACCCCACCCGGCTCAGGGCCGCCCAATCAGGGCGCAACTTGGGGGCGCGCTTCAGCCAATCAGGAGCGGTGGGAGCGTCCTGTGTGGCGAGCCAGCCGCGGCACAGCGATCTGGAGCGAGCGCGGCGAAAAGCAGCGCGGCCCGGAGGGGATCCCCGATCTGCCCAGCGGGCTCCTCCGCGGCGACCTTCCGGCAGAAACTCGGGACCTTGCGGGAGGCGTCACTGGTAACCGCACCCCGCAGAGGGAGGGCCAGCGTGCTGGTGGGAGAGGGGCCCCGCAGGTGGAGCGGGCGGGGGGCCGGGCCAGCCGCGAGGTCCTAGCGCCGCAGCCACTGCACAAGCCCCTCGTGCGGAGCCCGCTTCTGCTTCGGTGGAGTCCCTGGGAGGCGCGACATTTCCCCACACCGTGGGCGTCCAGGAGTGGGAGGAAGGGAGGTAAATCGGTCTAAGGCGGGCAAGGGTATAAGAGGAAGACCCCTGCGGCCCCTGCACTCATCCGCAGGTACTGTTTACCAACGCGTGTCTTCTCCAAGATCTGGGTCCCCGGGACGTTTTTTGTTGTCCCAAGTCGGGAAACAACAAGTGACCCTGGGGACGATGCCTCCACCCCCCACCCCAAAGCCTGAAATCCCGGCCTTGGCTTTCCTCCCCACCTTTGGGGTGTTTGGAGGCAGGACCCCAGCCAGGATTCTCAGGCGCGCTGCCCGCTGGACAGCGCCCAGAGGCGTCCAGGGCTCGGCGGACCCCGGGTTTTGGATGGAGTTTCTTCCGCGCGTTGCCAAGCAATTTGCCGGACACCCGCCTCTGGCTGGGATGAAGAGTTGAAGATGAGAGTGTGTTTGTGAGTGAGTGAGTGAGTGAGTGTGTACAGTGTGTGTATCAGCCTTTACTAAAAGGAACTGCCTGAGGGCTTGAGTGAATCATTAACTGTGGTCTTGGACAGCTGCTGGCCTCTGCCTGTCTCTTCTTCTCCTAGGGCAGGTCCTGCAGGCTCTCTGAGCCTCGCTGTCCTGATCTGTAAGGCGGCAATAATGGTCGCACCCTCCCCATAGCGTTGTCTTGAAGATTAAATGAGGCAATGCCTGAGAAACACCGGGCACCGCGCTAAGTACTCAAGTATTGCTGGCTCTTATTATTTTCTATATACTGAGTGGATGGTCTTTGAAAGAGTCAATCGAAGTTGTCCAAACTGGCCCAGCGACCATTTGGAGCTCTGAATAGCTTTCTACACTTGAAGGGAAAACATGCTATTAATGTTACTGATGGTATCATTTAAAGGTAATGTATCCCTGGAGGGGGTAAAAACTTGCTCTATTGGAATGGTGAGAGATAAGTGGATTCCAACTACAGTCTTAGAAAACCTTTGTAACCCTTGGAAAAAATGGTATAAATGTTGCGTGAAGAGAATATCGTAGTATTTAGCTGAATGCTCGTCTTGCATGAGTATGGCTGATTGGGGGGGTGGGAATTGGAAGGTTCTTATACTTTCCACCCATCCCTTAAACAAACAAACAAGTAAAGGAGAGAGAGAGAGAGAATGAAAACAAAACCCGGCCACACAACAAAATGCCAGCAGCTCCTGGAAATCTAAATTGCAGTATTGCAGTTGCCACTTTAGGTGGTTTTTCACAGGCATGACCTGGGTGGTCTGGTTCAGTCCTTTGCCACTGTGTCATTTTCCTCCTCTTGTTTAACCTGAAGAGCAAAATATTTGGCACCATTCACTTTTCTTTTTTATTTTTAAGATTTTATTTATTTATTTTTAGAGAAAAGGGAAGGGAGGGAGAAAGAGAGGGAGAGAAACATCATTTGGCTGCCTCTCACACATCCCCAGCACCCCCAACTGGGGACCTGGCCTTCAACCCAGGCATGTGCCCTGACTGGGTTTCGAACTGGTGACCTCTCAGTTCATAGGCAGGCGCTCAGTCCACTGAGCCACACCAGCCAGGGCCATTTTTCTTTTTTTTTTAATACCTGAAATATCAGTATGTAGTGGGCTCCTTTGGAACTCTGAACCCTCTGCTACATAACCTCCTACCCTTTGACAAATCCAAAAGACCTTCCTTCCCAAAAGGTTCCTCAGGCCCTGGAAGTGGGAGTCTCCTTGTCTTATCTCACCACAGCTCGCCCATTGCTTGGGACCTGAGGAAAGGCACAAACTGCCCCAGTTCTCAAGGGTCTCCAGGGCCTTTGCCAGGAGCCTTAAGAATAAATACATCCACTTTGAGAAAGTGATTATCTTCTCAGGGGGTAGGAAGCCCACTTTCAGATGCAGATCTTTCAAGTGTCAAATTAATTCAGCAGCCCTTTCAGTTGTTAGGAAGACTTTTACTCCTCTACTGGAGTGGGAGGATCAGAAAGCTTACTGCTGGAGGAGGGAAGAAGGGAGGGAGAGATGGGGGACAGGGAAGTGATTGCTTATTTCTGAGCCAGATCTGCACCTGGTGAGAACTCTGTCTCTGTGGCTGATGGCTGTGATGGCTGGGAGACCTGGACAAGTTTGCTTTTCTGAGTCAAAGTCTCCCATTCTGTAAAGTGAGGACCTTTTTTTTAAAGAAGAGTTTGTTTTTATAAGAAACAAACTTGTTATTTGTTTGTTTTTATTTATTTTTAGAGAGGGGGGAAAGGATGTAGAAAGAGAGGAAGAGAAACAGTGATTGGTTTCCTCTCTCACACTCCCAACTGGGGACCTGGCCCACAACCCAGGCATGTGCCTTGACTGGGAATCAAACCAGGGACCTTTTGGTTCAGAGACCAGTGCTCAGTTCACTGAGCAACCCAGCCAGGGCTAAAGAGGAATTGTTTTAATTAATGGAAAACCCCAAGTGTAGTTCCAGGGACATTACAGGTCTGTAGCATCCAGAGGAGGTCCTAAAGGTAGGAGAGATCATTTAGACCTGGGAAAGAAAAGAAGACTTGATTGAGGGGATAACCCCTGAACTGAGTGTAGAATGATGAGCCAGGCTCTTGTGCAAACGGGGGAGGTGGGATGGGAAGGGAGGGTAGAGTTAGGGAGAGAAGACATTCCAAGCAGAGAGGTTATGGGAGATCAAAAATGCTCCAATGGTCAGTTTAGGCTGAACAACAGTCACCAAATCTCAGTGGCTTATGACAGCCAAAGTGTGTTTCTCATTTATGCCGCATGTCCAGTGTAGATCAGCTGTGGTTCTGCTTCTGATCTGTTTTCATCCTGGGACCCACAGAGACTTAACAAACAGCTTCTTTCTGGGATGATACCTCCCTTATGGGAAAGGGAAAAAAGAAAACATGACAGAACAAATACAGCACTTAGCGTCTGCTCAGAAGAAGCAGGCAGCGCTTCAGCTTTCTTGCTCTTGGCCAAAGTCAGTCACATGGCCACAGCTGAGGTCGGTGGTGTGGGAAAGTATAAACCTCCTGCAGACAGTAAGAGGAGGCCAAGTGGGAGGGAAAGTACGGGAGGAAAACAAAGCCAGGCCAGTGGCCTGGAGGCAGATGATGAAAGACCTGGGCTATTTGCTAGGGGATAGGGGCAGGGAGCAGCCACTGAAGGGTTTTAAGTTGCGTCTCAACATCATATTTTAAGGCAGAGTATTTCTAGTGGCAGTGTGGGGAGATGGAGATGGGCGGGACTAAAGGCAAAAGATGGTGACGACCTGAACTAATACAGCAGCCTCCAGTGGCTCTCACTGTCTGTCACGTGACCTGAGATCCCACTGCTAGAAAATGACTCAGTTGGCACTTGAGTGGCTTGTCTTGTTTACAAGTCCTCTCCTGAAATGCACATGCTCTCTCATCGTAGAGTCATTCTTTTATAATATTCTCTACTGCAGCAGTTCTCTAGCTTTAGCAAGCATCAGAATCACCCCAGGAGAAGCACAGATATTTGGGCCTCACCCCCAGAGTTTCTGAATCAGTGGGTCTGCTGTGGGCCTGGGGACTAGCATTTCTGAGATGTGCTCAAGTGATGCCGATGCCGCTGGTCCAGAGGCCACACTTTGAGGACTACAGAACTAAATGGATAAATTAAGGCATGGCGGAGGGAAAGACCTGAACAGAAGGGCCTAGTGGAAGGAGGGAAAGTCTGGAAGATCCTAGCATTCTGTGTAGCACCTTTGCTGAAGGCAGACTCCAGCCGTGAGCAGTGAGCAGTGGGGTAAGAGTGACAGTCTCTAGGAGTGTATTCCATTTCAAATGCAGTTCTCAGAGCGAGGAAATGAAAAAAGCTGGCATTTGTGGACTGTGACCCCAAGAAGAGGACAAGTGCTGCTTTCATGCCCTCCCTTGTCATTCTGCTCCGACTCCCCTTTCGGTCGCTGAGCGCACACCCTTGTGCCTGGAATACACTCACGCCTGTCAGTGTCTTCCAGTCCTGACCCCCGCACTTCTTGTCATCCTCGTTTTCATTTCTGGAGCTGGCTTAGCCCACTGGGTGGACCTTTGGCTGAATTTTAAGAGAGTCAGACCAAGAAATTTCTCACTTCACTTGGGGCCACCTCCATGAATAAACATCTGCCCCATGTGACCCGTGCAAACTGAGATCAACACCCCCAGCATAAATAGCTCCATGAGAAACCAAGGTCTTCCTCAGTTTGGCTTATACCAGTGGGTGGAACAAGTCCCAACAATGCTCTCAACTGTGACTCACCACTTCTGTAATGGGAGAGCATTCCAAGAATGAACGTTAAGGAGAAAATATGTTGGTGTGTACAATGTGACACGAGAAATAAAACACAGTGAGGGCCTGTTTCCTCTTTACTGTACTCTTCTCAATCCTGGACGTGGCAGCAAAAGTCTGAACTCTGCAAGGGCCCAGGTAATCAGTGATATGCCCAGCCAGCAGACACCATGTGACTGCATGAAATACTTTGAGGGTCAACGTTATTTTGAGGGCCGGCTAGCAGGTTACATCATTATTTTCAAGGTGGGGTGAGTGCCAATTGGTATATTGGGGTGTGGATAGAAAATACTAAAAATTCTGTATATGTTAAATTTGTGTAACATAAGACATGTCTTGGTGGGCCCAAGCTATAAAATGAAATGAGTGAGATTTGAAAAGACCTTTTTCCTGATTGAGAGCTGACAGAAAAATAACACCTTAAAGGTGTGCTCTTTGAGACTGGAAGATTCCATAGGATTCTGCGTACCTCCAGGGGTGGGCGAGATATCTGTGCAGGGGGCCTGAGGCCAACTCTCTTGATTGGACCTGTGTGTTTCCCCCTGCGGGTCCTTTTGCATGTTTCCCCTCCTCCTGCAGGCTTGGCCTTAGTGGTGCCTTCTCTTGGTCAGTTCTGCAGGGAGCTGCATGGTTCCCCCAATCTCAGGTCTCCAGGAAACTTGGTCTAAAGTTTCAAAAGATGCAGCAGATAAAACCTTAGGCAGTAATGAGAGCCAGTGAGGGAAAGGACTCTGACATTAGCCACGAAGGATTTACAATGCTGAACACAGTTGTTAGAAAGGGTTACAATTCCCTGTTGGTTAGCATTTATCCAGCAATATGATATGTAAGAAATATACACATCAAGTCACCAGATGAATAGTATCCTGTCTATATGTTTATATTGAATAAGTGCTATCATGTATATGTATTTTTTTTCCCATCTCTAGCAATTTTAGGAGGAGGGTCTCCAGTGCTATTGCTGCTGTTCTGAAGTACATTGACTTAGAAACAGTTGGCTAGAATTGTATAGAGAGATAACAGAAGGGCAGGATTGAAAACTCCAAGTCCCCTGAATTTTTATTCATTGTATGTACCTCTGTGACTCCCAGCTGGCTCCATATTAACTTGGACTTGTCAGCCAGGGGACCTTATTAAACAGCCAAGAGGTGGTCAGTGTCCTTTGTGCTATGTAGTCACAATGAGTGGGAAGCTACTTTGCAGAGAGTGGATGGCCCAGTAAAATCTCTGGAAGTGGCTTCATGCAAACGGCATTGAGTGTCTGCGGGGCGCAAGGCTCTGAGGAGGACGCCGTGGGGAAATAGAGAAGTGTAATGCTTAGTCTTCTGATACAGCCTCTGATCTGAGAGAGAAATGGCATAATATTTATGCAAAATCACTAATAGCTAAATAGCAATGGGGCCAACAGTAGGCAAATCATCCAAGGGCGTCACACTGCTGTGCTGTGACTTCAGAGACGGGGACTCTTTCTTAGGCTGCACTGGGCGGGGAAGATTCACAGAGGTGCAGTCACACTGGGTTGGAGGGTAGAGTAAGACTGAGGGGTAGCCAGGGGTTTTAGGGACTGGACCTAAGTTGACTGTGGCTCCGATGGTCAGCACAGGCTTCTTCCTGGCCTGTGACTGGACGTCTGGAACAGGAGAGGAGACGAAAAGTCTCAGCTTCTTAAAGTCTTCTCTTGACTGCCATCTGACCACCTAATTAGAGTATTCTGCCGGCTTACCTCACCTCCTGACATGTGCAGCCTTTGGGCGACTCATTAGCAGATGAGTAACCCTGAACTCGAGTTTGACCTTCTTCACATGTTTGTTTTATTAATAGGATGCACTTTGGAGCTAAGGATGTCAAACCTCTGTACAAGACATCTAATCCCATCAGAAACTCTGTCAAACTGGCAGGCAGTAGGTCTCTTTCCACTTGCAAAGTGACTTGGGAAGGTCAAGTGACTTGTTTAAAGTCATGCAGGGGGTCCCCTGGCTCCTCTGAGCTCACAGGACCCACCTCTCCTGACACTTGGTGGTGACCAGCTTAAGTTACTTCACAGGTCTCCGTAGGGAGGGAGGGCGGCCCTGAGAACCTGGGGCGCCTGAACTCTAGTCCGGATTTTCTCTGTCTCCATTAAAACCCCAGAGTCCCTCAACTCTAACTCCATAAAGTCCTCATTACTTTTAAGTCACGGGTGAGATAATTACACCTTTCCCTTGCAGGCTTAACCCTGGCTCCCCTTGAAAGAAGGTACCAGTTAGTGCTGTGGGTCTGTGCAAGCACACCATGTGAACGAAATGGTTTTGTCAGCACGTCACGTGCCAAATGCCAAGCAGTGCAGAAGGGCCATCCGCAGCTTTCACTGCACCTGAACTTTGAAGGGAGACCCCTGGCTAGACCCTACCAGCTTGACAGAGTCAGCCCACCAGCCGCCTGCTTTTGAAGCTAGCTACTTACTTAAAAAAAAAAAGATGTTTTAAATGAACACAGATTTTATTTCTCAGTTTGCTTTAGAAACTGAATCTATTTGTCTGTCCTTCCTGACTTAAGCTTTTGAAAGGGAAAAACTATGTCATGGTTACGTGGATGAGGCTGGGGTGGTCCAGAGATGGAGAGCTTGTTCGATTTCACCTTGTTTAACTGTTGTCCATCCTGGCACCCCACCCCCGTCAAAAATACAGTTTCACTTGTGTGTTTTCCTGCCCTTGCCAGATAAATTAATAAAGTATTCATTTTTCCATATCATTCCTTGTCCCTACATTTCCCTTGACTTTAAACTCTGAGCAGTTGAAGGGTGTGAAACGTTTTTATTATTGAAATGATCACAGTCACTGTTAATAACTATCATTCATTGAGTTTTACTATGTTCCAGGTCCCCCAATAGCAGTTTATATACTACATTACCTGACTTAATTTCCGCCTCAGTGCTGTAGGGTTGGGGAGAGTAGCATTTCATTTTACAAAGGGGACAAAGAGGCTGGACTTCAGTAATTTCTCAAAGGTTGCAGAAGACCTGGGCTTTGAACCCCTCTTCTGATCTCTGAGGTCTGGCAGCGGCGTGCCTCGTCACTCCTGCAGCTGGAAACAGCAGGAAGAGCGCGCTGCAGAGTTAGGAGGCTCTGTCTGTCCACCCGGGCCACCCCCGCAGAGATCCTGGCGGAGGGAACACTGCCCTTGTTTTTGCTGCCGGTTCACGCCATCGGCAGGCTTGTGGAAGCACGCTGCCTTCTCTGCTGTGCTCTTATCTCTTCCTCCTTAATGTTTCTGTTATGAAGTATCATCCAAAAGCGTGGTGAGCTGGGAGTGGGGGTCTGTTTGAGTAGAACTCAGCGTGTCTGTCACTCACCAGCAGCCTAATTGGCACGTGGGGGCGGTGCCCTCCGCAGCAGGCCCTCCAGCTGCGCCATCTGTCGCACTCCAGGGCCCTGGAGCTCAGCGCTCGGTTCTCCTGTTCTCCGTCGGTGTTCAGTTCCCGACCCCTGCACGGGTCTTAGGGAAGCAGTTCCAAGGAGTCAGAGCCATTTGCTGTCACTATTAGACTCAGCTGTGTGACTTGGCTGGTCACAGCACAGTGCTCACGGGGTCAGGGGGTTTGATCCCTTGTCATCTGGTTGACACTTTTCCTGTGAAGAGGACAGGGAATGTGTATCCAATCCTGGCTGGGCACTTGGCAGAAGTGGGTCCTGGCCATAAGAAAGCTAGATAAGCCCTGGCCAGGCGGCTCTGTTGGCTGGAGTATTGTCCTGTAGACCAAAAGGTCTTGGGTTCAATTCCTGGTCAGAACACACCCCTGGTTTGCAGGTTTGATCCCCAGTCAGGACACGTACGAGAGGGGGGCCGATCAATGTTTCTCTCTCACATCTATGTCTCTCTGTCTCTAAAAGCAGTGAAAAAAAATGTCCTCAGTGAAGATAAAAATCAAAATCAATCCATCAATAAAAAGAAAGCCAGATAAGACTGTGGGTTCATTTATTCACTTCCTGGGGAATGTATGTCTTGTGGATGGAGCATGCCAAAGTGGTCATCTCAGAGCACAGACTGGGGAGCTGGAATGTCTGGGTTTGAATTGTGTGGCCCTGGGCATTATTTAAACTCCCTACCTCAGTTTCTTTATCTAAGTAAATGGGATACTGATAGTACCTACTTCATAAAGATCTTATGAGGACTGCATGAAGTATTTAGTTAAATGTGCTGTAAAGCGCTGTGAGATCAATGCCTAGAAATGGAAATGCTACACATCATTTACCGAATAGCACGTAAAAATAAATAGGCAGGCGATCAGAGATAGAAATATTACACAGTGTTTAACGAACAGCACGTAAAAATAAATAAGTGGGCGATCATCGTAACTAAGCAGACAGTGTCATGAGAAATGAGGCTCCCCTAATTACTTCAGCAAAGGTGCTCATGATGCCTTACGTGCAAGTGGAGTCTTAGTCGACTAAGGGAATTAGGGCCATTTTATTTATTTTAACTTTCCAATTACAGTTGACATTCAATATTTTATTAGTTTCAGGCATACGAGTTACAAAGGGATCCCCCCACCCCGATAAGTCTAGTACTCACCTGGCACCATATACAGCTGTTACATGGTTAGGGAACTTGCCATTTAAAGAATCACATGAAAAATACATTTGCAAACTGCCTTTTTGTGAAATGGACATGAGAGAACAGTGTGAGAGGAAGAGATGGAACGTCCAGGATGACCGGGTACGTTCGACCAGGGCTGCTAGAACGATGGAGCTGCCGTTGACTTGGGTGGGGAAGGCTTGAGTGGGGAGTCGCTTGGGGGGGAGGGAGAGTACTAGTTCAAGTTTGAAGGTGTTAAGTGTGAGAGGCCTATTAGACGCTGAAGTAAAAGTGTTCAGTGGGTATCCTCGGAGACAGATGAGAAGAAGGGGTAGAAACATCCATGTGGTGGTCCTATTTACAGATCACCACCGGGTGGTCTGCAGCCGGAAAGGAATGCAAGTCGGTTGACAAGGGGCGGAGCCGTGGGGCGGAGCCCTGGGGCATCCTCGCTCCAGTGGAAAAGTCAAGGCAGCTCTGGTTTGTTCCGTTCCCGCTTCGCCAGTGTAAAACGAAGTATGGACGCGTCTGTGCTGCTTTTTGGGTAGTTTATCATTTGAGCTGTAGTGTTTAGACTTCAGTCAAGAGACGCAGGTCAGATACCATGTGACCTCTTCCTAGCTCCTTCCTCTCTGAGACTCAGTTTCCTTATCCTGAGATGGGAACAGCTGGTAAAAATGCTCATTTCAGAGGTTCGAGGGCTCAGTGACTGCACTGTGCTAACGATGGGAAGCGGTTCCCTGTTTACCACTGTAAAACGCTCACCTGTCACGCCCACATGTGAGAAGCAAGGAGCGGTGACAGCTCACCCATTTTAAAGCCCTTTGTATTTTCCCTGAGCTGGAAACCACGTATTAATGCAGCCCATACTGCTACTGTGTTCCTTCTTTTTAATAAAAATAAAAGGCGGAAGTCAAGGAGATACTGTAATAAATTCCACACATATATGCCAGCCACTTATGCTTTCTCTGTAACTGAAACACGACATCAGAGGTCAAGTCCGGGCTGTGTATGTGGCAATAGGTACATGAGCCACAGAGACACAGCATTGAGAGAACTGAAAACGGAAGTGCAGAAAACATGGATATTCCTGGTAATGACAGTGTTCCAATATTACATATGCCACGATGAGCCAGGTAAGAAGGTCTCACTCTTTTCTAATAAATTAACTGATCCTTCCCCACTGCTTTCTTTGTTTATTTTTATTTTTCGTCCTCACCTGAGGACATACCTATTGATTTTAGAGAGAGGGAGAGGGAGGGAGGGAGGGAGGGAAAGGGAGAGAAACATCGATTATTGGCCCCTCATTTGTGCCCTGTCCGGGAACCAAATCTACAACCTAGGTATGTGCCCTGACTGGGAATCGAACCCGAGACCTTTCTGTTTATGGGACGATACTCCAACAACCTGAGCTACACCAGCCGAGACACTCCCCCACTGCTTTAGAGTTTTATACTTGGTTGGAAAAATGTATCTAAGACACTTGGTCTCACTCAGCAAATGATTCTTCATCTTTTTTTTAAGTCTCTCTCAAAGCTAAAGAAGAATCCAGGGATATGGCGACTCAAATTCTGATGTTTTGTGTCTCAATTTTCTAATTAGTATGCCTGCTGTGTTTGCATTTATGGTTTATGTGCTTTGAAGTTGTGGCTTTTCTGTTTTGCAAGAGTTACTGTCAGGGAGACGTCTACCAAAAGAAACACTACTATTAGTGGTGACAGGGCCAAATGTATACCGACGATGTGGTTGGTGTCTCAGTCCTTACTAGAACTCTTGAGAAGCCTTGCCCAGATGGAGGTGTGTGGCATGAGGACTGAAAGAAAACACTGGAAATACCCAAGCAGACAAATTGATAGGAAAGAGCTTCCAGTGATTTTCTTTCTGGTCTTTCGGGTCGAAGAAGTAAAGAGAATAGGCATACACTGTGGGAAATTTCCATCAGCTTGGAAAAAACCAATAGAATAAATAATTCTTAACCGTGAGGTGAGAGCCCGGGGAGTCGCAAGCTCAGAGGTTCCTGTCCCATTTGTCTGTGGTGACAGCCCCCCCCCCAAAGGAACACCTTACCCTTAAACAATAGAAGTGCCCCTGGAAAGCTGAAAGGGTACATCCTAAAGGAGTTGTTAGAAATCAGATCATTTCAAAAGTATAACAGTGGTTTGCCTTTCTGTATTTGCCAGCTTTTCCTTAGTGAGGGCATATACCTTTTATAACATATAAATGTTAGGAAAATAAATTTAAAGGAAGGAAATACACCAGGAGTGTGAAGGTGGGTGAACTGTCACTACTTAAAGGTGCTGAGTTGCTCACATTTCTTGGTAGCGTGTGGGTTATTTTGCCCTACAAGTCGTAACATCTGCTCTCTAAATTTATATCTTTACGTTTAAATCTATAAGGAAGTATCCAGTGTCAACAGGGCCTGTCACCCATCAACACCCGAGGCCCAGCTCTGGGAAGCAGAGCCAGCCCTCAGTCAACACGTACTTACTCAGCTCCCACCCTGTGCCAAGCCCACCCAGGGTATCCCTGCTCCTGGCCGCTGTGCCTGGCAATTGGAGACGCCCACGTGCCCTGCCTCCTGCCAGCAGACGCGAACTTGGGATGTTTCTTGTTTGCGAGGGGCCTGCTTCACCAGGATAATGTCAAGATCAGCTGGGTCCTGCTATAGCTGCAGCCCTGAGGCCCACGGTGGTGTTTTAGTGTTTGGCTGGGTTGTTTGGATTTTATGCTGTGTGTCTGTTTCGGTGGGGGAGGATGTGGGGGAAGGGGTTGTTTGAAAAGGGAAGGAGATATCCTCTGTGTTACTGAAAACGGAAATAAGGAATTATCAGTTCGGGGTCAGTAGAAGCCACAGGGTCAGAAGGAAGCCTGGCTTCCTTCTGCTCTGCTCCTCCAGGATGATTCTGTTTTGTTTTGAAGGATCTGAAAGTGGCAGGAGCTAGATAAATTGATCTAGGGTGGAGCTGCTAACAGGGAGTCCAGAGATCCCCAGGGGATTCACCAAGAGACTTTGGCAAAGGCATCTGTGAAGCACCTAAAATTATTATAAATAATGTTGCATGTATGTGTATTTTCCCAGAGACAAGGGTATCTGGCTTAAATTACGCCTCAAAGAGATCCAGAGCATTTCGTGCATTTTTTAAAAAGATTAAGAACCAGTTCTAGGGGGAGTTGTTCAAGTTCCAGTTATGTGTCTTGGCCATGGCCCTAACTAGAGAACTCCTGATGGATGACGTGTTTGTGTAGTGGAAGCTTCAGGGCGAATGTGTAAAACATCTTAGGGGCATCCGCAGAAGTCCATGCTGCAGAAAGATGAAGAAGGTTTCGCTTCTTCAAGTGCCAGGAATCCAGAAATGCTCAACCCCAGCACTTCTGCCTAATGCTTCCTATTCTTCTTTCTCTCTGTTGTCCTGGAGTCTAGGCAGAACTCCTTTAACTCTGTGCTATCTGAAGAGTTCACTGTGGAACGGAACACTAATAGCTCCTTTACCCAGTCTTCCTCTGGGTTCTAAGCAAGCCAGGGTGATTTTTCCCTGCAGTGGAAGGCTGAATTTGCCCCAAGCCTCCATGAGGATGACCAGAGAAGGCGTTTACACTGAACTTCTGAGTGTCTGTTTATCCTGTGCCCAACATGTTAAGGATGATCTCCCCACACTTGGTTCTTCTTTCTCCTCATACTATACATTCTCTCCGGTAACCTAATCCAAACTCATGGCTACCAATCACCTGCCAATCTGTATTAGCAACACTTAACCTTTCTTCTTCTGGGCACTTGTCTATGTAACAGGCCCCACAGATAGCTCCCACAGGCCCAGCAAATATGCTGGGGTCTACAACTTGCCTCCTCATATGCCCACCACCCTGAAGTCCTTATCCTGGTGAACGGCACTAAAAATCTATCCAGGTTTCCAAGGATCTTTGTTAGCCACCCACCATGTCACTACTCCCTCAGTCTAAATGGGCCCCAAACAGGCTTTATCCCCACTCTTGATGATCTTACATCTTAAATGGCTCGTGACAAAGTCCCTCCTCTTGATTCCTCCTCTTATGAGGCCTGATCACTGTGTTTGCTACCTGGTCTTCCCGCCTTGCAGTCCCCTTCCTCCTTACTTCCAGAATGACCTTTCTAAAATACACGTTATGTCCTCATCTAAAACTGTTTACTTGATCTCCTTAATGCAGTCTTATGACAAAACTCAATCTTCTCGGCACAGCCTGCAGGGTCTGTCTGACCCTACTGCTAGCCTTCCCAACCTCCTTTCTCACTACTGCCCTGGCTCATCGCTCCGGTCAAACTGAGTTACCCATCGTTCAGAAAGCAAACATGCTATCCTTCGTCTCCTTGTCTTTGTATGAACATAGGACAATTTGTTACAGCTGTTTTGAGTGGGGTCTTTATAAAAAACTATTATATCTCAAGCTTCTTGGTCGTGTGCAAAACATACTCTTTCTAGCTCTGCTACCCCATCCCTTCCTTCCTTCTCCATGCTTAACGCAGTAATCTGAGGCCATCTGTGAACCTGAGCCTCCTTTCTTAGCCCCTTCTTCCCCTTACACTGTACCTAAATCTTATCTCTAGATCCTGCCCTATCTCTGATACACATTCCCGAGGTTGGAGTCAGTGATGGGTGGTGTTCAGGGGAGGCCTGGGGGTGGACGTGAGAGTCAGGGATGTCTGTTGCACACACTGTTTGGTAAGAAACAATGGTTTTGTATATTCACAACTCTTCAAATATGGCTAAGTAATATGGTGCCCTCTAACTGACCCTATTGTATTGTCCTGTTTTGTTCTTCTAGATGTCATACTGCCAACTTAGGATGTCCTGTTTCCCTGTCCCCAGTTAATTTCTGTTCATCTTTCAAGCCCCTGCTCAGGTGTCACCTTCCCTGCCCCACGACTGGGCTAGGTGTCAGTCCTCCGTGTGCCAGTGGCATTGCTGGGTTTTCCTGGGGTAGCCCTGAGCCCACTATTGTGATTGTCTGTTGATTTGCTTGTCTCCCTCTCCAAGGCGGGGTCTGGGCCCTAGTGCTCTCTCTGTTCCTTGAATTTCACTAGAACATGCCATGCGATAGGAGATGTTCAATAAATGCATGATAAAAAGCTTTTTATGGAAGTAGTGTTTGTTTGCTGGGTATTTTATTTTGTTGGATAATGTGTGAAAACCACATAGGGTTTGAGGCGAGTCTATTTTCCCTCTTTTCGGTATTTTCAACATATTTACAAACAAGTGTGTATATCAATCCCAAATGAATAAATTGTGGACACTAAAGAGAAAGGTTTTACAGTGTTGCTGTGGTCATTCAGAGAATTTGTGGTAGCGAAGATCCCAGGAAATAACCACTCACCCCTCCAGTTTGTGTCAGGTAAATAGAAAAGTCCTTCCCCATAGAAGTTTGTGACCAGGATTAACACTGTACGTTGGTCATTTTTTGCCTTCTTTTACATAGCTGGACTAATACTCACGAAACTTTAAATGGTTTATTATTAACTCCTTGCAGCTAGGTTTCCATTTTTGCTGCTTTACTCTATTCCACGAAAAGCTTGTTGCTTTCCTTCTGGGGGTAGCTGGCCCTGACCTTCAGCCACACCTCGAGAGCGGGCATGGACATCCCTTTGGGGAGCTAACTCTCTAGTTAAGGTTCAGGGTCGGCACTGACTGTCCAAGCCCCCATAGTGTCTCATTACTAGAGTAACCCACCTTGAAAAGTCTCTCTTGCCTTTTCAGACACATCGTGACCCCGATGTGTCTGGTTTTTCTCTGTTTCTCTAACCATGTGGCTCTGTCACTTTGCCCTGCCCTCTTTTCCTTCCCTCTTCGCCCCTTTCCCACATGTAGCATGCTCCGTCTTCTTCTGTCTGCCATTCACGTCCTCTCCTGATAACCTATTCGTTCTCTTTGCTTCATATATCATCTTTGTGTGTGTGTGTGTGCGCGTGACTGTAAAAATCTAACTTTTTACCTCTCATTTTTACCTCTAATTAGACCCCAAATCTACATATTCTACACCCACCTTCTTTTTCACAGTCCTTAAATCTCAGCATTTCCCAAGTTAAAACTCACTTTTCATCCCCGCACCTAATGAATTCCATGTT
Organism: Phyllostomus hastatus; assembly: GCF_019186645.2. Classification (NCBI taxonomy): domain Eukaryota; kingdom Metazoa; phylum Chordata; class Mammalia; order Chiroptera; family Phyllostomidae; genus Phyllostomus; species Phyllostomus hastatus. Next base: position 56,185,390 of record NW_025334033.1, on the reverse strand, counting down.
CCTAGTTTCCTTAGGATGTTTACTGGGGCCCAGGCTCAATTGCTGTTCCCTTGCACTGCTGTTTTCTTTTGTTCTGCTGAGTGAAGAATAAGCTCAAGGATTCTTTTGGCAATAGGCATTTACTTTCATTTTCTCTCCCAGCCAAGGCTTTTCCCTGAACATTTGACATGTTCCTCCTTTTTCTGAAGTGTGGGTGGTGGGTGGGGTGGGAGGGTGTGTAGTGTTGCTGGGCTGCTGGATTGCACGGCTCCAAGGGCAGCGTTCAGAAAGGGGGCGCATTCCCATTCCCATCAGGTGTGAGGGGCTGTGCCCCCGGGAGTTGTGCAGCCCGGTGCTGTGGGAGTGTTGGGTGCAGCGGGACGGAGTGTAGGTAAGGGCTTCTGGGAGGGAGGGATGCTGAAGACTGAAGTGGCAAGGAAAGAGTTAAGGGGAGCTGGCAGTTCAACCCAGGAGGAAAGTTGTATTTCTTCGAAAGAAGGCAGGGTGGGAGAATAAAGCTCTGTGTTTTCTAGACAAATGTACATTGAGCTAACTTTATAGTAGAGCCACCCACCAAGCTTGAGGTCTGTGGCCTCGCACTCTGTTTTCCTCTAATCCCTGTTATTCTTGATATAGGGAGCGTTGGCAGGCGCTTCCAAAATGAGGTTTCATGTTCCTGCAGCTGTACTGAATGACTGGGATGGTGGCAGACTCTCCTTTAGATACGGTTTCCACATGGCCCAAAGAGGTAGGTGACCGTGCCGGTCACACGGCTGCCTGCCATTGACTGGAACGACGCTGACGGCTGTATACATCAGCCGTGGGACACCTTGGCTAGAGCCTAGAGCAATGAGGCCTGCTGTTCAGGGGCCCTTGCAGCACCGGCCAGGCAGGTTGCTCCCTTCAGCTGCCCTGGCTTTGCCGTATGCGCCACACGGACACTGCCCACATCGATGACCTTAAAAATGGGGTGACCGTACAATGTGGTGTCCCCGCCTCTCGAACATTCTCTCACAAGGCATTTCCAAGCTAACTGATGCCTGGTATCCAGCCAGCTGGGCCGTTTCCTGCCTCAGGCTGAAGCTTACACTACTACTTCCTTTTTTCCCAAAATTTCTACTATCTCCCCCTTTCTTCCACTTTCACTTCCTGAACGCCTTGACCACAGTAGTGAAATCAGCAAGTCCTTGCCTTGTTTCTTTGCCAGGCTGACTCCTACTCCTACTTTTTTAGTAGAAATAATAAGGGTAATAGATAACAAGGATGGAGCATTTATTATTCACTGTGCTAAAAGTCTTACATGCAGCATTTTTCTCATCCTCACAGGAATCTCTGAAACTACTCGATGAGATTCAGGTTTGGAGAGTTTACGAGATATTCCCATAATTACACTTAACAATGATGAGGGACTTGGCCTCCTGACTGCAGAGCCTGGTGCTCTGAATCAGTGTGCTGTTCATCTTCCTAAGACCCAGGTTAGACACAGCCTCTTCCCGGAGCCTCCCTAGGCTCCTCCACCGCCCCTGCCCCACGTGACCTTTGGTCATTCTCTGTAGTAACCTATGTTGTCATTCAATTTCAGGGGCCCCTTAGAGGTGGTGGAGATGGGTGTTCTTTCGCTTTTCTGAGGTTCCCAGTATGTTAAAGACTGAAGAAATTCTGTAGTATATTTTGAAATTCAGGAGCTTGATAACTCCAACTTTTGTTATTATTTCTCAAGATCACTTTGGCTATTTGGAGTCTTTCATGGTTTAATATGGATTTTAGGATTATTTGCTTTACCTCTGAGAAGAACGACTGTTGGTGTTTTGATATGGATTGCATTAAATCTGTAGGTTGCTTTGGATAGTATGGACATATCAATGGTATTAATCCTTCTAATCCATGAACATGGTATATCCTTCCATTTATTTGTGTTCTCTTCGGTTTCTTTCTTCCATGTCACAGTTTTTAGAGCAGTTTTTTTTACCTCCTTGGTTAAATGTGTTCCTAGGTATTTTATTCTTTTTGATGCAGTTAGAGATGGAATTGTTTTCTTAATTTTTCCTTCTGGACATTCATTATTAGTGTGTAGAAATGTAGTGGGTTTATGTATATTAATTTTTTATATGACAACTTTATTGAATTCACTTATTAAGTCTAATAGTTTTTTTTGGCTGGGATGTGGGGTTTTTCATATAATGTCATCTGCAAATGGTGACAGTTTTACTAATACCTTTCCAATTTGGATGCCTTTTATTTCTTTTTCCTGTCTGATTGCTGTGTCTAAGACTAGACTGAATAAAAGTAGTTAATTGAAATAGAAATAACCCTTATCTTGGTCCCTATCTTAGAGGAAAAGCTTTGAGCTTTTCGCCACCGAGTATGATGTCAGGTGTGGGTTTGTCACACATGGCCTTTATTCTGTTGAGGTGTGTTTCCTCTGTACCCACTTTGTTGAGCATTTTTATCGTAAGTTGATGTTAAATTTTGTCATGTGCTTTTTCTGCATCTGTTAGATGATCATATGCTTTTTTTCTGAGATGAGATTAGAAAAATGTTCTGACCTTTTTTGTATCTTTGCATTTAACCAAATCAAAACCTTTAGTGTAGGCTCAGACACATAGAAATCCACGATGTAACATAATTTTGCTACGTACAAGGTAACTACTAGCATTGTAAATGATATTCATTGAACTCTCTCTGTAGAGCATTTTGGTAATGGGACATGAGTTTAAGCTTATAGGAGTTACATCTTTCAATCCTTTTTGTATATTCCTGTGACCAAATGTGTACTTTGACTTTTAATGATGTTTGAAGTCCTTCATGAGTATAAGGCTAATTGGTCTTTCTGGATTCTGTATTATCAGTTTCTCAATCCCTAACATCTAGTACAGAGTCAGGGTTTAGCACACTGTGGCCACTTAATCCTGTTAGTTGGTTGAATGACTAAGTCATTGAATTGTTTGAGAACAGTCTGCAAAGTCAGACGATTTTGGTTGGGATCCTAACACTGTCTCTTATTAGTTCTCTGGCTTCACCTCTCTGGCCTCAGCCTTTGTCATCCTTAAAATGGTGACATTAGTAATAGTACCTACCTCAGGAGGTTGATGGGAGGCGCAAAGGAGATGACATGTCTCATCTGTGCAATGACAAAGGGCACCTGCACACGCACAGGGCTTGGAGCCCAGAGTGGGGAGGGAGGTCGTTCCATGGACATCATTGTTAATAAAGCAAGAGCCACTCCAGCTGCTTCCCTTCCCTGTGCCTTTGCTTCCCTGACCAGTCACAGAGATAGATTCCTAGCCCCAGGAGAGTCTCCAGAGCACCTGACTTTGTTCCCAGGGACCTATCCCTTTCCTCATTCTGCTACTTGATTGACGACAATGTGCAGACTTTGCTTTACCAATAATGTTCTGCACCTACAGAGCACCCTCACCCACATTATCTCATTTAATAATCATTCAGAATTGTAAAATTGCCTGTAGTTTTAGGAAAGTCCTGCCCTTGTTATAGCATGACTAGTACCTTCCCCTCTCTAACTGATTTTCTTATTGCCTAGGATATTTGCTTCTGTCTTTACTGAGTTTTTTAGCAGCATGTTTATTTTTCTTCAAGTCTGAGATTCTACAAAGCTCATGGAGAAAAGCACCATTTCAAACTCTTCTTGTTTCCAAGTGGCAAGATCTAGAGGGGCTTTATTGGCTTGGGACCTCTGCCTACTGTGTGCCCATGGATGGAAGGGCAGAATGTGGTAGCACTTCCTAACTAGGGGTCTTTTCTCTTTTCTGTCCATTTGGAGTCAGCGGGTCCTGGGATTCGAATGGAGCCTCATAGTGAGTGCTGTTCCCACATGGACCAGATGCCTGTGTGAGTGCAGTGGCCACTCCCTCTTTCACTACAATCTCCCTAGTTGACCAGATCCATTCTGTATGATGGTGACTCCCCAATTTGTATTTCTAGCCTTGAGCTCCAGACTCCCATGTCCAGCTGCTTAGTTGACATCTAACTTGATGTCTCATAAATGTCCCAAATGCATCATGTTTAAGAAATGCTAATAGAAAAAACAAAGTAAAAACAAATGCTTATTTAACCCCCAAATTTTGACATCCTGGAAATATATACTAATTTGTAATCTTGTTAAGTATTTGGTATAAAAATAAGAATGTATTTCATTGATTCTAAGAACTATATGTGCATGCATACATATTTTAAAATATTTTATAACCTCTGAAATTAAGTGCATTTTACAGTCTGGCATCTCAATTTGAATGAAATATAATAATAATGTTTTGTTAAGGTTCTTGGAAAGTCTTAGGGTTATACCCAGGAAATATGGCCACCATTGGGACCCAAAAGTCTTCTATAGTCTCCTAGGAAATTGACAGTCTCATGATGGAACATTCAAAGTAATACACTCATAACTTTAAAATATAGATGAAAAGAAATTATCCATACCAACTCTCTACCTTCATACAGCCAAAATGTTAACATCCCAATTCCAGATATCAAGCTAAAGTAAGCCAAGATGAGTTTTACCAAGATGGAATAAACTAGTAACTTCTAAGAGTTCAAGGTACTGGAGAGTGTTATGTTCTGCATATTTTAAAGCTTCTCCCACGGCCATTCAGTAAATGTGACACACTGTTCAGGTGCCTGCGGATATCATTCAGGATCACTGCCTCAGGAATGCAGCAAAGGTCAGAGACAGCCTGTTTTTCAAGCTAAGCATGGCTGAGATCCTTGACTGTGAATGCGGAGCTGTGGAGTTGTTGGATAGCATAGCCATCGGGATTGTTTATTTGGAAGAAAAAATCACACAATAGAGTATTTGTAATTATAACCTTGGGATATATCCAAATGTATGCATGTACACATATATTTATTTATACGCATATGTGTTTATACACGTGTGTGCATGTATGCACACACAAATAATGTGACTTTGGAGGGAGCAAGAACAGACATCTAAGGATAGGGGATTCTAGGGTATGTGACGGAAAGCGAGAAACAGGTGAGAGTTACTTTGTGGAGAATCGTGGGTAGATACTGACTGTGGTTGAAATGCCTCATCTATTCCTTTTGGAGTTCTTCCTCATATATGTTTGACTTGAGGCTGGTGTGTTCATTCTCCTCACCAATTTCCAATAGAAGAAGAGAGGCCAGTCTTTTTTTATTTTTGAAAAAAGAATATTCAAACAAAAAAAATGGTAAAAGGATAGGAAAAGCAAACGACCAGGGCCACTCAACTTTCCCCTTTCAGGAACATCAAAGCGCCTGTGGGTTAAAATGTGTGTGTGCACAGGCACCTGGGTGGGTGAGTGTCTGTTCTCCAGTGAGTTCTGCCCAGGTTGGGTTCGCGTGAACTCTGTTCTTTCATTAGGGAAATGAATCTGGAAGAAGAAGGAAGGGAAGTGGTGTTCCAAGTCCTTAATCTGATCTAGGTCTTTGCCATAGGGCAGTAGCGCCTTCCAGGCCCCTGTTTCTTCTGAGAATTTATGAAGCAAGTAGCATGGTTACTTTAACTTCCTGATTAAACTTTTATGATTCCCATAACCCACTGTGACAAAGGTCTCAGAATGTAAAACCACACCTAATACTATTTTGCATCATTGGACCGTGTCCAATTCGGAGGGGATGGTAGATACTCAGTAAGTTTGTTGAATGTCTGGTTTTGAAAGAAACTCCAAAGAAATACATAGAATCCATGCAGTCTAACTTTTCCCATTCTTTCTCTCTTGCAGCTTTCCTTTTGACATTTAGGTGCTTGTTCTTGACTGGGAAAAAGCTGGCTGAGGCCTTCCTTTAGGGTTCAGAATTGGCACCGGGGTCTAATTTTAGATATAGTTTAAGATGTTTCTGTATAAACCCTGAACAGACCATTGAATTGTGTTTGCCCAGTAGCCTCAAAACCCAGTAAGATAGAGAAATTTTCAAAGTAGCTGTCTAGTTGACTACATATGGCAAAAAGATAGGTATAAGGCAGAGATGGTTAAATTCTCAGATTTAAATTTTTTAAAAGATTTTATTTATTTATTTTAGAGAGGGGAAGGGAGTGAGAAAGAGGGAGAGAAACATCAATATGAGGTTGCCTCTCATGCACCCGCTAACAGGTGGACCTGGCCTGCAACCCAGGCATTTGCCCTAGACTAGGAATCCAACTGGCGACCCTTTGATTCACAGGCCAGCATTCAGTCTCCTGAGCCACACCAGCTAGAGCAAAGTTCTCAGATTTAAATAACTCCTGTTGGGTCACTAACCAAATAAGAGTTTTGCTATGGTATTGTATAGCACAATACAAAATAAAGCATTGTCCCAGTTCTGAAGGGATGGAATTAATCCCTATGGCTATATGAAACCCTCCTTTCCTTCTCATATGATATGATTTATGAATGTTCTGTAAAACTGCCAAGTAATATTTTCAGGATATCAGTACAAAATCACCCAAATTTAGAGGATCTAAACTAATCTTTTTTCTTTTTAAAAATGAACATAAGTTAGAAAAGAATGTTTCAGGGGAGAGGACTTCCAATTCTGGCTATAACTGGCAACAAACCAGTCCTTCTGCAGTAAACAATCACAAAACTGGATAAAATGTATGAAGTAACTCCTTTCAGGTCTTGATCAACAGAAAGCACATTTTTAAAAAATATTGTATTTATTTATTTTTAGAGAGGGAAGGGAGGGAGACAGAGAGAGAGAGAGAAACATCAATGTGCAGTTGCTGGGGGCCGTGGCCTGCAACCCAGGCATGTGCCCTGACTGGGAATCGATCCTGCAACACTTTGGTTCACAGCCCGCGCTCAATCCACTGAGCTACACCAGCCAGGGCAGAAAACACGACATTGTGATCCTGAGAGAAGGCAAATTCATGAGGGGAGCCCAACTATCACCTCAGCTCTCTTCCAGGGAAGAGTTTTCTGACTGCCGTGCAGCATGCTGGAGTCTACTCTGAGCACAGTGGTCCTGCTGAGATGCAGAGACTGCCCAGAGTCTGGGGCAGTCGGAGCATCTGGAATCTGTAGAGCAGGGGGCACTGGAAAGGACAGAGCTGCGTGGGAGAGGGGGAACAGAGGTGTGCCTGGGTGTCCCCAGGGCATCCTTGGTCCAGCTGGAGTACACAAGCATGGACTAAAACCATGTGAGATTTACCAAGAGTGGTGTCTTTGGGACTGAAAATGGGACACAGACACCAGAGGTCAGGCATCCCTGAGGGACATTGGCAGTCCAGCCCAGTCACAGTAGAAAGACCTCCTGAACACCTTATTAATACCTCAAGCATCCAGAGAGCACACAGAAAGTCTGTGTGTTAGGGGTTAGGTCTGTGTTTTTGAGCAGGGTTTATAATTTTTTTTTTAAGAGAGTAGAAAGGAAGGATACAGAAAGGGATAGAAACGTCATTGTGAGAGAGAGATACCAATTGGTTGCCTTCTGTATGTGCCCCAGCTGGAGAACGGAGCCGACAACTTAGGCATGTGCCCTGACTGGGAATCAAACTGGTGACCTTTTGATTTGCAGGAAAATACCCAACCAATTGAGCCACATCGGTCAGGGAGGTAATTTTTCTTTTAAAGATTTTATTTTATTTTTAGAGAGGGGAAGGGAGGGAGAAAGAGAGGGAGAGAAACATCAATGTGTGGCTGCCTCTCACTCTCCCCCTACTGGGGACCTGGCCCGCAACCTAGGCAAGTGCCCTAAACTGAGAATCGAACTGGTGACTGGTTCACAGGCTGGTGCTCAATGCATTGAGCTACACCAGCCAGGACAATTTTTTAAAAAAGATAAGGGCTAGATAGTAATATGTATCCTGGGAGAGACATAGAGCATCTGTTACAACTATTCAACTTGCTTTTCTAGAGCAAAGGCAGCCACAGACAATATGTAAATGAATGAGCTTAATGCATTTCCAGTATAACTTTATTTACAAAAAAAGGGCAAGAAGACCCAGCTTAGGTTGTGGCTCTAGTTTGCCAGTCCCTATTCTAGAGTAAGGTGTACTTTAAGCCCGCCAGAACAAATCCTAGAAACAAGGGCCGTTGAGATCTTCAGGGGAGATTGAGTTCGGAAATTGAGTCCTATAATAGTTAGAGGGGCTTTGGCAACATCTCTGGCTTTTCACAAATCCGTCCAACAAAAAGGAAGACCAAGCCTACGAAAGACCAAGGTGAGCAGGTAGATTGACTACTGGCAAAAACCGAATCCCTGCAGGGAAGATTAAATGCAGAAAGTCTTCAGTGTGTCACTAACTATTAGATATGAAAAGAAATAGGAAAATATTACTTACAGTAAAAAAAAAGTAAATAGAAACTTACCCCCAAATGGCTCAGATGGTGGATTTGTCAGACAGAGCCTTTAAAGCAGCTATTATAAATATGTCCAAAGAACTAATGGAACATCTTATCGTAATGAGTGAATTTTTAGGGCATTTCAACAGAGAAATAGAAACTATTAAAAAAAAATCAAAATAAAAACTCTAGAATGGAAAAGTTGAATAATTGAGAAGAAAGATTCACAGGATGAGTTTAACAGGAGAATGAAGATGATAGAAGGAAGAATAAATGATCTTGAAGCCAGACAAACAGGAAAAGAGATAGAGGAAGGGGGAGAAAAACATTTGAGGAAATTTTTCCAAATGTAATGAAAAAGTTGACATACAGATTGAAAATACTACAGAAACTTCAAGTAGGATAGTTATAAGAAAACCACACCTACAAAGACCATAGTTAATTGCTGAAAACCAAAGATAAAATCTTGAAAGCAGTTAGAGAAAAGAAACATTATAATGTGGAAATAAGAATTACGAACAACTCTTCATCAGCAGCAGTAGAGACCAAAAGATGAAACACTAAGGGATAAAAAGAGTCAACATCACGTGTTTATTGAAAACGATCAGTCAACAACAAGGTTGAAATAAAGAATGAACTTTTTTAGAGCAATGCTGTCCAATGGAAATATAGTGCAAGACACATATGTATTATTTTAAGTTTTCTAGTTGCCCCATTGAGAAAAAAATAAGAGAAACTGGTGAAATTAATTTTACCAACATATTTTATTCAACCCAACATGTCCCAAAATATGATCATTTTAACACATAACCAATATAAAATTATTAAATAGATATTTTACACACTTTTGTGCTCTTTGAAATCTGCATGTACTTTACACTTAAAAAACAGCTCCGTTTGGACGAGCCACATTTCCATAGTTACTTCCGTCTGGTGGCTACTGTAATGGACTTGAATAGTCCAGTTTTAGATCAAAGAGAAAGAAGGGACATGTTGCCATATATCTGGATTGTCTCTCCAGCTGCCTTATACGTGGTGTTTAAATTAACCTTCCTAAAACATTTACTGGCTCAAAAGACCTGAAGATGCTACCTACTGCATGGTAAAAACAATTCATTTCTTCATTCACTCATTTATTTATTCAACCACTAATTCCTCAAACAATCACAAAATTCCAGACCCCATTCTAAGAGTTAGAAACATCCACAAGAAAAAGACTCAGTCCTTTTTCTTGGGAAGCTCACATGCTAATTGGCAGATAGCCCCCATCTGCAAATAAGTTTATTATAATCTGATAAATGTGTGTAGGTGAGATGCTATCAGGATACAGAGGACATGAGGGATAAGGGGCAAGTGGGATTAGTGGGAGTCAAGGAAAGTTACCATATATCAGTTCTTGGCTGTAAGCAACACACACAGACTCTGGCTGGCATAAAGTGGAGAGGAGTCTCCAGCTGTGAGGAGCCATTGAGGCGTTGTCAAGATGAGCCGTGGCATAGGCATTTGTTGTCAGGTTTGAGGACGACCACTCTGGCACAGTGGTTTGGGTAGTAGGTTGGAAGGGAGGATGCTGAAGGCAGGGAGATTGATCAATGGCTAGTACTTTTCTGAATGAGAGAGACGGGATGAATCAGGTATTGGCAGTGGGAAAGGAAAGGGTAGTTTCAAGAATTCAAATTCACTCTGAAATTTAGAGCTGTCACTGTCCCAACCCCTTCTTTCCCAGTGCATCCAGTACCACTCCCACCCTCTTCAGATAAACTGCCAGCCAGACCATTCCTGTTCCCCCTTAAGACACCTTCTCCCCTCCCATGTAAGGTGTAGTAGCTCTTGACCACCTGCCTCGCAGGCCCTCAGTAGTCTTTAAAGCCCTTACTCTCTGCTGTTCAGTGTTTTGATGGATAACCTATCAATAGTTTAGAAAGCCTGCTGTGTTATTGTTTTGTGCTGCCCATCATATCTCCCTGCAATCTACTGTAAGCTACTTGAGGCCAGGGATGCTGTCCTGTTCTTGAATCCTCAGGCCCTGAATGGGTCCGCACAGTACCTAGTACCTGTTCCTGATGATGCTGACCCCTGACTTTCGGGACACACTGAGGTCCTGTAGTAGCCAATAGCTTCCATCACCAAACTCCTGCTCCAGAGAGCCTGAGGAAAGTTAATCTCCTCTGGACACACTTCTTGAGTCACTCTCCACTCTTAAACCGTCAGCAGCTTCCCCTCTCCCACTGAACTCTTCCTCTCAGCTGTAAAGGCCACCTATCCTTTGTCTCCACATTTCCTCAGTCGACATCTCTGCTCTCAGCAGACTGATCTTTTCACTGGCCCAGAAATAAGCCCCACAAAGGTCTGATTCTTAATCTTCACTTAGGCCAATCCTCTGTCCCAGTGTCCTTCCTCTTCCCTTCCAGAAGTCCAGAACCAAGAATGTCCTTCAAATCCAAGAAACCTGCCCAGTCCCTTATGTTTCCAGCCCTTGCAGATCTCTCTGTGGTTAATCAGCGTTTCTAGTGTATCCTCCAACAGGCAGTTATTCCTGATTTCTTGGGTTTGCTCCCATGTATCTTCATCTCGCCAGCCAGACTGCAGACTGCTTGAGAGCTGCTGTCCCAAAGGGTGCCTGGTGCATTTCCGGACACACAGGGCTCGTGAATGTGTGTGACAGGATGGACAGAAACAAATCTACTCCTATGACTCCCGCCCTATCAGCCAACTGCATTCTCCACCCCCAAATTTTAGTGTGTAAGGGATGCTAAGAAAGAAACTTCTCTCTGAAATGGCAACCTGGAGATGTCAATGAAGTTTTTAGTGTCTCTCGGTCAGTTCTGCTGCTGGTACTGAGTCCCTGCTCATTTGTGGTGATTGTAAGCCTCACTTTATGATTCACCTTCTAAAAACAGGGTGAGGTTTTTAAAGAGAAGCCAATTCCAGTGTGAACTTAGCCTCACAATTATCGGGTTCCTCGGTGGTTGCCAGTTGCTGGCACAGCACTCCTCAAGGTCTGGCGTCTGACAGCTTATTGGATGACATCATGGTAAATACCTCGAATCTATTTCATGGGCTTATGATCAAGGGTTCCCTGTAATAAATGTGTTCCGCCAGGTTTGGGACTACTCACGATCTCTAATCAACCCATGTCTGGATCTGAGATTCTCGAGCTAGGAGGGGTACCGACCCCTCTTTGGGGCTCTTCCTTCATTCATACTTTCTGATTGGTAGTCGTGGTTCCTTGGTTTGTGCCCCTGTATCTGTAAAGGGGAGGTTAAGAGCTTGACTCCCCTTAGCATCTAGGAGAACTACTCTAAAAATGATTGAAAAGGGAAGTTGCTAAAACCAGAATGTGTCAAGACAGAAGTGGGGTGCTTTCATGAAATTTGTCTTCTAGTCCCAAGACTCTCATTAATGACCCACGTGACTTTGGGTGAGTCATTTAACAGCAGCAGGGGTAGTTGTGGCTGATATTCATTGAAAGCTTGGAATGGGGCCTGGCACATAGTGAGCCCTCGGTGAGGCCCCCTGCTGTAATCATTGCCGTTGGTCCAGAGGCTTTGTTACTCCCTGCACTAAGCACTGGTGTGTGTTACCTTATTTAATCCTTAACATCATTAAGTGACTTGTGTTATCCCTGCTGTTCAGGGGTGAACTGAGGATGGCGATCCAGACAAACTAACTCCTGGGCCCATGCTCCCAGTTCCTATTGCTGCTCCTAACTTCCCCGGGCCTCCGTTTTCTCATCTGTAAAACTTGAGAGTTGGACTGTTGGTCTTTAAACCCCTCGAGCCCTAAAATTCCCAGGTGTTTACCCCATTACCTTCATCCGTTTGCTTCTCTGCTTCCCCAGACTGCCCCCCCTCCCACACCACACAGTCCTCCTGTGAACTTTGGTGGATTCATCATCACGGGATCTGCAGGATGTTTTCCCCACTGAGCTATGATGCTGCATGTGTCAGCACATGGACATGTGTTGTGGCTCTTTTATTGTTCTTGGACCTGGTCTACATGTTGCTATTGTTGGGAGAGGAGGCATCTGACTCTTAAATTTTACTGTCTTATTTTGGCCCACAGCCATTACCACATTGAGTGACTTGAACATTTGACTGGGCTTGCAAAAGGCTTTATGGGAGAAGCCTGTGGGACCAGCCCTTTGGGCCTGGGCTCTGTGTGGTTTTTTGGGAGAACAGTGCACTCTCCAGACGGTTTTCACAGGTCTGGTCCATGGCTGGTAATGATCTTAGGTGAGGGACTTGGAAGAAAGATTTCTGGGCTCTGCATTCTCTGTACAGCTGGGGTACCCTGGCAGATTTCCATGTGTGGCGTTTCACAGATCATTTCATTATGGTTCCATTGTAACTGATGTTCGCAAATTGCTTCAGTTGGATGATAGTTTTTGTATATTTTCTAGTACTTTTTTGTGGCTGTGACCCAAAGATTAGGGTGTTTTGGCATCAAAAGACCTGGGTTCAGGAGTTGCATCTGCCACTGTGTAGATTGGTGCATCTAACACACCTGCTTTTATGGCCTCTGCTTGATCATTCTTTGAGATGGGATCTGTGGGGGGCAGGGGTGGGGGGTGGGAAGAGTTGATTTGTCACTGCCCCGGGATGTGAGAATTCTTTTACTTAGAAGCCTGGAGGAAACAGGAACTGAGGAATCAAACAAGGACCTGGAAATATCAGAAGTGTTGGATAAATCACTTATCTCAGGCTAGATTTCTTCACCTGTAAGAAAAGGATACTAATACCTGTCTTACCAAACTAAAATGACCATTGAATCAAATGAATTATTGTGTGAAAATAGGTTCTGGAAAATTATGAATTCTACACAAACATTAGTTGTTTTTAGGAAGTACCATACAACAAAACTAATTGTTTTAATTACCAGAAAAGCAAAAGCTGTTAATGTTCCTATGCTGATTTTCCCCAGCATAGATTGTTTACTGCAGATAATAACCTACAATAAAATTTCCTCAACATTTTCTTTTTATTGTGCACCAGTTAGAAGGCTATGAGTTCAGTTCTTCTAGACTAAAACGAATATTGTGAGTAGTGAGTTCATAAGAACTGATATTGTACAAGGTGGATAGAAGCTCTTTTGGAGAAAAACATTCATTTTGCATTAATTCAGATTTTCTTAATTCATTATAAAAGCAAGAGCTAGGTTGACGTTGTAAGAGGACATTAATACTACAAACAAAAGTGTAAGTCTGTTAAGTATCCTTCTTTGTACATAGAACATAACTACAGTGTAAGTAAAGGCTAGACTCTCATGTGCTAACTCACATGGTGCCTAGAATAACAATGTGTTTAACTCACATTTTTCACTAAAGCAAAAATGCCCTACCCCCCTTTACGCCAAATGAACAAAATGACTCCATTTCTATTTTTCTTGATTGGTAAACCATGCTTGGAGATACCATCTGGAGGCTGTTGGGTTTCTGCCAAAGATTTAACTCAGGCTTGGAAAGAGCTACCTGACTGAGGCAAGAAACTGCACTGATTCAATAGGAAATAATGTGTTTTTATTTCACCATTGGGTAAAAGAAACAGTTTTAATATTTGTTTTACATTGATGGCATTATATAATAATTAAAAGTATTTCCAAAATATAATAATTGGGGAGAACAGGGGAAATACTTGCTTAAATGTATGTGACTACTTACAAGTCTGATGTGAAGGCATATGCAGAGGTCTTGATGATGAAGTCAGATATTTCCCCCGAGAAGCGGGGGCAAGACAGGGTCACAGAAAAGTAAGGCCAGTGGACACCACCCAGACCTCCTCATGGGGTAGTGTAGAAAGCCCTAGACCTGTGTGGATTGGTTATAATGTGATGATATTCTTTTAAAATTTTATTATTATCTTCTAAACAGATTTCTGCTTGGCATATGAACCAAAGGCAAGAGGGGCTAATCCGTCTACATTCTGAGTGCTGCCTTCCGCAAGACCACCACGACGGACCCTCCGCCCAAGTCTGCCACACCGCCACACCCTTATCCCACCCCAGACATCACTCCGGGGTCTGCTTGTGGTCAGCACTGTGAAAATGACCAGCACCTTCCTAGCATGACGACCTTGGACCATGTCATCGCTACCCAGCAGTCGGAGTGGGTCTCTTTCAATGAGGACCCACTCTTTCCTGTCCCTTCTGAGGGTAAGGAGTGCTTCCATTTCCTAAGTGAAATGATTGGCAAAGAACCGTACCTGCTTCCTATGGCTTCTCCTTGATTATTCTTTGGGTGGAATCTTCATCTGGAAAAAAGCTCATCTGTCACTTTCCTGAGATGCAGATTCTTCTAGAAACCTGGAGGAAGCATCTTAGGCCCTCACGGCCCCAAACAAGGCCTGGAAACACCAAAGTATTGGCTGCTTTCTCCCAAGGAGCATCAACACTTTATATTTATAGTGCACATGCAGACATGCATTTACGTGCAGACTTTTTGGTTGTTACTCCCAACAGCAATTTGGATTTTTTTCCAATTTTTTTTAAAAAAGATTTTATTTATTTATTTTTAGAGTCTGGGGAAGGGGGCGGGGAGAGGGAGGAAAAAAAGAGAGAGAAAGAAAGAAACATCAGTTAGTTGTCTCTCATATGTGTCCCAACTGGGGATTGAACCTGCAACCCAGGCATGCACCCTGACCAGGAATCGAACTGGCAACCTTTCCCTTCGTGGGTTAATGCCTGACCAACTGAGCCATACCATGAGGGCGGATTTTTTCCGTTTTTGAAGTGTAGTTGTTAAGAATGACAGGCTCTAGACCCAGATTGCATGGGCTCAAATCCTCACTCTGTTACAGATGAGCAATATGCCCTTAGATAGATCGTGTAACATCTCTGTGTGGCAGTCCATCTGTGCAGTAGGGATAGTCACAGTATCTTCCTCTCAGTGGTCATGAGGGTTAAATGAATTAATGTATGTAAAGAGCTTAGAAGAGAGCCTGGCACGTGGAAAGAGCTCAGTAACTGTCATCCATGATCATGATGAAGACGACTAAATTGAATTCTAGGGAACTGGTGCTAAAGGATGAAGGTCAAGGCAGGATACGGGAGGTATTTGCAGAGCCCTGTCAGCTGGTTCTGTTCTACTGCAGCTGCTCCTGCTAACTAAAATCAGCCCAGCCTCATGTACAACACCTGAAAAGTGTGAGTTCACAGGTGTGCTCCCAGTATGGCGGCCGGGTGGCCATCGAGGCCTTGAAGTGTGGCTAGTCTGCGTGGAGCTGTGCCGTAAAGGTAAAATACCCACACCGAATTCCGAAGACCTAGTAAAAGTGAAATATTTCATTAACAATTTTTATATCAATTACATGTTGGAATTATAAGTTTTCAGCCTAGTGGCTTGAAACATAATTAAACCTAGTTTTGCCTGTTTCTTGTTACTTTTTTTATGTAGCTACTGGAACATTTAAAATTACATATGTGTCTCCCTTTATTTATAAATAAATAAATATTTATGTATTTATTTATTTTTGGGTAGTGCTAATGTAAAGACCTTCATTAGTTCGTTTGGCTAGTTTTCAAGTTTTTTTTAATAGTTTATTTATTTATTTTTAGAGAGGGAAGGGAAGGAGAGAGAGGGAGAGAGAGAGAGAAAGAAACATCAATGTGCGGTTGCTGGGGGTCATGGCCTGCAACCCAGGCATGTACCCTGACTGGGAATCGAACCTGCGACACTTTGGTTCGAAGCCCGTGCTCAATCCAGTGAGCTATGCCAGCCAGGGGTTTTCAAGTTTTTATACAGTAAGATTGATCACTTCTGACGTCCAGTTGATAAACTTGCCATGTATAGATTTGTGTCCTCACCACCATAACCAGGATATGGTTTAAAAAATTATCTGAAAGCTGTTAAATGTTGCAGGACCAACAAAGCGACACAGCAAGGGGAAGAGCCTCTGCCACATGCGGCTGATCACTGGCACGGAGTTTGTGCCTGGCATGTGTGTGTGTAGTCGGGGTGGCATGGAGCCTAAGTTTGAGTTGAAATGTGTGGTCCATTCAGAAGCTCTCCAGTTCAGCCATCCTCTCCACCAGTCCCTATTGCCTTTTGCTTTCTCCTTTGACTTGGTTATATTTCTCACTTGGCCTCTGTAGACATTTTTTGTTTGTGACACCCGAGTCCTGGAGTAGATGCTTGGATAAGAATAGTGAGCAAGAATACCTCAGTTTCAGCATGCCCGGATACTGCAGTGGTCATGTTGATGTTACAGTTTTTGTTTGTTTTTCTTTTTTAAAACCTTATCTGAGGACATGCTTATTGATTTTAGAGAGAGGGGAAGGGAGAGAGAAAGAGGGAGAGAAACATCGATCAGTTGTCTCTTGTATGTGCCACAACCACGGACTGAACCCACAGCCTAGGCATGTGCCCTGACTGGGAATGGAACCTGCAACCTTTCAGTTTATAGAACAGTGCTCCAACCAATGGAACCACAGCAGCCAGGGCAGGTTATAGTTTTTACACATGATCAGGTAACCACGCCTTTAGCATAAAGGTGGATGGGCGTGGCTATTTCTTTACCCTCACTCACTGTAATGGTGAGTCCTGTGATCACCTCTTGCCCATGCTTTTGTTTTTTCACCGCTGTGCTTGTTTCCAGAACGAGACGGTTCTGAAGAGCGGCCCTCCTCCTGTGATGTGACGGTGCTCTCTGGTTTCTGTTTCAGGGGGCACCGAAGAGCACTTCCCGGGATTGTCGTCTTCCTCAGATCAGTCTGAGAGCTCCTCCGCAGAGAACCACGTGGCGGACGGAGGCTCCCAGGACCTTTCCCACTCGGAGCAGGATGACTCGTCCGAGAAGATGGGTCTCATCTCTGAAGCTGCCTCTCCTCCTGGGAGCCCTGAGCATCCGTCCCCTGACCTGGCCTCGGCCATCAGGAACTGGGTTCAGTTTGAAGACGACACCCCCTGGGCCAGCACATCTCCGCCTCCTAAAGTAACAGGTGGGACAGGTGGGAGGCTAAGAAGTGTTCTGGCTTAGGTCTGTGCTCATCAGGAATGCTTTTCCATGCGAGGTGTGTAAGGGCGCCAGGGTTCCACTGGACCTGCCCCAGAGCCCTGAAACACTGGTCACATAGGAGAGAGCAGGCAGAGATCTCATCTGGCTTAATTCTACAGGTAGTTTTTGTTAACAGAAACCTGTGGAAGGGTCTATGTATTCTGGACCATTTCCAGCCTTTCACCCCTGCCCCTCGTTGTTGACCTGTCTGGGAAGTATGTATATTTATTTATCTATTAGGAATTGGAATAACATTGACTCAGCACCTAAATTGTAAACCTCTTACAAATAGAAATGAATGTGTCTCAGAGTGTGGACCGCCAACCACCTCTAACAGAATTACCAGTTAAATACAGATATTCTTAGGTCTCGCACCTCTTGAGTCCAAATCTTCAAGGGTGGGCACTGTCACTAACGGTTAGTACCTTATTCTGTGGGATTTAAATGGCCAGAAGCTGCACTGGGGAGCCCGGTGAAGCCAAAGGAGCTCACCGTGGTCACCTGGCTGCGTACTTCGTTGTGCACAGAGGCACACCAAGGGTGACTGGATAACATTAGGGACTATAGTAGTTTTCTTTCCACTGCTGTCACAGACTGCTACCAACCTAGTGGCTTAAACGGAACTGTTTTATTGTTTTACAATTCTGCAGTTCAGAAGACCGCCATGAATGTCACTTGGCTAGAATCAAGATATTGTCAGGACTGCATTCCTATCACATGGCTCTAGGGGAGAGTGTGTTTCCCTGCACAGGTTCCTGGACACGTGGCCCCATCTGCGTCTCCAACACTAGCAGCGTGTGTCCCTCTGCGCCTTTGTTCTGTGGCCACACCCTCCTCTGACCGACTTCTGCCTCCCTCCCCATTTTTGAGGGCCCTTGGGATTACACTGTCCCACCAGCGTAATCCTGGATAACTCCCCATCTCAGGTGTTTAACCTAATCACATCTGCAAAGTCCCTTTTGCCAAGTAAGCTGTCATAGTCACAGGTTCTGGGCATGCGGATGCGGACATCTCTGTGGTGGGCGTTATTTTGTCTGCCACCGAGAAGAGCAAAAAGCAAGGTTGATAAGTTTTTCTGTTGGTGGGTTAGATGTTTTGCAAGTTTTAATTTTTAAAAACAATTCCTTTGTTTTTCAAACGTGTTTTTAACAGCAGTAAAAACAATTTTTAGGAAAAGATGAAGCACAGTTCCACCAGATAATAAACACTTCCACTTTTATGTACTCATCTGCCCATTAAAGTATACTCTTTCGTATTTAAGCATCAGATTTGTCTTGTTGGTGAGAAGCCGCTACCCTCCCAGCAGCACGGATGGCGTGGCAGGTCCAGACAGGCTTCCCAGTCCGGCTGCAGGGAGGGAGTAACCTTTCCTGAACACCTAACCCAGGCAAGACAGTGGGCTGACGGAGCGTTTATACGTGTGGCAGAAGTCACTGAATGCTGGACAGTGAATCCATACAGAAGTATGTTTCCTATTGTTAGTAAGATAACTTTTGTTACTGAATGCTTACGCTCTCAGGCATTATGCTCAATGCTTTGTACACCACCTCAGGTACTGCTTACCACAATCATATGAGGAAGATATTGATATTATGTTCATATTACATGTGAGAAGACCAATAAGAGAGTGTTTGGGAATTTGCCCAAGGCTGTATGCTAGGAAGTGTCAGGAGAAAGTTTCAATACCAGGCAGGCAGGCAGGAAGGCCCCAAGGTCTTGTAACAGCCCAGGCATGTTCAGTGGTATTTGCCTGGATCTCCTGCCTGGTTGTAGTTTCCTCTGCTCCTAATTCCCTGGAGACGGGGAGGTAAGGGAGGGGTGGGGTGGTATTTCTCCACTCATTTGCCCTAAAATGGCAATGCCTTCAGGTCACTGATTACATTCATAGCATTTAAATTCTTCCACCTCCTGATCATACCTTACCTTTAGCCTCAGGATTGCTCAGAACTAGGTATATGACAGACGAGTCAATTTGCTTCAGCTCTTCCCCACATATTTTTGCAAAACTAACTGGGGATAGCCATAATTATGTTGTTGCCTCCGTTTGACTGAGATCCTAGCTTGTTATGGATAAGGGTTTTGACTCGGTGTTAAAACTTTTTCCTTTAAGGCAGCAGTTCTCAAAGCGTGGTCTATAGATCCATGGGGCTTCCCAAGACCTTTTCAAGGGGTCTGTGGAGTCAGAACGGTGTTTATAATAATTCTAAGATGTTATTTGCTTTTTTCCACTGCATTGCATCTGTATTGATGGCACAAAAATAATGGTGAGTAGAACTACTGGCCCTATGTACGTATACTAAAAGTCACTTTCACTTAATATCTTTGAAGAAGTAGTAAAAACTATTAATTTTATTAAATCTTGATTTTTAAAAAGATTTTATTTATTTATTTTTAGAGAGAGAAGGGAGGGAGAGAGAGAGAGAGAGAGAGAGAGAGAAACATCAATGTGCGGTTGCTGGGGGTCATGCCCTGCAACCCAGGCATGTACCCTGACTGGGAATCAAACCTGTGACACTTTGGTTTGCAGCCCATGCTCAATCCACTGAGCTACGCCAGCCAGGGCTAAATCTTGATTTTTAAGTATATCTCTTTAATATTCTCTATGACAAATTGGGAAATATGCATAAAATATTTTTGCTCCATACCAAAGTATAACAGTCATCTTGAAGAAAAATGGTTATCTAAAAAAAAATTGGGTTTAATTTTTTAAATTAAAGATCCAATTTTAAAAATCAAAATTATATTTACAAAATTTTAATGAAAATAATGCAAAAAATTTATTGAACAAATACCTCTTAAAAACAAGATCCAATCAACATTTGCATGACTGCTACACACCTCTCATCCTAAGCTTGGCCGGAATTCCAATAAAACATTTTTGTAGGTTTCCCTTCATTTGCCTGTATCCACCAAAGCTCTTACTCAGTTTTGCCCTAGATTAGTAGTGCCCACTTGTGTTACTGAACAGCAAGTGGGGTCCTGCTGCCTGCCACCACCTTCTAGGCAAAATTCCAGAGGCACAGGTTTGGCAGTAATGGAAAGGAGTCTTTATTCAACAGCTACACACTTTTGGAATAACAGCTTTCCACCTGTATTAGTCACTGAAGCCTATCAATTAAGGCTAAAATCTTCAACTGCTGAGTTCCTCTGTCATTCCCTCTGTTAGTGTTTAATTATCTTATTTTTATAGGATTAGTTTACAAGTTAAAACAACATAAGATACAAGAGCTGCACAATTTTGGAAGAATGGCAGGCTTCTGCCTCACAGCCCGTCCCCTCTAGAACACCCAAAGAAGAATAGCCTTGCCACCCTCTGCCTGGCCAGCTTGATCCTAGGCTGCACCCAGGGTTTCTTCTCCCATCCAAACTATCGTCCCCAGACAGCTGCAGCAGGATCATCCAGGCATCCTGGGGGAAGAGAGCCAGACAGCCAGTCTCCACCCTCCTTTTATTTTAAATCTTCTATCTCATCATTCCAAAAGCTTAGGAGGCATCCAGCTTCTCAGCCAATCCTGTCCTAGACTGTTCACCATTGCCTCAGGCAACCTCCTCCTACGGCCCCTCCCTACACCTCCCCAGTGATCTGATCAGATAGCTCTCTCTGTATCACTTGGAAAAAACTCAGTGACCTGCTCACACACAATGAGTGGCTCTCTGGTGCTTTTTAGTCTAATCTGACATTGTAGAAATGAACTATCCATCAGTTTCTCATTTTTCCACTCTAAAAAAAGGCTCCTCTTAGCATATTAATTTCTATCAGTCAGATTCTGGACCTACTTGGGCTTTAGTATAGCAAGTAAACGTTTTTTAGTATGGATAACACGTGAATGAAGTGGAATTGAGCAAGCAAGACATTTGTTGTCTTTAAACACGCAAAAATTCGGAATCTGAGCGGTGGCGTACGTAGCAGGTAGTGACATTCAGCCAGAAAAAACGGGCTCCGTGGGAACTGATTTTTGGCTTCAGCCATTTCCCTAGCCACATAAGTATCACCAGAACAAACTGACTTCTTCCTGTAATGTAGTTGCAGTTTCTTCTTTTCTTCCCATGTCGTTCCCCACATCCCGTTTGCCTCTATTAAATGCCCAGCGCTTTTGATCACACATCTCTGTGTCAAGAGAAAGGGAAAATGTGTATCTTGGACGTGTCCCATGCAGCTTTTCTATGCACGTCCTTTTATGAGATGATGATCTTGGCTTAGGAGAGATCGGTGGGAGGACAACCATGGAGGATAAATGGGGCCAATTAGCGTCACTCCTGGTCTGCATTTCTGGAAGCAGAAAGTGGAGGCTTACTCTGCCAGCTGTTCCATACCTTAACATCCTGGCTTGCAAAGCGAAGTTAAGAAACAAAGGATAGCCTGCGTGCGCACAGGGCATGAATAGCCAGGTAGAGAAATGCTTTTCTGGGATGCTCTTCTTCCTTCCTCCAGTTCCCATGTCTCCACTCTTCGCAGTTTTGGGGGCAGATGGAGTGCAAGCAACAAAAGAATTTCTCCTCTAAGCTGTGCCACCTAAGAAGAAAGCCCACGGGGCACTGGATTTCAGCCTGGAATGGCAATGCACTGTTGGGCCTAATTAAAATGCAAGGAGGCTGTAGGCATGGTGGAGTTAGGGACAAAGAGACTGTCATTAGCGCTAAATCTCTTATTTTTGCAGCATTTGAATGCCAGAAAGTGAGCTGGAGAGCTTAGGGAAGCTATGGAGTTATTTGTCCCCACCCTGGTGACCTGGCTACTTAGTGTACTGTTCACTGAAGCATACCAAGGTTGACTGGATAACTTGGGGCCACAGCTGGTGGGCAAAACCACTCCAGAAATGCTTGACTCCATCAAGGAAACAACTTTCGGATTTCAACTAGGGCAGGATTGGAAGTGAATTAAGTGCCAATGTGGTTAGTCTGGGAATAAGGAGATACAGATCTCCCTCAGAAAAAAACACTAACAAAATCAACTGAGTGACAAAGCCTTTTTTTTTTAAGAGATACTCTCTTTTTGTATTTCTTTTTTTAAAATTTTATTTATTTACTTTTAGAGAGGGAAGGGAGGGAGAAAGAGAGAGAAATATCAATGTGCGGTTGCTAGGGGCCATGGCCTACAACCCAGGAATGTACCCTAACTGGGAATCGAACCTGCAACACTAAGAAAGCCTTTTTATTAGCACATGTATAGGAAAGACAACTGACATCAACTCCTTGGACCCGAGGATACCAGGGTAACAGGGTGTATACAATTATGCTCCTGGAGTCTCTTATAAAAACTGTTTTTTCCATGTTGTGAAATTTGGTGGAAGCCAAATGTGGGATTTGACTTAAGAAGGACTCTTGGGCCCTGGCTGGCATAGCTCAGTGGATTGAGCGCAGGCTGGGAACCAAAGTGTCCCAGGTTCGATTCCCAGCCAGGGTACATTCCTGGGTTGCAGGCCAGAACCCCCAGCAACCACACGTTGATGTTTCTCTCTCTCTCTCTCTCTCTCTCTCTCTCTCTCTCTCTCTCTCTCTCTCTCTCTCACCCCCTCCCTTCCCTCTCTAGAAATAAATAAATAAAATCTTAAAAAAAAAAAAAAGAAGGACTCTTGGGATCAGGCTGTGTTGATATTATCTTTAGAAAACTTTGTATTGGAACTTTAAATGTCAAATACTCAATAATTAAATAAGCCGAGAGAGTGCTGTTCACATCTCCAGCCTGAAGATGCCATATGATCAATCTGGGTTACATGGTTAATAACTACCGAGAAATTTAACTGAAAACTGTTTTGCTGAATCCTGAACTACATGCATAGCTCTCCTGCTAAACCCTGAGCAGAACGAAAGTATTAAACAAAATGTGCTGGTGAATCTGTTCAAAGTTAAATCTGTATATTGTTTGCTAAAGAAATTTTATTTTGAAAATGAATCTAAGCCTTGGTGGTGGTCTATTCACATTGGGGCCATTAGCAATAGTGTTTCTCAGTTTTCCCAGTTGCAAAACGTTTTCCTAACTTAGTATTTTGCCTTCTCTGGCTTTAACATTCATTCCACTGGGCACCAGGAAGAATGTAGTGGTCATTTCTAATAAAGTCTCTCTCAGAGCAAAGGCTGGTTTTATGTAGTTTGTGCATTTTACAAGTATGTGTGTGCTTAAAATATGTTTGCAAATGCATGCAGACAAATTGACTGAAAGAGCAAAGTTCCTCTGCAAAATTTAAAAAAAAAAATTAAGGCATTATTGTCAGCATGATGCTTCCTGTTCCCTTGTCATGTTATGCACTGACCTTCCTCTGCGGACATGGCAATTTGGCAGCAAGGCCAAGGCTGAATTGGACCCATTATGCAGATACTGCAGGATATGCATAATTACAAACATAAAAAAACTTTTATATCTGGAACATTTGTCTCACAGCCCCAGCAATACCCTTGTCTTCCCTTGTGCTTCAAATGTCTTTCCTAAAAACTTGGGCTAAGGCCCTCCCATTGTGTCTGGGGAGGCTGATTATCTGGGACCGGAGAAAGAGCTACTTGTTTGGGGGTGGACCAGAGATGAGGTCAGCCATTTAAGAGGGAGGCAGGGGAGACAGCTGAAAGACTTAATCCCTAAGAAGACCAGCCCAGTGGTTAATTTCTATTATGTTTTTTATTCTGACTCCTGGGGGTGAGTGGTTCGTGGGGGTGGAATAAGATCCCGAACATTTGGTGACTCTGTAGACAAGGCCCACTGCATTTGACATGTGCGTGGATTTCCCTTCTCAACAGAGGAGGTCTTATTTTCTTTTAATACCTTGGATTGTTCTTCTCTGCGTTTAAATGTTGTTAATGACCTTTCCGGAATCCATCTCAGACCTCAGGAATGAATTTTAACAGAGCCCGTCTTCCTCAGGGTGCAATGCCCCTCTGCCCCTCTCCACCTCTCTCGCGGTTCCCAACAAGTTCTTTCCTGCCCTTGCTGTTCCCGGGGCCCCTAGGGCTCTTCTCCATTCTCACTCAGACCGCCAGAGGCTCAAGCATTTCCTCCCCAACATCTTCCTGCTTAAACGTCTACAGCCCATGTCTCTCCCCGCCATTAAGTTATATATTTGTCTGTTTCTTGTCTTTCTTCTCCAGTAGAGGGAAGGGACTTTTGTCTCCTTCATTCCCTCACTATCCCAGAATACGGTGCACGGAGCCTAGTAGGTGCTCACTCAGCATTTGTTGGATTAATGAAAGAAAAGTTGAAAGATGTACTATGTGTAACCTACCGCAGAATGACTGAGTGACTCCTGTTTATGGGGACAATGAGCTGTTAGCTTGAAGGACTGTACTCTCAGCAAAGTGAATTTTTTTTAACAGAATAGGTAAAGAAGCTAGGCCAGCCTCTTCCTCATCATGTGCTTTTCTTAGCAGCTGACTATTACCAGTGTTTGATTTCCCATGGTTGCACACACAATGTATATATGCACATAGATATGCACATACATGCCACATACATATACATAGATACATATACACACAAGCATAACATACACAAAATAACATATACACTTAGAGAAACACGCATATATACATATAAACTGAGTGGGGCAAAAGTAGGCTTATAGTTGTTCATAAGGAAAATAATATAAGAATAAACAGTTCTGTGTACTCGTAACTGTACACCTACTTTTGCTCCACCCTGTACATATACAAATAATACACATACTTTCTCCCTGGGGGCTTCCTTAAAAAGCACACTTAACACTGTCTGTTATATTTTTGTTGGATTTGAAGCTACCATCATGCCATGGGGAAAAGGGGCCTTTCAAAAGTGGCTTTTTATAGTTATCTAAAAGAGATTTTCAAATATTTCATTTAGAATGCCAGTATTATCCTTTTCCGGAGAATGTGCTAGCTCACCTGGGCAGGCTTTGTGGCCTGTCTCACCCCCAATGTGGGACACAAAACATAATGAACTGTCCGAGCATGCATTCATTAACTAGTTCATTCATGCAACAAATATTTAGGTGCTGGGAAAGCAATTATGAGAAACTTGGCCCCAGTCCCCGCTTTCTCCAAGATCAGGCTGCCTAACAGTTGGGCAATCTGTTGCCAGTGGAGCCTTCTGGGGCGAGGAGGCTGCAGCTCGTTGCCAGCTGTGCAATCACAGGGGGCCACCAACGGAGGCTGGAATTTCATCTGTTTTGAGTCCATGGATGGGCATGTTTACAGCATTGGAAATACCATATAGCCCCAGTGAGCAGATGTCAAAGTATAAGTAAAGGACACTACATAATCATGTATGTTATATTAAAAATGTTAATCTACCCAGGATCCCAAAGGATAAAAAGAAAAATATTGTATTTGCTGTATTGTTTAATGTGGCTACTTGTACGTTTATGATTCATTCGACCAGTGGTGCTCTGAGCCCCCACCATGAGCCAGTCACTCACTGTTCGAGTCACTGGGGATGCAGTGGGATAGTCCTACCCCGTGGAGCATATTGATTATTGAGGGAGCCATACCAGGATCATGATGAAGGCGCAGACACAATGCGTTAGATAATGTGGTAAGTGGGAAGGAGAGAAATGTAAGGTAAAAAAAGGGGGGTAGGGTGAGAGACAATGTGACATTTTATAAGATCAGGGAGTGTCTCTCCGTGTTGTAAGGTTTGAGTGAAGACTTTAGAGAAGGGAAGGAGTGACCTTGCAGAAACCGGGGAAGGAGCCTTCTAGGCAGAAGGAACTGCAAGTGAGGAAGGAACAAGTGACTAGTCTCTGGGGGATGGTCGTCTTCTGGTGTGTGTCTGGAATGGGGGGACTTGGGGAGAAGGGAAGGAGACAGGCAGAGAGGTCCCGGGGGCTCAGACAACACAGGTCCTTAAAGGGTGCGGTGAGGACTTGGACTTTTGCTGTGGGCGAGATGGGAAACCATTAGAGGGTTTTGAGCAGGGGTGTGGTAAGATTCGGCTTAAGTTTGAACAGGCACTTCTCTCAAAACTGTGTGGCTGAGGACAAGTGCAGAAGCAGGAAGACCAGGTGGGGGAACACTGCAATGAGCCAGGAGGGAAAGGATGGTGTTTGGGACCCAGGTGGTAGCTGAGAGGTGGTGGGAAGTGACAGGATTTCAGATAGAGTCTGAAGGTGGGACTAACAGAGGTGAGGGACCACATATGAAAAGACTCCAGGATGACTGGGAGCTTTCATTCTGAGCATCTGAAAGGATGAAGGGGCTGGAGTGGAGTGTCCTTTAGTTTCAGACACGTAAAGTTAGGATCCAAGTGGAGCCCTGACCCGTGTGGCCCCGCTGGGCGTCGTCCCTCAAGGTGAAAGGTCTCCAGTTTGATTCTCCGTTGCCTGCGTGCCTGCGTTGCAGGTTTGGAGAGGCAACCAGTCGATGTTTCTCTCTTGCATCGGTGTGTCTTTCCCTTTCTTTCTCTGTTTCTTCCCCTCTCTGTAAAAATAAACAAAATCTTTAAAGAGAGAGAGAGAGAGAGAGAGAGAGAGAGATCCAAGTGGAGATCTCAAGTACATTTGGACATAGGAATAGGTCTGGAAATAGTAACAACTACCACTTAACTTTCTTTGAGTACTTTTGCATCAAGCACTTTTTCCAAGTGTTTTGGTCATTATTAAGCTCATCATCTCCTCAGGTGGGCACTGTTTTTAGCGCCATTTACAAGTGAAAACTCAACAGATAGATTAAGTAACTTGCTCCAGGCTATAAGGCTGGATCCAGGATCCTTGCAGTAACTTCTCAGGAGGGCGAGGGAGGCCAGGCTCTACCTTTGATCGCTTTCTCCTTGCTGGGTGCCTGTGGCCGTGAAGCCCTGGGGTGAGGGCACCTGGCTGCTCTCTGCCCCAGCCGGCCGCCAGAGGTCTGGCCCCGGGAGAAGAGTTCAGGGCCCAATACTTGCACTAATGTTGTGGCCCAAGGGCCCTCCATTCAGAACCTCAATAAAATGACTTCTCCAAGATTGCTAAGTGAACAATTAAAGTACATTAGACCAAATGAGAACAGTTTGTGAGATATGGGGACTTCGCCTCTTCCAGCTGCATTATTCTTTGTTTCTCTTTCCAAGGAAATATTAAAGCGTTATCTAACAAGTGTAAAGAACTAATGTGAAAATATAAATAATTAAAATAGCTTTTTTCCTAAGTAACTGAAGTCTTTTGATGTGTGGTTTTAATAAGATTTCACTATTTTTAAGGAACATATTTTAAATGTATATTAAATTGTATATTTCAAATGTATGTTACATTTTTATTTTTTAATCAAAGGAATATATTTTTTACTGTATATTAAATTATAAAGAACAATGGTACAACCCATCACCCAGTTTAGTAAATAGAATATTGTCATCACCCAGACGCCCTTGGGTTTTCCTACTGATCACTCCTTTCGAACGTCCCCTTTCCTCCCTTCTACGCCACCACTTTTCTGGGTTTGTGATAATGGTTATGGTACTTAAGAGTCTTAACAGTTACCCTACCTACCTGTGCATTAAACTTCATTTGTATAAATGGAATAATACTCTGTGCATTATCTCATGCTTGCTCCTTTAACACAACATTTGGTGAGGATATTATCTGTAGTTCCTTTAGTTTTTATTGCTGTGAATTTCACCATATTAGTATACCACAATTCATTTACCTCTTCTATTATTGATGGATATTTGAGTTGTTTCTACTTTGGGGGAATTAAGGATGTGCTTCAATGAGCATTCTTTTTGTTTTTTTCTGGAAAGAGTCTGAACATAAATCCTGGTGAACATATGTAAGTGGTTCTCCTGTATAAAAAAATCAGAGGGAAATTACTGTGCTGGAGGGTGTGTTTATCTTCAACTTTATCAGAAAAGACCAGTTTACTGGTGTTTTCCTATCAGCGGTATGTAAGAGTCTGAGGCCATGCTGCCTCACATATACTTGGAATTATCATTTCTATTTTTGTCATGTGGTGGTAGGGAGAACAGGAAATGGAGAGAGTAATGGTGTCTCCTGTGGTTTTAATTTGTATTTCTTAGATTACTAATGAGGTTGAACATCTTTTTTTTTCCATTTAGATGTTTTCTTTCATAAACTGCCTAGTCAGATATATTCTTGTTGGAGCATCTCTCTTTTTTTCTTGCTGATTTCTAGGAGTTTCTTGTGGATGTGATATATGGTAGGCATTATTTCCTGCCCTGAGGATGGTCTTTTTACTCTCTTTATGGTGCTTTTTGCTGCAAAGAAGTTCTTAAAATTCAGGATGTGAAATTTGTTTGTTTTTCTTTTATGCGGAGTGCTTTCTGGGCCTTGGTGAAGAAAACCTTTCCCTGTCCTGAAGTGATGAGCATATTTAGCTCTACATCTTCTAAAATACTTCTCAAATAGTGTTTCCCACTTTGACATTTGGTCTACTTAGAATTGATTTTTCTGTAGCATGTGAAGTAGGAATCTATTTTTTTCCTATAGTATTTTCCCAGTA
The DNA here is from genome assembly GCF_019186645.2 of Phyllostomus hastatus. Lineage (NCBI taxonomy): Eukaryota > Metazoa > Chordata > Mammalia > Chiroptera > Phyllostomidae > Phyllostomus > Phyllostomus hastatus. The sequence continues at coordinate 56,156,766 of NW_025334033.1, read as the reverse complement.
TCATTTCTATTTTATTTATTTTAAATGTATACTTATATTATTAAAAATTCTGTTGCATTCATACCTGAATAGTATGATTCTGCTTATTAATATGAGGAAAAGAGACATCTAGAATTTTGATTGAGAATGCAATAAATCTATAAACCAGTTTGTGGAGAATTAACATCTTTAACACATTAAATCTTTTTATCCCTGAATGTATTTCTCCCTTTATTTAGGTCTCCTTTATGGTCTATTAGTAAACTTTAGAATTATCTCCTGAGACCTTACACATCTTCTGTTAGGTTTATTACTATGTATGCTTCATAGTTTTAGTTGCTATCATAAATGCTACCTTGCTTTAAGTTTCATTTTATAAATATTTCTTGCTGCTGTTCAGAAATGTTTTAAAGTACCTTGTTAAAATTTTTACTTTGGTAATCTACCAGTAGGATCTTTGGGGGATTTTTTATGTACACAAAAATAATATCTGCAAATAATGAGTTCTTTTACATTTTTTTTTTTACTTCCTTCACCCGGTCTAGAGCTAATTCTGCAGTGTAAGCTGGTGGGTTTCCTTGAGTTCTTTAGTCTGTCATTAGAAATGGAGGAAATGTGAGGGTAAGAATGAAACTGTAAGACTCACGCATTTGGGTTCGAATGAAACTGAAATCTAAGTTCAGAAATAAAAGTAAACCCTAAAATCACTACTATCCTGTAGTGAGGTTTTAGAGTTTGATCTGAGGGTCATGAGACCTCCGCCAACTGATGTTGACCCTGGCACACTGAGGGGTGTCAGTGGCTTTTCCCTGTTCTGTATCCTGAGTGGAGCTGCTGCCAAACGAAAAACAAGGTCCAGCTGCCTGTTGCCACGGAAACCAAACTTGTGAGGAGAGTGCTGATGCAGAAGGAAAGAGGTTTACTTAGGTGCCACACAACCTGGGGGAATGGTGGACTTGCTTCTCAAAGACCGTTTCTATCTCCTGCTCAAGTCCACAGTTCTTACTGAGTTAGAAAGAGAAAGGCTTTTTTTCTAATGCAAATATCTTTCTAGCCTTTGGCTCACTCAAGGTCCTATCCATTCCTCTCTCTAGCTTTAGGGTGGGCTTGGGCTTTATCCACTCAATGTTCTAGCTTTCAGCAAGCTCAGTGTAAGGCTATTGCCCTGACACCATCTTGGCCAATGGGCAGAGATTCCCTTGGTGCTCCACTGACTGTTTTATGGTAGCAGTACTTCCTATACTTCCTTGCCTTGGGCAACTGTTGAAATCTCATAAGCTTTGAGCAATATCAAAGTAAGTCAAGCTCCATCCTGGCTGGTGTGGCTCAGTAGATTGAGTGCCAGCCTGTGAACCAAAGGGTCGCTGGTTCAATTCCCAGTCAGGGCACATTCCTGGGTTGTGGGCCAGGTCCCCAGTAAGGGGGTGTGCGAAAGTCAACCACACATTGATGTTTCTTTCCCTCTCTTTCTCCCTCCCTTCTCCTCTCTCTAAAAATAAAGAAAGAAGGAGCCTTTAAAAATAAAAACCCTTTTTTAAAAAAAGACAAGCTCTAAAGATAAACAGAGTACAACTCTTTACAGTGTATGCTTTTGATTTGTGATCCATCCCCAGGCCAACCACTGACCATGCCCTGCTGGACGTGCCCTTCCTTCAACTCGCTGGGCAGATGCCCTCTGACCTCTGAGAGCAGCTGGACCACGCATTCCGAAGACACCAGTAGTCCTAGCTGTGGACCCTCGTACACAGACCTGCAGTTCCTCAATGCGGAGGAGCAGCTGAGTGGCAGGGCTTCGGGGGCCGACTCGACTGGTAAGACGGAGCACCAAGCCGGAGGGCTTTGCAAATCACTTTTGGTGACCTGTTGCCATCACTCAAATCTCTGTATCCAGGCCTGTTTGAAGAATGAGTTCAGGTGTAGTCAAGTAGTGCAAAAGCTAGACTTCTGAGTGGTTCAAAATTGAATTGGGAATAAACCATGTATACCGGTTGACTGATTGCTTGGAAGATGATGGATACTGGGAAACCATTTGGCAATATATCTTAACGTGTAGTTTTCTGATGGTTCAGTACAAGTACTATTCCCTGTCAATTTTATTTCTCCTGGAATAACAACTATATGTAATATGCACAGGGTTGAATCTTTCGTCCTGCCATCCACATGTGCATTCCCTCTGCAGCAAGAGGGAGGTAGGCTAAAGCAGAGTAAAAGTAAACAGTTTGTTAAGCGGAATGAGAATCGGACTCGGCCACCATGTCTAGACTACAAATCATTGTGCAGTTATGCTTATTCTGTTGTGCCTGAATTGAGCTCTGCATCAGCATGCAACCCCGCTGTCCCACTGATTAAATTTCCAGTAGGTGTAGGATGGAATGCCTGCTGGCTCTGTGGGTGGAATACGGGCCTGTCAACAAGCACCGTCCTGTGTGCTAGGGTTAGGACGGCATTGGAAGGTTATTATGTATTCTTGACGTTTTGGTTATTGCGCCCAAGAGATTGTTTTCCTCTTAAAGTATTGGAGTTACTGGTAGTTTTTCTGTGGATGAAATCACCCACTGTGTCCAATGATATTTGTTTTTCCTTCTCAAATGTTGTCTAGGAATTTGTCTCTGGATCATTTTTCACACTTGAGTAACATGGCCCTCATGCCGTGTGCCATTGGGGGGCTCTACAAGGAGAAAGGATTCCAACAGGATTTGGCTTTGTATTTGATAATCTTGCAGTGAATTCTAGTGTATCACAGTCTCTCTTTTCATAAGCTATAATTTTTTGTTTTTTTTTTAAACTTCACCCAAGGACATGTCTGTTGACTCTAAAGAGACATTAAGCCACATTTCTTTTTAGTGTTTTGTTTTCACAGACAGTCTCTTAATTCTGGTCGATCCCCATGCTGATGAGCCAGCCAGTGGCTGAAGCATGCCCTACGCCCCCCCATCTGCACCATGGGGAGTGTTTCCCACCCATGGGTGGGTGAGGCTGTGCTTATCCCCTTCTTCTTCTTTTTTGAAAAAATATTTATTTATTTTTAGAGAGGGAAAGGACGGAGAAAGAGAAAGAGAGAGAAACATCAATGTGCGGTTGCTGGGGGCCGTGGCCTGCAACCCAGGCATGTGCCCTGACTGGGAATTGGACCTGCGACACTTTGGTTCGCAGCCCGCACTCAGTCCACTGAGCTACGCCAGCCAGGGCTGCTTATCCCCTTCTTTGCCTCTCCTTGCTCTCAACCTCCTTCCCAAGTCTTCCCGTAGAGGCCGCAGATGGTGGACCGGGTTAAGGACACAGACTCGGGAGTGGTCATTAAGGATGCAGCTTCTTCCCTGGCCTGCCCCAGGGATCTCGTTACTTTAGAGAGGTGGAAAATGGGGTCCTCGCTGCAGGGAAAGTCAAGATGTCTAGGTTCAGGCTCTTTCTTCGGTGGTCTCTCTACTAGGTGAGAATTGCTTCAATTCCTGAAGGTTCCAGGGGTGAAAATCAGAGCCCCAGCCTGAACTGGACAATGTTGCTCTGTCTCCAGAGCTTTAATTGTCTCCAGTTATTTTTAGTCTCTTTTCTAACAGTGTTACGGTTCACACTGAGAAATCCTCCCCTCTGTTGTTTCAGTCAGGGTCCTGGCAGGAAGCGGGTGGAACCCTCAGAGGGTTTACCTGAAGGAGTATCATGAGAGGACTACACACAGAGGTAGTGAGGGCTGGAATCACAGGAGATGGGCCGCCAGGCAGGTGCTCTGGTGACAGAAGGGACAGAGATTTGGTGAAGTGGGGAGACAGTGGGGGATAAATACCCAGGTTCAAGCTGGGGCTTCCCATCAGCAGATCTCAGCGGAAAGCCTCACAGGGCCACCACCAGGCCACAGAGCAGGTGAAGAAAGGTGGAAAATGGATTTGGGGTCACGGGTGGAGGTGAGCCAATAGAAAATCACCAATACATGCTAATCTCCACCAGGAAATAAATGGCCCGTGGGCTGGGGTCATGCCACAGCCACATATGCAAATCCAGGGCTCGAGAATGATGAGTGATACTCTTAGTTCTCTTCCTACGGCTACAGGGAGGCTAGAAGTGTAGCCTGTGGGCAACCGTCCTCTTGCAGAAGTAGTATGATCACAGCCAACACTTACTGGGCATGCGCTGTGTGCAGGTGGGTATGACCTCTGGCCTTTACAACAGTCCTGCAAGGCAGGCATCATTCTCCCTATTCTCTAGTCGATTCTGAGTCTGTGGAAGGTTAAGAAACTTCTCTAAGAGAACACTACTAAGATACGAATGAAACTGGATTCCAAAGTTCTAAAGCATTTTCCAGGGGTTCTCATACCTGGTGGGGCCCCCAGAATCGTCATGGTTATCAGTTTGCTATGTGACCTTCCAGACCTTCTGTACTGATAGGAATAGAGGACACACACACACACACACACACACACACACACACTATTGTTGCCTTGGGGGTTATTTTTAACCTAAACAATATCAAAGGCATTTTAAGTAGATGTGTAGCAGGAAAGCTTGAGGAATAAACTCTGATGTTTCCTTATCAGATATGAGTGTTTACAGATCACTGCTCTACGCCCACAGTATTGTGTTATGTAAACCAGTTTCTAGATACTGCATTGTGAAAAGAAATACCCTCACTCTTTAGTGAGGCAAGGGTCCAGGGTGGCGCAGGGGCTGGGGCCTCCATCTGCTTATGCTGGACCGGTCCTCTGTGTGTCACATCCACTACTCTGCCAGGCCCCGAGATGGCCAGCAGTGTGCTCCAGGGCCCCGGGACAGCAAGAACCCCTCCCTAGGCCCTGTGGCCAGTCTGCATGCAGTCCCTGCGGTGGGAACCCCATGAGGCTCTGCCTGCACACCCTGACCTGCACCGTCGGGGTGGTACTGTGGCTTTGAAAAGCCTTCAGCTCATCCTGGGTCCCAGGGTACACGGAAGGTGAGAAAAAACATGGTTTAGGAGAAAGACCAAGTGCTCCTAAACCGCTGGCATCTGTTCACCCACACCAGCAGTGGAGGATGTATAAAGACTTTCAGTTGAACTATTGAGCACTTCAAAGAAATCCGGCACCAGGCCTGTGGCCGTGGCCAGGCTCTGGGAGAGCCCTCCTTCAAGGCCGATGGCTCAGTCAGGGTAAACTGCACCCCTCCGAGGATGTGGAGCAGGCTCGCATCTGTCTCCATCTCCTCCGGACACATCATCTCCCCAGAACTTCCTTTCCTCACCTGTGAAGTGGAGCCGAGCATCCCCGTCCAGGCTGGGCGACGTGTGTGAAGGTGCCCTGCACAGCATGAAGTGCCGTCGGGGTGAAGGATAATTCCTGACCGAATAGCTCTGGGCCTTGCTTCCCTTGGGCATGGGAAAGGAAGGTAGTTACCGCCTACTCCTTTCTTGCCCCAAAGAGGGCTGTCAATGACACGCGTGGTGGGATGGGATCCCAGAGGGGCTTTGCAGCCCTCGGCAGTGAGCCCCAGGTCAGTGCAGAGGCCTGCGGGGATTTGGGCGTGACTTTCTGTGCTGACAGCTTGAGGCCTTTGGGGAAACTGCCGCCATGGGGAGACTGTTGTCATTTATCTGCTGCCACTCCCATGCCTTGCACGGGGAAGTGGGGGGGTGAAGAGTTGCTCCCTCAGCCCGGCTGTCCCGGGTTGTCCCTGGCAGGTGCTCCGTGATTCATCTCCTGTGTGGGGTGGGGCTGTGGAGCCCCCGCCGAGCCTGTTTATCTACCTACCTACCGAGGCCCCATTTCTCTGTGCTGCTGCTCTGCCCCTGGCGCACCCCTCCCTGTCATCCGAGGGAGCTGGCAGCCCCACAGGGCCATCCTGATTCTCAGTGTAATTGTGGAGGGAAAGACTCTGTGATCAGCCTGCGCTTTCTTCTCATTTTCTCACCGAGGGGATAATTAGGAGGAGCGAGGCAAACAAATCTCCTCACCTTGGCTAAATCATAGGGCTGGAGAGCTGCGCTGATGTTTGCTCTGGGATTCAGCTCTCCAGAGCGAACGGTGGGAGGATTGGGAGTAAGCAAGGTTCCTAATAACGCTCGCTTCCTCTCTCACCGCCTGCCTCCCCAGGGTCCCCTTCACAGTCAGAGCAGCTCTGTCGTGCCACTGACTTTATGTGGGTGAATAAACAGTAGGAGGGTCAGAGGGAATAGAAATAAGCCCTCTGCCTTTGAAGTCCGTTGCAACCAGGAAAGAGAAAGCACAGAAGAAGTGTTTGCAGTACCATAGGCTGCTGTTAAGTGGGGGGCTTCAGTTCTCGGTTTGTTTGTTTTTTAAAGCACAATTAAAGTGTAGATCTAGATATGGGATTAGAATGAACAGGCATACGTGCAATAGTGAGGAACAACAGGACTTGGTGAAGCGTGTTTAATCGTTGTCTGGTGAATGGATCCGGAAGGAAAGGAGTGAAATTGCAGGTGGTGAGTCACCTGCATTCCAGGCATCTGTGTCTCATTTGGGTTAAGATCCAGTATTTCTCCAAAGTGTGTCCACGGAGCAGCCCAAGAAAAACCAGCATGCTGGGGGCCAGTGCATTAGGCCACACTGCGTCCCCGCTGTTGGAGATATGTAGCATCTGTTAACTTATTAAAGACATGGAAAAGTCCTGATATTGTATGTAGGTATGAATCTGTGTATATGTACAATTTATACTTGTGTATTGTGTATATATGAATATATGTATATATATATATATATGTTTGTGTGTATATATACATATGCTATATGGATATATGTGTGTATGCCTGTATGTGTGTGTGTTTGTGTGTGTGTGTGTGTGTGTATATATAAATGTAATCTTTATAATGTAATCTTTATATGTAATCTTTAATGTTATTTATATATATATAAATGTAATCTTTCACTAATCCATACTGCCTACCTGCTCACCTGGTGTAGAAACCGAAACACACAACTGGCAACTCTGACTTGGAAGTGCACGCCATTGGTACAGTGTTGGGAAATCAGAAAAAAAAATACTTTGACAAACTTTCCTGGATTTACAAAGTTAGCCTTACTTTGTCTCAGGCTTTGTTATACCTTCTGGCCCTTTTTTTTTTTAAATCCTAGATTCAGCAGAACCAAGACTACATTATGCCAAACTTTCTTTGTATTTAAACCCTCGGGGGCTTTAGCACAAATATAGACCAGATGTTGTCAATTCATTTGCGTTTCACTGATCACAGTGGAGGTCTGCCAGAGCAGTAGAGTGTCCCCAGGGATTTGGGACTCATGTGTTCCCTCAGAAACAAGTGTTTCTGCTGGGTAGAAAGCTATGGGTTTGAGGTCCCAATTTTTGTAAGAAGAGCTCTCTAGATGCTCAGAAATTTTCTCCCGTCATTATTGGTTAAGGGTGATGATACAAAAGCATCCCTCGGGCTCCTTGCCTCTTTACAAGGCGTTGTGTGTGTCTCTGTGGCCTAGTCATAACCGTACTGCAGCTGGAAGAGCATTAGACCAGATTCAGGGGCCCAGGTTCCCAGTAAACTGGAATTATCATGTGCATGATGGGGCTACAGGGAATTCCTATTGTTCTTAAGGTACATTTGTGTTTTATGATTATTTTTACCTTCGAATATGTTTTGCTCGGAAAACAAAAGTTAGTTATTTAAGAATTTCCTTCTCCTAGCTCCAACCCTGAGTAGATTCTCTCCTGAGTTTTGCTCCAGGTCATGTCCCCATACCATCTGTTGGATCTTGGGCAGGAGCACTCTTTGCACAGTGGTCATCTCCCTGTCCAACTTGGGCCCTCCGGGGCAACAGTGATGTTGTCATGCTTGGCTTGTCCCCATGGTCTGGTCTCCAGCACCAGGCCTGGACCGAAGGAGGTGTCCAATGAATATTTTCCATTGTATTTCCACTTTTGACCACATTGCAGCAGCCTTGTGCCCTTGCCTCCCAGCTCAGAAAACAAGGAAAGCTTCCTTCGGTATGCCTTGGTTCCAAGTCTCGAGTCTAGAAAGAGAATTGAGAAAAATAGAAATGAGTTCCTTTGGTCATAATTTGGAATTATTGCGCTGAATACTTTAAATGTAAGTCCTCAAATTCCCTTGTGGAGGATGGGGTCTCTCTCTTGAAGGAGCTTCCCAGGTGAGTTATCTAACATTACTGCTTTGAGTGAGATTAGGAATCACTCACTAAAGCTCTTGGGCAAACTATTCAACACCCAGCAAACTCAGGCTTCACAAAGAATTCTGAGCTATCTTTTTTAGATAAGATGTTAACTCGGTCTCAACAAAGGATTGGTTGACATGAGGTCTCAGGTCTGTAAGGTGATTAGCCCCGAAGCCTCTGGAAGTAGATGTCTTCTTATTTGGTTTAAGATCCCAGTGGTTGGTTTGGATTCTTTAGCTATCATAGACCTGTGAAGTTAGAGGGAATTTAAGAGATTTTTTAGTGAGATTTCTCCATTTTCGGGATGAGAAAGCCACGCCCAGAAAGTTTAGTCACAGACCCAGGCCCTGTAATTCCTTGTCCCTTGCCCAGTCTTTGAATCGTTTAGAAACCTAAGAGATTCGTTGCCATTGCTGGTGTGGCCCAGTGGATTGAGCATTGGCCTACCAACCGAAAGGTCACTGGTTCAATTCCTGGTCAGGGCACATGCCTGGGCTGTGGGCCAGGTCCCCAACTGGGGACGCGGGGGAGGCAGCCAGTTGATGGCTCTCCCCTCTCTTTCTCCCTCCCTCCCCTCTCTCTAAAAATAAATGAATAAAATCTTAAAAATAAATACAAAATTAAAAATAAAATCCTAAGAGAATGGCTTTGGCTGGTGTGACTCAGGTAAACAAAAAGGCTGTTAATTCGATTCCTGGGTTACGGGCCAAGAGGGAACCCATCACAACGATGTTTCTCTACCTCTCTTTCCCCTTTCCACTATCTCTAAAAATAAATCAATAAAATCTTAAAAAAAATAAACAATAACAAACCTAACAGATTGTCTAGGCACAACTGGTCATTTTGTATTTCATTCCTCTTTGAACGTTTTCATTTTCTCCTTCCTTCTTTTTCCCCCTGAATTAAAAAATAAAGCCTCTTTTTTGAGGGTTTTGTTCACTTATGAAATAGTAGTTAAAAACAATGGAACCAATGGAGATGGAAACCCTGAGGTCCAAGAAAACATTCTTTTTTTCTTAATAGTACGTTTGACACATTAATGAGATGCGGTCATTGAAAGTCGCTTGACTCAGGCTACTGTGTTTTAGCTCATCCATTTCCCTTCGAGGTCATGAAACCATGTGGGGCAAGGTCAAGTGCTCTGTCATTCCCTTTGGGGGCTCTTTTATGGTGAGGTGCTGTCCGTCTTCTCCGAGACCTGTTCTTACCCACCTGGCTTTACCAGGGCATCGTGTACAGGGGCATTTCTTCCTTCCCTTCTCAAATATGTAGAGCTTTTAAACACTCCTTGTTCATGTTATATTAGTATAGGCTTTCTTCGAAAATGGGAGTTAATTTTTCATGCTTGTTTCCAGGGAGAGAATGAGTTCACAGCTTTACCTTGGGTCTAGTGAGGAACAGATCACACTACCATAAAGGGGCAGTTGTCATTGGTAGAATCCACATCTGCCATGAGCGTCAAGGCCAAATTCATGTTACCACCTTGTGGGTCATCTGGAAATAGAAGTCAGTGCTATACACAGGGTTATGAGGGTGAACAGGATGCCAGCCCTTTCCCGTGGCAGCACCGCGGGTGCTGATCGCCTCTGTGACAGTGAAATGGACGAGTGATTTTCCTTAGTGCTGTGTGGAGTGCTGTGTGTGTCAGTTTGCTGGGGCTGTTGTAACAAAGAACTGCAGGCTGGGTGGGATAAACCACAGAAAGTGATTTTCTCACATTCTGGAGACTAAACGTCAGAGATCAGCTATACAAAGTTGGATACTTTTGAGGCCTCTCTTCTGTTTCTTCACACAGTCTTCTTGCCTTTGTGCTTCTGAGTGTCCTGATCGCTTCTTTCTGTAAGGACAGGCCCACTGGAGCGGGCCCTCTTTAGAGACCTTGTCTCCAAGTATAGTCACACACCGAGGCACTAGGGGTTAAGATTTCAACAAGCAAATTTTGGAGATACACAATTCAGCCCATAACAGTAGGCAAATACAGCTGAGAAGTCCTCTCCTTCCCTGTGCAAAAGAGCCTCGTTGACACTATAAACTGTCAATATTGTCTTTCTGGCAGCATCATTAGCAGTGCCACTTGGTGTAGACCAGGGGTGTCAAACTCATTTTCACTGGGGGCCACGTCAGCCTTGTAGTTGCCTTCAAAGGGCTGAATATAATTTTAGGACTGTATAAATGTAACTACTCCTTAACTGGGGGCAAGGAGCTCAGTGTTGCCACCGGGTAGAAAGAAGGTGCTAGGCCGGATAAAATAAGATGGAGGGCCAGATTCGGCCTGTGGGCCTTGTGTTTGCCACCTGTGACGTAGGCACTGGATTTTGGATGTGACACTCCACTTACAGCCTATGTCCCATAGCCAGAGTAAGGAGAAAAGAGTTGTTCATGCTTACTAAACCCCTCAGTCAGCCTGTTCACCTGCTTATCTGCAGAGTGGCTTGCTGGTTCACCAAGGGCCTGGTTTATCTTGCTGGACTCACTGCCTTACATGACAATTCAAAAGTCACAAAAGAAGAAATACAAAGAAGTGATATGAAAAGGTGATTAATCCCCATAATTAGCTGTGCAAATTAAACAAGTATTTATGAGGCCTGTCCAGAAAAGGTCCAGCCATTGTTAATAGAACGAGAATGATTTATGCAACATCAGTGTAACCTGGCAGCGAAGGACAGTGGACTGGAATATGCATGCGTGAACAATGACGACTTCACTGTACTAGTCAGTGGGGACGTTGAGTATGTGCACTGTGTGGCTATTGCATTCAAAATGACTGAGCGAGTAGATCTGCATCAATTTTGACTTAAGCTTGAACATTCCTCCATGGAAACTATTCAGATGATTCAGAAGGCCACAGCTATGGTCAGCTGGTGATTGGCAGCTTCATCACGACAATGAGCCCACTCATGCATCACATCTCGTGAAGAGTTTTTTGGTGGAACATCAAATCACCCAGGTGACTCTGCCCCCTTACAGCCCAGATTTGGCACCCTCCAACTCAGCTTTCCCAACTGAACATCACCTTTGAAAGGGAAGTGATTTCAGACAGTCAGTGAGATTCAGCTGATGGCAATTGGGAGAACTGGGTGAGGTCTCAAGGTGCCTACTTTGAAGAGGAGTGAAGCATCATTGTCCTGAGTATGATGTGTCTTGTATCTTCTTCAATAAATGTCTCAATTTTTCATATCATATGGCTGTATACCTTCTGGATAGACCTGTTATGTCAGCTTAGTAAAGGTGGAAGGACTTAGCCTGTCCGGCGGTAAGGGTGGAGAATTGGGAATGTGCACGCAGGGACTGTGGAAAGGCCTTTCTGGAGGGCGTTCTGGCCATCTGTGTCAGTTTAAATGTCATGCTCTTTAACTGTTACCTTATCCCGAGGAAATAATTAGACACATGCCTGTGTGTGCAATGCAGCACTGTTTATGTTGGCAAAAGCAAACAAACAAAACCCAAATATCCAACCAAATACCAATTAAAATGGAATGCTGTGCAGCCATGGCAAGTGTTGCTTTTCTATTGTGAATTGAGAAAGGTACATTGCAGAATAGAATGTATCATTGTTTTGCTATATTGGCCTCCATATAGTTTTGTTATATTAGCACATGTGTATATGTGTATACACATATGTACCTACATACATATATACCTTTCTGTTTGTAAATATATAGAAAAAACTTCAATAGGATGTATATCCCCAACTGCTAATATTGATTATCTTGGCACAGAGACTTTCATTCCTTGTTACTTTATTTCTTTAAAATCTGAATTATTTATAATAATCACAGGGTCACTCGAAAACTCAGAAAAAAAGAAGACTGAAAATATTTCTACTTAAAAGTGAAATTAAATGTTATTGGAGCTATTTAAAAGTATTCTTTCATGACGGATGTGTTTGTTTGGGGGCTGGCTGGTTTGCTTTGGGGGGGAGGGCTAGTGTTTCAAATACTGCCGTCTTTGTGAAAGAGCACCGTGCTTCTGTTTAACTTTGCACCGCCTCAGGCCGGCTGCTGTTCTTTGCAGAAAGAGGGTCTGGTATAATGGAAAGCCATCCTCTTCTCAGTTTGACAGACCAGAGTCAAACACCAGCTCTGCTACTGCCCTGCTCTGTGGTATTCAGCCACTTATTTAACCTCGATGACCCTTAATTTTCTCAGCTGTAGAATGAACATCATAAGAATAATCTTGAGCACGCACGTTTGCTCTGAGGGGTATATGAGACCAGGGATGTGAAGCCCTGGAAGATAATAAAGAGCAGCCATTAGAACAATAACAATATAATATAGCTTGCAGAACTCCTCCTATTTTAGAGCTAGGATTTATTCTGTGGGAAGAAAATGTTTTAAAGTTCTAGCAAACAGCTGACTTGAACCCAAAAGTTCTATTTTGTGTCCTCGGCGAGTTTTTGTAAACTACCCTTACAGAAAGGCAGTTTCTTTTATTCTTTCAGTTTTTGTTGACTGGCGGGCGGGCTCACCCAACACGCTTTGTGAAACCACTTGTGTCCATGGTATTTTTCTGCAGAATTGGAATCAGGAAGAAAAGCTTTTCTGAGTAGAGGTGGGAGCGGGCACTGGGCAGGCGTAGGGAGCGGCTGCCGGGTTTGCTTTCATAAATTGCCTCTCCCCTCCTCCTGGTCAAGATTGGTTTGTTTGTACAAATTGGTCGCCTCAAGCAACACATTATTAGTTTGAGCCAGAATGTATCCCAGGAGACTTAACTGCTTTCCCTTTGCCAAGTAATTGTCCTTTTCCCACAGCGGGTGCTGGGACTGTGGGGGCATTTTCCATGTTTTCATATTTCAGTCCTGTTCCCCCACCTTTCACTGAGTACCTATATTATTTGCAAGGCACTATGTCTTTTTACTGCATTTAGAAAGCAACCAGTTTGAGCTCGCAGTCTTTATTTTCCACTCCTGGATGTTCCGTCCTTCCTTCAACCCTCAGTGCTGGTGTCTAAGGAAAGAAGATTATGTTATTGGTCAAAACATTCACTGTCCCCCCAGGATGTGGGCCCCCCCTAGCAACAGGATGAGATTCTTGCCCCACTGACATCAGGCTTGGCCATAAGATTCACTTTTTGGCCCGTGAGATGCAGGTGGAAATGACATTCCAACCTCAACTTCCATGTGTTTCCACTGCGCTCCTTTTCCCCTTTGTCAGAGTCACCCACCCTGCCCCACATGCTGCCCTCAGACCCTGGCCTGGACCCTGCTCAGTTGCTCTTCTGGCTTTTCTTGTCCCCACTCCCCACTTCTAGACCACAGTCCCCGCACCCAGGACTTCAGGATCCTCTGCACAGATAGTTACAGACGGCTTCCAGGCCCCTCCCGGAGCTGTGCACCCGAGTGCAGCCCTCATGCTCCTGTGTCCCAAGGCCCGCAGGGGCTGGGAGCTGAGCTTGGACGTGTGGACAGTGTAGCCTTCGCAGTGCAGGAGGGAGCGAGGTGCAGGAGGGAGCAGGCCTCAGGCTAGGGGCTGCTTCCCACTGCATGGTGATGTTTCTGCGGGGGGCTCCGTGGAGTCCAAGAAATCACAATTCTAGTTTGGCCTTCTGGGTTGTTATGAACATAACATTGATCAAGGAGGTTAGGACATACTTTATTTAACAGTTTTTAGCTTGGTCTGTACTTTTAAATGCTGAGACATACATTATGTGTATCTGCACCTGGAGCTTTAGGGCAGTGTCCATGGAGGCGGGGGATAATAAGTCTGATATTTAGACAGGGGCTTCTCTCTCGGCCCTGGCCCTGGAACAGTGGGGGAGCACAGCAGCAGCTAGTCACGATGGACGTAATGGGAGAAAGAAGTCTTTATCATTGGAAGCCACCAAGATGCCGGGGTGATCTGTTACTGTGGCATAATTTATTTAGATTAAGGTCACTAATTCCAAATGAAGAGGTGACATTCATTGAAAGTATCTGACTTCACCCACGTGAAATGTGGTGTTGGCAGAGTTTTTGTGATTGAATGCACAGTCGCACTCCCCAGAAGAGTGTGGAAGAAATCCTAGGAGTTGACTGGAGTTGCATCTCTTGACCGCCCAGCTGCCCTCATTGCTGCTCCTGCATCTCTGGCGTTCAGTGGACTTGGAGGCCTGTCTCCTGGGAGTGATGGTTTGGGTCAGCAACACATCTGTGTGGCTTCACTTCCCGTGGCCCTCCAGAAACAGAATTCAAGGCCAGACTTTGGGGGGGGGGGGACAGAAAATGAGAAGACATAAATAAAGGCTTTAGCATGAACTATGTATGTCTTTATTTTTAAAGATGTATCCATTATCTATGAATTTCCATTTTAATGTGTCCACCAGCCATCCATCTCCCATCTTGTACCAAAAAGAACTGTTCCGAAGGATGCTCTTGGGGCCATATCTGTTCAGATCATATCAAATGCGAGGCAGCTGCCGGAACTGAAAGTAAGTTCTTTCTGATTGGAAACAAAGAAAAGTCACCTGGTCCTCACTGGATGTGAGACCACGAAGTTGGCCCAGGCAAGTCAGATGCAGACATTTGTAATGTACATTTTGATAAGTTATGATTTAGGTGAAAACACACTGGTTTTCAAAAAGCTTTCAGATACATGTTACTCATTCTTTATTATAGCTGTGACATAAGCAGAAAAATGTCCTCCCTTTTGCAGAGGGGGAATTGAAGGCTTATTAAGTTTCAATGATTTGCCCCTCTGTTATGCTACCAAAATTAATATTGGTATTAGGAGTATTAATATACCCATTCACGTATTAATTTGCAGTATATAACACACATTAATGATTAATATATTTATGTTATATATTAATACCTATTATATGTAAATAATTTATGTAATATCCTTATGCAGGAGGCTTACGGTGGTAACAGCTCTACAATTTCAAAGGCTCAACACAGTTCAAGTTCATTTCTTATTCACACCACTGAGAGAGCTGGGTGGTGACAGGGTGTTGTACTCCAGAGTTCAGGGGCCCAGGCTACTCTGCATCCTCAGAATTTCCCCCATTCAGGCGCCAGGGAGGAAATGGAGGTGCATGTTCCGTTGGCCAGAACTCTGGGCCTGGCCTCTCCTTATCACCAGAGAGGCTGGAAAATATGGCCTAGCTGTCTCCTGAAAGAAGAGAACACAAATATTCATGGACACAAGACATCTGTACCACAAACATTGTAGAAATTATAGTGTTTATCTCCCTTGATTAGAGGGGCGCTGTTTAAGATCTGTAGACCATTACGTTTCTGCCCAGCCTTGTCGAGGTGTAATAGACATACAATAAACTACACACACTTAAAATGCACAATTGATGAGCTTTGACACGTGTACAGCTGCGAAGTCATCACCGTAATTAGGGTAATGAACAGATCTGCCACCCCCAACAGTTCCTGGTGCTCATTTGTAATTGCTGCCTTTTCACTGCCTGCCCCACCTCCCACCCCAGGCACTCACTACTCCACCTACACCATTTATTTGCATTTGCAAGAATTTTTTATAAATGAAATCATACACTGGGTTCTCTGATTTGGCTTCCTTCAGCATAATTATGCGCGGATTCATCCATGTTGCACTTAACCCCACTTGATAATACCGGTCTGTTTCTGAGTGTTCACTGGTGGCCCACTTGAACTCCACGTGCACAGGGACTTTCTGTTGTCACTGGTGTATCGCTAAGTGCCTGACACATAGTATAGTTGATGCTCAGTAATTATATGCCGAACAACTGCATATTCACCTCCAGATTACACTATGTATTTACGGATGCGCCTTGAGGGTAAAAGCCAGGCCGACGTCTGATTCATTACTAGATCATCTCCAACACATTGCCTAGAATAGTATACAGTCAATACTTGGCTGAAAAACAGAAGTCAACAGTGAGAAGAGAAGAAAATTTCTCAAGATCCACATGACTCAACTTTAGTTTCAACCAAAGGTTATTGAGCACCTCTCTTTGCCAGGCACCACCAGGTGCTTACGTGTATGTGGTCTCATCTCAAGTTCCCAGTGATTTTCACGATCTCACACTCACATTCCGGTCAGACCTTGGGGCCAGGACTAGAGACCTCCAGGAGATTCCACAACTTCCCCAACAGCTACCTCCTTTCCTGCCACTGATGTAGCCCCACCCCCTCCTGACTCATGGTCTCCCTCAGCCCTGCTGTCGGAGGTGGCAACCCCTCTGTCCCCCTCACTCACCAACTCATTCACTCACGCCGTCCTGGGCCATCTTGTATCTTTCAAACCTTTGCTGATGGCGAGAAAATAGCCCTACCTCCTCTACCTATGCATTATATACTTATAATTCCTTGTCCTAAACCAGGGGTGTCAAACTCATTTTCACTGGAGGCCACATCAACCTTGCAGTTGCCTTCAAAGGGCCAAAATAATTTTAGGACTGTATAAATGTAACTATTCCTTAACTTTTAAGGAGTTAAAATTATATTCAGCCCTTTAAAGGCAACAGTGAGGCTAATGTGGCCCCTGGTGAAAATGAGTTTGACAGCCCTGTCCTAAACTGTCTTATCCTCCTCTCCCTGTGGCCCCGATCTCCTGAACCTTGGAAGAACTGGCATAGTCTCCTTCCCTCCCTGTGGCTTTTATGCCATTGTTGAGCTGCCCTGATTCCTCATTTTAAAATAAACTTCAGTGTCCGTTTCTGCTGCCTCCTGCCCAGGTCATGCATGTTGCATTGCTGACTTTGGCCCTTGACTTAAGTCTTGTCCAAGCCCCTCTTCCCCAGCATGGCATTTGCAGTGCTCTCACTACGACAGCTGCTGCCTGAACAACTCCCGGCTGGAAGGATGTGCTCTCCAGGGAGGCAGCCCGTTCCATGTGCAAGCAGAGGTGACTGTCTACCCATTAGCCCTGTGGCAGCTGCCCAGTTGGAACACCAGCCTCCCTATTTGTTAGCCGTTGGACCTTGCATGTGGCACTTACCTTTTCTGAGCTGCAGTGCCCTCATCCACAAAGTCAGAACAATCCTAGTAGTAATTTCATAGAGTTGTAAAGATGAATAAAAATGTACTTATTGCTCTTAGGAAACTGCTTGATATTATAGATGTGTTTACTAAGATGTCAGCTCTTCTAATACCATAATAATAATAATTATTATTATTATTAATAATAATAATTATTATTATTATTATTATCACCATGTCTTTGATCCACAAAGAACAGATCTAATATTTTTTTCTTATGAGAATTTCTCCCCTATTTGAAAAGAGCTGAACATCCTCAGTCCAGGTGATAATTTACTTGTAAACTCTTTACTTGAGCAGTTTGCAGTTCAGCTGGTTTTACAAAGATGACAAAATAATTTCAAGGCCCTGAAGTAGGTTTGATATACTCAAGCTCACTTGAAAACCTCGACAGTAAAATACAGAGGCTGGCAGAAGTAATGCCTGCTTGAGTGTGGTTGGTAGGGTAATAATATGAGTGTAATAATTTATAGTTTTAATTTGAACATTTCACTTAAAGTGTCATATGATGTGCTGGACTGTGATATTATGTTACAAAATTACATGCTTTTGATTTTGTAATAACAGACTTTGTAATTAAAAAGGGGTGTTATTTGTGCTAGACCCTGTATTTTTAGTATCTGAATAATGATGACTTCTTCCCTGGAATTTCTATCCCCATAAGAGAGATTTTAAAAAGCATCAACAAACAAAGTCTAACAAGGAAACAGTTAGTTTGCTAGTTTCAAAATAGTGCTTAGTTATGATGTATATAAAGTGCATTTTTAATTGTTACTTATGTGCTATATACTTGAACATTTTACAGTATGCAAATGCTACTATTTTCAGAGTCATCCCAAATCGACAAAGCAAGCTGGATATCCTCCTTTGCTAATAGATGGCATTGGGCAAATAGGCCGATAACTGAGAGACCAGGGAGGACCTGGCTTAAGGGTGCTGCCTGTGACAGCCACACAGTGAGAGTATAATTTCCACCAAACCCACCCCCCTCCTCCTTCTGGTGACACAGAGGAATTTGGGGTTCTGTTTGTTTGTTTTAGGAGTTTGGATTTGACAGGCCTGTGGGCTGGGAGAAATCCCTTGCCTACTCTAACGGGGTTATAACCCCCTATACGTCTTTATTACCCCTTTTATTGCTGACCTTTGGTTTCCAAGGAGGATCTGCTGTGTTGCTTGAGAAGGAAGATCAGTCTCTCAAACAGCCATGGAGTGTGCTCCCTGGGAAGATGACAGGCCAAGGCTTCAGCGCAGTGTGGAGGAATGCAGGAGGGTGGGCCTCCTTCTCATCCCCTGGTGGCTGGAGGCAGGGCGACAAGGAAGTGGGCCCCTTGGGGGCTTTTGTGTGGTTTCTGGGGCTCTCACCTCCATTAGCTGCTCTGCTTGAAGAGGAGGGAGCGTGCAGCTTTGAACCCTAGTTTCGAGTGGCCTCGAGGGAGTTCTCTTTCTCATTTGTCCAAAGCTAGAGGTATGCGGAGAGGCCGGCTTTGTGGAATCATTTGAGGGTCTTGGATCCAAATTCATTGCTTATATTGGTGATCAGTGGCTGCAGGTATGAGGAGAAGATGGGTAGGCTCTAGCAGTTTTGCTTGATCTCTCTCCACCCTCCCAGTTGTGTTGAGCTGTGGTCATGCCGAAAGTCTGTGCTGGAGGCACCAGGACATGAGGTCCGCTCAGAGCTCTGCCCTTCAGGAGCAGTTTCCCAGCCCCTGGACAGCGTTCGCACTGCCTGGCAGGGCCTCTGAGTGGAACGAGTGAAAGAGCAGATGGAAGGAAATCAGCACTGTGCCCGACACGATGTCTGTCCACGTTTCCAAAGATCTGCAGGGCCAAATTCTTGTTGCTTCCAGCAAGCATCCAAAGCATCTGCAGCAGTGAGGAAGGGACAATAACATTCTAGATGTCACAAAGAAGGCTTTTATTTGCCTCAGCCATCGGGTGGCGTGCACATGCCAGTGCACATGCTGCGCACATGTGTTTCCGGGTGCTGGGGCCTCGTCCGTGGGTCTCAGTCCCACTGGCATGGTTTGCCCTGTGACCTTGGTGGTGCCATTTCAGGGCAAACCAATGGGAAATGATTAGGCAGGCTCTAAATGTGAGCAGGACTCTTAGTCACCGTTTCTCCTGCTTCTTTCCTCGCCCTGACATCACCACTAGGCAGCTTGTTGTGGCTCGTTCTCCAGAAAGGTAGAGGGGAGTCTACTGCTTAGTTTTGTGTGTTAGGCCAGCTATCTCAGGGCATGGTGGGTTTTTGAGTGGGGGCTAACAGATGCTGTGAAAGGAGGTAATTCCTGCCCTGAGGGAGCTAATCTGGGAAAATAAAACCAGCATACCTGAAATAATTAGTCAGCAATTAAGTGCTAAGTCATGTGCTCCTGACCAACCCCGTGTTTGCAGTGCAGTGCAGGGTGGGTGAATGAGGGGGCAGGCGCTGCCTCCCTGGGGGCCTAGTGCTGCGCCTGCCGATGGATTGAGCAGTGTTGTTGTATTAAAACAAATGCAGCTTATGGCAGGCCCGTCTCCCTGGGTCTCTCCTAATGCTCCGCGCCAGAGCAAACTGTAGCCTCTGCCTGTACGCTGCAGGCACTGAATCGGGTTACACAGTGGGGAAAAACTAAAACGAACAAATCAGTAAATAAATGCATGTGGTGGGGCCTTTCCCACATCTTTAAAAAAATTGTCAGAATTTTAATTTTAAGCATTTCATTATAAAACATTATTATAACGTGAAAAGACATTTTAAGGGGAAAAAAGCAGCCATGTCTAATCACACATGCCTACACAATTATCAAAGACTGGAGCTCATTTGTAGTTTCTCCGGTGTCAGCCCAGGGCCTGGCACACAGAGGGGCTCAGTGAATGGGAATGACCAAGCCTACTGGTCACTGTTAGAAATGTCCAGTCAGTGGCTTTATAAAGGGGGCCACATCAGCGCCTCCTGCATCCCAGGTGCTCGACTGCATTACTGCCCCGACTTGTCACAGTGTGAGGGGTGTAGGCTCAGCATGGTGAGGCAGCTAGGGCAGTGCTTACTTAGAAGCATCCCAGTAGACCACGGAGCCTTCCTGAGACACAATAAGAATAGAGAGGTGGGTGCGTAGGATGGGTTGCTTCCCCCACCATGCGTGGCTTGTGTTAAAGTTTCTCCTTTACACCTGTGGAAGAGGATGTTAATGTATCATTGTGCCTCCCCCTCCCCCCTCCCCCCTACCAAACTCCCCAAAGAGCATTCTCATTCTAAAAGCGTCACTGCCAAACAAGTCCGTGCTTTCTGCTCACCTGCTTTTCGGGTAAAGCAGGCTTACTTACCTGTTGGTACTTGAACAGCTTTGAAGAGTCAGTCCCAGGCCTAGCTGATGTCAGACAAGTGAAAACTGATTCAGCTTCTCCTGTCTAAGATTCCCTCTGCCTTTTCTCTGTTTCCCATCAAACGATTAAGCCACTGGAAGGCTGATTGGTCCATACCTTCAGTCTGGGTTCACTGGATTATTAGTTTCCTAGGGTTGCTGTAATAAGTTACCACAAACTAGATGGCCTAAAACCAGAGAAATGTATTCTCTCATAGTTTCGGAGGCCAGAGATCCTAAGTTAGTGTGTCAGCAGGGCCATGCTCCCTCCAAAGGCAGTAGGGAAGAATCCATCCTTTCCTCTTCTGGTTCCTGGCGCTTCCTGGCAGTCCTTGGCATTCCTTGGTTTGTGGCAGCGTACCTCCAATCTCTGATTCCATTGTCACTCTTTCTTCCTCCCTGGGTCCCCCTATCCCTTCTTGTGAGGACAGCAGTGATTGGATTTAAAGCCTAGCCCTAGGATTCACTTCCTAGTTCAGGATGGCTCCGTCTGAACTACAGTCATATTTGCAAAGACTCCATTTCCAGATAAGGTCACATTCACAGGTTCTGTAAGGATTTAGGCCTACCTTTTGAGGTGGGGGAGGGGCATAGTTCAACCTACTGCACTTGGTGAGCCCTGAATGCACTTCAAGGCCAAGTCAAGGGTAATGACAAGACTGATTTACTTTTCTTTTCGAGGAAATTGATGTCCTCTCTGGTTTCTGGTGATCCTGCTTCCCTCACTTGCCCCAACCCTGTGGGTTACCAATAGTACTTATTTTCAGAATAGCCAACTGGGATAATTAACTTGGGAGCAAATAATGAGCTTTTTAATTCTTACATGTAAGTTTATGAGCACAGACTTGTTTTGCTTATTTTTATTATCCCCAGCATCTTGAAATATTAAAACCATCATTAGTTTAGGGCAAAGTAAAGCTAATAGGACCTGTATTCATTCCCCTTACATTTGCTGAGCAATTGCTCTTTGCCAGGCACTGCCCTAGGTGTGGGGGAAAGAATGGTGAACCTAGTAGTAACTGCTAATTGATTGAAAATTTACTATTTGTTTTGGACACTCGCTATTCTCATTTTATAGATGAGAACACTGGGGTAAGGATGTTAAAAAGTTTAACCGAAGTCATAGAGCTCACAGGCGACAGGATCAAGGTTCAGTCTGAATGATGCCCTGTGGGCCAGTCTGGCTCTACCCTTTGATCGAAAGTTCTGAATAACGTTTCTTAGTTTTTTCCCCCAGAAATCTAATGAAGTAGTTTTTTTTTTTAAGATTTTATTTATTTATTTTTAGAGAGGGGGAGGGAGGGGGAAAAAAAGAGGGAGAGGAACATCAATGTGAGATAGAAACATTGATCTGTTGCCTCTTGCACGCGCCTTGACTAGGGATCACAACCGCAACTCAGGTATGAGCCCTGACCAGGAATTGCACTTGTAAACTTTTAGCTAGTGGGACAACGCCCAACCCACTGAGCCACACCAGCGTAGGCATAGTGGTTTTTTTTTGTTTTGTTTTGTTTTAATTTATTTTTAAAAATTATTTATTTATTTATTTTTAGAGAGAGGGAAGGGGAGGGAGAAGAACATCGATGTGCAGAAATACATCAATTGGTTGCCTCTCGCACGCCCCTAACTGGGGGCCTGGCACACAGCCCAGGCGTGTGTGCCCTGACTGGGAATCAAACGTCAACCTTTCGATTCGCAGGCCGGCGCTCTATCCACTGAGCCACACCAACCTGGGTATGTTTTGTTTTGTTTTGTTTTCTTAAACCAAATCATCTTTTTAGTATAATAGAATTTAATGAGATATGTAGATAGAAAGGAACTGATATATCCATCACTGAACAGAACACCTTGTGGCCAAAAACATAAATTGAAAATATATGCTTTCAGTTAGGTAAATGTAAACCTTTAATAATAAGAGCATCCTGATTAATAAATGAAGAAGTGATGGGAGAAAATCACCATTTCCCAGTCCCAGTGGAGTAATGCCTAAGAACTGATTCTCAGTTGGCTGCTAAGTGCACAAAACCAGTGGTAATCAAGTGTGAGTTGCCTCCTGATGGAAGACCACCCATCAACTAGCTGTTTTATCAAAAATCAAATCTGAATTTGATCAAACCTCTAGATTTATCTTTGAATTTGTAGTAAACCACGTCATCAAAATGTGGGTTGTAGGACTATGTATATGACAAAAGAAAACAAATTATTAACAAATAAATTGCAAAGACAAAAATAAAGCTGGAAAAAGAAACTTTAGATTAAAAAAAGACATTCATCAATTAATTACAGGATTGATTTGAACAAAGTGCAAAAGAAATCCTTGAGGCATTTGGAGAAAATTTTACACTGGTCAGATATTGGATAATAAATAACTATAGTTCATTTTGGGATGTAATAACATTTTGGTTTCCTTTACAAGCAGAATCCTTATCCTTTAGTGATACATACAGAAATGTTCATGGATAAAATGATATGATACTGAGATTTGCTTCAGTGTGTCCCAGAGTGGGTAGGGATAGAGGTGAAACAGGATTTGGTTGAATTGATCATTGCTGAAGCTGGTGATGTGTACGTGGAGTTTTGTTACACCTTCCTCCCAGTTTTATGTACATTTGAAATATTCCATAACCAAACGCTTAAAATTAGTTTCATAAATATGTGAAAAGGAAGTAGTTCAGAAGGTCTGACAAACCAAGAGGAGTGGAGGAACGGTCTGTGTCCACTTGAAAATAAGTTGGTCCATTTCTACTAGAATTGTGCTCTCTACCTAGTTAGTGTTCTAAGGGACCTATTCTGGGAACACCAGCTGAGTAGACCAAGGTGGGGGGGGCGCAATGAACAACAGAAACAACTTGGTTTCTCTGTTAAAGCAACTATCATGCTCCAGACAACACATTTCAAGAGTCGGAAGCTGTATTGGTCACTACCTGATACGTGTGCTGTACTCTGCTGTTTATAAATGTCCCACAAGCTTCTTCTAGTTAATCTTTAATCAGAGCCTTGTGAAGGAGATGCTGTCATCCTCAGTCAGAGAGTAGAGGGTAGGAGGCTGGAAATCCCACCTGTAATTTGACTGGAGCGTAAATAGCAGAACTGGGACCCAAGCCCTGCCTTTGATGCGCCGTCACTGCTGTTCCTTCCCTACTCCTGACTACAGAAGAGCATTTTTGTCTTGTAAACGTGTGCACGTGTCAGTGCAGGGCTGCAGTACTTATGCCAGCTATGTACTTCTTCTGTATAGATGGTTGTTGTGAATGTGAGAAAAAGGGGGAAAGTGTATTGGGAGTGAAGATTATCCTAAATTTGAGGGCAGGACGGGATACACCCCCCAACTAAATAAGCTCCTACAGTGTTCCAGGCACTTTGCTGGGGAGGGAGTCAAAGCTGGAGGAGGGAAGGAGTTAGGTTCTCTGTCCCCACTTTTTTTTAACCCTTAGCATACAATGCATAGTATCCACTCAACTGTAATTATATAAAAGGAATGTGGGTCTTTCCTTTTCCTTCCTTCTCTCTTTCTGCCCCTCTGTTACTTACCTCACCTCCAAGATTTTCCTTACTTGGGAAGGGGAGGGGAGAGAGAGAAAGCACGCACGCATGAGGGCAGGTGGGCAGGTCCAAACATGGGCACTCCAAACTGGAGCTAAGGCTCTGAGTGATGTCTCAAACTATGGAGATTGGGGGGGGGGACGACCCAGTGGACTGATTTTGAAGGCCTCTGGCACTTAACAGGAAAATATATTGAGTGAATAAGAAGGTATTGATTCGTATTATCCTTAGACAGTTTTCCTAAGAGAAATGAGTCTCTGTCAAATCATTCCTCAAACGACTCTATAAATTCTAAGGAGGCAAGGAAAACTATTTCTAATTAAATGTTCAGTGCTTGTTCTAACTGATTAATACTATGTCAGATTTGTATACATTATGTTCTGTATGTACATACAGAATATGTTGGGGGCCCTTGTGAGATCTTACGGGGCCCAAATTTGTGCACACTTAAAAATGATGACTGAGGGGGTCACAAGGCATATGTACCCTTAGGAGTGAAGACCCCATATTTTCTGGGTGGGATTTCATTGATCAGTAAAAAGGAAGGAGTATAGGAGCCAATCTCTCAAAATCTTTGAGTCATGGAACATCATTTTTCTATTTCTATTTTATTTTTATCTCAAATTAAAAGTTTAGCAAAAAATTAGAATTTAAAAAAAAATCCTACAGCAAACATTGTCATTACTAAAGAACATTCAGTTGTATTTTCTCTAACATGGCACTTGCCACTGCCACTGTTTGACACGGCACTCGAGGTCCTGGTCAGTGCTACGAAAAAGGAAGTTGATTAAGAGGGGTTTTGTTTTTTCAGTAAGTTAAACAAAATTTTCATTCCACTGCTGGGATTGTACCCTAAGAATCCTGAAACACTAATTCAAAAGAACCTGTGCACCCCAATGTTCACAGCAGCACAATTTACAATGGCCAAACGTTGGAAGCAACTTAAGTGCCCGTCCGTAAATGAGTGGATCAAAAAACTGTGGTACATTTACACAATGGAATTCTATGCATCAGAAAGGAGCTCCTACCCTTTGTGACAGCATGGATGGAACTGGAGAGCATTATGTTAAGTGAAATAAGCCAGTCGGTGAAAGGCAAATACCACGTGATCTTACCTATAAGTGGAACCTAGTCACCAAAATGAAAAAGCAAGCAAAATATAACCAGAGACATTGAAATTAAGAACAAACTGACAGTAAGCAGAGGGGAGGAAAGAGGGAAATAATGGGAGAAAGAGAAAAAAGAGTCAAAGAACTTGTTATCAAGACCCATGGACAAAGCCAAAGGTGGGTAGGATTGAGGGTGGGAGGAGCAAGGGAAAGTTGTGGTGGGAAAATGGAGACAATTGTATTCAAACATTAATAAAAAAAGATTTAAAAGTTTTTTTTTTATTACAGTTTACAGTCAATATTATTCTGTATTAGTTTCAGGTGTAGAGTATAGTGGTTAGGCAAGCATACACTTCACAAAGTGGTCCCCCCAATATTTCCAGTACCCACTTGGCACCATACATAGCTATTACAATATTACTTTGCTATAACCTACATTTCTGTGACTGTTCTGTAACTACCAATTTGTGCTGCTTAATCCCTGCACCATTTTCACCCAGCACCTCACCCCTGCACCTTCCGCTCTGGCAACCGTCAGTCTGATCTCTGGATCTATGAGTCTGTTTCAGTTATGCTTATTTTTCAATTTTGTTCTTTAGATTCCACATATAAGTGAAATAATGAGACGTGTTGAATCTTTGTTTTTACAAGATCTTATTATGTCTGGAATTTATGGGAAGTCAAGGTGAGGTTTTGAAACAGAACCTCCGATTACAACATTATTCCTCAGGGGAAATGGGACCCACTTTACAGTACCCCTTGGAGGAGGACATTGTGGCAGAGTTCAGGGTGGCTGGCGTGGCGTTTACTTCACTGATGTAACTTGAAGCATTTACTGGGCACTGCGTGCTGGGCGTGCACTCTGAGATGGCTCTCTTACTCTGTACAATGGAGCTAATGACACCCGCTTCATAAGGTTGTTGAGGGTAAGGCTTTTATCAAATTAATACATATAAAGGGTTAAGAAAAGTGCCTGGCATAGAGTAAATGAAATGTTCAACAAGTGGTGACTGAGGTGTCATTGTCATCACCATTGCTACTGATCCTCACAACCACCTGTGGTGTGGTTTAGGTCGTAGGATCCTCCCCATGCGATATGTGAGGGCAGAGGAGTGTGGCAGTTACACTGAGTATGGCAGCGCTGGAGGGGAAAGCTGGGCATTCCGACATTGAGCCACAAGGGTAGGACCCTTCTACGAAGCAGTAGTCCCGTGTTATGGACCGGCCTTGTACTTTTCTTCACTCTGACTTGCCAGTAGCAATTCTGTATGCTGACATGGAAAGTCTCAAATACATTATTAAGTATGTTTTTAATTGCCAAAATAAGGCATTGTGGTTATACTTCAACCTCAGTTGTGTTATGTTTAGAAGGGTATTCATTATGCTTTATATGTATAAAAATTTCTGAAGCAGATACAGAAGAAATTTTAACAGTGCTCACCTTTGGTGAATGGAACTGCTTGCTAGAGAGAATAGGTAGACTTTGACTTTTTATTTTATACCCTTGTATACTGTTTGACATTTTTGGTTATAATTTTTTTATTAGTTCATAGAACTTTTTAAAAATGCAGAAAAGGAAGGTGTCTTAGTTCTTTGAGGCTACAATAACAAAATACCACAGACCGGGTAGCTGATAAACAAGAGATTTATTTTTCATTGTTCTGGGGGCTGGAAATCTGAGATCAGGGTGTGAACGTGGTCAGGTAGGGGTTCTTCCTGGCTGAAGACTTCCTGTATCCTCACGTGGAGGAAGGGGCTGGGCAGTTCTGTGGGGTCTCCTTTATAGGGGCACTAAGCCCATCCATGAGGGCTCCACCCTTAAGACCCAATCACCCCACAAAGGCCCCACTGCCTGACAACATCACACTGGGCATTAAGATGCCAAAGTGGGAATTTGGGGAGAATACACTCAGAACACAAGAGTGGGGGAGAAGAGCACAGTAACCCATCCCTCAGACCCCCAAAAAATCTCCTCCTGGGAAATAAAGCTTTGGGGAGGGAAATATGGCACTCTGTAAGTCCTTAGCTGTGAAATCCCCCGTATATATTAGCACATTAAAGGTCATGAGAAGCTATAATAAAGAAATCTGTACAGTACATTTTTATTACCTCTAGTATATTTGTTATTATCCTACAGAATTATATCCTATAGCATAATAGTTTACAGTATACATATTTAAGAAAAGGTGACCTAGCCTTGGGTTAGATGCAAGTGAATATTTCTTCAGGAATGGTGGAAGACCTGCCTGGGAGTGTGGTGCCACCGCACTGAGGCTTAGATTGGGGCAAACTGGGGTCCGATTCTTGGGGCTTCCATCCACGAGCTGGCTGGGCCCTAGGCAGGTTACCTCACCTCTGGGTCTCAGTGTGCTCACCCACCTGTGGAAGACAAACAGTGATGCCTCCCTCTTAAAGGCATATCCAGGGCTAAAAGGAGTGGAGCACCTGGTCCTTTGTTGGTACTAGTAGGCGTTCGTGTCCTCTGCCTCTTCTCAGCTCCACTGACCCATCTCCTTTCGTGGTAGCACCACCGTGCCTCTGTTTATGAACACCCACACTTACCAGAACAACATACCGAAAGATCCTTCCATTTATGAAAGGCTTCATTTTAAGGTTTATCAAAGGTCAGGCTATCAGGTAGCAAGCTTTTTTTTTTTTTTTTTTTTCCATTTTCAATGTGAACCCATTTCTAAAATCTTGATTTCCAGATACCTATTTCAAGAATGTGCCTCTTAAATACAAGGCAAAGAATCCTGTTTCTCTACAACACAGAGCCCAAAAGATAGAGAAAATTCATTGTCTAAATCACATCCAGCTTTGCCTGCTTCCAGGCTACTCCAGGCCCCTGCACCGAGGTAGCCCCTTCCCCTCACTTCCTGTTGCCTGTGTTAATGCTCACAGTGGAGACCAATTTCGGAGTTCAGTTTTAAAGTGTGCGTGCTTAAAAAGCATTGCCTTTTCAGAGTAACCTTTGCTTTAAGCCCCGGAATCTAATTACTCAAGTGTTATTTGCCTCCCCAAAGTGCCTGTGCAGATTGAGTTTAAAGTTCAGGAAGTATTAACAAAAGGAATAGAAGCAAGATCTCCAGCCCTTTCTCTGAAGAATCTCCCTGTCTGTGTCTGGCCTCTCCCTCCTCCTGGGTGTGCCTGCCTGGGAAGGCCAGTGAGTAACCTGCACATTTTTTTTCATCTTGGCCCTTCCCACCCAGACGAGAGGACGGAGTGGCAGACAGGCAGGCAGACGGCGGTGAGTCCTGTTCAAGCATGCACGGAAAATACCTCCACCCGCACCCACATCCCGGACCCCTTGCCACCCTCGCCCCACTCCAGAAGGAGCCAGCACCCCTGTGAGGGTCCGGAGGGGACCTCCACTCCCAATGGTAAGGGCTGCCCACAGCAGGACCACTTCATTCATTTTATTTGCTTTTGTGTTGGCTTTTCTCTTCTATTGTGTTTAGATGGGAGAGTTTCTGATAGATTTTAAGGTGTTGTGTTTGGTTGATGGGTTAGTTCTGTTATCCCAAGACAAAGAAATGTGTCTTCCCAGCAGAATTTATTAGAACTTGTAACCTGATAGCCTGGCCTTGAAATAAAACTTAATGTACTAATTACCTCTGGTTAGTGCAGTTTACCCTTTTGGCCCTGTAGGGGGAAGCTCCCCCCTCCAAAATGGCATTGCTTATCAAATAGGTTTTGAGGAAGGAAAAATGGTAAGGATTGTGGGCATTTTATGGGCATCTCTGACTAATTGAAAAGTAGCCTACTTTTTTACCATAGCTTTGAAATAGACCACGATGACGTTTTGTCTCAAAACAAAACAAACCAGGCAAACAGAAAACCCCGTGTAGAAGATTTATGTGTTGAATGAAATCCGCCAGCAGAGGGGCTTCAGTAAAAGAGTTTAAAGATAAGTTGTTCTAGTTAAATGTAGATGAACGTGGAAGTACTGCATTAAGTTTGGGGAGAAAAAGTCAGATGCTGAATGTGGGATTCATGTGGTATTTAAGAGAGAAGACAGATCTTTGTACAGTGTGTTGAGAATTCTTTGAGCGCAGGGTCGGCACGTGGGGGAGGCTGAGAGCAGGTTTGTTGTGCGGGGCTGGTGCCAAGGCCTTCTCTCTCAATTGCTGTGGGAGAGAGTAATTCAGAGTCATCAAGTGCTGCATTGTTAACAGGCTTCTGATTTCAATATTTATTCTAAACACAAGCTATTGATTGCATGGGGGCCTGTGAAGGGATACAGCTGCTGCCTCTGGTTGCAGGCCTAGCCCAAACTTTCATATCTAGGGAGAGTTCAAGAAAAACATGGGAAAGATAAGGCTGTGTTATGCTGTTAATTTGATACTATGCTGCCATGCTGCCTTTGACACTGTTGTTTTAACAGGCATTAGGTCCTGATCACATTAGAGCGTGGCGATGCTGAGCTAAGGGGTTTCACAGGAGAGTGGCACAAGAGATTGCAGCAGAAATTGCCCAAACCAGAGGCAACCCCCTGACACATGTGGAAGTTTGGCCTGTGCCCAGGTATCTCTGCAGATGCGGCACAGGTTCTTTCTGGGTACCGCTGTGCGGGCAACTTAAGGATTCTCTGTAAGGAGTGACCTGCACTTACCATATCTACATTGTTAGAGCAGCAATAAATGCTAGCACTAAAAAGTGGTGTACCAAAAAGGGTATAAAGGACACAGGCAGGGTACAAGTCTGCTTCTTAGATTCCATACCCCTCTTCGAAGTTTCAGGAAAGTACAGTATTTTGTGGTTGTTGAAATCAGCAGTTCTTCCACATTGCCACTGTAATGATCCTATGGTAATAATTGCTTTCTTACAGTGTAGGTTTCCTTTCGGCTAATAAATCAAAACCATAGATTGACGGCAGCCCAATCAGCCAGCACTTTAGAAGACATCCACGCATGCCGCTTAGTTTGTTGCCGAGTGAGCAAGAGATGGGGTGGGAGCCATTATGATTTTACTGGATGTGCGAGGTTTAAATTTGTGACTTTTTACAGTTACGATGGAAAAACAAATGGACACCACTTCAAGCCATCCGTGGGGTTAACAATACTGATAACCATCTGCCCCTTCATAGGCATACGCACTTTGCACACTATT
Source organism: Phyllostomus hastatus (assembly GCF_019186645.2). Lineage (NCBI taxonomy): Eukaryota > Metazoa > Chordata > Mammalia > Chiroptera > Phyllostomidae > Phyllostomus > Phyllostomus hastatus. The sequence goes on along the minus strand of NW_025334033.1, from coordinate 56,126,636 downwards.
GCCTTAACACATAAAAACATTGTCATCCCCCCCAAACCCACTTCTCTCCCAGTCCCAGTGCTCAGGAGTAGAATACAGTTTAAAAGAGTAAAGAGTGTGGGCAGCATTCCCTGTTGCTGGCCTGTTCTGCAGTTTCAGAACTTCCTAGGGTTTCTTCAGAAACTAAATTGAATGTAGTTTCTTCTTAAATTTGGCTTTTTTGAGGTATCTTCAGGTGAATTTAGGATTTGTTTTGATTGCGTTGTGTTTTTTATCCATCCCTTTTGTTTAGTCTTTCAAGCAGTGGTTCTACCAAGCAGATTGAAAACTGGCCTTACAGATGGGAACCAAACTGTGTACTTTCGACAACCTTGCCTTTGAGCAGCATATGGTGTCTCCTCCCACTCTTTGTATCTCTTCCAAAGAGCCACCAGGCACTACCCTGCCACAGCCACTTCTCTGCCATCCTGTGTTTTCTGGTTTCTGGAATTCATTTCTCTACCACCCCCTGCTGGGCCAGACCTCACAAGTAGGTGTTTAGAGAATTTAAATGCAGCTAACCAAAAGGTCATGGTGATTGGAAAACAAAAACCAAAAACCCCAGAAAGCAGAACTTTAGTAGTAGGGATGCCATAGTAACTGTGGCTGCACCACAGCTTGCATGGCAGGGCCTGGGTCAGGGAAAATAACTGAATTCAGCCACCGCCACTTCAGTGCATGTCCTAGTGGTCACAGTCAGGGCAAAGGGGAGTGAAGTGGACAAGGGGAGTGAAGAGGGAGCTGGTAGCTAAAATATAATTAGCTTCAGCCTGTAATCTTCAATGAGCTCCAGTTTCCTGCTCCTCGGGGCTTTTTGCTGGTGTGGTGTGTTATCTTTTTACTGTAACATTTCTTATGATGTATTGGTGCTCCTTGTGTTACTGCTGTGGGCCCCTAGGAAGATGTAGCCCTGGTGGTCATTCGGCCACATTTCATCTGTATGTACATCCTAAGCCAGAAAGAGACACCACAGAGACATTGCCCTGAACAAGTCCTCATGAGGATGGCGTGTCGTCCACATCATCTTTAAAAACCCCAAAGGATAATGTTAAATAGGGCTGAAAGTAAATAGATTTCTTTTCCTTTAGCTTGAAACCAAGATCTTGAGGGTTAAGTAAGATGCGTATTTGTGCAGGCAGGAGTAGAAATGAGGAGTAGCCAGTGAAACTTCAATCTGATGACTTTATAAATTTTTGAAATTAGGGTGAAAACTTTGGCCCACACCTAGCAATCACATTTGGCTGCTGGTGCTATTTTTGTCCCATTACATTGGGTGCGTAATAAATTGGTTGCAAAATGGCCCCAGTGATTCCCCTCTTTGAATCTAGTCTCCTATGATATGGCTTTGTAGCTCCTCTTACCAAGAGGCAGAGTCTGTTTCCCCGGCCCCTGAACCTGGTCTTGGCCTTGTAACTTACTTTGACCAGTAGAATGCATAGAAGTAAAGAGTTGCATTGTACTGGACCCCAGCCTAGGTCTTAAGAGGCCTCAAATACCTCTGCTTGTTCCCTTGGGATCTAGCCCAATCACCCTGTGGATACTCCTGGACTTGCTTGCTGTGGCCTAGAGACCTTTGTCACCCCAAGTGACAGTAATCTTACGCCAGATATGTGTGTGAGTGAGGCAATCCTGGTCCAGCCAGCTGACCTCAGACATGATGAGTCCAGCAGAGATCAGACAGACTGGCCCAGATCCACAGAGCAATAATCACTAACAATAACCAATGTTTATAGTTTTAAGCTACCAGTTTTGGAATGGTTTGTTATGCTCACAATTACTAACAGACATATGTGTTCACCTGGAGAAGGTCCTTCTGTATTCATCTTTGGGTCTATTAGTGTCATAATAAATGCTTAGCACAACTCAGCATGAGATTTGATTCCTAGATGGAAGGGTTCTATTGGGGGCGGGCAAGTCTTATGATCATCAGTATTACTTTGAGACCTTTTTAAATTTAGAAAGTACTGGTGATTGGCTAGGATTGAAAACTGATAATCCAATGGTCTTGTCAGTCCCTTCCATTACTAAAAGATGCAGTGATTCCAGTTCATCTTTACTTAGGCAAATAACACTCAGGTGGTTCAGAGTTCATTTCTAACTTGGTACACTTCCGTTGTATAAGTAAACTCTGTAATCACCTTTGGGCTAAGACATATTGACCTGATCCTAGAGGGGAAAAAGTTCACAGGTGCAGATTGATGGCTGGAATTGTGTGTTGCTTACCACTGTATCCCCTGGGATTTAGAACAGGGTGTGGCTTCCATGAAGATACCTTGGGCATTGGGGCTGTGATGGGATCCCACATTGAGGACCTTATATTCTAATGGGGAGAAAAAAATCAGAGATCCATCACTTATGTATTAAGAAAACAAAGCATGCCCTGGCTGGCGTAGCTCAGTGGATTGAGCGCAGGCTCTGAACCAAAGTGTCGCAGGTTTGATTCCCAGCCAGGGTACATGCCTCGGTTGCAGGCTATAACCCCCAGCAACCACACATTGATATTTCTCTCTCTCTCTCTCTCTATCTCCCTCCCTTCCCTCTCTAAAAATAAATAAATAAAATATTTTTTAAAAAAAAGAAAACAAAGCAAACAGTGTTTTAACCCTTGAACTGCAGGTGAATTTTTACCATGGTGGGTCTGTCAGGGAGTGAGTGTATCAGCTGTTGCTACAAAAATGCCATGTTATAAACAACCATAGAATCTCAGTGGCATACAATATGCCTTTATTAACCCGTATGCTGCAGGTTGGTATGGGGAGAGCTGGCTGGTCTTGGCGGAGCTTAGCTGGGGTGGCTATATTCCACGTGTCCTCATCCTCCTGGGACCAGCTGTCAGCTTGGGCTTATTCTTCTCATGGGTGACAGCAGAGACACAAGAGCACAAGCCACAAGGTGCAAGCTCATTTCATGCTTCTGGTTATGTCGTTAGTCTATTAACGTCATGTTGGTCAAAGTAAATCACATGGCCAAGTCCATTGTCAAAGGGCAGGGAACTTTATATTTGCAGAGAGAACTGCAAAGTCATGGGGCAGAGGTCATAAATGCTGAGAGGGCTGAAGATTTCAGGCCATTAAGGTAAGCCGTGGTGGGACAGGGACATGTGGCGGAGTTTCACGTTCTCCTCTTTAGAAAAGCTGGCGAAGTCATAGCTGGATTGCAGAGTAGCCAAGAGGCAGAAAGTGTCCATCCTGTGGAACTAGCCTGTTCCTTGTAAAATGGAAAAAGTGCCAGACTCTTTGCTGCTATGATCTGTCTAGTGGAATTTTAAAGGGAAGAGAATGCTAGCAAGTACCTCAAACTTGGTAGGTACAGAGATGGCACTGGAATCTCAACAAAATGCCTCCATTTTTGTTCTCACGCCATCATCTGAAGTGTGAAGGCCATGGATCACTGTGCTTGGGTGTCTGCTGGAGTGGAGTCTTTATCTCAGATTACACAACACTCCTTTACTGTCATCACTTCTTTCTGGGGCAAAAAGAAACCAGTTTCTGTTGAGTCCAAACACCTGGGAGCATTTCCCAGCCCCCAGCCCAACATTGCCCTGATGAAAAGAGATTTTGGTGAGTGTCCCTCCCTGATGGCCTCTCCCTGATTTGTTTTGTGAAAGGTTTGTAGCCTGTGCCTTCAGTTCAGATAAGAAACCAATGTCCTAAACTATGATTGAGGTTCACAGATACTCACCAGCATTTTACTGAGAAAGAGAATGGAGTACTTTATTACAGGCCACTGATTTATCGGCATTGCTATTGATCATTCTGTGCCTTTGGGAGTGTGTGGTGTATCACATTTACCTGTGAGGAAACTGGGGTACAAAAGGTTAGGTAACTTGCCTGAGGACACATCTACTGGCTAACCAAGATTAGAAACCTGTCCTCTCAGTTTTTCAGCTTTTGTTTTGCAATCTGACTGATACTGCCTTGTCTCACAAAAAGCATATGAAGATATCATTACCTACTGAGTTTCCTGAGAAACCCCACCCTCCTAGTATTTATGTTCCATGGGAAACAAGGAAGTCTCATTCCATGATAATGAGATTTCCCCACCACAATGTTAGAGGAAGTAAGCTGGAATAAAGGTAATTTCTACACTGTATTTCCCGAGGTTACTGTCTTGACATCAGAAATCAGTTGGGGTGGGGATTGTTTAGAAGAGTTCCTCATGACTGCTTCTTTGCTGTATTTTCTGAGCCCTCCTCACCTGCCATTTCTGTTGCCTGGTGACTGTTCAGCAATTTGTAGCAATCATTCTCTGACAAACAGTGCTATTTCTATTTTATGTGGGAAACTGATTTGATTAAACAACTCATTTAAACTCATGCTTTGTAGGAGGCTTAATATGAGTGGGGCCCACATTTCTATTGGTATTTTGTCAAATTAACACATTGCAAACAAGCAAATAATTGCAGTGGCCCGGAATATATAGGCTCTGCTATAATTAATGTATAAGCTGATTATCTTGGGTAGCTTGTTTCCATTCTGGTGATGGCTTTGCAGAAAACCTCCTGTGTCTCTCATACAACGCTGATGCTGTAAAATATATTGTTATTTTAACAATGATTTAATATCCTACTCCTCCTCTTGCTCGGTGCCAGGGACCAGGTCTGCATTGTTTTCCACTGGAAACCTAGGAGCCAGCATAACAGAATCTAAATTAATAGCTCTTAGACAAATGAAAGAGTGGGTGAATGCTAAGAGTTACAACATCCATCTCCTAAGAAAAATTTAGGATTTTTTTCCTAGGTGTTCCTGCCCCTGAGAAAGGGCAGTGAAGGGTTAAAGTTCTCTTCGGAGCTGGAGGGATTTGGATATGGATCTGGCAGAGCTGCTTGCTCAAATCACATTCTTTCTGCTACTATAGCAACAGGTTGAGAATTTTGCCAGCACTGCCTACGTTGGAAATGCCCGCGTGCAGGCGACTTCATTGTCTGGGGGACAACTGCTTTTTTCTATGATGTTTTAATGAGGCAGCTTCTTTGCAGAGACAGAGAGGCCAATATAAAGCAGAGGCTAAGAATCATGGAAAGGCAGAGAGAGATCTTGTTTTGACTGGAGGGACATTTCCAATCTTTTGTCCCCTGAAGAGGTGTGAGGTGGGGAAGGAGTTGGGGTTTCATCCACAGTCAATAGCATCTTTTTCTCCCCTCTTAATGAGGCCTCTCTTCTGAGGGACACCTCCTGACAGCATTCGGAAAATTTTCTCTCACTGTCGTTGTTTAACAAACAGAGTAGTAGTTAAGCGCTTGGATCATTGCCTGTGTTCACTTCTAAGTGTGGAGATGCTAGAATGGCCCAGAATGTAGGTTTTCCCCTCTGCATTCACCAGTTTTTCTAATCAGCTCTGTACCTGTGTGGTCTACTGAGAAGGAAGGGCAGCTGACCAAGAGTGAGCAATGGAAGTATTTGTTTTGTTTTTGTTTTTGTTTTTACTTCATGTAGCAACGTTGTAAAAGGAGGAAAGAAAATGAAGCTGCTGGGGAAAGTTGCTTAGGTGGTTTTAACTTCCCAGGAGGCTCCACAGACTCTTACAAAATGCCCAGCCCGTTACTCAGGGCTGCTCCTTGGGCCATCTCCAGTGTGGTGGTAATCAGAGTTCAGGGCTAGTTGTAGTTCTTGCTGGGCTAATGAATGAAGTCAGTAGGCATTCAATATCACTTGGGGTTGACTTGCCACATGGCACCTTACTGTTATCGCTTCTCCATCTTGTTTTCATTTGGCACACACCTGGGGAAATCTGCCTGGTTCACTCTTGGTCCCCTGTTTACAAATACATTTTGGTCAAAAATAGTGGAACATACTATTCAGTTCTTCAGAAGTAGCACTGTATTGAAAGCTTAATTTTAAAAACTTTTTATCCCCAACCCACTATATACTATTTGAATATGGGATAAGCCTTGATCATGTGTGGGCTAAAAAATTTAATACCTTTCCTCCTACCTTCTAACTTCTTCTAGCTGGGCTATTAAATTAACACACAGATTAACAGGAGAAATCAAATTATAATACGTATGCATGGGGGATGCACATAGACATGAAAATTCCAAAGACAGTGAGGCTACACCCGGTGTATATGACATTTTGGATGAAGGAGAAAAGGATGGGAGGGGTGATGGAGTATAAGATTTCAGAAGTGAGAATGGGTGATTTACAGGTAGTTGAGGAAGAGCTGAACACATGGCAGGAAAATCCTTGCTAGTCAACTCAGAGACAATGGGACACAGTGAGTATCTAGCTGAAAAGCCCCCGTCTGAAGCCCTCTGTTTACTGTACTTAACTCAATGGAGGCTAATGTGAAATCCTAAGATTTCCTTTCTGAAGCAAGTTTCTCTGTCTGAAACTCCTGGGCAAGAAAGCAGGGAGGGTCAAAGTTCCCTTCTGAGCCTTGTTTCTTAATAACCACCTTAAACTCTGTGTTCCAAAAGGCAGCTTCAGGGTGATAAAACTTTGGTCCGCTTCATTCATTGTGTCTCAAGATCCTGTCATCACTGCCTCTCAGTGTGTTTTGGCCACGGAAACTGCTGCTCCGGCTGTGGTGTGGTCCAAAGTGTGCCGCCAGGAGCCCTGGGCTGGGAGCCGGCGTGGCCTCGTACAGCTCCTACGGGGATTTTAATGCCGTTACTTGTAACATGAAAGATTCGGATGACATTTCTAGGATTTCTTTCACACCTCTCCCACACAGAAAAAGTGGTACTCCAGTTGTCTAAAGTAGAAAGCCTTTGCTTGGTTGAATGTTTTATGATTGCAATTCCCTAAATTCCTGCTCAACGTCCCATCCTCCAGGAAGCCTACTGTGGCCCCCAGGCTAGAATCAAGACTGCCAGGCTGTGTCTTCTGATAATTATGTTCTTTCTTTCATCACATTTATCATAGTTTCTAATGATCTGTTTCTTGGGTTGTATTTTTTTTAATTCATTTTCTCTCATGCCCAAGAGACTGAGGATTCTGTGAGATAAGCCCCTAAAGAGGTTGCTCAGCATTGATTTTGCATACAGGGGGCACTCAGTAACCTTTGTGGAAAGACTGAAGGTGCTGCATTAGGCTTAATGGAGGGTGCCAAGATGACTATATCACAGTCTCTGCTGTCAAGGATCTTAAGATCCACTTTTTCTGTTTTTCTTCTCTTCTTCCAGCATGCCACCTCATACACAAGATAGGCTGAAAGAAATGAAAACCAAAACCCTGGGTTCTGCTTACAGATGTGATGATAAGATAGGTTGGTGGGGGTCAAGCAAATAACTTTTCTCCCACCTTTCTAAGTTTTTCCTTCTAGGCTAATAATCAAGTTAACATGACACCAATTAACAAGGGAAAAATGTTCAAAATTTGTGTAGGGTGTACAGGCCGGGAGGCCATAAGAACATGAGATCTGAAGCCACATTGGGCAGTTGAGCTTTATATGCCATTGTGGACAAAGAAGAAGCAGAGCAGGGGTTGAAATTTCAAAGGGAAAGCAGGTAATTCACAGGTAGACCAAAAAGAGCAAACATGTGGTAATCAAATTCTCTCTGGGTAGCCCAGAAACAATGGGACACAGCCAAACAAGCTTTGCTAGATTTCCCTGCCTGCCACCTTTAGTTTATGTTACATGCTGCGGTGCAGTGCGGCTGCTGTGTGGTGATGCTGCTTTCCTTTAAGCAGATTTTACCATCTGAAATCCTTTCAGCAGGTAAGGGGGAGGGTCAAAGTTTCTTCCTGAGTCTTTGGTTTCTTAATAACTAGCTTAAAATCAATATTCTAAACGTCACAGTTAAGGGAGGCAAAACATTGGCCTCTGTCGGGTTTTAAATTTCCTTGATTGGACTGATTAGTTTTCTGTGACAGAATCTATGAGCTGAAGCAAGGCCCAGGAAGAATAGAAGAACAGAAGATAGTGTATAGAATGGAAATGGTGGGCAGAAAATAAAGGAAAGAAAGAAAGGGAGGAAGAGAGGGAAAGGAGGAGGGAGGGGTCTGGAGAGGTGGAGAGAGGAAGAGGACAGCAGGACAAGAAGAGTCATTGAAACATGGGGCTGTGCCTTTTTAATTAATTTGCCTGCAATGGCCTGTCTTGACATCTTTCTTTCTTTTTTTTTTTTTAATAGAGATTGGGGAAGGGAGAGAGAAAGAGAGGGAGAGAAACATGGATATAAAAGAGAAACATCAGTCAGTTGCCTCTCATAAACTCCCTGATCAGGACCGAACCAGCAACCTAGGTATGTTCCCTGACTGGGACTCGAACTGGTGACCTTTTGCTTTGCAGAACAATGCCCAACCAAATTACACTGGTCAGGGCAAGGACATATTTCTTTTTTTCTTTTTTTTAAGTATATATTTCTGATTACGCTATTACAGTTGTCCCATTTTTTTCTTCCCTTTATCCATCTCTGCCCTGCGCCCCCTCCCACCCTTGTTCACCGCCCTGCCTTAGTTCATGTCCATGGGTCATACATATAAGTTCTTTGGCTTCTACATTTCCTATACTATTCTCAGCTCCCCCCGTCTATTTTGTACCCACCATTTATGCTTTTTATTCCCTGTACCTTTTCCCCCATTCTTCTCTCTCCCCCTCCCCACTGAAACCCTCCAAATGATCTCCATTTCTGTGATTCTGTTCCTGTTCTAGTTGTTTGATTAGTTTGTTTTTGTTTTTTAGGTTCTGTTGTTGATAGTCATGAGTTTGTTGTCATTTTACTGTTGATAGTTTTGATCTTTTTCTTAGATAAGTCCTTTTAACATTTCATGTGATAAGGGCTTGGTGATGAGGAACTCCTTTAACTTGACCTTATCCGGGAAGCACTTTATCTACCCTTCCATTCTAAATGATAGCTTTGCTAGATAGAGTAATCTTGGACGTAGGTCCTTGTCTTTCATGAGTTTGAATACTTCTTTCCAGTCCCTTCTTGCCTGTAAAGTTTATTTTGAGAAATCAGCTGATAGCCTTATGGGCACTCCTTTGTAGGTAACTATCTCCTTTTCTCTTGCTGCTTTTAAGATTCTCTCCTTATCTTTAATCTTGGGTAATGTAATTCTGTGTGTCTTGGTGTGTTTCTCCTTGTATCCAAGTTCTTTGGGACTCTCTGAGCATCCTAGACTTGCATGTCTAGTTCTTTCACCAGATTGGGAAAGTTTTCCTTCATTATTTTTTCAAATAAGTTTTCAATTTCTTGCTCTTCCTCTTATCCTTCTGGCACCCCTCTGATTTGGATGTTGGAACAATTAAAGTTGTCCCAGAGGTTCCTCAGCCTCTCATCATTTTCTTGAGTTCTTATTTCTTTATTCTGTTCCAGTGGAATGTTTATTTCTTCATTCTGTTCCATATAGTTGATTTGGGTCCTGGTTTCCTTCATTTCACTGTTGGTTCTCTGTATATTTTTCTTTATTTCACTTTGCATAGCCTTCACTTCTTCCTCTATTTTGCAACCATACTCAACCCTTTCTATGAGCATCCTGATTACCAGTGTTTTGAATTCTGTATCTGATAGGTTGGATATCTCCTCATCACTTAGCTCTTTTTCTGGAGTTTTGATCTGTTCTTTCATTTGGGCCAGATTTCTTTGTCTCAGTGCACCTGTTATATTGTAAGGGGTGGAGCCTTAGGTATTGTATTCCCCGGGGCAGAGCAACCCATGTTGCTGCGTTGTGGCACTGTATGTGAGAGCGGGGTCAGAGAGGGAACAATGCCACTTGCTTGGCTCTCGCCCTGCTTTCAGTCACTTCCCCTACCACCCAGAAGTGAATTGGGCCCTTGTGGTGCTGATTCCTGGGTAGGTGGGCTTATGTACATTCTAGGACTCCATAGGTCCCTCCAGTGGACTCTCCTGTGAGGCTGGGAGTTTCTCCTGCCACTGCAACTTCCACAGGTTTTTACAGCCAGAGGTTTCAAGGCTTTATTTCCTTGCACTGGAACCCTGGCTTGCGCAGTCTGTCTCACTTCCCACGTGTTCCTCCTGGTTCATCCACAGGCAAATGTAGGACTGCCTGGTCCACCAGCTGCCACCTTGCAGTGCATCCTCTTCGCCCCAGCTGCCCCCTCTGCCCCTCCTACCAGTCTGAATGAATGGGTCTTCTTTAACTCCTTGGTTATCAGACTTCCATCCAGTTTGCTTTTTCTGGTAGTTCTGGTTGTTTTTTGTTTTTAAATTGGTTGTTGTCCTTCTTTTGGTTTACGAAGAAGCAAAGTGTATCTACCTACACCCTCATCTTGGCCATTCATTCAAGGACATGTTTCTTAAAAAGCATTCTTACCCAAAGTATTGAGTAATCACACAAAGAATTTGCTACCAAAAGCTAACTGATTATATATACCCAAAAAGTTAACTGGAGTGGACTCCAGAAATCTCTTTGCTTTAAAAGCTAGAAAAGCACCAATTTTCAAAAACAATGGTCAGATTCCTGTAAATCAGTATAGTATGACCAAAATGTCAAATGCATCATGAAACCAGAGCTGCATGACACATTTAATCAGTGAGGGGCCATTTGATTTTGAACACCAAGCCCAGTCTAGATTGCAGGAGGGAAGAGCAAGAATCCTTAGGCTGAAGCTATGATGGATGTTTATCAGCCAGGTACGGGAAACCTGGGGGGAAGTTGATTGAATTAGAAGATGCAACTCCTGTTCTGACTGTTTGCAATTTGCAGGGGAAGTGATTTAGGGGAATTTTACTAATTGGTTTTCAGTAGAAGGTATGAAATCTCTACCTTCAAGAAGCCATTGTAGCCTCAGTTTATCCTGAGAACATGTATGGAGGGTATGAGCAGGGGAGACAGGTGAAGTTTCTCTTCTGACTTCCCCTGCCCCCTGCTGAAAGTTCAGCTTTAATGGCAAAAGGACAGCCTTTCTCTACATAGTTGTGGCTGTTTCCTTTCTGACCAGCACCGGCAGACGCAGAGGGTACTGGTAGCCTGCTTGGTGCTTGGTCTGTTTGGGAGCTCAAACTGCAGCCAGACTGTATCCCACCCAAAGGCATTTCAGGGAGAAAAGAATGGCTAAAACAATCACATAATCTCCTTTCTTTATGAGGAGGAAGGAATTTTAGCCAAGAATGCAAGGTGTGCCGTGGGCTTTGTGCTTACATTACCACAAATTCAACACATACACAAATACACACGTCTACTCTGCTTAGTCACCTACTTAGATGGAGATAGTATGGTATGCTATGTTGGCCTCAGGCCAGGAAATAACAGTGTTGAGTTGGCAAGTAGCAAAGCCATAAGGCTCATAGGCCACACTGGACAATATTAATGGGTCACTCTGTCGTTTACAAAAATATATACAACAAAGATAATATATGGGAATGTGGCCCTTTCCTACCTGATATCCCCTGGTTAGTTCCGGAGAAGGTCAGCTATAAGCAGTCTCTCGGATTCCTCGGGATGTGCCTCTTTTAGACCTGTCAGGAATAAACACCTTTTTAACAAAATTCTTTACAAAGCAAGTCCATTGTTTTCACTGGCAAAGCGTCTCTTAAATCTCAGCTCTGCCACTTTTTAACAGTACAACGTAGGTGTGTTTTTTTACCCCTCTGTGCCTCATTTTCTTCCTCTTTTTATATAGTTACTACTGTCTTGCTCAAAGGATTCTTATGAGAAGTAAATAACATCATCTAAGAAAAGTGTTTTGCATGGTGCCTGGCACGTAGTATGAATTTAAGAATTGTTGCTTTTAACATAATAAAGACATATCTCAGCCTTTTTTCCCCTTTGCCCCACCTGGATTAGAAACACCTTTTGACATTTGGCATTTCTCAATATCAGGGTTCTGGCGTGATCTTGAGGAGAGGAGAGCAGAGCAGAGATGGTTGGACAGGAACATTCTACTCGCTCCTGTTCCTTGGTGTTGCCCACATACCATACTACTTCTTTACCTGTCAGTGGCTGGATACAAAACTACAAGCAATATAAAAGGGAGTACAAATTCCAATCTGTCTTCCAGGAAGTGGAAATATATGTTCCAAGCTCACTTTTCCCCATTCTCCAAGGCCTTAACATGCACTTGCCATGCAGCTCAAATCCTAGCTCAAACCTACCGCATGAACTAACACCTAACCAGAGCCAGCGCTCCAAGGCTATCAGGGGACTTGATCAGGGAGGTAGTCGATGAACCATATGGCACTTAGAGTAAAACACTTTTAAAAAGTCAGAGAGCAGGGCAAGTATCAAACTTTCTCAGCCATCCAGTCTCTTAGGACTTGCGGGCTTGAGAGGAAAGGATGTGAATCACTGGACCTGGGAGGAAGGCACAGGGGAAGGGAAGCAGGAGGTTTCCTGTCCACCTCCGCAGCGAAAGAACTGTCAATACAATGTGGCTGGATGGCATGGCCAGGACCCTGAGCTTCTGTAGCCCTGGTTTCCTGACCCTTAAAATAGGGGTGATAATCTAACAAGAAATGAAACTATATCTGTATAGCGCATGGCTTAATGGTCTGGCATGTAGTAAGTACTCAATAAAGATTACCTCTGATTAGTTCATGAGTAACACTGGGATGCTCAACTATTTGGAAGACAGACTTCTCAGTCCTCCGTAACTTAAACGTTAGCACGGCCCCTGATGTCACCATTGCTCACCTATTGCCCGTACTGTGTGGCTTGATGGTGTTCTACCTATTTGCCCAGCTCTGGTTAGGCTTGGCAGTTCACAAGTTGGAATTAAATGACCCATTGTGAAGGTTCACAGATACTTTTCTGTCGTTACTGTAGATGATGAGACAGAATGAGAAGCAGGCACATCACACGATGAGCAGGCAGCTCTTCAGTGATGACTGGAGGATGGCACTGTATACATTTCTGTCTTTAACATGAACTCGTATTGTATCATTTCTTTCATTTGTGTCCCATTAAAGCAATGTCATCTTCTTCATCCTGGTCATAGTAGACTAGGTCACACTGATATTTTTTCACAATAAAAGTGCAGAAGAATAGATATGAAAGGCAGGTTTTATAAGGCAGGACAAATTCAAGATCATCTGATCTAACCCCTCACTGTACAGAGATGGAAATTGAGGCCCCTCAGGTATTAAATGAATTCTCCAAGTCTCAGAAGGACAGGTCTTTCTGCCTGATTCAGAGCTCTAAATATGTGATATTTGGGTTTATTGATCTTCCAAAGTGACCCTGGACATAAAACAATTTGAGAGCCATTGTTCTGAAAGGTGAGGGTGCTCAGGTGGGTGGAGGGTTCTCAAACCAGAGAACAACACCTTTGACCCAGCTCTTCCTGTCTTTGCCACGTTATCTCTAACTCTCCATAGGAAACACGCTTCTGTCCATCATGGGAGAGAGGCAGTGGTGACAGCGGGAACTGTTCCCGTCTTTCCGCTCTGAAGGATGGCTCCCCCACAGACTCTGTGCCCCGAGAGACACGTTCACAACTGAAACAGATGCAGAAAGAATGTTTCTCAGTGGCACCTCATTCTCCAGCAACTTCAAGAAAGGTCAACTCTGCAGAGTTGCTGGATATTTCTGAATAGATTTCCTCATGGTTGATGGACTAAGTGTTTTTTTTTTAATTTTCTTAACTAAGTAAAATTGTGAGATATATGTACATAAACAAGAAGTTATAAAGTATATTTGTGAAAATGTACATTTGAGATGTAATAGCAGTTGTTCAAATCTAGATTCAGCAAATTCTAGAATTATCCAGACTTGACTAAATTTTTCTCTCAGCTACAGATTGTCTTCTTAATAGTTCAGGTCCAATATTTGTCATCTCTTTGTTTGTTTGTTTGTTTGAAGCCACGAATATTTACCAATCAACTGCTATGTGCCAGACACTGTAGCAGATGCTTCTCATGAAATCTCATTTAATTTGCATAAATACAGTGAGGTAGGTGTGGTTTTGCTCATTTTATTGATAAGGACACTGAGGCTCAAGATTCAAGGTCTCCAGATTTTTAGGTGTTTGTTCTGTTCCTGCAGAAGCAGGGCAGGACAAGTTTCCAGACCAACACACCAGGGAAAGTTTGTTCATCCAATCGCTGATCCAAGTAAAGCTTTCCTATCAGAAGACCAGCCTGTTCACCTGGCCAGCACTACCCCAGAAACCTGCCCTTCTGGATTTTGAAATTCTGAATTTTGCCTGCTGAGGCAGTCTTTCTGTCCCTAATTTTCCCACAGTCCCTCGATGGATAGACCATGGGGTAAAACATACCTTTGGGGTGAATCCCATTATTTCTTGAGGATATATTTTTCTCCCTTGAGTTCCTTCATTTTTCTATACACCAAAAACTACCATCTCTTCATGGCCCCTTCCTCTTCCCGTAAGTTGCTGGGGATGGACTCATAGTAGCATCATTGGCTAGGCTTTGTCCTACACCAAGACGCACACCTGTAAATAAATGCCCTATCTTAGTATATGGGCTCTGTGGTTGTGTTTTGTATACTGAGAGCCCTTTTAAAAATAATTTCTGGGTCTGAGCTGGATTACATAAGGCCAGAGACATCATAGTCATGACACTCACTAATGACTAGGACAATGTCTAAAACTTACAGACTTCTTGGGAAGTACTTTCAGAACCAATTTACATTCCACAGGCAAAAGTGATCCTCCTTCCTTAGTCATAATAATGAAAGGTAAAGCTATAAAGAGTCAAATACATTTACTAACCACACCTGTCAGATAAACTGTTAACCTTTCTTATGCGTAAAGAAATTGAGGCTCAAATCATTGGTTGTCTTGTGTTCAAGATCAGACACCAGCAAGTGTCAGTTAGAATCCAGGTTCCTCTGGGTCCATGCTGTGAACAGCTGTATTATATTGTATTTCCTTTTTTAAAAAAGGAAATAAATTTATAGAAATGTACTCATCAGCTTGGACACACTGAGTGTATGTTAAGACTGTTTTGAAAAGTCAGACCCAGTCAACCTCAAGGAATGAAGATTGCCCCCACTGAGGTCGTGAGAAGACAACACTGCAGGTTCTGAAAACATCCCGAGAGGTGTAACCCAGAATGCCTGCCTGACACGGACTTGCCTCCAGGAGATGTGTGTGTGTGGCACACCAGCCTAGACTCATTTGGAGTTACAACTTTGATTGTTGTTGTTGTTGTTTAAATCTCTCTTGTTACTGTTGGCCTGCGCTCATACTTTGTGGAATGTGAAGAGTCTGAGAGAGTGATTTTTAGGATGCATCCCCAAATACCTTTCCGGTTACAACATGCAGTTTCTACAGGTTGTCACCTTACCCCCGCTGCCACCCCCCATACTGACTAGTCAGGATAAATTTGATTTTTAGAGGTACTCCTTATTTAAATTATATTCCACCCCAAATATTGTTTGCTCCTCTATTTAAATTATTAGTGCTCATTATTATAGCTGCCTGCTGTAAAGGATAGGAATTACCACGCTTAGGCACAGCTGCAGAGCTGCCTTTGCTTGATAATTTGTTAATGGGTTCGTGCCCTATTGTACTTTTTATTGTCTGCCTTATTGCAGAATGTCCTGTTGTAGCTAGATTTCCCCCTCTCCATTTCCCTAAGAGTCAATGAATTAAAAATGCCATTGCTTTTCCTGATGTGGCCAGTGTCAATGCTAGGCCAGCTCTGGGATGTCAGCAAGCTTGTAGTTTTTAAAAACTGGACCAAAATCACGAAAAGAAGAGGACTGAGTTTCAAGAAGTTGAAATTTCTTTCTTTCTTTCATTCTCCTACACCTCCTCCTCTTTCTTCTTCATTTTGCAGTGTGACTGATCAAGCTGTACTTCTGTGCTTACAGTCATATGTGAAAGTAGACAGATAATGTCAGTATAGACAGAGTGAAAGAAGCATTCAGTAGGATTCTTGGGTTGCAAGCAATAGAAATAGACTCTCACCAATTAGACATTTAAAAAAGAGGGTTTATTAGAAGGAGACGGGGCAGAGGGAGAGGGTGGGCACCCGGAATTGAAGAGAAAGCTGGGAAATCAAGCTGAAAAGCCAGACTCAGACAGGAGAGGAACTAGAACAGCATCAGGGTCTCTGACAAGGCCTAGCAGGTTTCTTCCAGTGCTACCATGTTGATGAATGAACGAAACCATCGTTCATTTTAAGTTTTGTTTTCATTTTCCTGAAGAGTCAAATTCCAGGGAAAGAGCTTTTTAGCGACTTAACTTAGCTCATGGTGGCTATAGGAAGGCAGGGAACCTTGGCTGACAGCCCCACCAGTCTCTAATGGGGCAGCTCCTAAAAAATACATCTTGAATAGGACCCCAATGGTAATAACTATAAAGGAAAACATTTATAAATTAGGCTACATTATTACTAAGTCTATCTCTTAGTCAATAGATAACTCTTAAGAGAGTTAAAGACAAGCCACAGTGTAAGAAAAGATATTTGCAATATGTACATGTGACAAAGAACTCACATCCAGAATAAATATAAAGAACTTCTACAAAATAGCTGGCCGACCAGTGGGGAAGTCTTGAAAATGTGCTTCACTAAAGAGGATATTCAAATGACCAGCAAACATATGAAAAGGTGTACACTTTCATTAGTCATCAGTGAAAGCCTAATGAAAGCCACAATATGACACCTCTCCACGCCTACCACCATAGTTAACTTGAAAATGACAGGCATTGCCAAGTGTTTGCAAGGGTTCAGAGCAACCAGAATTCTGTGCACTGCGGATGGGACTGTAAATTGGTATGATCACTTTGCATACCCAATAACAGAGCAATTCCACTTCTGAGTGTGTAGCCAAGGAAAACGCGTGCATATATGTGCCAAAAAAGCATGTATAAGAATGTTCGCAGAAGTACTAGCTGTAATTACCCATATCTGGAAGCTACCAACTGTCTGTGAACATTAGAATAGATGCATCTATCACATTCACATAATTGAGTACAATACAGAAATGCAAGTTAACATACCACATGCAACAAAATGAATGAATCTCACGAATACAAAGAGGACTTACTGCATGCTTTCATTTTATGTAAAGTCCAAAAAACAAGCAAGCTAATGTATAGTGTTAAAGTCAGGATAGTAGGTATCCTGCAGGGAGAGGAGAGCAGTTCGTGACTGGGAAGGGGCACAAAGGGGTCTCCTGGGGCCCTGGCTGTGGTCTGCCTCTAGATCTGGGTGTGAGTGACCTAGGTGTCTTCACTTTGTGCAAATTCATTGAACTTTAAATGTGTGGGGTTTTTTTTTGGGGGGGGTGGCATGTTTTATAGTTTAATAAAGACTTTACAAAAAGAGGACAGAGCAATGAACGAGAAAGGCTAAAGTTGATCCAAGCAGGCCCTAGAGTGACAACACCTGGGTTTGAGTTCTGACCCTTCCCTTCCTCACTGTGTGACCTTGGGCAAGTGACTTCATGGCTCTGTACTTTGGTTTTGTCATCTGCAAACGGTGATGATAGTGGTACCTACTTCATTAGGTTGTTGGAAGGATTAAATGAGATGATATAGGTAAAATGCTTAAAGCAGTGTCAGATACACAGAAAGTAGAAATAAGTGTGTAAGTACATATATTTTGGAGTAATGACACTATATACAAGGTGTAGTGGGGAATGTAAAGATGAATAAAACCCTGGCTCCAAGGAGCTTATAATTATAATTAGAAAGAAAAGATATGTAAAAAAACAAAAACAAAAACAAACAGAATAAAACAAATAGTTGACCCTGTAAGAGAGTCTTGGAAAATTCCAAATGGGTGGTACAGCTAAGAAAAACCTATGAATTCAATGGAAGGAGAGCTTACTGTCGATTAGTATGTTCTGAGCAAAACTCCTAGAGTAAGGGCAACTCAGAAGAGTGGCTGCCCGTAGACAGGGGAGGGATGAGAATGGAGCCCAAGGGGAATTGTTCCCTGATCGGGGTGCTGGTCACTTCAGTGTGCTCGGTTCGTGAAAATGTGTGGGGCTGTACACTTATGATACATGCACTTCTCTGGATGGGGATTATACTTCAAGTAGATGAAAGGGACATTGGTTTGGAAACCTGGTTGATATTTGACCTTAAGCAAGTTACTGAACCTCTGAGAATTTTATTAATCTGTAAAAATCTGATACCTCCCATCGGGTTGGCATGAGGGTTCAGGAAAGCAACGTGTGTGGAACAACTAGTCCAGGATGAGTCACTAAAATATTTCATGCACCTGATCTGCTCCCCGGGGTAGAAGGTGACAGATTTGGGCAGACCTTTCCTGTGCTAAGATTTGGAGCCTCTGTCTGGGGTTTGTTGTTTTGATGGGGGAGTGGCCTCCTGTCATTACTGCTGTTGTAAATGGAACCTGTCACAGTGTGTCAGTGTGATGACACAATGACTCACCCATGGGGCAAAGGGCACTTCTGCTTATCACAGCCACTGCCGGACAGTTGTCCACAGCACCACCATCGGTTTCCTTTTCCTGTGTTTAGTCACGGCCACCCCTGCAAGTAAGAGCGCAGTGTCTGATCCAGGTGCATGCTTACTTGTTTGTTGAGTGCCAGGTGTTATGTTCGAGTCTGATGGCACGTGTAATAATGACTAAAACCAGGGTAACAAGTAAAATAGAATAAAACATAGGCCTTGCCTTCACGTAGCTTAGAGTCAACGAGGTATACATGTTTCTTCTGAAAGCCACTTTGTCAACCCCGTCTCCCTTCTTTCCCTCTTCAGGTGTCCTCTACTCAGCCAGCGCGTGTTTTCTCACGGTCTCATTCTAACTGAGTGAACTCTACTCGGTGTAAGCAGGCCACAAGCCATTTAACATGGCCTCTATCCAACAAAAGCAGTCAACTCACAGCGAATATCTTCTCCTTGGCTCTCTCGAAGCTATAGATGACTGTGCCTTACATTAATTACCATAACAGAAATAACCATTTATTAGGTATCCGTTACATGCAAGGCACTATGCCAGGCAATTGTCTACATTACATGTAACTCTTACAACATCCTGCAGGGTGTCATCATCCCATTTCACAGGTGAGGGCCTAAGGCTCAGAGAGCTTACACCATTGCCCCACGTCTCCCACAGCCCGTCTGTGGCACAGTCACGTCTGCTCTCCCTCTGTGTGCCGTGCTCTTTGTGGAGCTCTGTGCTCGGATGATTAAATAAGGGCAACACTCTTCTGCATCAGTTCGTCAGGTAGCGGTGCCCACACAGAGCCCTGTGGTTAGGAGAGGTTGGCACCACGGTCATCCTCGCTGTAATTACTCTCGTTTGACTGGAAATGCCAGTAAAGAGCCAGTCCGCCTTGGAAAACTTCTGAGCTCCCGTTCTGTAAATGCTTCCGTATTCAGCCGCACCAAGCCGTTGTGCCATCAGAAGGAATGCTGAGCCTGGTTCATTAATCTATATTAAAATCTTGGGGGCAGTCACCCCAGGATGAGCCTCTACGTATTGAGAAAGCTCTGCCATTTTGGACCTACCTTACTGGGCTGTCTCTTTCAGATTAATTTAATACTTATTGCTAGCCTTTCTTCCAGAAATGTGTAGACTGATGGGGTATCAGATGCAGATTAAAATGAGCATTGCTGTGAGCCGGGCACAGAGGAGGCCGCTAATAAAGTGCACATTCTACAAACAGTCGTTTTGTACGAGGAGGCACGGTGCAGAGCGACTGTGATTCCCACTAGTCTGTTCTCTGGTCCTGGCCTCTTAGCTTCTGTAAGCCCCTCAGACTGAGACAGCCGACGGTACTAAATTGGCAGTCTCGTGGCATATACATCAGGGCTCAAGTTGTGTTCAGGTGAGGAGGGAGGTCAAAAGCCCACGAATCATCATGGGTTTAGGATCTAATCTTCAGCTTTTTAGCCTCAGAAAGTTAATCGTATTCTTGTTTTGAGAGGTGAGCCTTCCTGGAGAGTGACAGATTTACAATAGGAGGCGTATGTTGGCGGTATGACTAAGGCCAGTCGCTTGTTCAAGAATTAAAAGCTGCTATACATTGGGTTGCTTCTGCACGTGCTTCAGTCTTGACAGGTGTCAATTCCATCTCTCACAACAACCCTTCCTGTTGTTGGATGATTACTCACATTCCACAGGTGTAAAGAGTCTGCATTTCCACCAGGCCTGTTGAGTTTCCCAACCCTGAGCTCCTAGTCTTCCCCAACATTCCATGTGCTGTTACATCACCAATTGAAATTTCAGCCCCCGTTGCCAGCTTGACTTCAATCAACTCAGCCAGAATTCCCAGTCATTTCCTTTTGGGGTTCACACAGCACTTTGTATCTACCTGCAAGAGCCCTTTCTGTGGTATCCTCATTGCCTTTACCACTTTGGAATGGGTTGTTCATCTGCCTGTACCTTCTGCCAGACTTTGAACTTCTTAAAGGCAGTGCCAGTGACTTATTTATTCTTTTTTTATGTTCGGTCTGTCACAGGACCTGCCAGCGTTGTGTACTGGAAGAACTGGGTTTCAGTCTTGCATATAGTTTTGCCGATGTTATACCCTCAACATATGGTATACTACCTGTTCGCAAACAGTATATGCATGGTGATTATTGCAAGAATGAATGAATGAGTAAAAATTATCTTAGATATGTTTTTCTCTGCAAATCTCTTTCATTATTAAAACTGATGGATAATAATACCTACTTTATAGGGTTTGTATGCGATTAAATGAATGAAATGAAGCCAGGGTAAGCAGTGGTATTGATAATGACTTGAGATTCAGATAGCTTTAAGATTTGTCATGTTGCTGTGTGTCTACCTAGTTCACTTACGTTTATAGCAGTGCTTTATTATGCGAATGCATCACAATATGCCTACCCGTTCTCCTGCTGATGGATATTTTGTGATGGATATTGATGGAGATGTTTCTAGTCATTTAGTTTTATCAATAAAGTAGTCATGAAACCACTCTTGAGCAAGTGGTTATGAAACCATTCTTGAACAAGTCTTATTTGTGGATGTATTTTTTT
The DNA here is from genome assembly GCF_019186645.2 of Phyllostomus hastatus. Lineage (NCBI taxonomy): Eukaryota > Metazoa > Chordata > Mammalia > Chiroptera > Phyllostomidae > Phyllostomus > Phyllostomus hastatus. The sequence continues at coordinate 56,105,825 of NW_025334033.1, read as the reverse complement.
CTTTTTTCCTGTGTACAAATATATGAATAAATTGCTGCTCATAGGGTAGGTGAGTGTTTAAATTTATTAGAGGCTGCCGAACCATTTTTTCAAAGTAAGTTTATCATTGTATACTCTTACAAACAGTATATAGAGTTCCATTGTTCTATGTCCTGTGGCACTTGGTATTTTATTATGCTAATTTTAGCCTTTCTAGTGGGGGTGTAGCATCTCATTGGAGCTTAATTTACACCTCCCTGGTGCCTAATGAAGTTGGACCATTTTCACATGCAGCACAGCCATGGACATAGATGCTTTTATGAATGGCTTGTTTTTTTATTGGGCTCCTTTTTAGTATTGATTTGTGGGAATTCTTTATATATTCTGGACACAAGTCTTTTATTAGTGATGTGCCTTTTAACTTTTTAAACGATGTCTTGATAAATGAATCGATGCAGTGCAGTTTATTATATTTTTTTCTTTCACGGTTGTACTTTTTGTGTCCTAAGAAATTATTCCTACCCCAAGGTCATGCCACCCCAAGGTCATCAGGTATTTTTCTGTGTTTTCTTCTAGAAGATTAATAGTTTTGGCATTCATATACAATAGATCCTTCTGACACAATCTCTTATACAATATTATCCTTCTCAGGTTACTTTTCACATATATGTAGAGAGAAAGAGGTTAAGGTCTTTTTTTTTTAATCGATGCCCAATTGCTCCAGCACATTTTATTGAGAAGAACTTTCCTCTCCCATTGAATTCCATGACACCTTTGTCAAAACTGAATGACTATCTATAACTGGGTCTACTTATAGACTCTCCATTTTGTCCCATTAACTCATTTATCTTTCCTGTTATGCTGTAATTAAATACTGAGTCTACATAGTAAATCTTGATATTTAGTAGTGTAAGCCTTACAACATTTTTCTTCTTCAAGATTGTCTTGACTATTGACAAGCTTTGATAGAAATGGATAACTTACCAATTTCTACAAAAAATCTGGGTAGGTATTTTGATTAGAATTACAAATCAATGTCATAAAATTTTCATATTAACATTTTAAGTTTTCAAATTCACGAACATGAAATCTCTCCATTATTTAGGTCTTCTGTAATTTTTCTCAGCAATGTTACATAGTTTTCAGTGCAGAAGTTGTACATGTTTCATTAAGTTCTGTGCACTTGATACTGTTATACTATTATAAATCACAATGTTTAACCTTTCATTTTCCAGTTATTTCTTACTAGTATTTTAGTGTTTAGGTTTTCAAGGAATGATTCCGCATCCCAAGACATTGCACATTCACTCATTAATACTATAATTTTGTTGATATTTTTGGATTTGCTGAGCACACAATCATGCCTCATGTGAATAAAGAGAATTTTACTCCTTTCTTTTGCTTTTTATATTCTGTCCTTACTTTGGTGTCGTGCCTAAGGACTCCAGCATAATATTGAATAGAGTGGTAAGGTTGGGGAAAGGTGTTCAATATTTCAATATTGTGAATTTAGCTGTATTTTTTTTATATACACCCTTTATAGATTGAGGATATTCTCTTCTATCCCTAGTGATACTGAACCCACGTTTGGCTGCCTGCTGCTCAAAAGCCAATAATCAAGACACAGGGGCTGGTGGTAGGAAAATAGGTTTATTCAAGAGCTGGCGGCTTGGTTGGGTAGAGCATTGTCCTGATTACACCAAGGTTGCAGGTTCCATCCCCAGTCAGGGTCCATGCAAGAATCAAGCAATGAATGCATAAGTAGCTGGAACAAAAAATTGATGTTTCTCTCTCTCTCTCAAAATCAATAATTAAAAAAAAAAGCCAGCAGCTTAAGAAGAGGGCTGACTCACGTCCCAAGACCATGCTAACACCTCAGTCCAGGTGGAGGTTTACGTGCAGACCAGCACATTCTGCTGTGATAAGGACCTCAGAACCGGTCAAGCGATGGTCTGGTGTGTGTCTTCAGGGATTTCATCATCCTGGTGTTAGAGCCGAAGGTCAGCACATCTCCCAGAGCCAGAACGCCTGAAGGTTGGAACATGCATCTTTTGAGTTAGTTCCTAGAAGTCCCTTTTTAAAAAAAATTTTTTTAGAGAAAGCGGAAGAGCGGGAGAGAAACATCGATGTGAGAGAAAAACATTGATCGGCTGCCTTCCACATGTGCCCTTACCGCAGGGACCGAACCTGCAACCCGTGCCTGTGCCCTGACTGGGAATGGATCTGGTGACCTTTAGGTTTGCCGGATGGCGCCCCACCCACTGACCCACACAGGGCGTGGCAGTTCCTAGAATCCTTAAGTAAACATGCTGTTCACCTACAAGGTACATATTAGTCAGAGTCAGCATTTACAGAAACAATGTCAAAAGAATGGTGGGGCAGGTCACACTGGTATGCTGAGAGTTTTTATCACTAACGGGTGTTAAATTTTACCAGGTATCTTTTCTTCCTTTACCGAGATGTTCTCATAGTACATTCTCGTACTACTCATTGTTCTGTGGATCTTTGGATGACTTCCATAATATTCCTGGGAGGTGCAGAGGCGTTGCATGAGAGGGAGAGGTCCAGGTGTGTATTTTAAAGTGACCACCAGACCCTAGTAGTTTGCACAGTTGAGTACATGGTGCCCATCTGATTCCTGCAGTGAACGTACGAATACTTTCGGCTGTGGTTCTCTTCAGTTTCTCCATCATCAACCTTCATAACAGCACAGATGTCTCTCTTCTGACGATAAACATGCGATTTTGGAGGCTTTTTATTATTTCTTTCACTTGTCTGTATTTTCTACATTTTCTTCAGTGAATGGGTTACTTGTGTTCAAAATAAGTTTTTAAACTTCGATAAAATTAGTTACATTATAGAGTAGCAGACTTTAGGCCCATTCTTATCAGTTCTTTTTGAAATTATATCCAAATCACCTTTTATTCTATTTGGGTGTTTCCTAAATCTCTTAAAGCAACACACTCGAGAACTGTTGAATGGTATCTGACTGAACTCTTCTGTGTTGATCCTCCTATCATTTAATTGCAGTAGATGCTCATTTTTTCCTCTCTCCCAATTTTGGGTTCCTAGATGAAGCCTCCAGAACAGTTCAGTTCAAAAGGCTTTTATATATAGCTTCAATTCCCTAGGAACTTACTGTCCAGAGTGAGAAAATAAACACAAGATCATTCCTATGTGAGCTGAGCTGGAAGTATGGACCCGGGGCTTCAGCCCTGCTTGAGATTTAATGACTTCCAACAGATCGAGCCTCAGTCCAGGGAGACTTTGCTTACAGGTCATTCTTTCTGACCTGAACTTTTAATTTCTGGCATTTTTGTCCATCTGAAATAGTTGACGCTTTGGAGCGGGAGAAGCTTTCTGCAGACGAGACTGAGGAAGGCAGCTCTAGGATGTGGAATAGGGACCTCCCGGCTGCTGGCTGCTGCTGGCTGCTGTGCTTTGCTTTCCTGGAACAGGAAGTCATTATCAGGAGAGCCACTAATCCTTGAGGGTTCATTAACACTTCAGGAAAGGGAAGTGTCACTTGCCTGCCAGCAGTTAGCTAGGCTTTATCACTGGAGCTACGAGCCCCCCAGGGAGCCATTCAAAGTCACTGTCTTGTCACCCTGGCCCCTGTGGTTCGGTCAATTGGAGCATAGTCCAGACACCAAAAGAATGTGGCTTCAATTCCCTGTCAGGGCACATATGCAGTTTGTAGGTTCAATCCCTGGTCTGGGAGCCTGCAGTGTTTCTGTTTCTCTCTCTCTCCCTCTCTCTCTTTCTCAAAGCCATTACAAAAATGTCCTTGGCTGAAGATCGAAACAAGCAAACAAACAAACAAATAAAAATCACTGTCATGTCAAAAGAACCACTATTTCTTTTTCTAATCACAGGTCTCTGATATAAGGACGTCTTCTGCTTTGTCTCAATACTTTATGTGCCTCCTAGTAAATATCACTTATTTTCATTGCCTATGGTGACTATTAAAATGAAAACTTTAATGCTAAGCAAAAAAACAAAAAAAAAACCTTCAAAATGAAGAAATAAGTGCCCTCTTTCTCTTCATTAGTAATAATTAAAATAATTTAAACTGGATAACAAGCCATATTTCACAAATAGCATTCATGTGTCTCATTTGGCCTTCACAAACACATTGTGGTGGAAAGACCAAATTATTATTATTTTCCTTGTTAAAAGTCAGGAGATGGAGGCTTAGAAATTGAGTAACTTGCTCGAGATCAGACAGCCCTAAAGACACTGTGCTGCAGGCCCAGAGCCGCATGCACCAGAGCAGTGCAGCCGGGGTTGTGGAGTGTGACCTCCTGGGCTCCCATTCTGTTTCCGCCACTTACTGCTCTGTGGCTTTGGTCAGGTCACCCAGCCTCTACGTGATAAAAGAGGGGTAATGGTAGGACTTATCCATGGGGATGTCTCCAGGATTGAATGAGGTCATTCCAGTGCACCTCTAGGAAGAGCACCTGGCCCAAGCTGCATGACGGTGAGCTTCAGCCCTGCCACGCCGTTGTCCTGGAGGTAGAGGTGGTGGTGGGTCATTATCTCGCTTTCCAGCTACCTCTCCTGCCCCCAAACATGGAGTCCCCTCCCAAAGTCACCAAGGGCTCTGTTGGCTTAGAGAACCCAATCCCAAGTTAAATACTACTTCAAAGGAAAACTAGCACCATAAAGGTAGCTTTTCCCAGCTGAATTTTGGCCTGACTACGAGGACAATGCTTGTCTCCTTACACACCCCTCACCCCTCTTAATCTTAACCAGAAACCTTAAGGTTTTAGTTACATTCTTCCTTTTGAAATGTGTTGGGGACTATTTATTCTTCATTGGCTAACAGCCTTTATCAAATTTACGCTAACTAGAGTATTTGCCACAGTCTGCTCTTGAAGATAGGATAGAAATTCCTGCGCTGTACAGTGCATGCTTTTGAAAAGTCTTTGAGGAGCCAAACCCCTGTGTTTAATGTTGTACAGCCTGCCTGTAATGTAACTGAGGTTCTTGCCTAGAGGCGGACTGACGATTCTGCCTTTATGTCCTTTGCTTGACTTCTCTCACATAAGCAAAGAGGAGGCAACAAGTAACCACGCATTCCAATGGGCTCTGTGTCTAACTGCAGAGGAGACTCAGTCTGACCCCTAGGAAATGCCCCCAGTGTAGCACACAAACGTTGCTGTTTTTAAAGACTGGAAGACAGTACTTCTATTTTCAAATAGAAGTACTGATCCCATTACCTTATCTGTGTCTAATGAAATCCCTGACTTTAAATGTCAACAGGAGTGAAATTCATTTAATGGAACAAATCATATTAGCATATATTAGCGTCTATTAGCACACCTACTGCTCCAGCAAACAGCTCAGCCAGATGCGGCCAGCCTCTGCTGGCACCGACTGTCTTCCGCACTGCCTTTCCGAATGTCGAATGTCGTCCCGTGAAAATTCTCACCTAAGAATATTAAGGAAAAAAAGTAGTCTGTGAGACTGTATTTGCAGAATAACCCCTACTTTGTAGATAAGTGTGTCCATGAATGTGTATGTGCAGAGTGAGGCATTTGAAGGACACGTGCTGTGATGGTGACATCAGTCATCTCAGGTGGCAGCAGGTTCAGGCACTTTTAATTGTCTGCAGGCGTTTCTGTACCTTCCAGATTTTTAAAAACACTTTTTTTCCTTAAAAATATCAAAAAGTTTAATCTTCTTTATATTATAGAAACTAACTGTTACTTAATTTAGGACTTGGTGACTGGAACACTGATAAAACTGACGTGCTTTACAATGAACTTAGGTGTGAGTGCGTTAGACACAGTGGGCCTCAGGTCCTGGTTGTCCTCCTCTGAGGCAGTGAACACTCACCCGGGATCCCAGGGACAGTGGCGGGGACACAAGTTGATTCAGTGGCAGCTCTCCATTCGGAATGTACAAAGCTTTGAGAGTGTCGTGCCCTTCCATTTTTCCCTCTTCTCCGGTTATTTGATTTCATTTCCTTTGTCAAAAACAGTCTCTGGGAGACTTGTGAAAAGCCCATGATCTCTTTGATCCGATATGTGAAGTGTATGTAATTCAACACACAAGTTTTGATTTCGCCTATCTGTAAATAATTCTTTATTCCAAGATGGCTTTCTGCATTTTTATGGTCTTCTATGTCTAAAATGCAGTAGCTGCCCACCTGGGACCTACTTGAACAGCATGAGGAATTATTAGGACTTATTTGAGACCCAAAACTACCTCAGTCTCTTAAAAGGAATGTACACCTTACCAAACGGCAGTCGAGCACTTTTGAATGTTTAGGAGCATGTTCACATGTGTTATTCCATATTTACTTCCAAACTAGAACAGGGGTTTTGATTATCCCACGTTACAGTGAGAACTTGCTCAAAGCCACAGCAAATTTATGGCAGAGCCAGGACTAGAAATAAAATCTTCTGTTCCATGGCTTCGATGAGTTGGTTTCTTTACTTTGTGGGCATCTCCGACCACATAGCTTGAGCAATATCAGAGCATCTACTCTCCAGGACAATGCTAGGACAGATGAATAGGCTCAGGCCCTCTGGTTCTTCTTCTTTCTAACTATTCAATTAAGTTGTCCCCATTTCTTCCCATTACTCTCCTCTGCCCTACCCACCCCCACCTCCCACATTTAATCTGCCCCCTCTTTGTCTTTGTCCATGGGTTCTTTCTACATGTTCCTTGATGACCCTTCCCCTTCTTTCTCCCATTATCCCCCTCACCCCGCCCCTCTGGTTACTGTCAGTTTGTTCTTTATTTCCATGTCTCTAGTTCTATTTTGCTTGCTTGTTTGTTTTGTTGATTAGGTTCCATTATAGGTGGGTCCTTCTTTTTATTAGTGTATTGATGATGACTAAGTCCCAATTTATTTTATCCAAGTTAGAAGCTGCCTTGATAAGGTTAAATGACTAACTACTTTCTCTCACCCATACACATTCCCATGGTAGGGAGATGACTTCACCTGACCTGATTCCCAAAGGCTTCCTGTACAAGTTGATGTTAATACTTGTTCAGTTGAATTCTTTTCCTCACTTAATAATGCTCCTAAAAAGCTGTGTTAACATAACTCGCGCCAATCTCAAAGGTCATGGGGAAAATTAACCAGATTTTAGCTTAATGAACAAGCATTAAGAAAATACCATAATTAATGCACATTAAAAGTAGGGATTGATTTGCCCTGACCTGTGTGGCTGGGTTGATTGGGTGTTGGTCATTCTGTTAAGCTAAAGCCACCAGTTTGATTCCCCATCAAGTCACATGCCCAGTTGTGGGTTCTGCCCAGCTGAGGAGCCTAGGAGAGGCAACCAATTGATGTTCCTCTCCCACATCGATGCTTCTTTCCCTCTCTTTCTCCCTCCCTTCCCCTTGCTCTAAAAAATAAATAAATAAAATCTTTTTTAAAAAGAAGTAGGACTTGCATTTTAATCTCACCTTGGGCAGTTTACTTACACTCACTGAGCCTCAGTCTCCTCAGCAAAATGAAGGGGTCAAGTTTTATTTCTAAAATCTCATCTCTTCGGGCCCCCAAGTTTTGTGGTCTGTGTTTCTCTTTTCACTTTACAGATCACTCCATAAATATTTAAGTGCCTACTGTGCACCTGAGGCTGGTTACACAGTTTTAAATATATGCTGTTATATAATAGTGACTGCTATATCATGCTGAGAAAACTGCAATAATCTAAGAATATTTCTTCGTGCCACTGCTAATGAGTTCCAATGACCAGCTCTCAATAAGTTTTTTGCATTTGCCATTGCATTAATAAATTATATTAACCAATTAGTGGAAGAAGATGGCAGAGTGTCTGTTATATTTAAAATACAGAAATGGTTCTTGTGTTCCCCACAGTTTTTACCTTTTCTTTAGTTTGGTGGCTGTGATTGCCATTGTAATCATTTCATTTACTCTTCTGGGAATGGGAAATAGATTGTGGTCTAACATTAAAAGAATCCACCATTTCTCTTTGGTTTGCTTCTGTAGAGACACTAACTGGGAAGCTCTTAGGTACTGGAAATTCTCTGTGTTGTAAAAGGAGAAGCTAATCTATCCCCGTGGCTTTTGTTTGGCAGAAGTCCAACTTATAACAAAAAGTAATTTGCAGATAGCAAGTGCTAGAGATTGTAATTAAAATAGTGCTACATTTTCGGTTTTGCTTTTATTTTAATGAGTCAATAAAATGGAATTGTGGGTGATAGCTAATTTCATTTTGAAGATAATGTTTTTCCAGCTTCTTACTGGAGAAATTTGCTCGCCTCTCCACCTACACCTCCTCCCCCAATATTTCCAATACTAGCCACACCAGGTTAAGGGTCCTAGGAAAGGTCCAACTGCTGCTTTATCTACATGGACTGCAGCTAAGCTGTCTGTGTTCTTTCTCTCAAGTTAGTAGGACTAATAAAGATATGTTTTGACTTTGTTATTTATTTGTAAGCAATGAATTTTTTTAAAAGAAAATATGAATTTAAAAATTTTTAAATCATGTCTTACCCCACACAAGACATTTGTTTTCACATCAAAACATTGTGAAATATTATATTCCAAAGCTTTTAAATACCTATATACTTTATATCATGCAACTGTGTCACTCTAGCAGTAGTAGTAGCAGTAGCAGTAACAGCAGCTAACGACTGCTAAAACACTTATTATTTGCCAGGCACAATTCTACCGACATCTGTTTTGAATTTTTCCAACAGCCCCGTCAGGTAGGATTTACCATTTCTCTAATTTCATAGGTGGGAAAACTGCGACACAGATAAATTAAGTAACTTGCCATAAGTCACGCAGCTAATAAGTTGCAGATACAGACCGGAATCCCAGGCAGTCTGATGTCTGTCAGCCTGGAGGCCCTTGTTATCGCTCATGCAGGGACGTGTATCCTGATCACCTTCCGTGGGAATAAACACGCAGCAGAGCTTTGTCTTCAGGGCTGCGTGGAATGCCGTCTTACGGACGTGCCGATTGATGTAACCAACTTCCTGTTATGGGGCACTTAGTTGGTTTCCAATTTTTCTGTGATGAAACACTGCTATGATAAACACACCACTCTGTGTATTGTTGCACATCTGCCTTGTTCTTTCCTTAGAATAAACTCCTATAAGTAAAAGTCTTAGGTCACATTTTTTGTTTTGAGACTTGCATACAAATTTCCAAATTCGTTTCCAGGAAGATTTTTTTGAACACTTCCATCAGAATGTAAATTTCCCTCTGTCACTAACAATGAATTTTTTTCTAAGTCTTTGTCTCTGTGACCCCGGGAGAATTATATTTATTGTTTTATAAGGTTAAACTTTTTTTCCAAATAGTTCTTAGATACTTAATATTCATAGATGGGAGAACTTCATTAGTGAATTGTCTGTGATTTTTTTGTTTTGAAGGGTGTATCCATTTTTTGTTAAGGATACACTGTAACTATATATTAAGGACCTTAAGTTCTTACCATGTATGATGCAAATATATTCCCCCAGAAAACTTACGTAGGGTATGTTATTTTTACATGTGAAAGTCCCGAAGAAGAATCTTTAATAAAAAGAAGCTCAGAAAATACATACCCTATCCTTATAAATACAATTGAAAATGTCTTTCGGTCAATAATAAATGAGGCAAAATTAAGAGCTTGCAAATAGGGAAGCCAGTGTTAATAAGGGTGATTGTTTAAAGTAGTATTGGGCAGTTCTTGGGTTCACCTCAATAAATGCTTTATTTTTGTATGAACTGTGGATCACTTTTGCTTTTTTGTCTGTAAAGTGTCTTTACTAAGATTTTTTTCTCTCTATAGATTTTGTAGAAAAGCAAATTCTCAGCTCATTTTCAGAAATTTGACCTACAGTGCACTATGTCTCAAAGGATGGATTTTTGAAACAGGTTGTAATCATGGGCAGTGAAACTGCCAAAAGAGAGGAGATTTAGCAACACAGTCTTGATACTTTTTTTTTAAGAATTTTTTTTATATTTTATTTATTTATTTTTAGAGAGGGAAGGGAGGGAGAAAGAGAGAGAGAGAAACATCAATATGCGGTTGCTGGGGGTTATGGCCTGCAACCCAGGCATGTACCCTGGCTGGGAATCGAACCTGTGACATTTTGGTTCGTGGCCCGCGCTCAATCCACTGAGCTACGCCAGCCAGGGCTAATACTTTTTATTGATTGTCCAAGAGAATACAGAATCTCTAGAAATTAATTTTTTAAATTTCCTTCCAAATATAAAGACACTTCATTTAAATTACATTATGAGTCTAATGCTTCAAAACCATCTAGGACTTCATGTGATTTTAAATAACTTAGTTTAAAAAGAAATTTATTGTAAGAAAATTATTTTCAGTAGAGACAAAGGCCCTTTTTTCCCTTTCTCTTTTGGCTGGGGAGAGGAAGATGAGAAATGCTATTTTGGGGACAAGATTCCCAACAGAAGGGAATCCTTTGGCAGTTTTGGCAGAAAACCAGCCTCTGGAGGAGAAGGACTTCAGCTTTTTTTGTTTGTTTGTTTTTTTAATATTTTATTTATTTATTTTTAGAGAGGGAAAGGAGGGAGATAGAGAGAGAGAGAGAAACATCAAGGTACGGTTGCTGGGGGTCATGACCTACAACCCAGGCATGTACCCTGACTGGGAATCAAACCTGTGACACTTCAGTTCGCAGCCCGCATTCAATCCACTGAGCTATGCCAGCCAGGGTCAGCTTGTTTTAAAGTAGGGAGTGGTCAGGAGCTCCAAGCGGAAAGGGTGTTCCTGAGACTAGGGGCGGGTCAACACCAGCCTGGGTGGGTAGAAATGCTACTTGACAGAAACTGCCTAGAGCTGATTCACTAGAAATGGATGTGTTTCATTTGGAGGTTCTATCCTTCCTCAGTTCTCCAGGGAGGATCAGTGACAGCTCCAAGGAAGTGATTGTATTTTACTCAAAGCCACATTGTTCCCTTTAACCTTCATTACAATGAAACTAGTAGTAGTAGTAGTAATAAATAAAATATAAATTCTAAAACCCTTTCCCCTTTATTTTCCAGAAAATAAGTCACATAAGCATCTACAAAGTGAGTAGTGATTAATTTGAGGGATGGTGTCATCTTTAGTTTTAAAATGTTTTGGAATTTTTTTGTGGTGCTGTACGTATAGAAAAATAGTTTTTGCTCTTTATATTTCTGAGGTGAGGGTGGGTATGTATGTATACGCATGCTCATGTATTTAGCCTACATTTTCAAACTGATGATTTCAATAGAGGGAATTGAGATTTGTTTGGATAAATATGCTTGGAAAGATGGATGACAAGCCAGCCTTCTCATCCACGGATAATTGCATTTGCAATTACGGTCAGCATGCTGATTTGTAATGGTTGTATATGACATCCGTGAAGGTTTAGCGAGGCGGTTAGAAAACTCAACTATTTGACTCAAGCATTTCAGTATCCATTTCTCTTTGATTCCCGATTCCTGGCAGTGGAAACGGTGGGGGGAAGAGTGGCAGAAATCCCCACATACATTCCTCTAGAGACAGAGAACAGAACTGCTCCGAAGCAAAGTTTCTGTTCTCACTCATTCAATCAACAAACTTTAACTGAGTAGCGACTATGCCAGACAGAGATTTGTTTTCTGTGTCATCCCTTTATCCAAATCCACTCCTTGCAAAAGGCCCCCTTTCCCCGCCCTTCCCACAGCAGGCACACGGGGCCTTTACGCTGTTGAAAAGGTTTGGATCCTTCCTGCGTAGAAGCTCAAGCCCTATCTCTCCTTCCTTGAATGCCCAGCTAGGGTGGAGTTTTAGTTGTAAACCCCTTTTTCCTTTCTTTCTTAAAATAAGCCCTAAGATAGAAGTGTATTTTAGAGAAAAAAGAAGAGATTATATCATGAGTGTTTGCCCATGTTACTGCATACTCGTGAATATTTCAATGACTGGGCATTATTCCATTGTGTGCCTCAGTTTCTGAACATTCACCCAGAGCGTGGCTCACAATTTGGATTTGTTTCCTTCAGTCACTGTGTATGGACATTTGTAAAACCCTTTAGACAGGTTGCCAAACCACTTTCCAAGAGTTTGTAGCATCTTACAGTCTCATGACAGGTCTCTTTACTGTTCATATCATAGCACCCTTACCTTCACTGGATACTAAAAACTTTAAATCATCACTGTTTTTTTTTTCTATTTTCATTTTTCTTATTACTAGTGGCTTTGGACATTTTTTACATGCTTATTAGACATTTTTTGTTCCTTTTTCCTGAGTTGTCTGTATATGTCCTTTGTTTATATTTCTGTTGGAGTTTGTATTTTCCTTATTCCCTTGTGTCAAGTTTTTTCATATTAAGGATATTAACATTTTGTCTTTAATATTTACTGATCACATTCAGGCAAAAATGCCTCCAATTATATCATTTGCCATCATATTATCACTTAGACCAGATAACTTGTTTTATTCAGTGAGATCAGCTTTGTATCATTTTATGTGGGAGTTGCTTTTCAATGTTTAGTAATTAAGAATACATATTTTAGAGCAGAGTAAAGAAAGTACCTATTCTAGAAACATATAAAAGGGAGAATGTATAAGAGTTAAATTGCAAGGGACCTTGGTCCTACCAACGCTTCTGTAGCAGCAAACTCATGTGTACTCCTGCTTTGTTGGATGTATGGCCACATTGTGTGCTTTATACAAAACTAAGGGATCTGTGCCCAGACTAAGCTCTTGAGAGAGGTAGTGAGCTGCTTTGGAATTTATTAGATTCCAGAAAAGATTCTAGCCATCCCTCGTTCCCATACCTCAGTTCCCCACACCTGCAGTAGCCCTGAACAGCAGCCCTCACGTGTTCGCCTTTTCCTTTCAGACAATTCGTCCTCACTCCAGGAAGATGAAGAGGTAGACATGGAGGCCATCAGCTGGCAGGCCAGCAGTCCAGTCATGAACGGACACCCTGCCACCCCAGTGACCTCTGCTCGTTTCCCCAGCTGGGTCACTTTTGATGACAATGAAGTCAGCTGCCCTTTGCCACCCATCACCTCTCCCCTGAAGCTGAACACACCACCTATTGCATCTGTGATCCCAGATGTTCCTTATAGTGCAACCGGCTCGTTTAAGAAGCGGGAACGTCCCAAGAGCACTTTGATAAACTTCTCCAAGGTTCAGAAGCTGGATGTTTCCTTCTTAAACCATCCTCCTTCCATAGTGGAGGCTCCACCTTGGAGGGCAACCAATCCTTTCCTGAATGAGACTCTCCAGGATGTACAGCCCTCCCCTATCAACCCTTTCAGCGCTTTCTTTGAGGAGCAGGAGAGGCGCTCCCAAAACAATTCCACTTCTAGCACCACGGGCAAAAGCCAGAGGGATTCCCTCATTGTCATCTACCAGGACGCCATCAGTTTTGATGACTCAAGCAAACACCAGTCACACTCCGATGCTCTTGAAAAACTCAAACAACTCCAAATTGATGACCCTGATCACTTACGCAATGCGACGCTGCCTGATGATGACCCAGTAGCCTGGCTTGAACTAGAGGACTACCCGCCTGGTTTAGCAGTCTCCCAGCCCAGGGATGGGTGGCCGATGATGCTAAGGATCCCCGAGAAGAAGAACATCATGTCCTCCAGGCACTGGGGACCCATCTACATCAAACTGACAGACAGAGGTTACCTGCAGCTGTATTATGAGCAGGGCCTAGAGAAGCCATTCCGTGAGTTCAAGCTGGAGAGCTGCCATGAGATTTCAGAACCTCGGCTCCAAAACTACGACGAGAATGGCAGGATCCACAGCTTGCACATAGACCGCGTCACCTACAAAGAGAAGAAGAAATACCAGCCCAAACCCGCCGTTGCCCACACAGCGGAGAGGGAACAAGTGATTAAGCTGGGCACCACTAATTACGATGACTTCCTGAGCTTCATCCGTGCTGTTCAGGACTGTCTCATGGATCTGCCCGTGTTGTCAATGGACTTGAGCACAGTTGGCTTGAACTACGTCGAAGAGGAGATTACAGTGGATGTCAGAGATGAATTCTCTGGCCTTGTGAGCAAAGGAGACAGCCAGATTCTCCAGCACCATGTCTTGACACGGATCCACATTCTGAGTTTCCTCTCTGGGCTTGCAGAGTGTCGCTTGGGCCTCAATGACATCCTCGTCAAAGGGAACGAGATAGTTTCCCGGCAAGACATCATGCCGACCACCACCACCAAGTGGATCAAGCTCCACAAGTGCCATTTTCACGGGTGTGTGGATGAGGACGTATTCAACAACTCGCGGGTTATTCTGTTCAACCCTCTGGATGCGTGCCGCTTCGAGCTAATGCGGTTCAGGACGGTGTTTGCTGAGAAGACCTTGCCTTTCACGCTCAGGACGGCCGCCAGCATCAACGGGGCCGAGGTGGAGGTGCAGAGCTGGCTGAGGATGTCCGCCGGCTTCTCCTCGAACTGTGACCCTCTCACTCAGGTTCCCTGCGAGAATGTGATGGTCCGCTACCCTGTGCCCAGTGAGTGGGTGAAAAACTTTCGCAGGGAAAGTGTCCTGGGGGAAAAGTCTTTGAAAGCCAAAGTGAACCGGGGGGCCAGTTTTGGCTCCACTAGTGCATCTGGCTCCGAGCCTGTCATGAGAGTAACTCTGGGAACTGCCAAGTATGAACACGCCTTCAACTCCATCGTGTGGAGGATAAACCGACTGCCCGACAAAAACTCCGGTAGGTAGAGGTTTCTCGTCCGTGAAAATCACCGCACGAGCAGGGTCCAAGTTCCACATCCTATTCCCTATGATAAAGTGCTGAGTTCTGATGTGTGACGGGAGTGGTGATGGGGAGGGGGTGTGGAACAAGAAAGGCAGAAATATTTGAGCAAAGTAAGTAACAAACACAGATGGCCCAGTTTACTCCATCTTTTCACCTCCTTAATGATCACACGTCTTCCATAAAACTGCATTATTCTCAGCTGAGCTGCTTGCTAAGGTGCTTTCCAGAGCAGCTTATGAATTTATATTCCTTACTGGCTTATTAAAATATTACCTATGGTGCTGGAAGCTATCCATTTCTAGATCCTAGAAGGCTTCTGGGTTCTGAAGAGATAATCTTCTAACTATGCCCTGGTGTAGGTAAAAAGGCTGGGTTATTATGGCATGTAATCATATGTATACTTACAGGTAAGAGGTATATTTATAATTTCAGCCACCCCATGAAAGGCCTGTCAGACATCTCAAGGTCAGAGTTGGGATTTGGGGATAGAGAAGAGGAGAAATGGCCTCTGATCAGACTGAAGGTCCAGCCCAGATAAGCAGGTCCAAAAAGGTGAAATTCTACCAGACAAAAAGGAAAGGAAGGAATGTTTGGTTTAAACAAAAGCTACCAGCCCCAGCCGGCCTGCTCACAGCTATGGGGGTGGTTTTGCGCTTGCGTGAGCCCAGAAGGCGATGGCTTTCCTCGTGGTTTCAGAGAGGTTTCATGCAACAACAAAACTAGGGACCAGCTCTAGCAGCTTGTTTTTTAGAGTATGACCCGGTGACCCCAGCAGCAGGCAGCCCGCAGTCCTGTGCTCTTTTAAACCACTTCTCTTCTTGTTTATAATAAACTTTGCTTATCTGTTAACAGAAGTGAATATCCTAGCCAAGCAAAAAGAATATGGTTTGGGAAAACTCTTGACTGGAATGTCTTTCTCTTGTGCAGATAGTCTTCTTTCCATTCTCACCATTAAATGCTAACCGTGTGTTCGGAGTCTTCATTTCCTGTCCTGCGTGGAGCGGTCGTGTTACCATACCCTGCACATAATCTGATGTGATGGCAAGAGGCAGTAGGAGCTGGCCCGCTCCCCAGGGGCTCCGGGCTGCGGACACACACCAGGGCACCCTGTGTCAGACACTGGGCGTAGCAGTGCAGACTGAAGAGACAATTGGACCTCTGTGTCTTGGGCTGGATTTGCCACCCTCTACTTCTAAACTGACAGGATTTCTAAAACAAAGTCTTTCTCTCTGTGCTTGCAAATTCATTCCCCCTGAAAGATCCCTGTATTCTCCTGGTGGTAGCACTGTGATTTCTACCTCAGCCACAGGGCCCATCTGAATTGATGGAGGAAAGGAGAAACTCCGAATTCTTTGGCACAGAGGCCTTGGGACCAGACCCAAGTGACAGGGAGACAATTACTGTTCAACGTGCTGGACACTGGACATGGGAGAAACAAGGCTTCAGGTTTATGTTTATTGGAGTTTTTAGCTCTTAAGTGTACTAGGAATGGATTCAGATAACTTGAATTTGGAACTGTTGGGTTTTTCAAGGTGAAAAACAAGGCTTACTCAAACCTCTTCATTTTACATATGAAAAAATTAAGCACCAGGAGGTGAGATGACTCATCTGAAGTTACAAAGCCGTATCCAGGGGTCTTCTTGCAGTACTACAGTGGCCTTGTAGTAGATGCCACCAAATAGACATAAACTTGACATAATTTCCCCTGTAGGAACAGAGATTTGCAGTTTTCCCAATGTGTACGCACACGTCTCATTTGTTTCCAACTTCTTCCTCTCAAGTATTTGAAAGTATCACCCAAGGGAGTTTTGGTTAGAAGCAGCAAAGACTGACTGGCTATTACAAGGGAAGAAAAGTTGTAGGAAGGGTATGGGTAACTCAGAGGATTGAAGGAAGGGTGGCTCTTGATTGAAGGAACTATGGTGTCTCCTCAGGTTGTAGCCATCGGGACAAATCACAAGCCACTTTCTGCCCTTGTGCCATTTGGCTCAAGAGTCAAGGAGGACAGTGCATTTATACTTTCACTGAGATGACATAACAGTGCTAGGGAAGATTATTTCCCAAAAGGGGCGTGGGGTAGGGAGATTGTTATCAGAAGAAAGAGGAATGCATGCAGGACAAGGGAAAACTAGGTCTTCAGCAAACACTTCCCTAATGCTTCCCACGGGGTTGCATTCAGTAGGCTCAAGGCCAAGTAAATGCAGCTTACATATTACATATGTATTTCCAGATGACTGAGACCTTATTTGTGAAAGATTTTTGAAATACAGAAAAGCGTAAAGATATTTGGGACTGTTTCTCACTTAAATTTCCTGCCCTCACCCCCCCTACCCCCAATTACTGCTTTTGCTGTCATGGTTATACAGATTTAAAAGTGAAACCTCCCAAAAGGGCTACTTATAATACTTCTGGCCAATGGTTTATTTCTGGTTTAGGAAGTTGATAGTACCCTTTTCTGGAAACTTGAGATGTATAGGATCAGAATTCCAGGGAGACTACAGGTTCTTACCATTGCTGCACTCACTGTATCCAGCCCCAGGCCTCCCCATCCGGTGCCAAGAAACCAGAGAATTGATGATGATCTGTTGGTAATTGTCCCCTGCCCCCTCTCCCCTTTTTGGAGCTCTTTTCTCTTGATCTTCAGGTAGTCTTGGGAAGGTGTCCTTCATAGATTATTTTTCATAACCCTCACACCTGCATCGACAGTGAAGGAGGCCTGAATCTCTGCACGCCTCCTCCCACCTGCAGCGGCCCTGCATCCCTAACCCCTGGAAGGCAGAGCAGTCGGAGCACAGGCAGCAAGCATGGTCCAGCAGGTCAGCAGCCCTGGCTCTGCTGGCACCCCAAGCCTGCAGCCACAGCAGGTGTGTCCCAACCCCAGCCATCAAGACTGAGAAACTGCCATTGGATTCCAACATGGCTCTGCCAGCAGGGCCCTGCCCTGCCCTGCGCAGCCCCTACCTCTCTGCACACTCCCAGCCCCTCACCCCCATCCTAGAAGGTATCGGAACAGAGCACCAGTCCTGCTTTCCCAGATCCTCTGCCAGGAAGCAAAACATTCTGTCCTGCAGAGGTAGCTTTCTTTGCTGGAATCCCAGTTCTTATTAGACCAGGTGAAGAGTCAACAATCCCAATATGGTATCCTCCTTTTATGGAAAGTAGAATTCTGAATTTTAATGTTAAATTTCCTCAAATTCATCAAGGGATGGCATAATGCATGGGCTCATTAGCTCATTACCATAAATTAAACTATACCAGCTTTTAAAATTGCACTTCCTGTTTGTCCACCAGCTCTACACATCCATTAGTTGATGCTGGGAATCAAGAGTGTTGTAGCCCTGGCTTGTGTAGCTCAGTAGATTGAGCACGGGCTGTGAACCAAAGTGTCGCAGGTTTGATTCCCAGTCAGGGTACATGCCTGGGTTGCAGGCCATGACCCTCAGCAACTGCACATTGATGTTTCTCTCTCTCTACTCCCTCTCTTCCCTCTCTAAAAATAAATACATAAATCTTTAAAAAAAGAGTGTTGCTTTCATAGAGTCTGCTGTGAGTACCCTTTGGTAGGGTGATAGAAGAGAGTCAGTTTTCTTTTGTTTTTAAGTTTGTTTGTTTGTTTATTGAGACAGGGAAGGGAGGGAGAAAGAGATGGAGAGAAACATCAATGTGCGGTTGCCTCTTATGCGCCCCCTGCTGGGAACCTGGTCCACAACCCAGGCATGTGCCCTGACTGGGAATCAAACCAGGAACCCTTTGGTTCTCAGGCCAGCACTCAATCCACTGAGCCACACTAGCCAGGGCAGAAGAGGGTCAGTTTTGTGGGAAATAATGATTTATCAGTATTCCAAATGTGTAAATAAAGGTTATTAGATAAAACTATTCTTCAAGCTGCTATTTAATTAAATTAAGAAACTCCTCTATATGCTATGTAGTGATTTAAATATATAGCAGTACATTGAGAGAAATTTAGGATATAATTTACAGTCAGTCAGATCTGAGTTTTATTCCCAGTACTACAATTTAATGACTCTGTGACCTCAGGCAATTACCTAAACCTCTCAGAGAAATTTCATTTTCCTCATCTATAAAGTTGGGTTATTAATACCTAACTCATTAAGAATGAAATTAGATAATGCTCTAAAGTGTTTAGCACAGTCTCTGGCCTGTAATAAATGATTAATATATGATAGCTATGTATTTACATTTATAGTACACAATTTTTTTAATTGAATGGATTCATTTTTAAATATTATAGTTTTGACTATTATATGTACCTTAAATTCCTTTCCTAAAACCAGTCTAAGGTTTCCTATTAATTACTTTAAGTTTTACTCTTCAGAAGTAACCACTGAAATAACTCACATTTGTGAAACAGAGCAAAACAAGTACTTCACTCTGTAATGTTTTCCTTGGAGAGAGGGTGTGTATGGCCTCACTCTCTGAGATTAAAAAGTCCTGCCCAGACCAATAAAGGAAATTGGAATTGTTTGTTTGGGAAAACTCAGATAACTAAGGGCTGTTTCAGTTACGTAATGAAATCAAAGCCATGTACCGTTGTTTATCCACAGTGAGTGGCTGTGTGGGGGTTCTCACAGCCGACTTTCCCTGCAGACTGTGTCACCCTGCGAACCTGGTCTTGAGCTTTGGGAACCAAGAGGCTGCAACTCAGACTCAGACAAAGCGGTTAAAACAACGTGGAATCAGAGTGCTGGGTTCAGCGCTTAGCTCTGCCACTTGCTAGCAGAATGTAACGCTATGACCTCCAGGGATTGTTACGAAGAGAATCTGCGGAAAGCATTTAGCGCAGAGTGATCAACAAATGCATCCTACTACATCTGAGGAATGACAATGACAACAGAGCCTCAAGAGTGACAGTCACAGGAATAAGCTCCAAGTCTTTCCCCTCAAACATCTAGCAATAATTCTCAGCTGAAAATCAAACCTGCAGTGTGCCAGTCAAGCGCAGTAGAAGGAGCAGTAGATTTATAGAATTAAAGAACAGGAAAAGGACTGTGCCTGACATTGGCCAGCCCGCTCTCTGCTAACCCCCCGCCCCCAACTCTCCCACTTCACAGAGGAGGAACCGAGGCCTGGAGAGAGGACGGGACTCAGGTGCAGGACCTCTGCCGCTCTGCAGAAGAGCTGGCAGGCAAACGCAAGGATCCCGACTCCTAGCCCGTGTGCTCTCCGGTGTGCGCTGTGCTTCCCTGATAGAAAGTGCTGTGAGGGCTTCATCATTGACATGTGCCATTCAGCCCCCAAACATGCCAAAAATGTTTTTGTTTCTTTTTTTAAGTATGAAGTGCTATGAAGAAAATTCATTTACCTTTCAAGGGTCAGCGGTGATTTTGCTCCAGGTGGCTGTCACTGACATTTTATTGGGTGTTAAAGGCTGATCCCTTTTATTCCTTCCTGCCAATCTATAGCTCCCACCAACTCTTAGTATTTGTGCTGTGTTCTCATACCACTCCCACCTGAGCAGGCAGAATGACCTCTGGTTCCCAAGCCACGGTTCTATTGCTAGGAGACCGGGCTGCTGTAATTCCATAGTGTTGTGTCAAAGGGTCTGAGGCACACGCAGTGGTATTTCTGCAGAGCCGCATCCTCTGCTCAGCGCGGGCCCTCTGGACGACTTCCAGGCCTCCTTTGTTTCTGCGGCGGCTCTTCTTCCACTTCTTCCCGAAGAACCTGATCTGTACGTTCTTTGTCTTTGTTTCATAGCTTCTGGTCACCCACACTGTTTCTTCTGCCACCTTGAGCTTGGCTCTGACCAGGAAGTGCCTTCCAGATTTGCCAATCATGTGAATGTTGAGTTCAGCATGCCCACAACCTCTGCCTCCAAAGCTGCTGTCAGATCCATCTCGGTGGAAGACAAGACGGACGTCAGGAAGTGGGTCAATTACTCTGCACACTACAGCTACAAGGTAGCCTGGGGAGGCATCCGGCTAATGTCCCTAAGTCCGTTTGTTCACCCCTGTAGTCACCCCCCCCCCCCCCCGTCTCCTTCCTTTTCGTAGTGCCTGCCCAGGGTGCAAAGTGTTCTCTTACCACCTTGGAGGCAGTTTGCCAGGCTGCATAGCTGTGGATGAGTCTGCTCTGATTTAAATGAATAATCTCTCTAGTAGGCAAGAGAAAGGTTGGGAAAAAATTTAAAAATTCTCCTCTCTCACACTGATGAGAGAGGAGAATACAGTGTCTTTCAGCCATCATAAACTGCAGCGTCCAAAAGAGGAATGGGGTGAAGGGATTGTTATTACGCATTCATAAGATGGTTCGTGTTGCAGAGGAGAGAATTTGGAAGTCGAAGGGACTGTCAGGAACGTGCTAACCCCAAGCTTAGATTTCAGCTACAGGAGTTGAGCAAGTGGGTGTGAGTCAAGTTAGGACATACACGACCTGGTCACTGGGCTGTAACAGTACAAATCCCCAAAGCCAAACCAGCTTCTAGAATAGTAACGGGATCAGGGCTGTGGAGGGAGGGAACCCTGTTAAACTGTTCTGACACCAAGAATGATTTTGTCCTGAGGAGTGAGAGATTCAATAAGAGGACATCAGTGACGGAAAATGGAAAGTTATTAAAGAAGGATTTTATAAAGCGGTTTAATAGTTTTCTATTCATAATAATTTCCTTAGGTTTATATGGTGATTTATTATTTTTTTAATAGCTTCCCTAGTTATGTGATCTACCAAAAAGGACAAATACTCCACCTTGTGGCCAAAGAGAAAACACCCCAGCACTTTCCTCAGATTTGATCCTAGTCCAGCTATTTCAGCCTTTTCTTTTTTCTTTTTAAAGACTTTCCTTATTCATTTTCAGAGATAGCAAAGGAGAGAAACATCAATGCCTCTCATGCACCCCCAACTGGGGACCTGGCCCACAACCCAGGCGTGGGCCCTGACTGGGAATTGAATGAGTGACCCTTTAATTTGCAGGCGGGTGCTCAGTCCTCTGAGCCACACCAGCCAGGGAGGGCTACTTCAGCCTTTTTCATCTCATGGCACACATAATTACTAAAATTCTGTGGCACACCAAAAAATATAGTATACTTTTTGCTGATCTGATAAAAAAAATAGGTATAATTTTGATTCATTCATACCGGACAGCTGTTGATGTGTGAGCTGTTGTCATTTTTTTTATTTGACAGTCTAAGGGAAAAGAGGTCAGTGCCCCTGACTAAATAGTCACGTAGCGCATGTTTTAAAAATTCTCACCCCAGCACACTGGTTGAAAATTGCTGCTCTAGTCAACTGTTCTGTCTTGAATTTTTTCCCCTCATCATAAATATCCCAATCGGTGTTGAATATCCCAAGCAGCTTCACTTAGGACTCTCCCTAGCCTTGAAGGATTCCTTGCCTGACTTATAAAAGGCTTCAGTTGAGGGTGTCACTTTCAAGGCAAGACTAATTTCTAATTCCTTAGTAACTGCAGCTACCGTATTTTGCAGATAATATGAGTAGAACTGTAAACATTGCAATACTTAACTTGAAACTTTTTAAAGAAATAAAGTAACGGGAAGAGCAAACAGCCCATTGCAAAGGCGTCATTCATTTGTAGACCTGTGTGGTTGCCTGTGAGCCTACATTGTCGGGATCCAGTAGTGAAAAGGGGCAGCCCCTGCCCTACGGAGCCTGTGGGAGGTACAGCAGGGCGGGCTAGTGTACTGCCATGCAAGGCACAGTGGGAATATGCACAGGGGAGCACCTCGCTCCACCTAAAGAGTCAAGAATAGCTTCACGGAAGAGATGACCTTTGAGTGACTGTGGAAGGCAAAGAACAGGAATCTTCCAGATGGACTCTGAGGGAGAGGGAATTCCAGACCAAGCAAAGAGCGTGTACAAAAAGAGAGTTGTCACAAGCACAGGGCCAGTAGCTCCAGTGTGGCTGAAACCCAGTACATCACAAAATTACAGGGAAATCTCACCGAACCTAAACTTAGTGAGGTATCCTCTCTTGGTGTGTTTATTTCTTGGGATGTTTTTCTCCTCTTTCTGATATTTCTCTCCACCTTCTATTCTTGGCAGGTGGAGATGGAGCAAAAAAAGAGTCTGAAGCCGGACTTTGAAGGAGAGGAAATGGAAAATCCCAAGGAGTGTGGGGTCCAGTGATGAAGCCCTACCCAGGGGCCCTGACCCTAGAGTCACGATGGGATATCATCCTGAATAGCTGAAGTTCAAGTCAGTACCTACTATGACCACTCCATGTTGGGAACAGTGCATTGGACCTTCCTGTTTGTAGTTGCCTGTATTGTAACAGGAAACCCCGAGGTGGTTGCTTCGGAGGCTCAGATAGTGCCTGCAGCACCTGGTTCCCCTGACTTTCGGAGCTTATTAATTAAGCCTCCTCCTCTCTCTCACAGCGCGCTTGGGTGTGGTTTGTTGAGACTGTGAGAGTCAGGAAAAGAACCTCCCACACTGGTGTTGGCATGACTTCCTTCTGGTGTTCTTCTGTCACTTACATGGGTTTCTGGAAAATACAGTCTTGAGAAGTTAATTAAGAACCCATCTCTGTCACTCCCTCTAGAAATGGTTCAGCAAAGGGACAAAGCAAATTTCCACCTTAGGTTTCCTAGTCCTTTAATAGGTGTCTCCGGTCTCTCAATACTAACACTATGCAATAGCAGTTTTTGAAACGTTTCCCTCCTGGTTCCAGACTGTTGGATTGAAACACTTTTTCCACCTCTCTAAGGTTTCAGTCACAGGGTTCACCACCCTGAGTCACAATGGACAATGGAAAAAAGGGCACGATGAGATGCTTTTTTAGTCTGTGATTAGTCCCACGTTCTGTAAAGGGAAAGCAAAACGGAGCTCATGTTTCTTCATGCTGGGGAAAAGAGACATTAATTGTAACATTACATTCAGTTGAGAAGACAGCTTCAATCTCAGTGAATTCCCAAATCCACCCTGAAGAATATAGGCCATTTCTGATTCCTGAAACAAATGGATATACATATAGATATATTACCTCAGGCATTTGGGAGCACTTTTTATATCTCATAGCCAGTAGACAGTGCATGTCCCTATAACTCAGACTTTACAGGAAATGTATGCTGAAAAGATTGTTCAAAAGCTGTTTCAAAGTTAAGTTTGTATGAGCTTTTCCCAGAAATTCAGAGTTTGATAATCATAGTATTGTAATAGATCTAAAAGGCAGAAGATTCTGGGGTACAGATGGTGGGAAAGCCATATTTTTTTTCAGTGTTGGGAACCATTAAATCCTGACTCTAAGAGTCTGGGACACTTAATTTTCTTTACTTTCATTCATTCCTGCTCACATTCTGTACCTCTGCTTCTTATTTGTACGTTGCTATTTTCTTACCAGATAAGAAACTACATCAGCCATCCCAAGGGGATACCTGCCCAACAACGTAAAGGCAGCCTCTATCTGCCTTTCTGTATCTCCGTGCAGAATAGAATAGGGGGACAGAGAGCACACTTACCAGATTTGTAGATGACCCAGCAATAGACATATATCCAGTCTGTTGACCAGCAGATTCAGGATTAATTTATTCAGTGAATATTCATTGAATTCTGACTATGTACTGACACTAGGATATGGAAATCACTATAATTTATTTAAATACCTGAGCATAAGACTGAAACTAAAAATATGAAACTGAATAGGCATTCATGAGAAACTACATTTGGAGTTTTCGTAAATGAAACCCTCTATGTACAGCTTGGTGTATGTGGATGTATGTGTTTGTTGACGGGAAGGGTATTGGAAAGTCCTGGTTTCACAGCAGCGCATGTAGAAATGTTTTCTTTGGGAAATAATTCAATTTTGAATCAGGAGTATATTGTGGCTATCCACAAAGCTATTTCATCCAACCTGTGTTCACAGAAGTCCAGGGAGCAGCAGTGGTAAGCCCACCTCTGGATGGGGGGTGGTGGGGGTGGATTCAATTCTGGGTATGATACTTTAAGAGAGACCTTAATAAATTGGTTGTGTCCAGAGGCAGGTGGCCAGAGTTGTGAATGGTCAGATTATATAAGAAACAGGGGAATAGTTCCCTTGGAGAACAGAAGGTATAGCAGGAAAGGGAGCACAGAAAAGGAGGAAATGATGTAATAGCTGTACTGAGATTTCTGTTGAGCTAGAAAAAGGGAGTAGACTTAGACTTATACTGTGTAGCTTCAAAGGGCAAAAATAGGAACAAAGGCGAACTTTATGTGTGACAGATGTTTGCTCTACTAGAAGAAAAAGTTTTTGAATAAGAGTTGTTTTAAAGAGGAGTGGACTCAAGTAGTAACATTTCCTGTTGGTGCAGATGCCCAGACAAAGGTTAAGGTAACGATCTAGTGCAGATGCTACGAAAGGGACTCTTGACATTAGCTCTGAGCTGGGTGACTGCCAAGATCCCTTCTACATATAGGGTTAGGCTCAGTAGGAATAGGGCTCTCTAACTCTAGCTGTTTTTCTTTGATGAGGGGCCTGTCATCCTCTTTGATATATAGTGGGGTCCCCCAGAGGGCTTTGTCAAGTGAGCCTCCAAGGCGTTTCCCTTCCCCTCTTGTACTAAAGGCACATGAGATTCCTCATAGAAGCATCAGGATGAGTTGAAGAATTGGCAAGGTGAAGGCCATTCCAGCCCCTTCCTCACCCAGGGTTAGCATCCACACACCGTCTCAAGATCCCTGCCGCACCTGTGAGCTCACAGGTGTGTTGCTTGTGGGACCTTTTATCCTCACTCGGTTAGTTTTCATTGCCTTCGTGCTTTCAGCTGGCCTTGCTTAAAAAATAAAACAAGTGTGAGGAGAATCCCTTCTATGCTGTCTTTACCTTCAGCAAGCAAATTATTATTAATTTGGAAAAACCTACCACCTTGATTTCTTCAAATTTGTTTTCCCTCTGCTGTTTTGGGAAACTGATTATAGTATTATATTTCCCATTTAGGGGCATGGGAAATGGAAAACTATACATTTCCAGACCTAGTGTTTCACTAACAGCCTCCACAGAAAACACAGTTGCAAATTACCTTTTTGATGTTCAGGTTCTAAGTTTGTCACCTCTACCTGGATTTTGTGGGTGTGGTCCCAAATAATTCTGTGTTAATAATGTGAAAATATTAAAATTCATTTTAATACATATTGAATTCATTTTACCAATACATAGTATTACAACTAGAACAGAAATTACATGTCACATATCAAGAGCTGTGTTTGTTTTTTTGGGTTTTTTTTTTTCAGTCTAGTGGTTTGCCTTCTGACTTTATAGTAAGAGGAGGAGAAAAGTAGTCATTGTGATGTGTCAAACAAGAGAACATGAGGTATTCTGGGGGTGGGCAATACAGCCCTGTGCCACTCTCGTAAACAAGGTACTAGTTATTCCTTATCAACACTTTGCCTCTCACTTATATTAAATATTTTCTGGAGAGTTATAATTTTTTAGTTGGTTCCCCCCCCTCTACGTTCCTGCATCATTGATGGGTTCATAACCCTTGAGAACATTTTTAATGTGAAATATTTCTTATTTGAAATAAGTATAATTTCTATTTAATTCAGTGAGTGGGTGACGGTGGGATTTATTTCCCTAGAAATTCACAGTCCTAAGAAATGTGATCCATGAAGGCAAGGAATGTATCTTAATTGTTGTTTCTAGGACTTAGCACAGAGCTTGGAATGTAATAGGTTTCAGCCACCTCAAAGCCTTGCTAATAAGACAAACATATATTAATGAAATAAAGGGAAATTATTAGGTATTCTATAAATGTTTGCTGAATGAATACTTACCCCAAGACTCTACTTAACTCTTACTTATCATCAAATACTTATATTAAAGCAAGCATGCATGCTTTATTTCCTGGAAGTCTTAAACAATTTTTCTTCCCTTTTATTCCTGCCTCTGCTGTCAACTAATGATAACCATCAGCCCTTAAGCACTTAATGTGCAGCTGAATTTATACTATAATGTACTTTATTTGTATAGAAGAAGTGCCCAAAGATACAGTAACACAGATGCAGCCCATAGTCAAGATGATTAATTCAGTTTTGTTCCTGTAAGTCAGACAGACCTGTGAGTCTGAGCCTTGCCCATCGGAATGGCCAGCAAGAGAAGAAAGCATTTGATACAGAACATAGCCAGGCTTGGTGCGCTAGGTCTGTTTTCCCCAACATCAACCACTGATCAAGGTTACTGTGTATTTCTTTTGTCACCATAGTAAGATAGAGGTCTGAGACAGTAAGGGGGAAACTCGTGAAATGAAGTCATGATTTCAGAGCTGCTTTAAGTCTTGTAATAAGTTGAGTGGTAGGAAAGCAGAGAAGGATCTGAATATTAAATTGATTTGAGTAGGAAGCCCTGCCGCCCAGCCCACTTTTAGAAATCCTCTCCATTGGGAATGGTAACTTAGTTCTTCCACAAACAATGATGGTAAGTTGATTCTAGCATATCTAGGGTGTAGTTCATGTTAAGGATGCAGTTTAACAGGAAATTCAAACAAAATTCACCAAAAAAATTAAATCCACAAAAAAATCCTCTAGGAAAGAAATCATCTCTAACACTTCACTGCCAAGGCCCATCCAAACCATGACAGCTCCCTGTAAAACCAGTCTTGGCCTTCGCACCAAGTTCTAAAGGCGTTTTCCTAAACATTGCCAAGGTCTCCGTGCCAGTTCCCTACACATCACCATTTCTTCACCGTTTCTTCATTATGCTCTTTGGAAATGAATCTTGCTTTGGACATTCTGACTCATGTATATATTTCAGGAATTAAAAGTGAACGAGATGTATAAGGCAGTCATAAACATAGAAAATAAATGTTTGTATCAGTAACGTTTTCCCATGTGTTAACTAAAGCAGGAATATGGAATTTTTACATTTCTTCTAGTGTGCCTTAGCAAGCCTGATGGAGATCCTTGTCCCTTGTTTTTGTTTTGAGAATTGAAAAACAAAACCATCTCTGAACTTGCAATTCCAGGCCTGTAAAGATACTATCCATGGTAATAGGTTCAGTAATGCCTGAAGAGAGACAGAGAACAATTGTATGTAATGAAAAGATAGAGAGGAACAGACTAAAAAAAATAGAATTTCAATATGAAAAGTCATCCATATTAAATATGAATGAGAATACAGAAAGACAAGACAGCACTGGCCATCAAACCTCAAAATACCTGACTAAAGGCTGTCCCTTCAAGGTGAGGAGCTCTAGGAAAAATAACATTGCATAACAGGGGTAGGTAAATGATAGAATTAATTCAGCTCAACAAGTATTTATCAAGTGTCTCCTCTGGTCAAGGTGCTGTGCTGGCAGCCAACTTCCCAAAAGGGAGCCAAGGTCAAGCATAAGGACACTGAGGACTACTGGTGGGAGTAAAATTGGGGTTTCTGTGTGTCTTTAAGGGACACAGTCATGGAGACAATCGCCATGTAAAGTGACGTGCGGTTTTCCCAATTGGGGTTCTGTAACCTCGACTAAAACAGTGAGGAAACCAGACTAGTTGTTCCCTCAGGTCCTTTCCAGTTTTATGGACTATTTTACACAAAACCCTTTGGTGCCATTGTCAGTGATACTTCGTGTCAACGGGACTCTTCGTATAGTCTTGAGAACCTAGAAATTTAATATTTGAAGATTGGGAAAATCAGCTGGCCCATCTTTTTCCTGGTCATGTCTCTACCCTTTACCACTGTCCAGACAACAGAAACACAGAAAACCCTGCAATCCTCTATTGTGTAGCTGCCTTCAAAAAATAGCTGACTACGGAGGATCCAAAGGATGGTGAATTCCAGCTGGAATGCTGCCTCTGCATGTCCCGTGGGGTCAGCCAGCAGCACAGAAGTAGTGTGAGTGCTCCAAAACCAGTGTGGGATTTGGGCATTACTCGAAGTAGGTCTAAGCCTCCAGCGTACTGAGATACATTAAGATGATCAACGATTTATATAGTATGTCCTTTCATACAAAAGACTGCGGAGATTGAGGGAGGAAGAAATATCACTCAGTAAACATCCGGGACTGGTGTCATATAGTTATGGCAAAAGGAGATGAGAGAAAGGGTTGGTCCTCTCTCTCCACCCTGCCTCTGAGTAACAAAAATGTTGTTTTACAAAATGCCAAGCACGTACACACTACAAAATAGCATCTCTTTTGTGGTATGTGTTAGTATGATTTTAGCTTCTTGTACTTAGAGGTGGTCAAACATAATGGCTCCATTCGAACTGGACAGAGCAAGAAACCCCACGTCCCCTGCCTCAGAGCAGACTCTCCGTGCTCGTCGTGGATACCTCCTAACCACACTGTGACGGAAGCCTTCAGAACCGTGGATTCCAGGACCAGCGACCTCGCGTGGTTCTGAGAAAGCTATGTGCAGATCCTGACAGCAACCCGTTCAACCAAAGTGTTTGAGGGTTTTAAAGTATGGGGGTGGCAAAAGGGGAGATGATGAACTCTGACCCTAAGCCGACATTCGCTTAACCTTGTGTCCAATTGCCAACAGAGCCTGGAGAAAATTTTACTCTGTTCAAGAAATTAAACAGTGTTTTATCCCAGGAGTGATGAAAGAGCACCCCTCCTCACCCCCTATGTTGTGATGTCCATAGCGAGTTTCAGCGTGCTGATGTGGATGGACCCAGTGTCCAATGAATAATTTGGCTGATCCAAGGTTTGTATTTTCCTTCATTCATCATCCGTCCTCATTCAGTGGAACTTTTTGTACTTTTGTGATTAATTTTATGTAAAACTGGTTTACTTAAAAAAAAATGTGCCTCTAATAAAGTCTACACACTGGCTAACTCTGTGGAGATGGGGTTTTGTTTTTAATTGTTCTGCTGATTATCATCTGTAATACTCTTTTTTTGAACTATGAAAATGAGCTATTAATAAAATTTTTTAAAGCAAAATCTGTCACTGTGTACAAGATTTAATGAGGTTAGGCATGATGAAATATGTTTATTAAAGAGAAGGACCCTGACCGAATTAATATGGTCAGTGACCATGAGCTGACAAGTTAGCAAGTGGCCTGTTTAATTATCCTCGTTAAGTTTATCACATATATTATTTAGTCAGTTCAAGATATTTAGCTCTTGCTGCTGTGGCTCGGTGGATTGAGTGCCGGCCTGAGAATCGAAAGGTCGCCGGTTTGATCTCCAGTCAGGGCACATAGCTGGGTTGTGGGCCAGGTCCGCAGTTGGAGGTGTGCGAGAGGCAACCATCACACACCAATGTTTCTTTTCTTTCTCCCTCCCTCCCCCTCTCTCTAAAGATAAATAAAATCTTAAAAAAAGAGACATTTATTGCATTCCTATGTCATGCCCAATTCTGTGAGAAAACAAAATAATACAGTCCTTAAGGTTTTCTTGGTGGTAAATAAATATACATAGAATGAGTGAGAAATAAAGAAGAGCACATAATCAAACAATATTTGCAATATGTTAACAGCATATTATCAGCACTGAATAAATAACTTCAATTAATTGGTGAATCCGAGTCACTAATGTAAACAGAAACTCCGATGGGAAATAAATCAATAGGGACGAGAATACCTGGGAAGGGTTCACAGGAGAGATGGCTTTTCCATGAGACCTGAAGGTGGGAGTAAAATGTAGCTCCATGGCAAGAAGAAGGGAGTTTAGAGTTGGGAAGACGCAAGTGTAAAAGCAACATGTTAGATTAGCTCAAGATGAGTAAATGCCCTGAAGCCATTATAGAATCTTGCCAATAAAGAAGGGGTGTCAAACTCATTTTCAACAGGGGCCACATCAGCCTCATGGTTGCCTTCAAAGGGCCAAATGTAATGTGAGGACTGTATAAATGTAACTACTCCTTAACAGTTAAGTGAGAGCTTGGCACTGCCACCGGATAAAACAAGGTGGAGGGCCAGATTCAGCCTGCAGGCCTTGTGTTGGCCACCCGTGCAATAAAGCATTATTCTAGAAAGACTAATCTGGCTACAATGTGCTGGGTATTCTGGAGTAGAAGGATGAAGGGCAAGGAAAGTAAGTAAAAGGGTTTTGGTTTTGGTTTTGTAAACAGACAAGAAATAAACGGACTGTGTTTTTAGTTCAAATAGACCATGGACACCTTAATTCAAAATATAATACCTCTTGCCCTGGCTCGATTGGAGCATCGGCCCGTACACCAAAAGGCTGTATGTAGGTTTAGTTCCCAGTCAGGGCACATACCCAGATTGCATGTTTGACCCCCCAACGGGGTGTGCGCAGGAGGCATCTCTCTCTCTCTCTCTCTCTCTCTCTCTCTCTCTCTCTCTCTCTCTCTCTCTCTCTCTCTCTCTCTCTCTCTCTCCCTCCCTCCCTCCCTCCCTCCCTCCCTCCCTCCCTCCCTCTCTCTCTCTCTCTCTCTCTCTCTCTCTCTCTCTCTCCCTCTCTCTCTCTCTCTCTCTCTCTCCCCCTCTGATTTCCCCTTCCCCTCTCACAAATGAGAATAAGATGCACCTTAAAAAATACAATATATCTTATTGCAAAATACAGTTACCTACCAGGGGACAATCCAGACCAGTTCAGTGTCTCCCTTGCCACGGAGAGAACTCTGTCTCGAACAGAACACACAATTGTATAGCCTAATCAGTATAAAATTAGCTGATATTAGTAACTGATACCAGGCACATGAAAGGGTTAATAGCCAAATAAGAGCATAAAACTTTTTAAAGTTGGGAATTCTGAAGAATATTCTACTTTTTCCGACTATTCTTCCAAAGTCCCCTTGAACAAGTTTTGAAACCTAATTGTCTAGGTCCCACACTGTCACGAGGTGATAGCCTTTTAAAGTCCTCTTTTCCTTTCATAGCCAAGTGGAATAATTTAACTCAAGTAACTGCTGGAAGCCAAGCTTGTTCGGTAGTGTTCCTCAGGACTTGGGGGAGGGGAGTGGAGAATGAGGAGGGAAGACGAGAATTTAAATGTCCTCATTGTCATTCTAAGTTCCTCCCAGTTTCTCCTTGATTACCTCCAACTAACTCTTTATTTGTCCCTGCTGGGCAGCTTTCTGTTTTCCTAAAACAGAATAATACGAGCTAACATTTATGCTGTACTTCTACTTCGGCCAACCACTTATTCCATGTATTTTAGATCTGTTTTCTTATTTCATGGGGGCAGCCTCCTTTCCGCATTCTGCAAGACACTAAGAATTCAAGGCTAGTGGTACAACTGATGTTTACCTAGGATTAGTAAGCAATGGTGAGCATTTAGAGCACAAAACAGCAAAGGACTTAAAACTGAATGTCAGACATCCTTGCTCCTAAAGCCCATCCCCCACAGAGGGAATCTTCGTTAAGCATCCTTCTCCCTTGGCACTACCCTGAGTAATGGAGCCAACTCCTCAGCTCCCCAAAGTACTGTCTGTCTGAGCGCCAAGGGAAAACTGAAAACTTTTCTTAAAGTCCCATGTTAAATGGGGATTAAGTTCTAAAATTACCCGTAAAGTACACAAGCCATCAGTCTTCTGTAATAAAAGTTGCTCTCTGACCCTCTATTAATTTTCCAATTTCTTCAGTGAGGGCACTGACAAGAGTCATCACCTCAAAATCCCAGCCACCTGAACGACGTGTTCCAGTTCGTGGTCAATGCAAGGAAGTCACTGAAATGAGTCACACCATTATTCCTTGAAATTACCAACCTGAACTGACTGTTTCAGGTGTGACAGTGTCCTTCATCTGCCTCGCAGACCCACTGAGTGGAATGGTAGATTAAATAACTCAGAAGATTAGCGAGTCTTCACTACACTTCACTCTGTTACAGGACAGGGGCCTGGCCTTGAGTGGGTCTGCCTAGCACCAGCTGTGGTGTGGGGTTCTTGACTCCATGTCGGAAAGATTTCACAGCATGAGTCCAGGTGACACTAAGGATCCATTTACTAAAGCTGGGGACAGGGAAACAAGAAAGGGTTTAGCATAGAAGAAGCAACAGGGGAGCTTAAGTCGGGCTGCCGTAGCTCACTGGGAAATCAGAGAAAAGGGGGCTTGAGGGGCAGTTTCAGGGGCTCTGCCTGGGACCGCGGCCAGCTGCCCGTTGCCTTAGAGTTGAGATGTGTGTCTGAAGAAAGAAGTGGAATAAGGAGAAGGGAGTGGCGTAGGCAGTTTCCCAGAGGGAGAGCGTGTGCTGGGTCCTTTGTCTTGAGGCTTTTATCTCTCTTGCAGGAATCTTAGGGGAGTCTCGGGGGGAGGGTTTCAGCGGAGTATTCATCAGCTTTCCCGGCGCATGGTGGGGGTTGGGGAGGGTATTCTTTGGTCTACTGTTCTGTTTTACTTTATCTTTGGTCTGTCTGGCTTTTACTGGAGTTTTTATTATTTGTTCCCCTGACTTCATCTGACCTTGGGTTTTGCTGGCACAAATGACATTACTTGGGTCTCCGTTCTCTACTTCCCAGACCAGGAATATTTAAACTATGTATTCTTTGGTTAGGGAGGAGAGGTCTATTTGCTCTAGTGTCCTTGGTTAGGGGAAGAGATAAGTTCCTATGATTTACCACCTGGCTGTAAGTTGCTTAAACTGTTTGACCTTGTTTAATTTTCTTATTCTTGGTTTCCCCTTTCCACTTGCGCAGGAATTTTCCTAGCTCCTCACTGTCCTGTCTCAACTCTTACTCGAAGCCAATTTTAGTTCTACTGCACTGCATCCTGTCAGAGACCCTAACCCTTTCGTTCCAAACCAAAACGAAGTCTATCTTAGATTGTCAAGAAGAACTTACATAAAATCAGTTTTCCTTTAGAGGTCTCAGAAGTTACAGATAATGTTTTAAGATGGAGTTGAAGTCAAAATAACTGTCCTTTTCCTCCCCTAACGCAGGCTGGGCCAGCAGAAGGTAACAGGATAGAGTCTGTTCTCCACCTGTCAAGAGCAAACCCCAGGGCTTATGGGTTTTTTTTTTCCTTCTCTCATCTCCATCTTCCTCTTTTCCCTTCTCCCTTCTCTTCTTTCCCCTAACTGGCATAAAGTCCTGAGAGCCAAGACTGATCTGGGGCAGGAGCGGAAAAAGGGAC
This sequence comes from Phyllostomus hastatus, assembly GCF_019186645.2. Lineage (NCBI taxonomy): Eukaryota > Metazoa > Chordata > Mammalia > Chiroptera > Phyllostomidae > Phyllostomus > Phyllostomus hastatus. The sequence continues at coordinate 56,072,242 of NW_025334033.1, read as the reverse complement.
ATATCTCAGAGACTGAGCCATTTCCAATTATTTCTTCCCATGTTGGACTCTGAACAAACGCTATTGCATAACTCGCCTGCTGCTTGTAACTCTTGTGAGCCGCCCTTTAGTGTTTTACATTTATTAGACTTATCCTCATAAAAAGCAATAGGTGACTAAGAGAGTTGGCTTTCCCAACATGTGGCAAAAATGCACCAAAAGCAACATGAATCAGCAAGCACAAATCAACATGCAGTTGAATGTGACTGAAATTCACTTTGCATTTTAGTAAAACTTTTTCGTAATCCCTTGATGTCAATTTCCCCTCCTACCTCTGAGCCTCCTGAAGACTGGAAAATCTCTCCATTTTTTTCCCTTTTTGCAACTTAGAGGTTATTGCTGCCTGGAATGCTTCAAGAACGTTTAATTCTGACTCGCCAGACAGTACAAAATCTACCCTCTTTTATTCTCTTAATATGCATCTAATATGGGAGTGACAACTGTAGTGAAAAAGAGAGCTTTGGTGCAAGGGGGGAGGATATAAGCACTTGGTGACCAGACTACACGGTGGGGCAAAGGAGAAAGAATCAACAGTTTAGAAACATGGAACCTGGTCGTATTTATGCTGCAAGCCTGCAAGTGGCCTATCAGAAACCCAATTTAAAAAAATATATAAAACTTGCTATTTCTTTTGCTACAAAAATACCAAGTAACAAGCTTATAATACCACTTCATACTCCTGAGATTTTTAAATTATGAATTCAAAGAGCACTCAAGACATCAGTTTGAGGCTTAGTTTGGGGAAAAACTAACAACAAAGTCTACGTGATTTGTCAAGAAAACATATAAAGGAAATAAAACTGCATAACCAAAGAAAAAGTAAGAGCAAAACATCATGACACCCTGCAGAGGTGAACACTCTTCTACGTGAATGGATAGGCCTGGTTTCAACTCGAAGTCTGTGACCCCCTTTTCACAAAACTTTCAGTGATGGGTTTCCTACTCCCAGTTAGGCCATGATTCCATTTTCGGGAATGTTTCCTTTGATAAGGCAGGAGCTGGGACTTTGAAGCCAATGTGCTCCTTATCTCTGGAACCCAGAACTAAGTTCTCTGTGCTCTGAGACATTCTCTCCGTAAACCACTGCATACTTCAATAACGGCAAAGCTAATTCGCCTTCCCAAGCCTGTGCTGTCTCTGGAATCCCACCTCAGGGGACAGAGAACTAAATATAGTAGTAGTGATTGTACCCCAAATGCTAGATCTTGGCAATAATATTTTATTTATTTTTTTAATTAAAAAATTTAATTTAAAAAAAACCTCACCCAAGGATATGTTCATTGATTTTAGAGAGAGAAGAAGGAGGTGGGGGGCAGAGAGAAATGTCAGCGCAAGAAAAAAATATCTATGGGTTGCCTCCCATTCACTCCCTGACCTAAAATCAAACCCACAACCCAGGCGTGTTCCCCCAACCAGGGATTGAACTGGTAGCCTTTTGATGTATGGGACAACCGAACCACATGGCCAGGGCGTGGCAGTAATACATTCAAGTACCTGTTTCTGATTAGAAGTGTTTTTAATGTGCCCGGGGAGATGTGGAGATAGTACCCCCCAAAGCTGGCTTGCTTGAATGATAAACATCATCATTATAGCAATTTTTTGACCCTCCTGCCTAGTCTCGCCTCTTAATACATGTTATTTCTACTAACTGAACATGAGACACAAAGTACATAGTTGCCACTACAAAACCTCCTATCAAATAATTTCTGGTGCTTAACATTTATTTATTCTATAAATTCCTTTGCTAGCTCAATGTGTTTCCCTCTGCATTACCCAACAGTAACATTAACGGTAGCACGTTGCTCAGTGATTTTTATGATTTATTAATTTAATCCTCACAACAACTCTATCAAGTAGGCATTGTTGGGGGTAAAAAAGAATAACACTTTTCCTCCTTTTAAATTCTTCTAGTAATCAAATTAACAGAGGCAGATTAACAGGAGAAAATCAAGTTTTTAATACATGCATATGGCTAATTCACATAAGCATGAAATTCCAAAGACAGTGAGGCAACACTGGGTACGTAATACATTTTGGACAAAGGAGAAAGGTGGGCAGGAGCGCTTAGATTTCAGAAGAGAATAGGTGATTTACAAGTAGTTGAGGAAGAATGGAACACCAGGCAGGCAGGTTCTTGCCAGCCAACTCAGAAACAGTGGGCCATGGTTGGGGCGGGTCCCTAGCTGACAGCCCCTGCCTGGAGCCCTCTATTTACCATGCTTAAAGCAAATTATGCAAAGACAAACATCCTAAAATTTCCTTCCTGAAGCAGGTTTTTCCATCTTAATCCCTTGGGCAGGGAAAAAGAGTGAGGGTAGAGGTAGGGGGAGGGGAAGAGTTTCCTTCTGAGTCCTATTTCTTAATAAACAGCTTACAATCAATATCCGAAAAAGGCAGCTCCAGGGTGGTAAAACTTTGGTTCCCTTCATATTATTACTGTCCTCATTTTACAGGTAAGAAAACCAAACACAAAGTCCATTAAATTGTCCATGGAAATTTCATAAAGCCGATAGGTGGCGGAACAAGTCTAACGCCAGAGTCTGAGCTCTTGTTTGTGCTACTCTGCCACCTACAGGAAGGTCGTGGGTGGGTCGACTCAGTTCCAGGTGACAGCAATGACTAATACATGATCCAACTTCTGCATTCCTCAGGAAGTGTTGTGAATCAGTAGAGTAATTTTTCAAGAAGCATTTCGAAGCACCCACTCTGTGTTCTGTTAGGGTCAAAGGATACAGAGGTAACTGAGACATGGTCCAGCCCTCCAGAAATACTCAGTTCAGAAGATGGTTTTGATAGCAAATGCACCATCAGGACCAAGGCAGCACCTATGACACTTTTATAATATTTGAACCACAAAAGGGCACCCAGCTTGCTGGGCTGTCAAAGCTCCGCATCAGAGTATAGAGAATATTACAGGTAGATCAAACACTGGATTTCACTGTACCTCCAGAAAAGTCCTTTAATGCAATGTAAAAACTACACAACAGAATGTGCATCCTTGGTTCTAGAATTGGTACCCAGATTATGAGCTTGTGGAGATATATTGTTCAAAGATACACATGAGATTAAGCCTAGAATGTACAAAAACAGAAATGCATACATGAGGAAATATAGGAGAAGTAACTGAATGTCTTTTTCATTCTAATCCCAGTATCAGGAAAGGGAGGAAAGGAGGTGAGTTGACAGAAAACATATTCAGCCCCCAATAAAATATTTTTAAATATTTTATGTCATGATTAATTAAAGCAAAAATTAGGAATGCTAAATATGGGACTACCATACTGAGATTTTGAAAATGGTCAGTCTTTGATAATCATTATTCAATCACGCTTTTAGAAAATCAGACAGAAATTCTGATTTGGTTTTTTAAGCCAATACTCAAAGGATGAAAACACATTAAGGTCACTGAAAAGAGGCTATGTTTGATGTTCTACAAATATTGTATTAAAAAATAAAAGTAAAGGGAGACAATGAGAGGAGAAGAGAAAATAAGAAAAATAAGTTAAGAGGAAAAGGGGGAGAGTTAAAAGAAGTGATTTGGACTTGATTATGTTTGCTTAAATTAGAATTAAGAGGCAAACATGATGAATTCTAAGTAAAGAAAGTAATACCATTGTTAGTGATAAATATCACTCAGGGGGCTATGGCACAAGTGAAGAAATCAAACACCTCTCTAGGGATTATGGTTTCCCAACCTGTGTTCTCTCTGTGGTCAGGTGCATTTTGCCATCCTGTGGCCAAATAATGGCACTGATGTTTATCACACCCCACAACACATTCGAAGGCTGAAAATGTATCATTTTAATCGAAGATTTACTGAGGAATGGTAATGCCTTCTGCACTTGACAAATGAACAATTATCTCTCTTGACTAGAAATTTATATAAAGCCTCTAATATTAAACAATCTGAATTATTTCAGGAAATGGATGATTTTTCAACTGATAAAGAAACAGAAATCAGTTATTCACATTGGTAAAAATATACTAAACTAAGTGCAGTATGTGTCTTATCTCAAAGTTGGAATTGCTTTCTTCTTTGATTCTAATTTTACAGATGGAGGAAATTTACAATCCCAAAGATAAGTGTGGGTTTTTTAAATTGGTGAACCCTGTTCAGAAGTGTGTTTTGACCCCTAATATTTGTTCCACTTGACTACTCAACATGATCAAGACAAAGACAAAATAGAACCCCTTTAGTTTTCTGTACCATCAATGTTATCATTGTTATGGTCTCTAATATATACTGAGGACCTACTTTTTGCTAATTACTGTGCTAAGAGATTTCCGTAGATTGTCTCTTAATTCTCACACAAGTTTCTGAAGTAGGTAATATTACTAATTGCCATTTTAAAGGTGAAATAACTTGCCCAGGGTCAAATTAAAAACAGGCATCTTGGTCTATCTGACTCCAGAGCTCACGCTTGTGGGTACTTGCTACACCACTGTGTCTACCAACATGCACTGCCTCTTCTACTTTATGGTGCAGTGACGCTGACAGGTCCAGTTTAATTTCTGTCTGTCTACATAATGGGAGTTATACCACTGACCCACTGCGTAAGGTAAAAAGATTACTCTTCTACCTTCCCAATGTCCTACCACTAAAAATGGTCATCCTTAATTTTCAAGCATTATAACCCGACAATTCCACTGCTGGGATTATACCCTAAGAATCCTGAAATGCCAATTCAAAAGAACCTATGCACCCAAATGTTCATAGCAGCACAAGTTACAATAGACAAGTGCTGGAATCAACCTAAGTGCCCATCGGTAAATGAGTGGATCAGAAAACTGTGGTACATGTACACAGTGGAATACTATGCAGTAGAAAGAAAGAGCAATCTCCTACCCTTCACAACATGGATGGAGAGCATTATGCTAAGTGAAATGAGCCAGGCAGTGAAAGACAAATACCATATGATCTCACCTATAAGTGGAACTTAATCAACAAAACAAATAAGCAAGCAAAATAGAACCAGAGACATTGAAATAAAGAACAAATGGACAGTAACCAGATGGGAGAAGGGAAGGGGGTAATGGGGGAAAAAAGGGGAAGGGTCATCAAAGAACATGTATAAAGGACTCATGGACAAAGCCAAAGGGGGGTAGGATTGAGGGTGGGAGGTGGGGTTCAGTGGGGGCTGAGGAGAGTTGGGGGGGGGAGGGAAATGGAGACAACTGTACTTGAACAGCAATAAAAAAAATATAGTTATAAAGCTAGACACACATGTTCTGATTATAGAGAATTTACTAGAAATGGGGTTCCTACCAAATTCAATAATTGAATAAGTACTATTCGGAATTGGAAATAGATTATTTTCATCTCATGTAGAAACAGAGAAATCAGTTATGTAAATTATTTAATAAGTACTTTTGATTTTATGAAGGCAATTATATTTAATCAGTGTAAAGTCTTGCTTTCAGGTCTCAATTTTGTGTATGCTTAGAGAGTTACTTCTCACAAATGAAGTTTAACACATTATATAATTATATATGATAATACATATATATTTGACAAACTTAAGGAGCAACATAATTTGATTCAAAACTTTCACATTATCTTGAATTGATAGCTTCTTATTTTCTAAGACAAGTGGAAAGACACTTGAACGTTAACCTCTAAAATTTCACAAATAGCAATAAGACTTTGGACAAGTCACTGCTTAAACTGAGTCTTAGTTTTCTATGCATAATAAAGGGATAATATTACTTATCTCATTTGACTATTATAAGCTTCAAAGGAGATACCATGTGATTAAAGCTGTAAGTGTATTATTACTATTATTATTATTATTATTTCTCAACAGGGCAGGTAATACAAAATGGCAAATTACTCTCTCTTTTTTTTTTTAATAGAAACAGGATGGTTTATCAAGCTGTACCTTAGCACAGGCGCTGGGGCTTGCCTGTGGTGCTCTTGGTATACAAAGCCCGGACTGTTCTGCCAGTTCTTTCTGAACAGTGACACCAGGAAATTGACAGCCAAGTGGCTATTGTACACAAGCTCATCACCTGTCATCTTCCCATGGCCAACAGCCACCAGACAGAGCACCTTCTTCATCTGGAACGTGATTGTAGATTTCACTTCATGGACTTCGGCCACCATGATCTCATTGCTGGTCAGGAAGGAAGGGAACTTGCCAGGTTTCTTCAAGCTGGGTGCAGGATTCATGGGATCTGCTTGATGGGAGACTCTGAAGCTAAAAAGGCATCATACTTCTTGGCCAGCTTCCTGACCAGTTTCTTATTCTTGTTGAGTTTCTTTAGCACCTCAGTGTCCATGTGGGGCAAGGGGTGTCCAACCTTTTGGCGTTTCTGGGCCACAGTGAAAGAAGAATTGTATTGGGCCACCAATTAAATACACAAACACTAACAAAAACTGATGAGCAAAACAAGGTTTTAAGTAAATTTATGGTTTTGTGATGGCTGCACATTCACAGCCATCTTGGGCTGCGAGCAGCCCACAGGCCTCAGGTTCCACACCCCTGAGGGATATTCACAATCTTGGCCTCCTGGCAGTGCTGCCAATCCCCTGGAACACAAATGGAGAACCTGAGGTGGAGGGTGCCTTAAGCAGATGGTGCCTGAGAAGCATATGTCCTTCTGAGGGTCATAATTCTTCAAGGTGATTTGCAGCTTCTCTGACCCCCAAACCTGTGGTGCTTGCCCTGGTTCCCAGGCAGCACATCCAGCACCACCGCATGGAGGGTGTCACGGGAGACTGTGCTGCTCACACTGCAAAAAACGGAAAAGAGCTCCTCATTTTTTTAATCTCCATTTTTCCTATTTAAATATCCATTATTTTAAAAATAATTTTTTTTTATTTTACTTATTGGTTTTAGCCCTGACTGGTGTATCTCAGTGAACTGAGCACCTGTTTGATTCCCAGTCAAGACTCATGCCTTGGTTGTGGGCCAGGTCCTCAGATGGGGGCATGAGAGAGGCAACCAATTGTTGTTTCTCTCACACATCATGTTTCTCCCCCTCTCTTTCTCTCTCCTTTCCCTTCTCTCTAAAAATAAATCAAGTCTTTAATTTTTTTTAAAAGATTTTTTCATTTTTTTTAATTTTATTTGTTTATTTTTAGAGGGCAAGAGAGGGAGATAGACAGAGAGAGACAGAAACATCAATGTGCGGTTGCTGGGGGTTATGGCCTGCAACCCAGGCATGTGCCCTGACTGGGAATCGAACCTGGGACACTTTGGTTCCCAGTCCGTGCTCAATCCACTGAGCTACGCCAGCCAGGGCTTTTAATTTTTTTTTAATTTGGTGATTTTAGAGAGAGAGAAAGAGAGGGGGAGAGAGAGAAGCATTGATTTGTTGTTTTATCTATCTATGCATTCACTGGTTGATTCTCATATGGGCCCTGACTAGGGATGGAACCACAGCCTTGGCTTATGGGGATGATGGCTCCAACCAACTTAGCAACACAGCAAGTGCTAAATATCCATTCTTTTTTCATGCTGGATCTTTCATTTATTGGATGAACCATCCTACAACATTAATCCAGAGCCTTGTTCTCAAGAAAGTGTTTGAATTGCACCCCTTGATTTTCTCACAGAAACCTTTGTTTAAACAAAGGTTAGCCCCTTGGTATTTATGCATACTCCTTATTTCCATTCTGGTCTAGAATCTAATAATGTTTTTGCCACCTCACTTTTTATAACCTCTATTGTTTCTACTACCAGTGGAAGGTAGGTTCTGGAGAAAAAAATGAAATTAGCCCATCTAGTTCCAGTTTCAGTAATAATTCTCTAAGATTATTCTAGAATAATAATATTCTGAGTAAATCTGAGCCAGCACTTTAATTTTCCCCATTTTTAACTGTCCCAAATCACAGCTGTTCAACTTGTGAATCAAGATAAGGCATATGTAGTTGACAGCCAAGAATGAGAGAAAGAGGAAACCATGTAATTAAACACCATGTTTAATTGTAATTACATTTATAACACAATACCTAGCCTTCTTGGGAACACCAACTGTCTACAATTAGAAGATAAGCTGTGCCCTGGCTGGCGTAGCTCAGTGGATTGAGCTCGGGCTGCGAACCAAAGCATCGCAGGTTCAATTCCCAGTCAGGGCACATGCCTGGGTTGCAGGCCACATGAGAGGCAACCACACATTAATGTTTCTCTCTCTCTCTTTCTCCCTCCGTTCTCCTCTCTAAAAAATAAATAAATAAATCTTAAAAAAAAAAGAAGATAAACTGTGTGGATAAAGAATCATTACTGATTGTAAAATAAGACTTCACTGGGTTAATTCTTAAATTTTTAATGAAAAATTTCATTTAATTCAAGAACTTTAATTTTATCAAATATTCAATAAGTGTTCCAATTTCTAATTATCATCTTTTTTTTGCAGTTTACTTGAATTAGGATCCAAATAAGTTCCCCACATTGTGATTGATTGATAGGTCTTTTAAGTGACTTTTAATCTGTAGATTCTATCTCTCTAAATTTATTTGTTCAAGAAATTAGATCCTGGGACTTCTGATTATGATGGTGGCATAGGCAGACAGGGCTCACCTATTCAACAGCCACAAAATTACAACTAAAACAGAACAACCATCGCTCAGAACTGACAGAATTCAAGTTGAAAAGTCTGATAACTATGGAATTAAAAAAACTACACCCACTCAGACTGGTTGGAGGGGTGCAGACATAGAATAGTTTGGTCCCACATCCACGTGTGATAGATAAAAATTCAAGAAGGATATCTCAGGAGCGAGGAGTCCCAGCCCCACACCAGCCCCCCAAACCCCCAGCACAGGGTTCCAGTGCCAGGAAGATAAGTTTCCACAACTTCTGTCTGGAAAAACCAGCAGGGATTGAGTTGGTGGACAAAACTCTGGCCCAAGCAGTTCTTAAAGAAACCACACATGGACTCACCTGCTCAGACTCACTCCCTCTGGGCATCAGGGCAGGGAAGGTAGCTTGAGGGGCACCAGTGGTGTGCAGGGGGATACTGAGGTGTCTGGCATTGTTGCAGGTGGGCACAAGTAACCAGGTTCTTGGTGATTGTGCACAAAGAATTGAACTGAACACACAAGAGAGTTTATAGCAGAAAGAGAGAGAGAGAGAGAGCAGATTTATTAAGCAATATTTCACTCCACAGAACATGGGAATGGGCCAACTCCAAGCAGAGATTGACCTCAGGGGCTGGAGGGATTTTATTCTTATAGGGCAGATATTCCTGACTAGTTTTGGTGGGGCTTTATTGAATATGTACAAGAAGTTATGTTACTTTAAAGCTACTGCACATGTGGTCTCCCATGATTTTCCTTGATTGGCCATTGGGCAAAAGGGTAAAAAATGTTAATTTATTATAATGCTATTATAATGAAGCAGAGGTCACATAGCGTCTTCTGTGCAGGAGCATTCAAGATTCACCATGATTCAGTGCTTTTCCAGAAAGTAAAACAGGGTCTCTGTTCTGTATCGATGTCCTTTGTCTTAGCCCTGGGGCACCTCCAGAATTTCCTTCTTCCTGATTATCTCTTGCCTCAGCATCAAGGTGAGAAGAGGCCATTGTACCTTTTCTGGACCCTTCCCCAACAGAGCCAGCAGACTAGTCCTGTATGGAAGAGTCCATCAACCTGGCTAACACGGTTTGATCTGTCTTGAACGTTCTCAGAGACTCCGCCCCACCCATTTTACATTGCCCACCCAACCTGCTTTTCCATATGAATGGCTGGTCTTGGCTCAGGCTTTACAACTTCCTAAATCCTCTCACACAAGCGGTAGCTGGCCTCAGTGAGCCCCAGGCCTCACTGGGTCCTATAGGTCCCCAGGGTCTGGATTTTGTTGGTTGCATTCTTGATAGGTAGTTTACTGACAAAGACACTGGCCCACAATGTCCACGGCATTATGGATGAAACATGAGACAAATTCACATGGACTACCGAGTCCTGTGGAGGAGAAGGGATGGCACAGCTACCCTCTTAAGGGGAGGGTGCCTCAGAACGGCCTGGCCAGTCTCTCTAGGGGAGAGTGCCCTGATCCTTCCCTTCACAGGGTTTTTATTGGCTATTAAATTGCACAGGAATACAGGTAAAGTTCATTAATCATTGTCAGGCAATAAAGATCAAATAGATAACATACAAAGAACAATGAGGGCTTATTCTGAGTTAGGGTCTGTTAGCTAAAGGGCTACAAAACTTTGAGAAACAAACTAATTTCCTGTTCGACCTTTATCCTTTAATTGAGAGCATTCTTAGCAAAGCAGGTTTCACAGGAGTTTACGTATTCTTTCTCAGTCCTGATCACCCAGGGAAGCCTGCCCTTTCCAGCATAGGGCCTCACTGCCCTCTGTCATTGTTTCAGGATTAAGTCAGGCAGGGGAAGTAAGGCAGCCAAGAGATTAAGAGACTTCTCACAGGCAGAATGAGGACTCAGGCTTTGTCAAAGCTGAAGGGCAAGGGTCCATCACCTCCTTTCTCCATAGCCCCCCAAGTCCTTCCCTGGGACCTTCACATGATCATGCCTGTCTTAGATCATTCCCCCTTTGGGGAATCTTACCCGTCATTGGCTAACTGATCAAGCATTGGGGGCCAGTTATGGAAAAAGGAGCAGAAGCAGCACTCCTGCCAGGGAGATAAGCTTTGTCTCCTTAGTGGCTTATAGTTGGAAGGTTGCTCACTCAGCCTTAGCCATGCGAGGGTTACATCTCCTGAAACCAGGCAGGGCATCTCCCAACAGTTTACCATGTCCCTGCATCTCGTATAATTTTTATAAGTTGTTAGTTGAATCTAGAAGTTTAATCGTGTTCAGGGTTTGTATTTTTGGCTGGTAGGGGTGGGAGTAAGACTAACTTATGGGTGGTAGCACGTTCTTCATCAGAGTGCACATAATATTTGGTGGTTTCCTTCTCTGGTGTTGGCAGGCGTCAGGGCTTAATGCCTCCATTTCTTAATTTACTAGAGGTTGCAAAATGGTGGTAATCTTTCATTCCTCATTCACTTATTAGCTGCCATACTTTTCCAAAGAGAAACTTTATCTCATCTACTATATTAGTTCCCTGAGGATGTCATAAAAAGCAACCGCAAACTTCAGGACTTAAAAACAACAGAAACTTATCTTCTCACAGGCTCTAGGGGAGAATGTTCTTTGCCCCTTTCAACTTGTGGTGGCTGCTGGCATTCCCTGTGTCTGCATCATGCCAATTTCTACCACTCTGGATACATTTCTTCTTCTTCTTCTGTCTGTTCACCTCTGTGTGTCCTTTATAAATATAACTTGTCATTGGATTTAGGGCCTACCAGTGTATATTCTAGGATGAGCTCATCACAAAATCCTTAACTTAATTACACTACCAAAGTCCTGTTTCCCAAATAAGGTAACATTCACAGGTTCTGGGGATTAGGACAGGGACACATCTTTTGGGGGCCATCATTTAACTTAGTACATCTACTATTTGGTACTTGATGGTACAGTTCATGTAGGAAAGGCTGAATAAATGCTTGATTATTTTTATTTATTTACCAGTCTTCAAAGTAATGAGTTGTTTCCTTAGCATCCTCCAATGGTGACCAATTAGAATTTTCATGTTGTGTTTTTTAGCAGCATTATCAATGAATAAATTTAAATATTTGATGTGGTTCAACTTGCTGCAAATGCTATCCTATTGATATTCAAAGGTGTCTCACCTTTGACAAGTAGGACCTTCTTCACGTTGGCTCCTAAATTCTTTTGATGTGATTCTAGTAGTCTTTGATATCTTCTGTTTTGAGTTGAATTGTGTCCTCCTAAAAAGATGTGTTAAAGCCTTAATCACAGTTCTTTAGAAAAATGACTTTATTTGGAAATACAGTCTTTATAGAGACAATCAATTTATTTATTTATTTATTTTAAGGTTATTTATTTATTTATTTATTTTTAGACAGAGGGGAAGGGGGGGGAGAGGGAGAGAAACATCAATGAGTGGTTGCCTCTCGCATGCCCCCCACTGGGGACCTGGCCTGCAACCCAGGCATGTGCTCTGACTAGGAATCGACCCTTTGGTTCACAGGCTGATGCTCAATCCACTGAGCCACACCAGCCAGGGCAGAGGCAATCAATTTAAAATGAGATTATCACAGTAAGCCTGAATCCATTATGACTAATATCTTTATAAAAATGGGAAATTTGGACACAGAGACAGATGCACAGAGGGGAAAACAATGTAAAGACACATGGAGAATGCCATGTAAAGATGGAGGCAGAGATTGCTGTAATAGGACCACAAGCCAAGGAAAGCCAAAGATTGCTGGCCACCTGCAGCAGCTGGGAAAAGGCAAGGAAGAATTCAGTCCAGAGTGTCAGATGGAGCACGGCCCTGTTGACACCTTGGTTTCAGACTTCTGGCTTCCAGACTGTGAGAAAATACTTTTCAGTTGTTTTAAGTCACCCAGTTTGTGGCACTTTGTTACAATATCTCTAAGAAATTAATACACCTCCTTTGCTATCTGTATGAAAATACATTTTGTATTTGGTTGGACAATAATTAGAAATTTTATTTGGTTTGAAAGAATATTATTCTTGTACCACTTCTGAAGTCAGCAATATCTCCAAGGAGCCCTGGTTCTTTTTCAGTGAAAAGTATTTTTCAAGATTATAATCGGGGAGCTAAAGGTGCTCATGAATACTGGGGGTTACTATATTTAGGCTTTTTCAGAGGTATGTATATTTATAAGTTAAAACATAGAGTGTGGGTTCTTGTTGTTTTAAGAAAAGAGACATTTCCTGCTCTTGACCTGGATTCAAAATAAGACATTTCTCCAAGGAGTATTGGTCTTGAAGAACCACAATCTAGGTACTACGGATATTCTTTGCTAGTAGGTTGGTTATTGTTTCTAGGCCTTTTCAGAGCTGGAGCGGGGTAGAATATAGGACAAAATGCATCATGATGCTTCTAATTCAAATTCAGGACTATGAAATTTTGACTTATCCTTTTCTATCATCTACCTGTATTTCCTTTCTTCTATGTTGGGAATCCAGCTTCTCAAGAGTGACTGGGATGATATAATTTAGAATATCATATAATTGCTCACTTTCTTTATCATACATTTCATATTCAAAACAAAACAAAACAGAATACATAGGCAAATACTAATGGCACCAATACTGAGGACAGTGAAAGATATTTTTCTTATTTTTGTCCTTAGAGAATATCACACTACAAATATATGGTAAAATTACAGTGTTTTAAAGTTGCTTGGGAAAGTTCTTCTTCATGGATGTTATGGAATATACCACTAGATTGATTTGATTCATTTTATTTTCAGTTTTGGGATTTTTTTTCAAAAGATAATTTTGTTTTATAATTAAGTGAAATATTTGTTTTCAGAATCTACTCTAAAAAAATACAGTTAAGTAAGTCTAGCTTCTATTTCTGTCCTATCACAATATTTTCTACTTATCCTAGTAACTTTTTTAGAAAAGTAGTTTATCTTTCCTTTTTATTTATTTATTTAAATAATTTTATTGTTGCTCAATTACAGTTGTCTGCGTTTACCCACCACCACTCCCCCCACCAGGTAAACCCACCTCCCTCCCTTGCTTCCACTCCTCCTTGGTTTTGTCCGTGTGTCCTTTCTAGTCATTCCCGAAAACCCTTTCCCTCTTCCCTCCATTATCCCCTCCCACCTCTCCTCTGGTTACTGTCAGATTGCTCTTAATTCCAATGTCTCTGGTTATATTTAGCTTGTTTTTTTATCTTTTCTTTTTTTAAAAAAAATATGTAAGCAAGGGTACGTGTACACATTTTTATTATTCCCGTTTTATTAAACAGAATGCAAATAGCAATTTTTTCTACTTTGCTTTTTTCACTGAACACTATATCGTGAAGATCATTCACTAGTGGTCTATACAGATATTCCTCACCCCTTGTTACAGTTGCACAGAACTCCACTGTTTGCAAATACCATAGTTCACTCAGCCAATCTCCTTACATGTACATGTAGGGTATGTTTCTATTATTTTAGTGTTAACAATTAGTCCCACAAAGAATAGTCCTGGAGCATAAATCTGTTCATATTTTTGCCACTATATCTGTGGGACAGAGTCCTGAAACTGGTATTGCTGAGTCAATGGCCAAATTTATAGGTAATTTTGCTAAATATAATTGGGCACATGTATTACTAAGCAACTTGATAAATAGTTGAATTCCAACTGATAAATCAGTATTCAGCTTAAGTCTGATCTCATGACAGCATATAACTATTACATTTACATACAAAAGTGGTGTACTTACCACTTGAGGTATCAAACTTTGGCCAAACTTCTTGTGGATAAATAAATCACTGACCATTTAGCATCATTATTAAAATCTAATTATAGTTTTCTACAAAATGAGTTTGAAAGACCTCTCCCTTGTTTTGATGATGTTGATGTAGCTATTGTATATTTACCATAAATAATAAAAACATCCACCAAATTAAAGCACTTTCTAGTAACTTTGATCTTCCCAACAATCATATGTAGTGGTTTTTATTCTATCTTATCAATACACAGAGGTTTAGTTACTGCAGGTCACACAGCAGAGTTAATGTTAGAGTCAAGCTTTATTCCATAAAGACTCTGCACTCTAAGGTAATTTATTTTTGCTAAACCACCAGAAACTGGCTTACATTTTGGTATACAGAAAATAATTGCAAGTTAGTTGCTGTTTTAAGACATGGAAGAGCAATTTCAAATTATGTTACACAGGAGGAAGTGAACATTTTAAAAAATCTTAGAAGTAATTTGTGTGGTCAGCAATTTATTATTATTATTTTTTAAGATTTTATTTATTTATTTCCAGAGAGGGAAGGGAGGGAGAAAGAGAGAGAGAGAGAAACATCAATGAGCAGTAGCTGGGGGTCATGGCCTGCAACCCAGGCATGTATCCTGACTGGGAATTGAACCTGCGACACTTTGGTTCACAGCGCACGCTCAATTCACTGAGCTATGCCAGCCAGGGCAGCAATTTATTCTTATACAATGCATCAAAAATTGCTACATGTAGAAATCAATGTGTTTTTTTTTTTTTTTTTGGTAAAGACCTAAAATTAGGTGAAATCTGAATGCGGTATAATTTTGGGGGGGTAGGACTAAAATACATCAGTGCTTTTAATATCTCGAATAAATGTTGTAATTATGAACTATTGCTTTACAACAGGGATTTCCACCAGGATTAGTAAGTTTGAGAAATAAGATCGTTCCTCTTCACTATTGTATCTTCCAAAAATGCCTAATACTTCTGAGCATATAAAGGGTGCATGATGCCTACACATGCCAAATAATTAGCTTTATTATTTATTTATTATTATTTAAGAGTATGGAAGCCGAAGGGAAATCATATAAGGTAATTTTAGTTGAAGCTAATTTCCATGAGCAGACTTTTAGATTTGCTTTTCTTGGGGGGTGGGGAGGTGTTAAATTTAATAACAAAAAAATCACTAGGCAGTCACATCCTCTCCTTGTTATTCATATCCTCCACCCCTCAAATCCTCAATGTTGGTTATACAAAGGGGTCAAAGCAGCTCTTGGGGAGCGTTATCCCTGAAACATGGATTATGATTCAAAAAGAGATACAAAATTCAACTCCTCTTTAAAAAACAAAACAAAACAAAAACCTGGAGAAACTTTTAGGTTAAAACAAGAAAACAAAAAAACCCCACAAAACAAAACTTAAAATATTCTCATAGCCACCTCAGAAGTAGATCTTATCCTTCCACATAGAACATGCCTTCATATCTGCAGGTAAATTTTCTTCTTTCTTGGCACTGTTGTTTAAAAAGTCATTTGGACAATAAAACATTTAAATGTTTGGACATGTAAGGTTTGGTGTTTGTTTACAGTATATTAAAATTTATGCATTGATTTTTCCCCTTTTCTTCTTTTGTTTGGCAGTTACCCAGTGTTTAGGCAGAATATTAGTATTAAAAGATAGAAGTAACTTTTCATCTGCCAAATGAAAACATTTTGAAATTAAAAAAAGGGATTCATCACAAAGAAACATCACTATTATGTATTTATCTATTTAAGTATATGGCTGTTACAATGTATGAATTCATGAAGGAAATCCAGTATAAATGTTTCATGTAGTACATGGAATTGCTAAACTTAGAAGGGTTCATCAAGCTTCTGGGCAGAAAGAAGAGAAAGTTAGAATAAAAACAATTTAAATACAATGCTAAATCCAGTCCTACATGGGAGTTTTCCATTTACAGATTTTCAGTTTTCTGAATTAAAGGGCTGTAGCCTCCAAATTGTGCAGACCCACTATTTTGGCAAAAGATCAGAGAATGTCTCTTTCTGAAACTAAATTGGCTGGCACACACATATTTTGATTGAAGGCATGTTATAGCAAAATGAGGATTGAAAAACAATGAATTGGAATGGAATCCATGACGGTTACTTAGATGCCAGGCACACTAGGGAAGATATCTGAGAAAATATTAATATAGTATTTACACAACGTTGCAATTTACAGTGTGTAAAGAGACAGGCAAACTCAGACAGGACCCCCACGTAGTCTGAAGGTCTTCAGGATGCCAGGACTGGGTTTTCTGCCTTTTTTTTTTTTTTTAAGATTTTATTTATTTTTAGAGAGGGGAAGAGAGGAAGTTTGATAGGTTGCCTCTGGTTTGCAGGATGACATTCAACCCACTGAGCCATGCAGGTCAGGGTTGGGTTTCCTACTTTTTAAATCCAGTAACTATATTCCATTATTTCTTAGGTCAGACCCAATCAAAGCATACCTGTGTCATCAATCCCTCCACCAATAATTCTGTGGACAGTAAATCTCGTAATTGTTCCCATGTCCTGTCTGCAGTGGTCTTATCTTAAGGGCAAAAAACACTGGATCATTTAGTTAGGAATACCAAGTGGTAGGGAACAAAACAAATTGGAAGGTGAGGGATTCCATGTGAAAACAGTTGGTAGCATGTATATAAGGAGATAACACGAAGTCCTCATAAAATACTGCAGTGAAATTGACCAGGAATGATATAACTTTACAAGCTGATAGTCCGTTAAATGTTAAATAGAATCACAATTTTGTTTATCAGGAATACTACGATTTCCTGTGTATTTTTAAGAAGTGCTTCCAAAGAGGCAGCTGTGCAGGCAACCAGAGAAGCAACTGAGTGTTAAAAGAGTAGGAAGCTCAGATGGCGTTAAATCTCAAGGTTAATAGATATTCTCTATATCTGTTCATAAACCTATCCACAACTTCTCATTTTCAGAGTATTACTGGCCTCTGCTTTCTCGAATCTCTTCCGTCATGTCCTAGCAGGTTACATCTGCTCTTCTCTCTAAAAGCATATCTGGTATTCTTAAAATCTGCTTTCAGCGGCATAGAACTTTGACACTTTTGTCTTTTGAGGATAAACTCCGTCACTCATCCAGACTACATTCCACGTCTTTCAAAATTTCTAAGGACAAGAAAATTAGGTACTATGAATTGTGCCTTCTAAACAGAGCATTCTGTTCTGCGTGAAATGTTGACATAAAAGGTGGGATTTGCTTGGGCAAAGTAGGTCAAATTCACTCCAATTTATGGACATTTTCTGCCAGCTGTCTTGCAGTGAGAGACCATGTGAGTCGGTGAGTTGGAGTATTTAAGACTGTCACTACACGCTGGCCATGTAGAGCCACAGAATTTTTGCAGTATTTTTTAAAAACCAGGAAGAGTTATCGTGTTGTCATAATCTGGTAGCGGGTATTTTGGTTTGTTTTCTTGGCATTTGCATCACTGAGAGAAATCAGAGAAAGTAGGGGCCAGACCTTGGGAGAACCTAAACCCAAAGACTTTTTAAGCTGTACTGGTGGAGATAAAAAAACTCAACCGATTTCCGGGTTTATTACTTCTGGAATGTGTTAACAGTGGGCCCAAATCAACTGTGATCCCACCTTAGGAACACGTATACAACTTTGCAAGTCAAAGGTCCATATTGCGCGACAGACGACAACGCCTCGAAGCGCCGAGTCCAAACCCAGATCCCAGCCTGGGCGATGACTCCGCATTTCAAACTCTGCCCTAAGTCCGAGCGCGCCACAAGCCGGAAGCTGGGCCACGTGACCTATCCTCCGCAGCCATTCCTGCAGGGGCAGCCGCTACGGTCTCTTCGTTTCCTAGCTCTTCCAGCGCGGGAAGGTGCAGAAACGCCGGACAGGAGGCGGTCCCAGCTGCTTTGAACTCCAGTGTCACCAAAATTCACGCTTTTTCCGGAGCAGTTTGCAAGCTCCTCAAACCGAAAGAACTGCCGATGACTCCAGACTGTGTGCCTACCTAGCGATCACGAGACTAGGCGGGAGGTGACGGTCGGACTTCACTACTCCAGTCCCTGAACTCCGCCCGCCCAGCACCCTCCACGGCGCGTGACCACGCAGCTCTCGCGGTGTCTCGCGCTCAGCCCCGCCCACCTCTGCCCCCGCCCTTTCCGCCCCTCCCTCCCCCTCCGCCCTGTCTCTCGGCGGCAGCGGCGGCGGCGGCGGCTCGCGCAGCTCGTTGGCTCACTATATAAAGGAAAGAAGCAGGAGAACCGGACGGCTGGAGCTGCAGCCGGTGGCGGCAGCGGCGGTGCGGGGAGCGGCGACTGGTGGTGGTTTCCCTCCTTGGCGCGGGGTGGCGAGCGGGCAACGCCCCCCCGACCCCCTAAGGGTCGTGGCATTTTTTTTTTTTTTAAAGGGCGATTCTCGAGGTTTTTTAAGCTTCGGGAGGACTGCCCCCTCCTCCTCCTCCTCTCACCGCTCCCCTTTACTCCTTCAGGATCCGATTTTGTTTTAAAATTTTCCCCCCAATTTTGCGGTGGCTTGCTTGGGTCACCCTCCAGCGTTTTGGGGTTTGGTTTTTTTTTGGTTTTGTTTTTATCTTGTTTTCTTGGGGTTGCCCCCCTCTTGTTTGTGTTGTGTGTTGGAAATGGCGAACTCGGCAAATACAAACACCGTGGTAAGGACTTGGTTCGGTGGCCGGCGGGGGCTTCGTTCAGGCGGCAGCAACGGCCGGACCGGGCGGGGGTGGGGACCGTGGCGACTCCCGGCCTCGACTCTTCCCCAGCCGCCCGCGCGGCCGCCGCCGCCGCTTCCCGCCTCCTGCCTCAGGCAGAGCGGGCCGGGGCGGCGGGCGCGGGGGGGGCGGGGGGCGCCGAGGGCTCGCGGCGGCGGGGAGGGCGGGGGGCGGCGGCGGGGCCTGGGGCCGCTGCGGGGCGGTCCGGGCTGCGGAGGCCGTTGGGCCGGGGTGAGTGCGCGGCTCTGGCCCCAGACCCCGGCCGCCTGTAGGGAGGGCGGGAGGGGAGCCGCCGCTTCCCCCCGAAATGGGCCCGGCCGCGCTGGCTCGACTAGGGCTCCCCAGTAGCCTTAAAACAAAAACCGCGCCTGGGGAATTTGGTGAATTCCCCAAGACCACCGTGATCCACTTTAATGCGGTGGAAGGCTCTTGTCTACTTTGGGGGTTACTTCGGTGTTTCTAGCGATCGTGCTTAGGGAGCCTTCTGGGGCCATTTTATGTTTTTTAAAAAAGGACGAAGGTTGAAAAGCACTTATCTCGGTTCCTTCGGAATCGGTAAAATGGCGAAGGGGAAGCAAAACCCCCAATCGTATCTCCGACTAGCAAAGCACCAAAGCAAACAAAAAAAGCCTACAGTGGTCAAAGTGCCCCCGCTTTCGCCTTGAAATTTGCCTACTTCTCCCTGTTGATCCCTTTTTGGTTACTTGCGATCACGTAGGTTTGCAAAAAGCAGTCACATAAATAACCTTTTCAGTCACCAACGCAATGTGATCACTAGTCCATCCCACTCTTATTTTTATTGTGACAATAAAACACGTTTTTTGCCCGGTCCCAAATGCCGCAGACAAGCCCGCGGCCGCCCGACTCCATACCGTTGGCGACTCGGGTCGATCCATCATGGCTGCGGCCGCTTACCCTGCTTTTCAGTCCCTGAGCCTTGTGGTTCTCCTCCCTTTGGCTGCCCTGTTTATATAGAGCCATTGCCGCTCTCTAATATAGACTCTGCCAGGATGGGAAGGTGCTTTTCAGGCCTACGTCACCGCCTCTCCATTTAAACACCAGATCCGGCTTTAAATAGTGAGAGCTGCTGAGAGCAGGGCTGGGAGGTGCGTGCTCCCTAGGCGAGAGGCAGGCGCGTGTGGAGCTCAGTTTATTTCTAGATCCTTATACTGTAATATTGCACCCAGCGGGGGCTGCTTTCAGAGCCCCAAGTTTTTGTTTTGATGCAGCAGCTGGGATTTGATGGTTTTGTTAGGGGAAAGTAGAATTGCTGTCCCTTTGTATTTTATTTTTATTTTTTTAAGGAGAGTTTTCAGCTCGTGTCTAATCGTCTTTGTATTGGAAGATGTGTGCATTATTGTCGGGCATTATTAACTGTTAGCTGCAGAGGACTTGGATAGTATTTTGTTAACCAAGTGTTCAGGAAATACATTATAAATATAACTTGCAGTATTTCATTACACTTTTCTGTAATATCGAAGACATGAACTTTTCAAATAGATTGTGCCTAAAGCTTCAACATAGAATCTTATGTCCACAGTACATTTATGTATAGGGAAATTGTGAATTAAATCCTTGTACAAACTGAATTTTAAGAAATTCTAAGTAGATTGTGATTTTTATTGCATCTGATATTAATGTAATATGCTATAAAAATAATCCAGTTATTTTCTAATATTGCACCTGGGGACCAACACTTGTGACAGGAACCCTCCTATTGATCATTAGATAATGCACTATGGCCCTTTAGGCTTGAAATGTCTGTATTGAAAATGAGGACAAACATCCGCAATTACTTTTTATTTCTTAAAATGCAGACACTTTGGCTCAAGTGAAGTTTAGCATTTTAAATACTAATTTGGAAATTACTTATTTCAAATAGTGCCAGTGTACCCACTTGCTTTCAAAAACATAAGTATTTTGAGGGCTTTTCAACTTAGGAACAATTCTGCTGAATTACTTTTTGTGCATATGCTTCACGAAGAATACACATTCTCCCTTCAACTATAGTGCTTATGGATCCAGTAAGTGGTCAAGTTGTGGGTAACCTCTTGAGTAATTACTTTATAAATGTATTTTTGCAATTTAGTATTTATATAGCTATAGATAAGGTGGTACCCCATAGTCAGATACACTTTTCTTATGTAGAATCAGAATGTTAAATAGGGAGGCACTGTAGAGATGCAGTTTTTATATGAACAGTTGAAAGTTCACAGTTGCAGACTTGGCAAAATAAAGCAAGTTAGTAAGTGGAACAGTAAAGGTGAGAACCCAGATATGGATATGAATTGTTTTTCCGGTTGTAATGAAAAGGAACAAGTAGTTTTCAATGGTTCAGGTAAGTTGTATGGAGAAACTTACTATTTGTGTTTTTGGCTAGACAGGGACACATTTTCTTAGAGGATTCCCTTGTGATAACAGTATTGCTGATGGAGATGCTAATGAAACATTTATTTCTGTTTCAGGTTTGCTTATAAGAGCAAACCCTTGGTTTTATTGGGTAGCCAGTAACTTTTACCTTAAGCAAGATATAGACACAAGGAATGGCAAAGCATTAAAAAAAGGCTGTTGACCTTAACTGCATGATAATGGATAGGATTTATAATGAGGCAGCTTTAGTTTTATCACTTTGACATGCAAACTTCCTTTTGTCTAACATTTAAAATTAGGATGTGAGCAAATTTTTGTTTTCCAACATTTGGTTTTTAAAAAAATACAGGAATTCTCCCACTTAGCTTCCACTCCCCCCATCTTCAGTTTCTGTTACCAGTGGTCAATCTAGTTCAAAATAATTAATTGGAAAATTTTAGAAATAAATAATTAGTAAGGTTGAAATCTCCTGCCACTCTGCCCTGCCAGAGATATGCATCATCTCCTCGTCCAGTATCCATGCTGTGTACACAACCCTCCCATTATTGACTGGCCCAGTATCGCAGTACTTGTGTTTAACCCTCATTTTACTAATGGCCATAAAATGAAAGAAGAGTGCTGTGGGCAGCTTTGACATGCCAAAGAGAAGTTGCAAAGTGCTTCCTTTAGTGAAAAGGTGAAAGTTCTCAATAAGAAAAAAAATTGTATGGCAAGGTTGCCAAGGCCTATGTACGGTAAGAATGAATCTTCTCCCTGAAATTCTGGAGAAGGAAAAAGAAATTTGTGCTAGTTTTGCTGTTGTACCTCAGACTGCAAAAGTTACTGCTACAGTATGTGATGAGTATTTAGTGAAGATGGAAAAGGCATCAAATTTGTGGATGAGATTTTTGGGAAAATTTTCAAAATTTCAGGGGGAGAGAGGTCACATTCATGTTTCATTACAGTATATTGTAATTGTATTATTTTATTGTTTGTTAATCTCTTCCCCTAATTCACCATATTTTGCTGTGTATAATGCACACCTTTTTGCCCAAATTTTTGAGGGAAAAATAAGGATGCACATTATACATGGGTATAACACTTATGTAACATGGGTACAATAATTCTATGTATAATGCACACAAAAACGTGGGTGTGCATTATTCACAGGAGCGCATTATACCTGGCAAAATACAGTATGTATTAGACTTCATCATAGGTATGTATGTGCAGGAGAACACATAGCACATGTAGGATTAAGTATTGTCCACAATCTTAGGCATTCAGTGGGGGGTCTTGGATCATATCCCCAGTGGATAAGGGGGTCTGCTGTACATTATGCTTTTGAAAGTGTTTTCACATTATTCTAATTTTAGCCTTCTGGCAACCTTCTAGAAGCCAGCTTCTCCCTCCAATACCAACAATAAAATAGTAACGATAATAATTTAAAAACTAAATATCAAGGTTATTCATGATTCTGTTCCATAGCATTAACTGAGCAGCAGTAGAATGGGAGAAATTTTGGGAACAAGATCAGCGTGCCTTGTTCCTCTGGGATTTTGAGGCCTGTTATTGTGGGTATATGAACAGTTTAATGGAATAATCTTAAAAGTAAAGACTGGGTAACAAATAGAAGTTAGGTGATTTTAAACTTTGAGTAGTCATTGGGTTCAGGTTATATCCAGGCAAATGACTGTAGTGTATAAGGTTCTCTAAAGTCTAAGGCTTGGTAAAAAGGTTATGAGATATAATAGGGGTCAAACCAAGTAAGGAGTAATAGGAACCCATAAAGCATTGGATCACATTAGGTGTTTTGACTTCAACAGCATAGGGAATTATAGCTGGAAATTGTACGTCCTTGTATGAACAAGAACCTTTTCTGTATATGAATTGCACTAAATAGTCTTAAAAATTTAATCAAAATAGGTAGTCATCAAATAACTCAGTTTAACTAAGGCAAGTGATATTTCTAGTATGGTCATTTCTTTGTATTTTCTAAAATAAGGTATAGATAGTTGGAAAAATTACTCTTGTATTCCACTGAATTTGTGGAAATGTGTTACACATTTTAATGTGTGAAAAATAATTTTTTCAACAGTGTTTTATTTTTCATTTAAAGCCTAAATTATACAGATCTGTGATTGAAGATGTTATTAATGATGTGAGAGACATCTTTTTGGATGATGGAGTCGATGAACAAGTTCTGATGGAACTAAAAACTGTGAGTTTACTCCCCTCCTTTTTAAAAATATTCTCTATAACCAGAGATAAATCCATAATTTTTCCATAGATGGACATTGGACTTTCTTACAGGTGGACTATAGTTAAGTGAATGGTGCTGGTTTTAAATCCTATCTCTACCATCCTCCTTCTGCTCTTAGGCAAACTGTCTATATTTCAGTTTCCTTATATGTGAGATGGACATTAGTGGTACTTATTATACAGGTTTGCTTTGAGGGTTAAATGTAATGACCATATATAAAGCTTAGCACAGTGAATGGCAATAACATTAGCCATTACTAATGGATATTAATATTCTACATTTATGGTCTAATTATTTGACATATCTATGCTTTATTTTTTTAATGGTCTTAGCATACTTTATTTATTTATTTATACATATGTACATACATACATACAGAGAGGGCAAGGGAGAGAGAGAAGCATCAGTTGGTTGCCTCTCACACACCCCCAGCCTAGTCATGTGCCCCAACAGGGAATCAAGCCAGCAACCCTTTGATTCACAGATTGGTGCTCAATCCACTAAGCCCCACCAGCCGGGGCTAGTGTACTATATTCTAAAAAAGAATTTTATGTTTTTGAATCTGATTCTTTATATTGGCCAAATGATAAGGTTTATCATATATTTTACTTTGGGAGCTAGTTTTCTGTCTTTTGGACTTCCTTGGATTTAAGCAGAAATATTTAGATACTTTTATTTGTGTGTTTTTTGGTGGTGTAGTGGCTCATAAATTGTGGAATATTTTTGCCTTATTCAGGACAGTGGTCCTAAATGTATGGCCTGTGGACTCTTTGGGTTTCCCCACCAGCTCTTTGAGGGGTCCATTAGGTTGACCAAATAAATGCCCAAGTCCAAGTCTTACAGTTTTGTCATATTTTCAGTAAAAGTGGTGTTCTGTGAAAAAGTGATCAGTTCAGCTTTCAGGTCAAATGCATGTATACTTTTCCTTGAGATAACTATTCCGTATGGAGTGGGCTGTTTGTGGATGCTCCCCATTTTCATGTACTAAATATTAAAAAGACGTCTATTTATAGGTCAAGATGAGTGAGAAATGCAAGTGTTTGATATTCTGTAATGAAATGTGTTGTTAACACTAGGAATATCTGCATAATTCACTGAATTCATATTTCCAAATGACCAATGCATGATATTGCAGAATCTGTTCAAAGTAAAAGATAAATTAATGATTTTTAATCAAGGAGTACATCAAGTTCATTGGTATATGGTTTCAGATCCTATATTGCAGCTAACTTTTAAGAAATTGTCACTTATATACTTTTCCCTTTCCCTTTTACTTAGTGTGGGAAGGCAGATTTTTTTTTTTCTTCGTATAGGTTAACCAAAATGACCAAGTGAATGCAGAAACAGACATGCAACTCCAGCTTTTTTCCTTTAAGCCATTTTTCACTGAATTTTATTTCGCATATATGGTTATTTTCATTAAAAATATGTTATGTCAACATGTAATGGCTACATTATTTTTAAATGAATTAATAAACTTAAAAAAAATCTTAGTTATAGCCCTGGCTGATGTGGCTTAGTGGATTAACTGAAAGGTCGCCAGTTCGATTCCTAGTCTGACCATATGCCTGGGTTGCGGGCCAGGTCCCCAGTTGGGGGCATGTGAGAGGCAACCACACATTGAGTTTCTGTCCCTCTCTTTCCCCCCTCCCTTCCCCTCTCTTTAAAGATAAATAAATAAAATTCTGAAAAATAAAAATAAAGATCTCAGTTACAATTTTATAAAACTTCTTTGAGGTCCTTAGTAATTTTTGAAAGTTATCAAGAATCCTGAGACCAAAACATTTTAAAACTGCTGGCTTAGAAATTGGGCATTGAGCTCATTTAGGGCTATGTACAACTAAGTTATCACAGTTAACGAATGCTAAGGAACCTCTGTTGTCATCTTTTTAATACATTCAATGGAAATGTAGAGGCTGTAATTTAGAAACTTGTAAACAAATCTCACCTTTATTGTGGTGATGAAATACATGATAGAGTGCTTAGGCAACTTATTCTGGGCAATTTCTCGAGTTTTCAATAAGAACCTGTCCATAAGAAGAAAGAAAAATAAAAATACATAGGTTTAAGTGATATGAAGCTAAATTATCTTGAGAGAAATGGTTGTTGAAACTGAAGAGTAGGGATCTAAAAATGTAAAAGAATGCTAACTTTGAGATACAATTTGGAAGAACACTAGAAACTGCTTCAATAACAGAAAGTATCTTGGGGAAATGAGTAAGAAGAGAATAACCTTAATTAGACTCCTTTGTGTTACATGGAGTACATATTTTACAATTTATGTTACTACGCTACAGTTTTTGAAATTGTCCTTGTTTGTGACCTTATGTAGAAGGTATATCACTTTTAGGTGTAGAAAAATTAATGCCAAAGACTTTAATTTACCCCAGGTCAAAGTAGTGGTCAATCCAGATTGTTTGTTGTCTATTCTTAACTTTTCACAAAGTCTGGGGAATTGATTTCTCCTACTGGTCCCCATGGAATCGAGGCATTTTCTCCAAAGGGAGTAAGTTGTGTTTGAGACAAAATAGCTCTACCTGCATTTTTTATTACATTTGACTTTAAAAATATGTATGGTATATATACAGATGCATACACACATACAATATATAGTATATAATATGCAAATAATTCTATATATTTTGTAGGTTATGTGCTGATTTTCTGTTAATTGGTTAGTTTTACTTTAATAACACAAATTGTGATTTACTCTACTTCAAATCTCCAGCTCTACCACAGTGCCTGGCATATGTGATTGGTATTCAGTAAATATTTAATTCAACTGTTTAATAACAAATGTGACTCCAGAATCTAACTCAACAAAGTAGATTAATATTTTTGTTGTTTTTTAAATGGGTCAACTTTTCTATTCTGGGTTGTAAGTGGATTAAAAATAAAACTGTTAGACTAAAATGAGTTGTTATTTTAATTCTCTGCACTAATTTCTTCAGGATCTCATTAGAATTTCCAGAATGTGTCCTAGTTTTTTTTTTTCTTTTTTAATTTAGTCTTAGTTGTATTTTTTTCCATTGCGTTTTAGTCCCCTTACATCCCCTTCCTCCACAGCATTCTCTGCATTGTTGTATATGTCCGTTAGTCCTTTTTCGTGTTTGCTCAATTCCTCCACTCTGTAACTGCCCCCACCCCCACAAGCTGTCGTCCAGGTTTCTCATGTATGAGTTGGTCCCTATTTTCCTTGTTTGTTCAGTTTGTTCACTTCATTAGATTCTACATATGAGTAAAATCATATGATATTTGTCTTTCCCTGACTGGCTTATTTCACTTAGCATAATGTTCTCCAGGTCCATCCATGCTGTGTAAAGGGCAAAATTTTCTTCTTTTTTTATGGTCAAATAGTATTCCATTGTGTAAACGTTCCATAGTTGTTTTATTCACTCATCTGCTGATGGATGCTTGGGCTGCTTCCATATCTTGGTGATTGTAAGTAACACTGCAGTGTAGATAGGGGTGCTTAGGTTCTTTCAAATTAGTGTTTTGGGTTCCTTGGGGTATATTCCCAGAAGTGGGATCACTGGGTCAGAAGGCATATCTAGTTTTAATTTTTTTAATATCTCCATACTGCTTTCTACAGTGGCTATCAGTCTGCATTCCCACCAAGAGTGCAAAAGGGTTCCCCTTTCTCCACATCCTGGCCAGCATTTGTTTGTTGATTTATTGATGATAGCCATTCTGACAGGTGTGAGATGATATATTGTTGTTTTAATTTGAATTTCTCTGATGATAAGTGGTGTTGAGCATCTTTTCATATGTCTGTTGGCCATCTGTATGTCCTCTTTGGAGAGGTTCTATTCCAATTTTTTACCCATTTTTTAATTGGGTTGTTTTTTTGGTGTGTTTTGTAAGTTCTTTATAAATTTTCGACATTAAATCCTTAGCAGATGTATTGGTGAATATGTTCTTCTATTCCATGGGTTGTCTTTTTATTTTGTTGATTATTTTCTTTGCTGTGCAAAAACTTCGTAGCTTGATATAGTCCCATTTGTTTATTTTTTTCTTTTGTTTCCTTTGCCTGAGGTGATACTTCTGATAAAATATTGCCGTGAACAATGTCTGAGATTTTGCTGCCTATGTTTTCTTCTAGTATTTTTATGATTTCGGGTCTAACATTTTAAGTCTTTGATCCATTTTGAATTTATTCTTGTGTGTGGTGTAAGGTCTAATTTTAACATTTTGACAGCATTATTAGAATTTTCTGTGGTGATGGTAATGTTCTGTATTTGTGCTCGCCATTATGGTGGCTATTAGCCGTGTGTGGCTATTTAAGCACTTGAAATATGGTTAGTGGAACTAAAGTGAATTTTTATTTAATTATAATTAATTTCAATTTAAATTGCCATGTGTGGTTAGTGGCTGCTGTCCTGGACCCTGCAGGTTTAGACATTCTTGCTATTAAAAACTAACATTAATTTCATATTTGATGGTTTATAAAGGACTTTGTCATTAGCCCCAGCCCCTTTGTCCTTTTTGGCCATTTCATGAACTTTCATCAAAAGCTTCCATGTGGCTTTGAAGGATACAGTGGTAAATTAGATTATGAAGTAAAGTGAGTAATGAGAGCATATGTAATTTGACGTTTAGATAATGCAGGAAGGGAGGAAATTAAAAAATTCAGCCTCGGTCTCAGCATTTTCTCTTGAAACACTGTGTGCCTACTTTAATGTGTGAAGCATGGGAGATAGAAAAGACATAAAGCATAGTCTTCATTTGCAGTAAATCTTTATTTGGATGTAAATTGTGTTTTGGATTGTTGAGTAACTATGGGTGGGAGTGGTAGTCTAGAAATCCTGTTTAAAGTAAATTATAAAATCATCCTGATTTCTGTCAGACCTACCCATCCCCAAACAGCAGTCACTATGGAAGATATAAAATATAAATAGCCCTTTTTCTCAGTAAAACAAAGTGAGAAAAAACAAAGTATTTCCTCAGTTGCAGACAAATCTGAAACTCAGTTTATCTGCCTCTAGATAAGGTTTCTCAACCTTGACATTACTGACGTTTTGAACTTGTTCATTCTTTATTGGAGAGGGCTGTTCTATTTGTTGTAGGATGTTAGCAGCATAACTGGCCTCTGTCCACTAGATGCCAGTAGCACCGCTCAGTTCTGACAACCAAAAGTGTCTCCAGACATTGCCCAGTGTCCCTGGGGGGCAAAATGACCCTTGATGGAGAACCACTGTTCTAAATATACTCTAGTTATGTATAAGTACTTGGACCATAGATTGAATAATCTATTGCGCTTCATTTGCCTTTGGGGAAAGCTGTGTTCCCAAACACCATTTCTAAGGAGTCAAGAAATGGAGTTCTTTTATGTTTTATCCAGGAGCTACGTTTTGTGAAATTAGGAGAATCCCTCAGAATTTCTAGCCAAGCATACTGCCAGGAAGCAATAGATCTAATCACATTTTAATAGGTCAAAAAACAGACTCCGAGAGAATATGCTTTGACAGGGTCATTTAGCAAGTCATAGAAAGTTGAACTTAGGCCTTTTGTTACCAGTATTTCTCAGAAAAGAGAAAGGTACCAGAGTTGTGACTAGATCAGTCCTGATAGCATCAGCATAATTTAGAGATCAGAGACTTGAACCAGAGTTGGGATTAGGGTGAGTTAAGGGAGAGATGCCTAGGATTCAAAATTTAAAGGACCTGCAGTCTTCACTCTCCAACTCCAGCCCTGACTGCAAACAGTGGAGTTAGATTGCCTGAATTGTATCCCAGTTTTGCATGCTATTGGTGATGTTGGATAACTTACATAACTTCGTGTTCCTTGGGTTCTTTTTTCTGTAAAAAGGAGACAACAGGACACCTTTGGCATTTAGTAGGTTAGAGCCAGGAATGTTGCATTTTCTGTACACTTCTCAGTAATTCTACCCTGTACAGTAAAGAATTGTCTTGCTCCAAATGTCAATAGCATCTTACAGAGAAACACTATGCTAAAAAACAATAATTTGTTTTCTTTTCTTTACTTTGAGTTATATTAAATGTCTGGTAAATTCTTGGTCATTTTATTAGCTCCTGAGCAAGACATATCTCTACCCTGAAGGATTCTTTAATAGAGATGGTAGACTTCTTGAAAAGTATAACAGTATTTTTAAAAATGAGAAATATTTCTAAAGTATAGAGACAGTGAGAGATTACTTTGAGGCTATGTATCTCTGACATTTGCATTGTTTTGAGCGTTATGAGGGAAGACTGTCAATCATAAGGAGTAGTTTACTAAGATTTGGATAGGAGATATATTCAGGGAATTGCAAGTAGTGTGGCACCATTAGGAAATAGAATGCAAATTATAGTAGCAGTCAGAGAGTTAATACATACCATGTGGAGCTTGGTCTTTAGAGTGAGAAAGATTTTTCTGCGGTGCTAGTTCAAATGCAGGTTTTTGGACTACTGTTCCAGAGAGTCTGACTTGATAAGGGTACAGTCTGATATTTTCTTTTTATTTGCTTGAATTTGCAACAACAACAAAAAATCCAAATTGACTTTTAATAATCTATTAAAGTGGTGTAATCTGAAGTTTGAAAAGCACAGACTTCAAAACAGCACTTCTCACTTTAGTTTGCATCAGAATAACCTGGACAGATTATTAAAAGAGATTCCTGGCTCCATTCCCAGAGCTGCTGATTCAGTAGGTCTGGGGTGGCACCTGAGAGTTAGTATGTCTACCAAGTTTTCAGGTACGATTGGCTCCAGGATTGCATTTTGAGGACCAAGGATCGACTGGAAGGACAAATGTCCACAAGAATGTAGACTCTAGTGAGGACAAGGATTTTTGTTCAATATGTTCACGGTCTATTCTCAATGCTACTTACAGTATCTAGCATATAGGAGATACTCTGTAATTATTTTTAGAATGTGTGACTTTAGAATGTGGGGAGCTCAGTGAGCTCAGTCATTGCTTTGTAGTAGTCCTGGTGGGAGGAAAGGACTTGAACAATGGCCATAGTAGCAGAGGTAAATTGGAACAATTCCTTGGAATGGAAATTGACAGTGATGATGGGTTTTGGGGTGGATTCTGACTCATAGGTCATTGACTTGGAAGGTTAAGTAAGTGGTGGTGCCCAGCACTTAGCACATAATATGTATTCATTTTGAATTTGCCATTTCCATGGATGCTTCACGTGATGGTTATATTGCAGTGGGTAGACCAGTTGGAGGTGATAAAACTGAAGCATTAAATTTAGAAAATTATGGTTTAAAAACTGTTTCTTTTTTACACATTGATTTTTGGTTCACAAAGACTAGGTTTTATGGAACACATTAAGTGCCTGTTGGGTAGTGTGCTGGCCAGGGCAGCATTAGGCATTTTTGTTTTTTTATGTAGGATTAGATAGACTGAAAGTTGGGTTTTTCTAATTTGAGGTTTGCTTCTATAATGTTTCTTATTGTTCAGATCAAGAGAGGATGTATTTATGCTTTGTATGTCATTTAACAGAATACATTGGCCCTGGTTGGGTGGGTCATTTGGTTGGAGTGTTTGTCCTGTACACCAAAAGGTTGCGGGTTTGATTGTGGTCAGGGTGCATACCTACATTGCGGGTTTGATCCCCGGTCAGGGCATGTGCAAGAGAGTGCTCCAGTCGATATTTCCCTCTCACATCGATGTTTCTCTCTCTCATCAATGAATATTTTCTCGAATTAAAAAAGTTATATTTAAAAAGTTAGAGAACATTGTATTAAGGAAAGACTTCTATAAAAATAATAATAGATTTGTTACAAAAAGATTTTCTTTGATTACTAAAAATTTGCTGATATAAAAATCTGCTTCGTAACTGAGGAGTTACTGTAGAAAGTTTGTTGAAGGTATAAAAAGAAACAAAAAATTCTTCAGGACTCTAAGGTAGCAAGAAGGTTTGATACTTAAACCTTTTTTGAGATTTGATACTTAAAAACATTAGGTTTTATTACTGCATACACTTGGGTGTGAGAATCAGAGATTGGTTGATTTTTGTGGTTGTATCAGTTTTGAAAATGGATTTTATAATCAGACTAATGAACAAAATGTTAAATGCATATGCCCAGAGTTATCTTCCCTGACTTTCACTTAGAAATCTTTAAATGTTCTTTGCTTTAGTTATGGGAGAATAAACTAATGCAGTCTAGGGCAGTAGACGGATTTCATTCAGAAGAACAGCAGCTTTTGTTGCAAGTTCAACAGCAGCATCAAACCCAGCAGCAGCAGCATCACCATCACCATCACCACCAGCAAGCTCAGCCACAGCCTACGGTACCTCAGCAAGCGCAGACTCAGCAGGTCCTTATTCCTGCCGCACAGCAAGGTAAGGCTGACACGCTTTCCTGTTCAGAACTTGGAAATCAAATTTGTCATTTTCAGAGAAGAGAAATATTCTGAGTTTCGAGGAAGGTATCTCTGTTTGTATTAACATAAATTTGCATAAAATGTGGATTCTGTTTATATAGTAATGATAAACAAGTTAGCCATTACTTGAAAGCCTAACATACTCTTAAGTCTATTGATACTTTCTTTGGAAAAGGCTACATAATGGTGGATTTTCTAAAATAAGTCAGATCTATAAAGGTTTACTTACTAAGGATTTCATTGTTTTATATAGTAAAATCATTGTCTGCTTTCTTTATGAAACTGATTTATTCCTTCAAAGACATAATTTGAGTTTAATCTGCATAAAAATACCTTAAACATGGGAGAATTTTTGTAACTATACTTTGGCAGTCTGAAATTTCCATTCACTAGTAATTTATGTCATTCTAAATCGAATTAGATTTATTTTAAGTGAAGAGTGAACATGTAATATATCTTTATATTACTTGGTTTTAAGATAAGAAAAAACAAGTATTTAAAAACTGTGTTTGTACTGCTTTGTATTCTGCAAGTCATTTTATAGATTTTGTTTCTTCGAAGCCTTACAAAGGCTTTGTGAATAGCTCTTAGAACATTTCAAAGGTGAGGGATATTTGGGCCCTAAAAAGGCCAAGATGTTTGATCCATTACATATAGTAAGTGTTTTGTCATGACAAATTACGAGGAACCTTACCTTTATGAGCAGTATTGCTTTCCACAGTTTCAGTTACCTGCGGTCAACTCTGGTTTGAAAATATTAAATGGAGAAGTCCAGAAATAAATAATTTATAAGTCTTTGAGTAGCGTGATGAAATGTCAAGCTGTCCAGCTTCGTCCTGTCTGGGACGTGAATCGTTACTTTGCCCAGTGATCCATGCTGTATATGCTGTGTATGTAGTAGCATTCTTGGTTATCAGACTGTATTCCCTGCCAGTAAGGGCGGACTACTGTATTCAGTTAGAACTCTTTCTGGGTGTTTGAGTTTTGTGAATCTTGTTATTGGAGAGGGGAATGAAGGTAAATGAAACAATTCTTTTAAGGTAACTGCTTAATTATCTATTTGTCTCATTTGAGAGTGTATAGATGGCAATGCATAGTAGAAATATCTGTTTGGGTTATTTTACTGTTTATATCAACAAGACTTCTAATACTTGCTTTTATTTTATACCTTGTGTCAAATAATTATCCGTTCGGTCTGTATTGATGACTGTTCCTCCTATTGCCTTCAGGCTTGGCACTAGGATTTTAGGTCATCATAAAATAAAATTTGATTTTCTTCACTCAGAAAATATTAGGATAATGGGATTATCTGTTTATTTTCTGAAATTTGCGGAATCAAACAGTTATTCCTCTTACACTTAAGTAATGTTGCCATTATTTTTGACTTGTATTTTTAAAAAGTTGGTGGAAGTTACTTAAGATTCTAACAAGTGTCATTGAGAGAGAAGGGCTACAGTATATAAATTAAAAAAAATAATTTTAACTTTTTGAGCTTACTCTTAATGTGTTAATAACTCATTCCAATAGTAGTAATAAAATAAAACAATGTCAATAAAATTGTTAATGCTAAGTGAGCAGGGCAATTTGCAGTTTAAGAATGCACAGAAATGTATATGTTTAGGTGATGGGTATCTCACTACTACCTTTTTTAAAAATATATTTTATTGATTATTCTATTACCCTTTATTACCCTGTGCCCTGCACCCCGACTCCCACCAGCATTTCCCTCACCCCTTAGTTCATGTCCATGGGACATACATGTACATTTTTTGGCTTCTCCATTTCCTATGCTGTTCTTTCTCCCCCTATTTTATACCTACCATTTATGCTTCTTATTCCCTCTACCTTTTCCCCTATTCCCCCTCCCCAGCCCTCTGATAATCCTCCATGTGATCTCCATATCTGTGGTTCTTTTTCTGTTCTAGTTGCTTGCTTTGTTTTTGTTTTTGTTTTAGGCTCAGTTGATAGTTGTGTTTGTTGTCATTTTTTTACTGTTCATAGCTTTGATCTTCTTTTTCTTGGGTAAGTCCCTTTAACATTTCATATAAGAAGAGTTTGGTGATGATGAACTCCTTTAACTTGACCTTATCTGGGAAGCAATTTACCTGCCCTTCCGTTCTAAAGGATAGCTTTGCTGGGTAATCTGGGATGTAGGTCCTTGCCTTTTATGACTTTAAATACCTCTTTTCAGCCCCTTCTTGCCTGTAAGTTTTGTTTTGTTTTGTTTTTAGAAATCAGCTGATAGTCATGGGCGCTTATTTGTAGGTAACTGTTTAATTTCCTCTTGCTGCTTTTAAGATTCTCCTTATCTTTAACTTTGGGTAATATAATAATGATGTGCCTTGATATATGCTTCCTTGGGTCCAACTTCTTTGGGTCTCTCTGAGCTTTCTGGAGTTCCTTGAAGTCTTATATCCTTTGCCAGATTGGGGAAGTTTTTCTTCATTTATTGAAATAAGTTTTTGATTTCTTGCTCTTCCTCTTCTCCTTCTGGCACCCCTATGATTCGGATGTTGGAACGTTTCAAGTTGTCCTGGAGGTTCCTAAGTCTCCTCATTTTTTTGAATTCTTATTTCTTCATTCTGTTCTGTTTGAATGTTTACTTCTTCCTTCTGCTCCAAATCGTTGATTTGGGTCCTGGTTTTCTTCATTTCACTGTTGGTTCCCTGTATATTTTTCTTTATTTTCCTTTTCATAGCCTTCACTTCTTCCTCTATTTTGTGACCATACTCAACCCTTTCTGTGAGCATCCTGATTACCAGTGTTTTGAACTGTGCATCTGATGGGTTGGCTATCTCTTCATTGCTTAGTTGTATTTTTTCTGGAGTTTTGATCTGTTGTTTCATTTGGGCCGTGTTTTTTGTTTTTTTTTTTTGTCTCTGTGTGCCTCTTATGTTCTAAGTGGCGGAGCTTTAGGTATTTACTTGGGTGGGGCAACCCTCCGTGCTGCATTGTAGCGCTGTATTTGGGGAGGGGTGCGGGAGGGAATAATGCCATCTGCTCGGCTCTGGGAGGCCTTTAGTCACTTCACCTGCTTCCCACAAGCAAATTGGGCCCTTCTCGTGCTGATTCCTGGGTGGGTGGGTTTGTATATGTTCTAGGACCTTGTTGTTCTCTCCAATGAACCCTCCTGTGAGACTGGGAGCTTCTCTTGCTGCTACAATTTCCACAGGTTTTTACAGCCAGAGGATCACATTTATTCCCTGCACTGGAACTCTGGTTTATGTGGTCTGTCTCGCTCCCTAGTTGTTCCTGCCGGTTTTTCTGCACACGAATGTGGGACTGCCTAGTCTACAAGCCGCTGCCTTGCCAACTGGGTCCTCCAGCTCCACCTTGCTGCGGGTCCTCTCTGCCCCTGCTGCCCGTCTCCGCCCTTCCTACCAGTCTGAATGAACGTTCCTTCTTTAACTCAGTGGTTGTCGGACTTCCATCCAGTTTGATTTTCTGGCAGTTCTGGTTGTTTTTTATTTTTAAATTGGTGGTGGTTCTTCTTTTGGTTGTGTGAGGAGGCAAAATGTATCTACCTATACCAC
This sequence comes from Phyllostomus hastatus, assembly GCF_019186645.2. Taxonomy (NCBI): domain Eukaryota; kingdom Metazoa; phylum Chordata; class Mammalia; order Chiroptera; family Phyllostomidae; genus Phyllostomus; species Phyllostomus hastatus. Next base: position 56,036,755 of record NW_025334033.1, on the reverse strand, counting down.
CATCTTGGCCAGAAGTTGGTATCTCAGTATTTCTTGTTCCTGGGTTCCCTTGCGTCCTTAGGTACTATTACTCAAATCGTTTTTAAAATGGTGTTTTCCAGTAGAAGATGGGTATTATCACAGCTGTTATTTACCATAGAAATTTATAATAATCTGGGATATCTAACGGTTGAGTGCAATTAAATGCAGAAAATGTGAAAAAAATGAAAAAAGTTTGCAGCATTGTCTGCCATTCTTGTGATTATAAAATAGCCTTATGATTTCTTATTTGCATGTGTGCTTGTATTTTTAATAGCTGCAGCGCCACAAGTTATTGTTCCTGATTCTAAGTTGATACAGCATATGAATGCATCAAACATGGTAAGATTCAGAACAAAGCAATGTGTTTGGCTCGGCTTATTCTAACTCAAATTGTGACTGTGCCTGGGTAGATTGTGTATTAGCAAAGTTTATGTAAGGCTTGAGCAAATGGTGGTTACATTTGTTTTCCTGAATATTGATTCAGAAGCAAATCTAAAGTTTAGGTTGACACTTAGATGTTGGGGTTCATAAAATTATGCAATTTTCTGTTAAAAATACCAAAAGAATGATGCTTTGTGGGACCTATTCAGGTCCTTAGTATTTTTGGAACAGAGGACTTAACCAAATCGATTATAAAAATGTAGTTTATTTGCAAAATATCCCTTAAGATCCATTAATTAGAGAGATCAGGAATGCTAAGAATTAAAAACTTTAAACATCTTTTTAGGTAGTTCAAGATAACTGTTTTTAAGATCAAACATTTAAAAAATTTTGCCAACATTTAACAATAGTGTAGGCTAATAAGTTTTATTTAAAATGCATTTAACCAGTTTCATTTATTATATATTATACTTTAGATATTTCTAAGGGATGTCCACTGAACTTAGTAGCAAAGTTTTCAAATTTTACTTCAGGAATGTATTATTTCCTATCAAATGTAGTATAATATAACAGTAAAACTGAAAGACCCTCTGCAGATTCTTAGAAAACCTTTACCTATATCCTTAAAGATTAAAAAAAATACCCAGTAGGACAGTTGGTCTAGCACTTTCACATAAATAGCTTTTCTGTGTGCTAGTTATGTAGACTGTTACTGATGTCTCAGCTCTGACATCAGTTTTGCAATAGTTTTTTCTTTTTTTAATGAAATCCCTCTAATACATTATTTATGGTATGGCTATTTTCAGTAGACGTTAATAAAAGACGTCTTCTATATTGCACAATCACTCAACAAGTATTAATGGCAAGTTGAATGTGCAGACATGTGCAGGCTGTGATTCTGCCATGTGGTGTGTAGAAACTACTGTGTCAGTTTGCCTGTAAATGGTGACATATTCTTATAAAATATGAATTGTAGGCAATTACTATTTCTAAATAATATTTCCTAATAATAAGTGGTTGTTAATATGTTCTTATAATATATAATACCTTTTATTTGCCTTTATAGGCTAAGTTTATTGGAAATTGAGTAGTTGGCTATTCTGCATTTCATAGAGAGATCCTGGAGGTCTATAGCTGGATTCTGGGGACAAGTGGGAATTTTAGGCTTAAGATATCAAAATTACTTAGACTTGTCAAGTGGCAAAATAAACATATTTTCTTGGAAAGTTATACCTAGAGCCTAGACTAGATCATAGTTGTATCATTAATGTACTTGAGTAAATTTTCCAAGTTTTATTGACTTCTGACTTAACATCTCTTAGGCACAGTTATATTAATTTTATAAAGCTTATTTAAATAGAGGTGTTTCTAAAAAATGTACAGATTAGATTGAGTTATATGAAGGCTTGGTACCTTAAAAAAGACTGACGGGAGAGGAAAACTACCTGCTGTATTTTTTGACCATGAGACGCACCTAGGTTTTAGAGGAGGAAAATAGGAAAAAAAATTTGAAGCAAAAAATGTGGTAAAATATTTAATAACGTAAGTAACATTTCACTAATGTAAAGGTAAACAGAACTCAACAGCAGCATTAACAACCATCATTCCTCCCAAATTGGGGGGGGGGGTGGCGGGGAAGTGGGTCTTATAGTCTGTAAAACATGGTATATATAGTTACAGTGAGATACATGGAAATGCTTTGAGCACAAGATTAAAACGCAGCAAGAATGTGGTGTGATTCCTTTGGAGGGAGGGGAGAAGTCTCCAGGAGCAGTAAATTAAGAATTTATGGCTTTAAAGAAATCCAGAGTAAAATCCTATGTACATTTTTGTAACTTTAATGTCAGATACTAACTTTTAAAATGTAGAAATTAAACTTTATGGGTTTTTAAAAGATTTTAAGGTTTTTTTATTTTATAAAAATATTTATTTATTTTTAGAGAAAGGGATGGAGAGGGAGAGAAACATCAAAAAGATTGACAGGGGAAAGGAAAACTGCCTGCTGTATTTTTTGGACCATAAGACGCACCTAGGTTTTAGAGGAGGAAAGGTCCCACTGGGGACCTGGCTCACAACCCAGGCACGTGCCCTGACTGGGAATCAAACTGGCGACTCTTTGGTTCGCAAGCTGGCACTCAGTCCACTGAGCCACACCAGCCAGGGCTAAGGTTTTTTTAATTAATAAAACTATTATTATGTTTTACCTAGATGTAATGCAAGTATTGTGTCACCTAATGGCATGTTAGAATTGCCAGTCATACTCCAAGTATAGTCTTCTGGTATAAATGTTTTATAGAGACCTGTTGATTCTAGTGAAGTTAAAAATACTAAAGTTTCTAAAATAACAATATTTACACTTTTGCCTCAAGTATGTTAATTTAGAATAAGGTTTTGGGAGTAAAGAATCAGTGGGAAAGGAAATAAGGAAATGGATATTTCATATATTGTATAGTACTATTAGTGTGGGTAAGATTTTTTTAGAGCATGTTTTCCAGGAAAAAACAAACCAATTATATTTTTCAACTTAATTGCTTGAAATAATTAAGTAGGACATTTTAGAGTAGATGGTCTTTATTGTACTACTTTATAAAATGGGATTTAGTCTCATGTTAGAACTTTTCATTTTAGTATAAACTAACCAGTGAACTTCACATACTGTTAAAATATGCCAGAGATAAACTGAGGTCCTGTTATGCAGATAGGTGGTTTTGATTTTTTTGTTTGTTTGTTTTTTCAGAGTGCTGCTGCTACAGCTGCTACCTTGGCTCTCCCTGCAGGTGTGACTCCTGTTCAACAGATACTAACAAATTCAGGTAATTAGAAATAATGGAACCATTATACCTATATAACTAAGAAAATTGTACCATCTAGCCTTTGTTTTGTCTTCATTGAAAGACAGAACACCTTCATTGATGTATTTTTAACCCATTTGGCTTAGGTTATTAAAATAATATTATTTGAGGGCTGTAGCACATTAAATTATAATAATTGCTAAGGATACAGTAGAGAAGATGAGACTTACATTTGAGCTTTTGATCCTTGAATGAGAATTATATTAAATGAATTATGATTATATAGAAATGCTTATTTAGTTTAAAAACTTTTTTAAAATAGATTTTTTATAAAGAGAAAGAGAAACATCCATTTGTTCCACTTATTTAATGCATTCATTGGTTGATTCTTACATGTGCCCTGATAGGATCAAACCATACCCTTGGTATATTGGGACGATGCTGCTAACCAACTGAGCTACTCAGCCAGGGCTACTTAGGTTTCTGATAAATACATTCAACCTGCCAAAATTAAACTTGAATCATTTGAACTAATTTGTGATACAAACTGAATAGTCCTTAATAGTTTCTTAAGAGCAAGTTTATTGCATTCTATTTCACACAGTACCTGTGTAGAATGACAATTTACTGGGATTTTTTTGGCATATTAATGTTTGAAGAATTTATATGGATTTTTTAAGTATTTTCTCTGTAATCTTAATAATATAATTTCTTGTTATTTTGTTAATTTCTAAATTTGTGAGGAATAAACTAGGGGCTTATCTTGCTACATATTTTAATAAAATATAATTGTTCACTTTTTAATTAATTCAGGATTATGTCATTTAAAACAACATATTAGAGGGATTCAGTTCTATCTGCATAAATCAGTCATACAATTAATGTTAAGTGTCAGTGACAATTGGTTCAGTAAACTTGTATAGTTTTTAAACAATTTTGAAGCTAAGTACTATGGTGTTTTAGTTTAAGATATTAATGAACTTTATCTTTACATTTCATTAAAGATTTAAGAATTAACAGCCCCAATCTGACATATTGCTCACTTACGACTCTTAACACATTAGCAAAGATAATGTAAACTTTTAATCACCTGTCATAATCTGTTGTTAAAACTTCTGTTGGAAAATAGCTTTGTAAGAATGATAAATGAGGATATATTTTAACATGGATGAAAGTCAGAGAAGTTAAGGATTATATTTCACTGTATACGGATGACAGCCCATAAGACTCGTAGACTTTTGATATAATAATTTCTGTGGTCTTTGGTGGTTAGACCTTCACTATGAATTCATTTATTTGAGAGGGTAACTGCTAAAATGGTAACTTGGAATACATCCTTTTTGCTTTAGGCCAGCTTCTTCAAGTGGTCAGAGCAGCCAATGGTGCTCAGTATATCTTTCAGCCTCAGCAGTCAGTGGTTCTACAGCAACAGGTTATACCACAAATGCAGCCTGGTGGAGTGCAGGCTCCTGTTATACAGCAGGTAAAAGAATCATTCTAAATCCTTGTATAACTCACACCTTGATTTATATTCAATATGTTTAAGACTTAATTGATGTTAGCCCTGCTCACTAGTCTCCAGCCAGCCTCCTAAGCTAGTTATTCAGCATACATTCAACAAGCATTTACTCTGTGGCTATATGTTAAGGTTTCTGCAAAGGACTGGAGATTTAGAAGTGAACAAGGCAGGCATGAATCTAGTTTCACGATACTGTGTTATTTCCTGGAAGGAGGTGTGTGGAATCCTTTCTTTCCTTTACCTCCAATATCTGAAGTATCATGAAATCCTACCAATTCTTTGTAGTTCTTTTTTTGAGACTGCAGATTTAACATATTTATAGGTCCTTGATATTTGGAACTAGTTTTCTCAGACTGTTATTTCTTTAGTTCATGCTCTCATAATTTCTCACTTAAAATACTGTATTATCCTCTTAATTTCTCTGCCACCCATCTTGTGCCCTCCTAACCTGACCCTACTACTTTATACTTATAGTCATTGTTCTAAAAAAAGTCTTAAAATATTTTAATGGCTTTTCATTGCCTATTGGGAAAAGTCCAAACTCCTCAGCATGGTTTATAAGATTTTTTTTATCTTGTGTTTTGATCTCAGGTTTAATTTTTCCCATACTTGCAGTTATTAGCTACTTCAGCTGCTGTTAAAAAATACCTGGTATTTTTGTGTGCCTGGTATTACTGTTAGGACAAAGATGAAAGAGAAATGGTTATTATCTTAAGGAATTTAGGTACTTTAAAAAAGAGACAATAAACACATAGTGTCAGTACTAAAAGTACCATGATAGAGGTCAGATCAGAGGGGAGCGTTAATCCAGTCTATTTATAGCTTTCCAAATTTTGTCCTGCTGTTTCTTCTGGGTTTTACTTGATGTTATTTTTCGGTTTAGAATGCTGCCTTTGGCCTTCCTTCTAGCAATGCCTGTTACTTCCCACCAAACAAACCAAACGGAAAAGCCTGGCTAATCTCCCAAAGCACAAATAGACAGTCAAGTATTATCTACGAGGAAGGCTTCCTTGACCATGCCTTGTTCCCCAAGCTGAACTTCGTAATCTGTTCTGTGTTCTCCTAACGCTGTTGTCATATTTCTATTTGCATCTTCTCTCTTTTTGAGTTTTTTTTGTCCATTGCACCACTAATCTGTAAACTTACAGGAAATACTATTTCATTATTTTTGCATTCTTTGAACCTAACAGCAAGCAATTGCCATTCAGTGCTTTTTATTATCTGCCTTTTATTTATTAACTATAGTTACAAGTATGTTTATTTTAACATGATTAATATTTGTTAATGTTTTTTTAAGTTGTGGTTTACCCTAGAATCCTAGAATACAGATGGTAGGAGGAACTTTAGAAATCATCTACGTGGTTCTCAGTTGTGGATGCATGATTAGAATTGGATGGGGAGCTTTAGATAAGGTGAAAAGATTTCATCTTACCACCAATTAAATTAGCACATTAGGAGTTGAGCCTATGTATCAGTGTTTTTTAAGCAACGAGGTGATTATAACTTGTAGCCAGTGTTGAAAGCCCTTGACCCTAGTCTAACAGTGAGGTGACCAAAGCCAAGAGAGGTTAAACAGTTTGCTTCTGCTACATCTGTATGTATTATCTTACATAAAACTAGAACTTAGAAGTTCAGATTTTCAGTGCAGTGTTCCTCATAGGGAGGCAGTGTAGCATTAAAATAAGAGCAGAATTAGATAGTTTAGGTTCAAATTTTGCTTTTTGGTGAATACAGTCTGGAAAATTACTAAACCTCCCCATACATTAAAAAAATAAACTAATTTGCATAACTTGGCCTGCAGTCTGGCATATACATAGCATATGCTGGACAAGTGGAGGAGTTTTCTTCAGAAAATTTTTTTTCCTTAGGAATTTGAATGGTAAATGGAAATTTAGTGAATCAGTACAATAGTTAAACATTTCTTTTGCTTTAATAGTTTTAAGTTGTATGAGATGGCCATTTTTGGTGTTCCTTCAGCATTTAGGCCTGTTTCTGTGTACCAGGTAATGAAACTGAACTACTTGATCCTTTTAACTAGTTTCTAATATTTGGTTTTCCTTTGCCTTAGGTACTGGCTCCTCTTCCTGGAGGGATTTCTCCACAGACAGGTGTCATTATCCAGCCTCAGCAAATCTTATTTACAGGAAATAAGACTCAAGTTATACCTACAACAGTGGCAGCACCTACACCAGCACAAGCACAGATAACTGCAACTGGCCAGCAGCAACCACAGGCCCAGCCTGCTCAACAACAAGCTCCATTGGTGTTACAAGTTGATGGAACTGGGGATACATCATCTGAAGAAGATGAAGATGAAGAAGAAGACTATGATGATGATGAGGAGGAAGACAAAGAGAAAGATGGAGCTGAAGATGGGCAGGTAGAAGAGGTAAGTTTCTGGTTAAAAAAACAAAACAAAACAACAAAACTTGAGAAGTTACTCAATCATTTCTTTTTTTACTTGGTGCCAAATTTGAATTACATCCTATATTTCAGAAGCTGTTAGGGTGCCATACAACATAGGATTTCAAATATAAAGTTAGATTGTTCTAACGTAGTAAGGTTTTTAGATTTTTCTAGTTTGTTTACCTTCATAAAATATTGTTCATATAGCTGTTAATAAAAATGTATACCAAATTATATTTATAGAGGTGATGGAGATAGTGCAAGTAATTCTATTTCTTTAGCTTGTGCATTCGTGATTTAGCTTAATCATAAGACATTGGAAGAACAGATAGATGTGGTTAATCTTTTGCTTCAGTAATTAAAAAGGGACAGCAACATTTGGGAAGAGAGGATATTCGAGGAAAAAACTAAATATGGCAGATTTTTTTAGAACCTTCTTTTGTTCCATGTTCCATACCATTTCCTTTGACAACCTTATCTACTTTTAGTGTCTATCCTCAGTTGAACATCCTTTCTTACTCATTTGTAATTATTTTTTTTAAAGATTTTATTTATTTTAGAGAGGGAAGGGAGAGGGAGAAAGAGAGAGAGAGAAGCATCAATGTGGGGTCGCTGGGGGCCGTGGCCTGCAACCCAGGCTTGTGCCCTGACTGGGAATTGAACCTGCGACACTTTGGTTCTCAGCCTGTGCTCAATCCACTGAGGCATTTTTAATTATTCATTGGAAGCATGTAAATCTTTTTTTTTTCTGTGTGTCAGCTTAGTTACTTGTGTTCCACAATTTTAATTGTTAATTGCCTTCTGCAACCTAAGATGTAACTTTCTTGGTTGTCTTAATACAAAGTTCTTCTAAATTACCTAAGTAATATTTTTAATATACTTTTAAATTAAATATTTAATAGATATAAATAAAAATATTTTAAAATAGAAACACCTCAGTGTTCATATCTAGTTAAAAAATATTCCATTTCTTAATTAAAGTCCCCCGGGTGCCTCTCCCTAGTCCTGCGCCTTTTACCATCAGAGTAACCATGCTCATAAACTTTGTGTTTATCGTTAATGTGCCTTACGTTTTACCATGTGCATTTACTTGTATATTTCTAAACAGCATATTGTTTACTTTTGCATACCAATTTATAACGTAAGTGGAATAAGGATGTATTATTCTAAAAGTTTTTTTCCCTGAGGTTCAACTAAGCTGTTTCATATACCTGTAATTATTTTCACTGTTGAATATACCATAATTTATCCACTTTTTTCATGTGCTGGGCATTAGAGTTGTGTCTTCTGGGGACACACAGCAAGAGTTTATTTAGGTTTTATACCTGAACACTGAATTGTTGGATCCTAAGGTATGAACATCTTCAACTTTACAATAAAATGCCAAACTATTCTACTAATAACTCCTACAATTCATTATATAATGATGCATATGTCTACATGTCTTCACCATACTCAATACCGTCAGACTTCTTATTTTGCCCGTCTGATAGGTAGAAAATAGTGTTTCATTTTGGTTTTAATTTGCATTTTCGTGATTACTGATGAGATTTAGCCTTTTTGATTCATTCATGTGTTCTTTGTAGACAATCAAATGAAAAACGGTAATTTTTCTTGACTTGTTGGCTAACCTTCCAGAATAATATTTATTAGGAATGATGATAACAGGCACCCTTACCTTTTTTCCCCCTCACCAGAGGACATGCTTATTGATTTTTAAAGAGGGAAGGTAGAGGAGAGAAACATCAGTGTGACAGAAACTTCGATCATTTGCTTCATACGTGCCCTGATCGGGGACCAAACCCTCAACCTTTTGGTTTATGGAACAGTTCAGCCCCACCAGCCAGGGCAGTCACCCTAATGTTAATCAGAAAGGAATACTTTCTATGGATCACTTTTTTGTCTTTTTAAATTTACTGATTTTTAGAGAGAGAGAGAGAGAGAGAAACATTACTTTTTGTTGTTCTGCTGCATTCATTGGTTGATGCTTATATGTGCTCTGATGGGATCAAACCCACCACCTTGGCGTATCAGGATGACGCTCTAACCAACTGAACCGCCCAGCCAGGGCTATGGTTCACTCTTAAGTATAATGTTTATTACAGGATTTTTATGGGGTTCCTTTATCAGGTTAAGGAAGTTCCCTTATATTCAAACTAAGAGCTTTGCTTTATTTTCTAAACTATACATGAATTGATTTTATTAAACATTTTCTGTAGCTATTAGATAATCAGATGATTTCTTATTCTTTATTGATTATGATGAATTGCATTCATTAATTGGTTTTCTATTTGTGAACCAGTTTTGTATTTCTGGCATGCACAACTTGATCATTATATATTAACCTTTTTATGAATTGCCAAATTCCCTTTGTTCAGGACTTACGAATGATACAATCTACAATTTTTCTGTGCTCACACTTACTGGGTTTTCAGGTTTATGGTAGCAGTAGTTTTATAAAATGATTTTTGGGGAGTGTTCTCTCTACATTTGACTCTTTTTTTTCTTAAGATTATACTTAATTCTTCTGTGAATATTTGCTAAATATGCTGCTAAAAATATCTGGTTCTAGGAGTAATCTCTACTCTGTTCAAGTATACTGTTTCTTTTTTATGTCAAGTCATTTGTAGTCATTTCTTTTTTTAATTTTCTCATTCCTGATATTACTGTCTGTGCTTTCTTGTTCCTTTTTTCTTTTTTATATTGCTAGAGGTATGTTGATTGTATACTGTTTCAAAGAATCAACATACAGCTTTGTTTATTTTCTTTAGTGTGTTTTTTCTTATTTTAATTTCTGTTCTGACTTCACTGTTTTATTTGTAGAGAATACAATCTCTGTAATGTGTACATCCTTTGAAATTGTTGGACAGTTGCTTTATGTGGTCAGTGCTTACATATGCTTCCTATATATTTGAAGAGAATGTTTTCTGCGGTTGTTTTGTCCCTTTATATATATCTGTTATATTGTCAGTATTTACAATAGTTTAAATCCTTATTGATATATTTTCTGTGCTTGCTCCATCCTTGACTTCACTGAGTGAGAGAGATATGTTCAAACCTCTTACTATAAAGGTAGATTTACTTCTTTTTTTGTGTGTGTCATTTTTGCTTTTTATATTTTGATATGGAAAATGAATTGGTTGCTCAAAAAGTTAAGCATGGAATTAAATCATGTGACCTAATAATTTCACTCCTATGTGTAAGAGAATTGAAACAGGTGTTCAAACAGGAGCTTGTATATGAATGTTTATAACTGCACTGCTCGTAAAATCTTAAAGATGTAAGCAACCCAAATGCCCATGAATCGGTGGATGGAAAAATAAAAGTTGGTATGTCTGTGCAGTGGAATATTATTCAGCTATGAAAGGGAACAGTTTTGGGATATGCTACAATATGAATGAATCTTAACCATTATGCTAAGTTAAAGAAGCCAGACCACATATTGTATATGTGTATTGATTGTCTCATTCTATTTACATGAAGTATCTAGAGTAGGTAAATCTAGAGAGACAGAAACCAGATAGATTAGTGGTTGCCAGGGGTGTGAAGAGGTGGGTACGGGAAGTGTCTACTTAATGGTAAAGGTGATGAGATGATTCTGGGACTGGATAGTGGTGGTGGTTACACATGTAATGAAGTGCAGCTGAATTGTACACTTTAAAATGGTGAATTTTATATCACATGAATTTTACTTCTATACTTTTTTTTAACATTTACATGGGTGATTATCCTTTTTAAAAATATTTTTATTTATTTATATTTAGACAGAGGGGGAGGGAAGGAGAGAGAGATATACCAATGTGTCATTGTCTCTCTCATACCCTCTACTGGGGACCTGGCCTGCGACCCTTTGGTTCCCAGGCCAGTGCTCAGTCCACTGAGCCACACCAGCCAGGGCTGATCATCTATTTTTAATAAAAGAACATGTATACATACACATGTGTGAGTAGGTACAGGCCCAGACTTAATAACATCTTATTTAGAAATCTGAGTTATCCCTTTTATTTTCTGCTACAGTTGTGGTCAAGTTTAACATAATTGGTTATTTTATGGTCTTGGTTTTTAATTCTTTTTGGTTGAGACTGCTCCTCTATTCCACCCCGTTGAGTGCACATTCACTTTAAATCTAATGGCTTAATTATATTCTAAGCCATCATTGTCACAGTGGTATTATGCTAATTTGTAGTCAGAGTCCTAGTCCCTAATGTTAAGAGAAGCCAGACTGCTAGCCTATTTTAGCACTTTCCCCTACTGCTTCAGCATTGTTTCCCCTTTACACTGCAGCTTTTGGTGGTGTATGGGACCATAATTTCATTAAATGCTCCCATTTTCCAACCTAAGAATGGTCTGTGTCTAGACATCTTCCACAGTTATTGCTGAGAAATATCTTCCTGTGCTATTCTGAAAGAATAAAGGAAATAAAGTTAAACATCATTTCAGATTTATAGGTCATAGCTGAACTATTGTAATTGATGTATTTAATTTCTTGCTGGAATTTTAGTAACCCTGGCTAAGTCAGTGCAGCCAGTATTTTATGGTATACATATATGTATCATCAGGACCTTGGTTCTTAAAGAACATCAAGGTCATTATGTTTATTTTCATTGATTATTAGAAGGGCCCTTTTCTAATAATGCATGAAGCATAAAAAATAAATTCTCCCTTTTTATTTATAGGAGCCCCTCAACAGTGAAGATGATGTGAGTGATGAGGAAGGACAAGAACTCTTTGATACAGAAAATGTTGTTGTATGTCAGTATGATAAGGTAAGGATTTTGTCATCAGATTTCCAACTTTTTTTTTCTGTTTTAACTTCTTTTCTAAAACATCCTTTCTGCCTTGTTCAAATATTTGGGCAGCTGATTAGTGCCTTTTTAAAAAAATTGAATATTGATCGTTTTTTCCCCATTACCATTTAGTCCCCTTATATTGCCCTCACTCCATCTATCACCACACTGTTGTCCCTGTCCATGAGCGCTTTTTCCTTTTTGCTTAGTCCCTCTCCCCCTCACGTCTCCTGTCCACTAGTCGTCTCATCTATGAGTTCCTCCACCCTCCGCTAGTTCTGTCTCTCCAGCAGCTCTCTCATCTGTGAGTTTCTCCCCATTTTCCTTGTTAGTTCAGTTTGTTCATTAGATTCCACATATGAGTGAAATCATGTGGTTTTGTCTTTCTCTGACTGGCTTATTTCACTTAGCATAATTTTCTCCAGGTCGGTCCATACTGTCGCAAAGGGTAAAATTTTCTTCTTTTATTATGGTCAAATAGTATTCCACTGAGTAAATGCCCCATAGTTGTTTTATTCACTTACTTACTGGGCTGCTTGGGCTGCTTCCATATCTTGGTGATTGTAAGTAATACTGCAGTGTAGATAGATCGGGGTGCTTATGTTCTTTTGAATTAGTGTTTTGGGTTCCTTCGGATATTCCCACACATGGGATCAATGTGTCAAAAGGCAGATCCTTTTAATTTTCTGAGGTATCTCCATACCGCTTTGCACAGTGGCTACATCAGTCTGCATTCTCACCAATAGTACAAAAGGGTTCCCCTTTTTCCACATCCTTGCCAAGTGTGAGATGATACCTTATTTTAGTTTTAATTTGCATTTTTCTGATAATTAGTGACATCGAACATGTTTTCATATGTGTATTGGCCATCTGTATGTCCTCTATGGAGAAGCGTCTATTTAGTATAAATAATGTGAATGAAGACATGGTTATAGTTTAGTAGATTATTTTAATAAAATGAGAAATTAATCTGTGTAGCTTTACATTTAAAAAATTAGTTATTGATGAAATCGGGAGGAGAGTTGTTAAGTCCTGACTTGTTAAAAAGTAAACAACTACCTTTTAGTTATCCTTTAATACCAGTAATAACTTAGTGGGATAATCGTATCTTTCCTTTAGCCTCAGTTACCTCAAAACTAAAAAGGGTTTAATTGGATCTCTGCAACTTTTATAATTACTTAAGGAGAGAACTAGGGCATTAAATAAGACTGATAACTAACAAATAGATACATTTTTAATGAAAATTATTTTTTAAATTATTTACCTTTGCTATAGTTTGGTATCATTAAGGGATTTTTAAACTAAGTTCTAGGAGAATTAGCTCTTGAATCCTTTTCTTCTTAATTCTTAAAAAGGGTGCCACTTTCCAAGTATTTTTGTTGTAGTTATTGGCATTGTTGAGATTTTTGTTACTTATTGAAATATTTAATTTAAAATTTGTTTTCTGACTACAATAATTAAATTTATAATAAACCTACAAATCATATTTCATTTATAATTTACTTGTAGCAGAGGTTTTTACCAAATACTGAAAGCTCTAAAAACAGCAGTTGGGTTACCGGTTCAGTCCCCAGTTGGGGGCGCATGCAAGAGGCAACAGATTGATTTTCATACTGATGTTTCTCTCCCTCTCTTTCTCTCTCTCTAAAAATAAATAAATTCTTTAAAAAAAAAGCAGTTGGGTTTTGTTTGTAAGTACTACTTGTTCTGTAAATGAATATTTAATAAGCACCTACATTTGCCAGGCACTGGAGCATTTGTCACGATCATACAAAGTTTATTCCCTGAATGAGTTTCCTTCACTAATGATGAAAATCTGAAATTTGTGTTGCTTTTATAGGAATGAATATTATCGATAACCATGCTTATTGCAAACAGATCTATAGGGAAAATGTCAAGACAGTGGATCTTGTCATTTCCTAAAGAAAAGGTAAAGTCAAGCCATTTATATATCAGTGAAATTACAGAATAAACTCAGTGAGGTCATTGATTCAGAGTTATGAGAACATTCACTTTTGTAGATTATGACTTACGAGTGAGTGTTCTGAACACCCAATACTAGGCACATTATGATAGATGTAATTTCTTGTTGCATTCATGTAGAGAAGAATATTTAGGTTAAAACAGGAGATAACAATACACTTTTATTGTCAAGAAGTCTCAAGGGAACCTCTTGAAACCAAATTATCCAGAACACAATTTCATGATAACAAGATACCAGATTTTTCAGGCAAGGGGGGACTTTTACCTTAGCCTGACTGAAAAATACACTTCTTAATATTTTCATATTATAAGAGGATGGATGTATTCTCTTTCGGTACAAATGGTACACATAATATTTTAAATGTTAAAATTGATTATTTTAATGTTTCAGACTTAGAAATTGAATATAGCTTTAAATAGTGTGTTCAATGATAAATAGTTTTCAAGTTTGCATAAATCTAATTTTTAGAATTAAATGAATTCTGGAGATTGGAGTGATAGGGGATTGATTTTGGGGGGAGGGTCAACTGCAAAGAATAATGGTGTTCTCTGACTGGTTAAAATGGGGTTGAGTATGTTTTGAACCAACTTGAAGTTTGGGAGTTTATTTTTGAAGCCTAGATTTTAGAGTTTCAGTAATGAGTCAGTATTAGAAGTGATCATAGAAAGAATAATGAAGCTTGTGTTGCTGATCAGATCAGTATCTGATTCAGCCCAATAAGAGGCAGATTTCTCCCTTAAGTATGGGTAGATAAGTATGATGGCATTGGGTATTGAGGCTTTAGCCTCATTTATAGGTATTTTTACTTAATATGTTTGTTGTTAGGAAATTTAAGAGTCCTTTTTCCTGCATTCAGGATATTCCTTCATGAAGAGCTTAGGGCCAATAATTGTTTTTCAGGTTGTATTTTGTGATTTTATTTAAATACAAATATTTATTATTCATTACCCAGTAAGACTTCATGCTGAATATATGGACTACTGTTAGGTCCATGAAATTTTTCTACATTTGCATTTTTGTAACTTGTGTTGCAGCAGAATGCAATGAGTTTTTGTATTTACCTGTGGAATTCCTTTTCCCTAGCTACTTACCACTTTCTTGTTTATATAATGCCATTGTCTTTCAGGTTGCATCCACTTGGTTCATGCTGGAAAATAAATTTGTATACCTATTTTAGGAGAGTTAATACTTGCTCTACAAGGTGCCAAACAAGAAAAGAGGAAGTCAAGATCTTTTCATACCTGTTTCATGCAACAAATACTTACTGAGTGTCTATGATATCCCAGGACACTGTTCTAGGAGCTTCAGACACACTAGTGAGCAAACAAAGTAATCCCTGCCATTGGGAAACTTACCGCAGTGGAGGGTGACATATGCTAAAACAATTAATACAGCTTGTTAGAAGTTGATAATTGTTACAGAAAATAAAGAGGGGGAAAGTGAGAGGTTACAGTTTTAAATAGGATAGTTATGTTAGATCATTTGAGAATATGGCATTTAAACAGACTTAAGGAGGGTTAACCCAGTCAGTCATCATCTGGTGGCAGAGGCTACCTGTTATATGTGAGTGGCAGCAAGAAAGCTAGTGTGCCAGGGCTGTGGGGAGGGGTGTTCTATAGTAGTAGACTTAATCCAGGGTAAGTGAGGGCAGAGGGTGTGGAACTTTGTGGGGACAGGGGCTCTTGTGTGGATTGGGAAGCTATTGGAAGGTTTCAGATAGACAAATGTGATGTCACATTTTAATTTTAAAAGGATTACTTTTCCTTTGTTAAAATTAGAGTGTGTGGAGAAAGCAGAGATTGAAACAAGGATACTGATGGAAGGATATTATAGTAATCCAAGTGAGAGATAATGTTGACTCAGGCTAGGATGATAATATGGAAATGGTGCAAAGTAGTTGGCTCTTGGATATGTTTTGAAGAAGAATCAGCAGGAATTCTTGACTTTCTTTAGATGTGTGATAGAGAAGGGAAAGAGAAATCAAGAATGACTGCACAGTGCAGTGTGCAGGTGATGTTTTATTGAGTTGTGCACTTAAAGCCTGTGTGGTTTTGTGAACCAATGTGACCCCAATAAATTCAATTAAAAAATGGCTCCAAGATCTTTTAATGAGTAACCAGAAAGAAGAATGGAGATGCGATGCCATCAACTGAAAAGGAAGAGTCTGAAGATGGATCAGTTTCAGGAGACGAGATCAGTTTTGGACATGTTAAGTTTGGAATGTCTATTAGACATCCATCTTAACATAGTTTAATGTTTACGTAGTATATTTAGACCAGAGCTAGAAGACCAGTTAATGTAAGACTCTCTTTCCAGACTAGTATTTTAATTTTTGTGTGTGTTCTATTCTGTTTTAATGGATAAGAAAAATTGAATAAACTTAGAGTTGTAGTCAGTGATCTAGAGGAAGAGCATGAGAGTTGTTTTCAAATACATGAAATGTTCTTTGACTTTTAAAAAAAATTTAAGGCCCAAGAGGCAGAGCTAGGATCAATAAGTACAAGTTTGGAGGAAGTATATTTCAGTAAGGGGTAATGGGTGAAGGCTTATAAAAGTTGTCCCAGAAAGGAATAACATAATTTGCAGTTCTTTGCCCCCAACTTTTAACTAATATAAGCAAACACTGAATAATTTTTCAAGAATATGCCATGGAGAGTAGTTGCACTGGGAAGTTAGACTGGAATTTTAGGAATGGGACATCAAATTATGTGTACATAGTTAGCATTTGTGCATTCTTATATGAAACACCCTGATTTAGTAGAAAGCCTATTGGACCTGGATTCAAGAATCATCTTTGTCATTTAATAGCATTATGCTCATGGTCAAGTCATGACCAGGTCATAACTTTTCCAGGCTATAATTTCCTCTTTTAGAATGAAATGCTGAACTATTTGATTTGAAGTGTTTTTAGATTAGAAAAGAGGGAGGACCACAGGTTTTTTTTTGAAGAGAATGTGGAGCTTGAACTGGACTTTAATAATGAATGGGGCTTAGTGGAAGATGAAGAAAGGTCATTTTAGTTCATTAAATTTTACAGCTTCTTTTCCCCCTAAGTCCTTGGAATTGCAAATAACTAAAAATTGTAAATGAAAGCAAAGCTAGGAGTGCCCAGGGCCTGGTCCAGTTTGAACTCCACCCTTCTCTCTTTGTCTTAACTGTAGGAGGTACACAGTTTTTGAAATGTACATTGAGTGGGGGGATGATTAGCATGCCTTCAGTTGTATTTGTTACATGCTGCCATGTATTTAAGTCTTGAAAACTAAACTGTAAAGGAGTTTTATTTTGTTAGAAGAAATCAGTATGTACTTGCATATACTTTAGAAATAATACTAGAAATGTCTTGGGGAATGCCATTGGGAATTAATCAGTAGGAAAGAGTACTTTCAGCTGATGAGATTAGGGAAAACTTTGTGGAGAACACAGTATTTTGAGATGGATCTTGAACTAAGAATTGAATGTGAAAATGGGAGCAAGGCATGATACTTCCTTTGAAATACAGCCTTTGAGTAACGTGAAAGTAGGAAGTAATCTTGGAAAGGTGAGTTATTTCCTGGTCATTTACAAATAGAAATAGTCAAGAAGAGGTGATTGGTTAGAATTGTGCTTCTTACAGCAATGTTTATAAGATGATTGGAAGGAAGGGGAGCGTGAAGGCATAAAAATCAGTTAGATGGTTGTTGTAATAAATCAGATGACAGGAGTCTGTTACGTGGTAACTATAAGATAATTGGTGGCCTTGGAGAAAACAGTTGCCAGGTGTGCTGATGACAAAGTCGAATGAGAGATAAAGTAAATAGTAGTTTAAAATACTGATATTTAGTGTGAATACTAATACCATGAAGGTGTAGTATTTAGAAGGGTCAGCCCTGTGGCAGTTGTTATTATTTGTGAGGAAGAGGAAGGAAATGGTTGTAAATATGATGCCAATACTGAAGAAAGGTGGTGTCCTGAGGGACAGTAGATAAGAGAATGAAGAAAAGCCTAAGGTTAAGTGAATAGTATAGGCATGAAAGGAGTTATTAGAGCAAAGGTAAAACTAATCTAGAAGCATCAGGGAGAATAAGGGGTGTTCCTGTTTTAAGTATTTGCCAGTATAAAATTTCCTGTGAAAAAAAGAAAACATGTATATGCAACCTGGTAGAGATATTTTACAGAAAAAGACTACTAACTGCTTTAATATAAACACTAAGTGTTGTAAAAAAAATACTATAGGTTTATTTATTTTTTTAAAATTAACCTAGTGAGTGAATGGTTTGTTTGTTTGCTTTAGGTTAAATTAAACTTTATTAAAAAACCAGTATGTCCAACCACAGTGGTATAAAATTAGCAATCTGTTACAAGAAGAAAACTGCAAAATTCACAAGTATTTGGAGATTAAAGAATATGCTACTGAACAAACAACCAAGGGGTCAGTGAAAAAATCTGAACAGAAATAAAAAAAAAATACCTTGACAAATGAAAATATAATATACTAAAAGTTATGGATGCAGCAAAAGCAATTTTAAGAGAGAAGTTCATAAAGATAAATGCCTACATTAAAAAGTAAGAAGATCTCAAACTAACTTTACATCTCCAGGAACTAACTAGAAAGAGGAAAAAATAAAGCCCAGTTAATAGAAGGAAGGAAATAATAAAGATCAGAGCAGAAATAAATGAAATGGAGATTAAAAGACAATAGAAAGGATTAATAAAACCAAGAGCTTGTTCCTTGAAAAGATAACTTGATTAACCTTCCAGTGGTTCACCAAGAGAAGAACGAGGAATCAAATAAAGCCAGAAATGAGATATTACAACTGATAACACAAAAATACAAAGGATCATAAGCAACTACTGTGAACAATTACATGCCAACATATTGGACAACCTAGAAGAAATGGATTAAATATCTAGAAACATAAAGCCTTTGAAAACTGAATCATGAAATAGAAAATCTGAACAGACTGATATCCTAAGGAGATTGAACCAGTAATTAGAAACTTCCCAATAAACAAAAGTCCAGGTTCAGACAGCTTCAGTGGTGAATTCTACCAAACATCTAAAGAGGAATTAATACCAATTTTTCTGAAAGTCTTCCAAAAATAATAGAATGGAAGGGAATACGTCAAAACATATTTAATAAAACTAGACAAGGACACCACAGTAAAAGAAAGTTACATGCCAAAATCCCTGGTGAACAGAGATTCGAAAATTCTGAATAAGATATTGGCAAACTGAATTCAGCAATGCACTAAGAGGATCGTATACCTCTTAGTGGGATTTATTTCAGGGATACAAGGATGGTTCAGTATTCTCAAATAAATCAAAGTAATACAACACATTAACAAAGGAAGGGTAAAAGGCGTATGATTATCTCAACAGATGCAGAAAAAGCATTTGACAAAATTCAATGCCCCTTTATGATAAAAACTTTAGAGAGTTGGTCCAGAGGTACCTCAACTTTAAATAAAGAGGGTATAAGACAAGCCTACAACTGAAAGCTTTTCTGTTAAGATTAGGAGCAAGACGCAGATGCCCACTGTCACCACTTCTTTCAGTATAACATTGGAAAGTCTGAGCCAAAAACAGTCAAGAAAGAAGAAAACTTACGCAGATTAGAAAGGAAGAGATAAAACTGTCACTATCAGCAGATGACATGTATAGAATACCCTAAAAACTCCACACAATACTGTTAGACCTGTGAAATTTAGTAAAGTTGCAGGACACAAAATCAAAATAAAAAATTGGTTACATTTTTATACATTAATAATGAACTGTTATAAAGAATTGGAAAACAATCCCATTTATAATGGCGTCAAAAAGAATATACCAAGGAGTAAATTCAACCAAGGAGATCAAAGACCTGTATACCAAAACCTATAAAGACTTTGTGAAAGAAATTGAAGAAGACACAGGTAAATAGGAAGATATTTTATGCTTATGGACTGGAAAAATTAATATTGTTAATATGTCCACACTGTTCAGTGCAGTCCCTACCAAAATTTCAGTGACATTTTTCATACATATAGAAAAAACAAATCTGAAATTTGTGTGAACCACAAAAGATCCTTCAGCCAAAGCAATCTTGAGAAAGGACAACAAAGCTGCACTCATCACACTCCCTGATTTTAAATCATGTTACACAGAGTAATCAAAACTGTATGGTATTCCCATGTAAACAGACGCATAGATCAATAGAACAGAAAAGACAGCCCAGAAATAAACCCATGCATATATGTTAGGACAAAAGAGCCAAGGATACACAATGGGTAAATGACAATTTCTTCAGTAAATGGTATTGGGAAACCTGGACCACTGTCACACTATGCACAAAAATCAACTCAAAATGAAAGAAGACTTGACTGTTAAGACCTGAGGCTGTAAAATTGCTGGAAGAACACATAGGTGGTAAGCTCTTGAACACTGGTCTCGGTTTGTTTTTTTTTTAATTTGACATCAGAAGCATAGACAACAAAAGCAAAAAAATTCATCAAGTTAGGACTATTTCACACTAAAAAGCTTCTGCACAGTGAAGGAAACAGTCAACAAAGTGAAAAGGCAACCTACTGAATGGAAGAAATACTAAAAACCATATATGATAAGGGATTAATATCCAAAATATATAAAGAACTCATATAATTCAATAGCAAAAAACAAAGTCTGATTTTGGAAATGGGCAAAAGATCTCAATAGGCAGATTTTCAAAGAAGGTAAACAAAATACAAATGGCCAACCTGTATACAAAAAGCTGTTCAACATGACTAATCATCAGGGAAATACAAATCAAAACCACAGTGAGCATTACTTCAGTAATATTACATGTTAGAATAGCTGTTATCAATTTGATGAAAAGAAGCAAGAAGTGTTAG
The DNA here is from genome assembly GCF_019186645.2 of Phyllostomus hastatus. Classification (NCBI taxonomy): domain Eukaryota; kingdom Metazoa; phylum Chordata; class Mammalia; order Chiroptera; family Phyllostomidae; genus Phyllostomus; species Phyllostomus hastatus. The sequence goes on along the minus strand of NW_025334033.1, from coordinate 56,016,020 downwards.
AAAGGATGTGGAAGAAAGGGAACCCTTGTGCATGGGTTGGTAGGACTATGTGTTGGTACAGCCACTACAGTAAACAGTACGGAGGCTCCTCAGAAAAACTGAAAATAGAGCTACCATATATATTGCATAATTCCACTTACGAGTATTTATTCAAAGGAAATGAAACACTGGAAAGGATATAGAACCCCATGTTCACTGCAGGATTATTTATGATAGTCAAGGAAGTAACCTAAGTGTGCATCAATGTGGGAATGGATAAACTGTTATTTTACACACACACACACACTCACTAGCGATATACAGGGTCCAGCACAAATAATGGCACCTTTTTATTGCAAACTCTTTTATTACAAAATTATAAGCATATAATTTGGTGACATAACAATATCGCACCAAAGCACACCATGACATTCTAGGTGAAATGTTCAGATTAAAACTATAAATTATTACACCCATACTATTGCCCTACAAACCACACTCAAGTAAGCCTTACCTCTTCTGGACCCTGTATATTCAATGGAATATTACTCAGCTATAAAAAAATGAAATTTTGCCATTTGTGACCACATGGATGGGCTTTGAGGGTATCATGCTAACTGAAGTAAGAGAGAGAAACACCATTGATCTCTCATATGTGGCATCTAAAACAAATTAAACTCATAGTATGGAGGACAGATTGATGATTGCCAGAGGCAAGTGGTGGGGGATGGGTGAAGGTGGTTAAAGATACAAACTTCCAGTTATAAAATAAGTCAAGGGATATAATATACAACATCATGACTGAAGTTAATATTATATATATTTGAAAGTTGCTAACAGTAGATCTTAAAAGTTCTCAAGAAAAAATATTAACACAAGAAAAAAAGTTGTAACTGTGTGGGGATGAATGTTAACTAGACTTATTGTGATTATTTCTCAGTATATAAAAATATTGAATCATGTTTGTTGTACACCTGAAATTAATAGAATGTTACATGTCAGTGTGACATTACATTAATGTAACGTATTACATTACATGTATTTTAACTAATGTAATGAGTTAATGTTACAGTGCATCAATGTTAGGTGTTACATTGACATGTCATTGTAACATTCTTAGTTCTATCTTAGTTAAAAAGAAAAAGAGACTTCCTGCCAAGATGGAGGTGTGGATAGATATACTGTGCCTCCTCACAGAACCAAAAGAAGGACAACAACCAATTTAAAGACAAAAAAACAACCAGAACTGCTAGAAAATCGAACTGTATATGGAGGTCCGACAACAAAGGAGTTAAAGAAGAAACATTCATCCAGACCCGTAGGAGGGGTGAAGACAAGCAGCCAGGGCAGAGAGTGTGTGTGGCATGGTGGTGGCTGGCAGACTGGGAAGGACAGCTGGGGAGCAAGAAGACCATACAACCCAGAGTTTCAGTGTGGGAAACTAAAGCTTCAAAACCTCTGGCTGTAAAAACCTGTAGATGTTATGGCAGTGGGAGACACTCCCAGCCTCACAGGAGAGTTCATTGGAGAGACCCACAGGGTCCTAGAATGTACACAAACCCACACACCCAGGAATCAGAACCAGAAAGGCCCAGTTTACTTGTGGATAGCAGGGGGAGTGTCTGTAAGGCAGCTGAGAACAGCATTGTTCCCTCTCTGACTCCTATCCCACACATAGTGCCACAATGCAGCAACGTGGGTTGCCCCTCCCTGGTGAATATTTAAGGCTCTGCCCCTTACAGTGTAACAGGAGCACCAAGACAAATGTGGCCCAAATGAAAGAACAGATCAAAGTTCCAGAAAAACAAACTAAGCAGTGAAGAGATAGCTAACCTATTAAATGCAGAGTTCAAAACACTGGAAATCAGGATGCTCACAGAAAGGGTTGAGTATGGTCACAAAATAGAGGAAGAAGTGAAGGCTAAGAAAAGTAAAATAAAGAAAAATATACAGGGAATCAATAATGACAGGAAGGAAACGGACTCAAATTGGTGATTTGGAGCAGAAGGAAGAAGTAAACATTCAACCAGAACAGAGCGAAGAAACAAGAATTCAAAAAAATGAGGAGAGGCTTAGGAACCTACGGGACAACTTGAAACGTTCCAACATCCGAATCGTAGGGGTGCCAGAAGGAGAAGAGGAAGAGCAAGAAATCAGAAACTTATTTCAATAAATAATGAAGGAAAACTTCCCCAATCTGGCAAAGAATATAAGGATATAAGGCTTCAAGGAAGCCCAGAGAGATCCAAAGAAACTGGACCCAAGGAAGCATATACCAAGGCACATCATGATTATATTACCTAAGATTAAAGATAAGGAGAGAATCTTAAAAGCAGCAAGAGGAAATTAAACAGTTACCTACAAAGGAGTGCCCATATGACTATCAGCTGATTTCTAAAAAAAAAAAAATAAAATAACAACTTACAGGCAAGAAGGAACTGGAAAGAAGTATTTAAAGTCATAAAAGGCAAGGACCTACATCCAAGATTACTCCACCCAGCAAAGCTATCCTTTAGAATGGAAGGGCAGGTAAAGTACTTCCCAAATAAGGTCAAGTTAAAGGAGTTCATCATCACCAAACTCTTCTTATATGAAATGTTAAAGGGACATATCTAAGAAAAAATAAAAACTGAATATTAAAATGACAACAGTCTCACAACTATCAACAACTAAATCCCCCCCAAAACTAAGCAAACAACTAGAATAGGAACAGAATCACAGAAATAGAGATTACATAGAGGGTTATCAGTAGGTAGGGGGTGTGGGGAGGTTGGAGTAAAAAGGTACAGGGCATAAGAAGCATAACTGGTAGACACCAAATAGGGAGAGATTAAGAAGAGTACAGGAAATGGAGAAGCCAAAGAACTTATATGTATGTCCCATGGACATGAACTAAGGTGTGGGGGAAATGCTGGTGGGAATGGGGGTGCAGGGCACAGGGGGATGAAGGGGAGGGAAAAATGGGACAACTGTAATAGTATAATCAATAAAATATACTTAAAAAATTTATGAACATGAACAGTGAGCTCTCAGAAAGAGAAACCAAGAAAACAATCCCATTTACTATTGCAACAAAAACGAAGGTAACTACAAATAAATTTAGCCAAGGAGGTGTAAAAGACATACACTCAGAAAACTATAGGGCATTGAAAAAAGAAATTGTGGGAGATAAAAATAAGTGGAAGTATATACCATGTTCATGGATTGGTAAAATTTAACATCATGAAAATGTCCATACTATTGAAGGTAATCTATAGATTCATCACAATTCCTGTTAAAATATCAATGCATGTTGGTATTTTAATAGGATAAATATAGAACAAATAGTCCAAAAATGTATGTGGAAACAAAAAGACCCCAAATATCCTCAGCAATCTTGAAAGAGAAGAACAAAGTTGGTGGTTCACAGTACCTGATATGAAACTGTATTTCAAGGCCACTGTAATCAAAACAGCCTGGTACTGGCATGAGAACAAGTATATAGATAACTGGAATAGAGCAGAGAGCCCAGAAATAAACTCATGCCTATATGGTAAATTAATATTTGACAGAGGAAGCAGGAACATAACAATGGGGTAAATACAGTCTATTCAGTAAACTTAAAATTGGGCAGATACTTGCAAGAGAAAAATGAAACCACCAACTTACACCATATACAAGAATAAGCTCAAAATGGATGAAAGACTTAAATGTAAATTGTGAAACCATAAAAATCCTGGAAGAAAGCATAGGCAGTGAAATCTCAGACATCTCTTAGAGCAGTATTTTTGCTGACATGTCTTACAGGGCAAGGGAAACAAAGGAGATAATAAATAGCACAATATCAAACTAAAAAGCTTGTGCACAGGAAAAGAAACCATCAACAAAATGAAAAGGGAACCCACTATATGAACTTAATACCAGTAAGGCAAACAGTCCAGTTAGAAAGTGGGCAAAGGACCTGAATAGACACTTTTCCAAATAGGAAAATACAGTTGGCCAACAGATACATGAAAGAATTCTCAACATCACTAATGATTAGAGAGGTGCAGATTAAAATTACAATGGGATGTATCACCTCACACCCGCCAAAATGGCTACCATCAATAAATTAACAGACAACAGCTTAGTTATTTGGATTGTCATATGCACCAAAAGGTTGCCAGTTCTCTTCCTGGTCAGGGCACAGACATGTATGGCAGGCAACTGATGGATGTTACTCTCCCCCTCCCTCACCCCCTCCTTCCTCCTCTAAAATCAATGATCATCTGTGGGAGATGATTTTAAAAAAAAAGTGCTGGTGGGGATGTGGAGAAAAGGTAACTTCAGTGCGCCGTTGCTGGAGTGCAGACTGGCACAGCCACTGTGGAAAGCAGTATGGAGTTTCCTCAGAAAATTAAAAAATGAAGCTATGTTTTGACCCAGTGATCCCACTTCCGAGAATATATACTAAGAATCCTGAAACACCAATTTGAAAGAATATATGCACTTTGTGTGTAGCAGCATTATTGACAATAGCAAAGATCTAGAAACAGCCCAGATACGTACATCAATAGATGAGTGGTGCTCATCTAAAAAAAAGTGGTGGTACATATACACAATGGAACACTATGCAGCTGTAAAAAGGAAGGAAATCTTACTTTTTGCAACAGTGTTGATGAAACAGAATGACAGCTGTCAGAGGGTTTGGAAGGGGGTGCTGGATGAAAGAAGATAAAAGGATTAGCCAAACAACATGCATGTGTATAACTTACGAACACAGACAAGAGTGTGCTGATGGCCAGAAGGAATGGCCAGAGTAAGAGCTGGGAGGAGGGAGCAGGGCACAAAGTGGGGCAAATGGGGGACATCTGCAATAGTGTCAGCAATAGAAATAAAAAATAAAATACAAATTGGTAAACGCAGAAATGTACAACAAAGTTGGTGTTTGAGTGGGTCTTCATTGTTTCCTTTGTGTCTGATTGTATCTCTTACATTCTTTTTTTATTTGTTTATTTAGATACACAGAAGTAAAAACAAATGGAAATTTCATCTAAAGGATGGCATTATGAATCTTAATGGAAGAGATTATATATTTTCCAAAGCCATTGGAGATGCAGAATGGTGAAGAGTCGGTTCTTTCCTTTATAAATAAAAGAAACTTTTAAAAAAATTTAAAGTGAACAGTTTGAAACTTGGGACAATACTCCAACCAAAACGTAACTTCTGCATGTCAGAAAGTGCAGTAGAAGCAAAGCTACTGGAACAAAGAGACCTTGACAACCTAGACACTACTTCTAACTGGCAAGCCATGGAACTGTAGCACCTGGGTTTGTTGGGGAGGGGGGCTTGGGGTTTTGTGTAGGAAAACCATTAATTGTCCATTTTCAATACAGGTACCTGCCACCGGTAATTAGCATGTAAAGCCTTGTCTATATTCCTTCCTTCAACTTGGTTTTAATCGGAAAATACTTGTTAGAATGAACTGAAGAAATTTCCCTTTTGATAGATTGAAATGAAACTGCTTATTGTATGTGGTTATATTTGGTAAAAATTGCGTGTGAGCTTTTTACAAAAGGGTAAGAATTATGGTGTTGAATTTTAATTCACTTGTGTAAGGAAACAATTTAGATCTCTTATAATAGGTCTTAACTATTTTTACTTGCTATTCTGCCTAAGTAAAATATACCTCTTTTCTTCCCTGCTTTATGAAACATCTATTTAAGAGTTAAGGGAAGTAATCAGTGGTCACAATTTGGAGACAAAATTTGACCCAGGAATGGACACTTAATTTTAATTAGATTTTCATAGTCATTAAACTTGGGTCTTGTCTGAGTTGAGCAGAATTAAAATGGCACCTTCAGTTTCCTTACAGAAAATTTGTAATTATTTCTTTTAGTCCTGTACCTTTAAAAAGAACCCCCAAAGTGGCTCATTTCACAGAGGTACCATCTAGCTGAAATTATATACACATGAATAGATAAAGATTTTCTCCTGCTGGGCTGAAGTGTATGCTGATACGTGTTTAGTCTTCAAGCCAAACAAACATGAAGGTAACACTCTGTGCATTGACTGAAGCGTTGGGCAGGTGGTGAGGACCTGGATTTTTATTAAACGACTTAGTAATTATAAAAGTTTCTTGTGTTTACTTAGTAAAGAATTTTAAAACCATTATTTTAATTGAACAAATTTTTAAAAATGCAACTTTGTAATTTGAGAGGCAATTTTGGGGCTAGAGGGGGTGGGCCACTGAAAGTACATATTTACCTCTTTCATTTGGTGGTCCTTCCAGGCCATTGATAGTGTAGACATGGGCTCCAGTTTGCACATCGGGAAGAAAGCATATAAATTTGACTTATATTAAAAATAATAGAAACTTAATATGTATATTAAGAATGCATAGCTCTGTATCCTCTAAGGGGCTCTGAAGTACAACATGGCAGTTCTGTGTTCAGTGCGAACTAGTTGCCTGGGAGAACTGTAGGAACACTTGTCTTCACCTGTGTTTTTACAGCGAATTCTTTTTGTGGTTTATATTGACAAAGTTCACGTGTTTAAGTTACTTTTGTATATCAATTTTTTTAAGTCTTCCATTTTTGTCTTCCTTTTATTTGTTTTTGTGTTTCCAGAAGTAACATAGAAACACTTTAAAGTACATTGCAAAGAAAAACTGTGAGCTTATTATATCGTTTTTTTCTTTTTTTTTAACAAATCTTTAAACTTCTCAGAAAGGCTAACTCTTTTTTCTTTTGCCTACTTCTCACCCCACATACCAACATGGTCCCTTTAACTTATGTTCTGAACTTTGGTGTAAGTGGTGGTTTCTAGCATGCTAGTAGTTAGGTTTTATTTAGATGCCATAACTGGTAATACGGTTTTTATTTTTATGTTAATTTAGTTTTTTGGAGGGGAGCTTCATTTGTTTACCCCACTACTCTCAAAGCACACACAGGGTTTTTTTGTTGTTGATTGAGGCTGGGAGAAGAGAAAGGAGGACTGAAATCCCAGACATCCTGTCCTTCAGTTGTCCTTCAGTGTAGTTGATGGCTTTGTATTTGCCCAATGAAGAGTCAACGACCTGAACTACCTATAAAAGTGTAGCAGTGCTGCGGTGTTGGTTGAAACCTTTCGGCTATCTAGTAGTTCCTAGGCTACTGGACCGTGTATTATTATCATATACTCAGCTCATGTTTGGGCCCTCTATGTACGCAAACATTTGTATTCATAGTAGAATTGTATACTGGCCTATTTTTATAATGTTGTTTTCAAACATGAAAAGCCACTGCTTTCCGAATGATTCACTAGGGTCATTTTGAAGCAGGAAATACCTATTTGTATTTGCACCTGTGTATTGCATATTAATTATGATATACTTGGCAAATGCTTTTCTTTTACCTGTGAATATTCTGAAAGCCAGTCCAAACAACACTGCATACCAAACTGTGCTCTTATATATTACTGCATTTGTGTTCCTTTTTAATCAGATAGCATGTTTTAGTTTTATTATGGTGGCTTGCTATAAGAGTGCCACTTGCTTATCTTTTATTGTACTTGAATTCTTAATCATGCTTTTAACGTATTTAACAAACCATTTCTTTAGATTCTGTAAACATGTCATTCCTTTGAAAAGGCAGGGATTCCCACTTCAGAATTTTAAAATGAAAATGTTTATTCAAAGAGGGAAAATAGTTCAGACTTGGTTTTATGAAAATAGGTAAAGGTTTCACTCAGAAGAGGATTTGTTTAGATTTGCACAGATGGTGATGGCACCTTTTGTTAAAAAGAAAGTTAATGTTAATCAACAGTGCTGAGGAAAATTTACACAGAATTACTTGACATATCAAGTGTGGAAATGTGTGCCTTTCAGTATATTTACTCTTTTTTTTGGTGGTCATTGGGATAATCAGACCATATGAATGCCTGAGAGCACGTTTAATTTCTGTGGAGAGCCATGTTTGGCTAAAACAACTCTTTTAATGTGCAATTAGTTTCTAGAGTAAAATGTCTGTTATATGAGGGGGATCTTTATATTGGGCTTTTATATTTTTTAAAGTTCATGTTTCTTTCTGTTAATTAAATGCCATCACAATATCACGTTTATATTGTTGCCTATCTTAAAATCAAAGCCACCTTGATGTTTTTCTTCTCGGAATACATCAATATTTGAGCCGTGTGTATAGTGATTAAAATGTGTTTTTGAAGAGCATATTCTAATAGATCTGGTTTTAGACATCAAGAACATGAAAATATAATAGCTTTTGTATAAAGATTTTCTTTTGCTATAGTGAAAATTAAGGATTTGGTTTTGCTTCTTACGGAGGAATGGAAAGAGTTGTTTAAGAGTAATTTTTAATTATCTTATAGCAATAATGTCACCATTCTTTTTCAGAAGGTAAATATGCCTTGTGCAGGAAAACAGACATAATTTTCTCCGTTTTCTTCCACTTAAAAAATTCCTATTTTTTCAGATTATTTCATCTTGAACATTTTTGAGATTTTGTGCAATGTTATATTTTATTGCTCCATCTTTGTACATTTTCATTTTATTTCATTTGTCTGTCTTCCACCTGTCTGTGTGAATCAGCTCTTTCGGACTTTGAATTCATTGGTTAAAAAATAGTTACTTTATACATTTCTTCATGGGTTTATGTTAAAAAGTTTTGCATTTTAATCTATTATGCTATGGAAATTATTCTGAAGTTTATATTTCCCTTTTAAATCTTAGTCTAAATTTTCCATTTTTTATGGCTTAAGGAAAAACACACCAAGCTTAATATTTGTTTATTTTGAGGAACAAGAGAAACTTTCTTTCCTTCTCTTTTAAGGGAGGAGCTCATTGAGTTAGTTACTGCTATTAGTAAGTAACTCTTTCAGTCAGAGTTCCTTAAATTGGTCCAGTATGCTCCAGGGCTACAATTTGGGGGTGGGACTGATCCTTTTTGCTGTTCTGAGCTACTATTGTCAACTGCTGTTGTACATACTGTTATGTGTAAGGGCGTAAATATATTTATTATGTTTGTATAATTCATTCTGTACAATTGCAGATCAAGATCGCTCTTCTGTGATATACGGAATATTATGTTTTAAAGACCATCTTGGAATACAATTAGAGAACTTAGTATTTTGATGTACTAAGACCTATTTTAAGTTTAATATTTTACCTTTGCAAAAACTTTAATTAAAGATGTTATTTAAAAAAAGTAATGTTGCTTGCTTCGCTTACTAATATATAGCATTGTTATATAGATAACTGAATAAAATTATGCAGTTTAGAAAGGAAAATGCTATATACTATTAATGAGAATAAGTTCCATTTATCAAAAACAAAAAGGGGGTATCATTATACTCTTGTACTTTAAAACTAAGTGGGGTGGGATATCAGTCTGAATTATTGAACCATGTTAGGAATTCTTAATAGTTTCAAAAAAAAGTTGTATTGCCCAGGCACACAGGAATTTTAAGTTGGGCTAAATTGACACCAACAAAGTGTAACTAGAATTGATGTAATTAACATACTGTATTAAATGAGTATTTCTACTCCAAAGAATAGATTACTTAGGATAAAATTTTTTGAGAACATACTTGTTTTTCAATTTCTCTGGTTAGCTAAATCGTTTAGTTCAGTTTGTAAATAATTGCATAATAGGAGAATTGGATTTCTGAGGTCTATATTACATATTGAATATATTTTGTGTTATTTTTGAAGGTATTAAATAATTAGCAAGTATTTTAATTTTATAGTTAATTCAAATGAAACATTAAGAAGCTTGCTTTTTTGTAATTTTTTATCCTGTTACAGACTACTTTATCTAGGAAACATGCAAATTTTAACCATTAAAGCAATCGTAATAAAGATATTTTATTGCCAGAAAAACCTTGTCATTTTGCAGTTTAATACAGGCTCCTGTGTTGACAGTCTTAACCTTTTTGGCCTCAGTTCTTATATCTGTAATGTATATGGTTTTGAGGATTGAGTGAGGTAAGACATATAAAGCTCTTAGAATGGTTTTTGGTACACTTAAGCACTCAGATGCCACAATTAAATTACTAATTCTTAATTACTTGCATAATTTAAAATAACTAGTGGAACTGAAAAAAATTTCAATGATCAAAAACAGCAAAGAAGAATGTGGTCTGATTAAGAAGAGTCAGTGAAAGGTTTGGTTACAACCAAGCAAACTGAGCCTGGGAGGTTAAGTTAAGAGAAGCAGTTCATCTGGCTGTAGCAGCACAGGAGGGATAATGCAACCCAGCGAGCAGCCTCGAAGCTCTTTTGCCCCTGAAGTAAATAACTTCCTATAATATGTCTAAAATAGGTTGAATTTCCCCAAATCTAAAACTGTAGAATTAGAGCATTTTAATAATTACAGGATTTTCCCAAATATCAATGGATTCTATTTGTTTATGGAGAAAAACAGAGGTGTTGAAATACTGTTATTAAAAGACATTGAAGCCGTGGTTACCTCACTCTGCACTGACCTGAATCCTCCTAGTGATAGTTGGCAGTCCTATTTCTTTCTGGAGGCAGATGGCTTTGTGTCAACCCTCCTTGCCAGCCAAGGAGGAAAAGACAAAAAGAAGTAGCTGCTTACCTTAGCTTCTGTTTTGAAGTACAGTTCTTAGGTTAAGAGGAAATGGAGCAGAGTGTATGTTAACTCACTCAACTCTGCAGTCTACCCTGGGCCAGGAATTGTAATTAGTGCTATTGGAAGACCCAGAGGTAAGACAGTTGCTGCCTTTAAAGAGCAGTTAGTGTCCATGAGCCTTTTTTGTTGTTGTTTGTTTTTTATTTTCCTGTGCTTAATCCCTTTACCCTTCTCACCCAGCCCCCAACCTCCTCCTCTGTGACAGCTGTTAAATACATATAAAGAGAGGGGAGCCGCCAGGTTGGATTGTGTGAGTTCTAATCCCAGAGAGAACTGGATTAATAGCAGTGTGAGTTTGGGTAAGTTTACCAAAGCAGCCTACTTCATAGGGTTGTCATGAAGATAATGAGATAATGCATAGGTTGCATTTGGCAAATCCTTGGTACGTGGTAACTGATCAATAAATGCATTTTAGTTAGGAATGATGGTCACAGAAAAGATCTTAGATTTGCCAGGTTGCTTATGTTGAGTTTTCCTGTATCTTAACAGCAATGGGTTCACAGACTGTGATGGTGTATCTGCACATTGAAATGAGGGGTCAGAACACTTAATACTAGCGATTATAGAGAGTGCTGACTTTGTTAGTGGAAACAGTTCTAGAAGCTTAATTGTAGTTCTCATTTTCACATTCGAGATGAATTTTGTGTTCTTGGATCAAGAATGTTCTGAATCTTTACCTACCTTCAAACTTCACCTTTCTGAAGGTTGTTGGCTTAAAATAATACTAGTTACCTCCCGAGCACTTGTGGAATACCCCACTTTCTTAAACGATACGATAGAAATCGAATTTACTCTTTATTTCTCTTTCCAAACCTAACATAGCTGTGGCTGCTGTTCCCCCAGTCACTGGGAGTTGAAGCCTAGTGTCATCTAAATCCGTGGCTTCCCTCGTCTTCCCCAAGTCCTGGTCAAATTCTTCATTGTGTACCACATGCTCAAAACAAGCTCCAGGAGTCATCCCTGATTCCCCTTCTGTTCCTCATTTTTACCACATCCAATCAGCAAGGATTGCTGGGTCTACTGACATTACATACATTGACTTTTTAAAAAAATTTTTTTAACTATTTTTCCTGTATTTTTTCCATTACCATTTATCCCACCTATACCCTCTTTCTCCTCTGTCCAAACCCCTGCCACGATCACTACACTGTTGTGACAACTTCTATTTATTTTCACTAGTCTAGGTCAAGCCCAAACCAGACCGGCATCAACCAGTCTGACGGAGCTGCATTGTTAAACTTGACCTTTCATGTGAAGAGAGAAGCAGTGGGGCAGGCGCTCGCAGCTGGATTTCAGCTGTGCTCATCAGAGTCCCTGGCCACGGCATGCCTCTCTGTGACAGTCCCCAACTTTTTGCTGACCTGCCTTCATAGATTTGTCTCCCTGAAGCCCATTTCTTAATTCATGTCCATGTGAACTTTTTTTCAAAGTCACAGTGCACAAGTGGCAACCACATAGGCGCCCACCTGGCAACACACCCAAAATTCAGTTCCTAAGCAAGGCATTTGCACCTGAGTTTTTCCTTTGCCTGTAGTACTTTCCTTTTAGATCATTATATTCCCACATCAAGGACGTTTCTCTTGCTTGTACCATGATTTATCTCACACTGAGCCCTCTCAGTGATATTTGATTCCCTGTCTCAGGTGTGTGGTAACTTACTGAGACTAGTGTTTGATATTTTTAATATATAGTGGACTCTTACAAATTAATAAGATATTCCACTAGGGAAAATGGACCCATAGAACAAGGAAGTCAGTTCATCAAAAAAGAAAGGCAAATGTCAATTAATTGACCTTTTTAATAGTTGAAGGAATACCAAAAAAGATCGTAAGAAACCATTTTTCCATCTATCAGATAACTAGGGAAAATACCACGTCATGGATAGGCTGTGGGTAAATGGGCCTTCCACTAGGTTGTTTGTTAGAGTGTAAGTTGATACAAACCTTCTAGTGGACCATGGGAACAAGAAGTGCAGATGCTTCAAGTCAGGAAAGGGAGATGGTGTGTACAAGGTACCAAAGGTTACCCAAGAGGCTTGAGTGTAATGAGCATGAGAGAGGACCGATATTTGGGGGACAAGATAAAAAGATCCATATTTGATATATTAAATTTGTGGTACCCTTTAGACACTAAAGTTGAGGTATTAAGGTGACGAGATGAGTATGAGTGGATGGAGCTCAGTGGGGAATGTCTGAGCTGAAGAGCATCTTCAGGATTTATTATTAGAGGGAGAGCATTTAAAGCCATAGAAGTGATTCACCTGAGCAAGAACACAGAGAAAGGAAGAAAGTCCAGAACCTACTGTAAAGGCACTCACTCCGGAGAAAGATTGGGAAGTGGAGTAGTTAACAGGACTGGCTAGAGGATTCACAGAACCTAGTGCAAAATGAAAACGTGGGGCCCCGTGTTCCAAACTCAAGAATTTCAGGATGGTGACAGCAGGCCGTTAATCAAAGGAGTGGCGCCCTGTGTGACTGCACTTGTCACACACTCTGGCCTTGGGAATCAGGAAGGGAGAATGAGCAAGCAAGGCCAGTGAAGTCGGAAGAAAGGGAAGGGAAGAAGCTGTCAAAGAGGGCTATTTTAGTAAGGATTAGGCCCTGGCTGGCTTAAGCCAGTTACTTCACTGGCTATGGTCATTGATGGAGCGGGTGGGAGTGAGACTTAAGAAGTCTTACTCAGTGAATTTCACAGTGAATTTCAGGACTCTTACTTGAAATGCTCAGACAAAAGATCTCTTTCTCAGATTGAATGAGGAAGTATGTAGCTCCTATGGCTTTAGCCACTATTCTCTGACCTTGGGAGAACCAAGCCCGCAGTAAAGAAGACACAAAGAGGCAGAGCACAAGATGGAAAGAAACAGGGTCCCTTAATGACATCTTATAAATAGTCTTGTTAACAGGTAATTTATTTCATTTATCATAGAAATTGATTTTGTATTTTCTGTTTACCCTTGTTTTTCTTATTTCTTGCGCTCTCTCCGCCTTTTTTTAGTTGTCTGTAAGTTTCTGCATTTTTCCCTGCTGATTTGGTCGCTTGGTTTAGGCCCAGGCTGTGAGTCTGTGTCTGTAAACTCCTGCTTCCCTAGAGCTGCAGAGGCCTGCCGCATGGCACTCAGACACCTAGTGGAGAACAGTGTAGTGTGACACAGTACGGGCTTTGAAGCCAGACTGAGCTGGGGTGAGTGCCAGCCGTGCCTGCTCTCTCTGAGCGTCAAATCCCTCATCTATAAAATGGATACAATAACAGTTATCTTGCATGCTTATGGTAAGGTAGAGTGTGTATAGAGTGTATGGCACATACTGGACTCAGAATATATTTTACTATGTTAGCAAAATAGTTCTTAGGTTTCTTCTGGTTTGACCTTCATATTCCACAGTTGAAGACTTTAAAGCCCGAAGAAATGATGGGGATTGGCCAACGCTGTGCAACTAATAAAAAGTGTAGACAGACGGTCCCTGAGACCTGGATGAATTCCCTTCTCATTTCTTAAGACTGGCAGCCTACAGGCAATGCATTCCATGGCCATGTTTTGTTGAACTTGTGTTAACGTACACAATGGCTGTTTTTATGCTTGGTTGCAACACAAGGGTAGCACTTCTCCTTTTCCTACGCCCAGCCTACATACTCATGCTAACTGCATGTGGTCTTTGGCACTGAGGCCGAGGTCCCATGTGGCAGCCTGTCAACTCCTCCTTTTGGTTTTAAGAACAAAGGCAAAATGGTTTATAAAAAGATTCCATTCAATTTGAATTCTAGACCTTTCTGGGGTTTTTTGTTTGTTTGTTTGTTTGTTGTTTTTTTTTTAGGATGGGGCTGCTTATCAGTGAGAAGCTGATGAAAGCCTTGTTGCCTTTTCAAAATAAGAGTAAATTGTAGCCCTGACTGGTGTGGTTCAGTGGGTCAGGTGTCATCCTGCAAAGTGAAAAATCACCACTTCGATCCTGGTCAGGGAACATGCATGTGTTATGGGCCAGTTACCTGGTTGGGGCGCGTGGAAGAGACAACCGATCGATGTTTCTCTCACACATTGATGTTTCTTTTCTCTTTCCCCCTCCCTTCCCCTCTTTCTGGAATCAATAAAAGAAAACCATTTTTAAAAATGACTGTACATGTGAGGGTTTGTTTATGGACTCTCTATCCCACTGATACATAGATTTTGTGTTTATTTCATGCCACACTTTTAATTATTGTATCTTTGTAGTAAATTTTCAAATCAGAGGACTTTGAATTTGAGGGCATAGAATGAAGTTGCAATGAAGTTGAAGTCCAGCACGTGACAGTGACTGGGCTGGGGTGACAATGGCGACAGTGGCGACAGTGGCACCCTTCTGCTGGGGCAGAGCTATGGTTTTGTCTGCCCTTGCTTGATTCCTGCCTGAGCTTGGTTTCCTAGGCTTCCCATTGATTGGCAGACTACCCTTCCAATCAGTTCCTTTTCTGTCTTTGTTAACCAAAAGCGGTTTAAAGGTTTGCAACCAAGAACTTGATAGCGCAATTCAGTTTACCTAAGGTTGAGCCACTTTGAGCATTGAGCAATAAAGATGAAAATCTTTATTAAGCATGCAAATCAGTCAGTTGTGTGGCTCAACAGCAAGGTTCATCCTTGGTTGCACATCTGTATGGTATTCAAAGGCTTCCATGCTTACCTCTTGGGAAGCTAGAGTAAACAAGGTTTGATTCAGCAAGATGGTGGAAGCAATATGGCATGTTTTAAGAATCACCTGTTTCTTGCAGGAAGTCTTCTACCTTCATTTTAACCCCTTCTTCCTGTTAGATAGTTAATAGCCTATAATCTTCACTAGATACCTAAAGTAGTGGTATCTTTACATTATTATTATTATTATTATTATTATTATTATTATTATTATTATTATTATTTATTAGTTACAATTGTGGTTGGAAGACTAATTATCCTTGAGCATAGAGTTTCAATTACATTTCAGTTCTAATTATTTACTGTGGCACTCATGTACTGAGTACCTACTATGAGTACCATGAGAGCTAGACCCAAAGTCTAACCCAGTGCCGTCTTGGTGAAGCGACTGGTTGGGAGGGTTGGCAGAGTCAAGGCGAAGCTGCCTCATCCTTAGCATAGCTGCTCCCTGTTGGTCAGGCTGGGCTTGCCTGGGTGAGGTGGCTGGAGGCCCATTTGTAGGAGCTGAAGGAGCTGAAGGTCCTATAGTCTGCTGATACCCGCCCCCCCAAGCCTGTTCTACCACAAGTCTGCCTGCATTGGGCCCCTCAACTCCCAAAGTATGTATACCAGGACCCTGTGCCCTGTCCTGAGATGGCACTTAGTTTGTATGTCCTATATTACAAGAACAGTGTGTGTCTTGTACTTCAGTTATTTCCACGCCCTTAAAACCCTCTTTTTAACATGTTCTGTATACTCTACAGCCTCCCCATGGAATTCTACTTCCCACAATCAGGAGACCTGGTGTGGGGAGTTCTTTTCTCCAATAAGGAGGGCATTTAAACTGGAAGCAGAAGTGTCTGGCAGATTTTATAGCCACAGGTCTTAGTGGGGCAGAAAGAAGAGTTTGGAAGTACAGGTTTTGGTGAAGGGAAAGAGGCTAGGAGTGAATGTTTCTTGAGTGCCAGATGCTTTGCCTGATCTTTCAGTTCTCCAAATCGCCTTGAGAGTGTTTAATTTTATCTTCCTTTTACCAGTGGTTGACTGCACTTTATGGAGGTCAGGTAATATGCCTAAGATCATGCAGTGAAACTAGGGCTGGTTGGTAGAATGAAGTCCAGATGGTACTTAGGACGAACTAGGTCTCCCCTTCCCCTCGGATTGCAGGAACAAAAATGGTCTCCACCTCAGCTATACCTGTTGACAGAGGTCATGGTCCTCGCAGCAGCCTGGGCTCCTGTTTCTGCTCAGAGGAGCCATTCTGGGAACACTGCTCGACTCAGCACTGCCTGCACTTACCGCTCTAAAGGGACAGGGAGACAGATGAATGCACCTGCCAGGGGCACGACTGTGAAGTCGCTCTGCTGAGTGGTCCTGTGCTGGCTTGAGGATCCGCAAAGGTGTCAGTTATGGCTTCCCCTTCTACTAAGAGTGTGAAGTTAGCCCTGGCTGGCATTGCTCAGTGGATTGAGCGTGGGCTGCGAACCAAAGCATCGTAGGTTTGATTCCCAGTCAGGGCACATATCTGGGTTGCAGGCCATGGCCCCCAGCAACTGCACATTGATGTTTCTCTCTCTTTCTCCCTCCCTTCCCTCTCTAAAAATAAATAAATAAAATCTTCAAAAAAAGAGTCAAATTAAAAAACATTTGAAAAAAAAGTGTGAAGTTAAATAAGTGAAAGGAAAAGAGTGTATTTTCAGAAAAAGAAATTATTTTTTGTTTGCCTGAGGGAGGGTTGTCTCTCCTCAGCTCATACCACTTGTCTTCTGGAAGTTTGTTCCTAAGAGAGCTCCCTAATGCAATTGAAGTAGGCTTTGAGAGTTTCATAGCAGGGTGCGGCAGGGAAGTAGAAACCCAGGGGCTGATGCCCTGAGATCATTGAAAAGCCCCACTTTCATTTTGTAATTGAAGAAGAATATGGGCATAAAAGCCCTTGTTTCCCGACTGTCCCTGGGGAAAGCTGTCAGGTGCAGTGTTCCTTGGCACACTTTGCAGCAGAACAAGCGAAAAGGGGAGACCTATTGGCAGAGAGTTGAACACAATAGTAAAGCTGATTAAATTCTGTGTTTTCATTCTTACCACGTGCCAGCAATCCTAAACAATGTCAATGATAAAATGCTTCCTACAAGAAGTAACTTTTGGTATAATCCTAATTGGCCTAAAGACCACAATTTGTGTTCAGTTTTCATAATAATATGTTTGCTAGCTTCACTTATACTACATATATTTTTTTAAAACATTTTTACATTTTCTATATTTCATGTAAGTGAAATAAAGCATTCACAAAAATGCAAAGACTTCATGATTCCACTGATACAAGGTATCAAAAGGAGTCCCATTCATACAGAAGGCAGGATGGTGGTTGCCAGAGGCTGGGGGCCAGGAGAAAAGGGAGTTATTGTTGAATTGACAGAGAGTTTCAGTTTTGCAGGATGAAAAGTTCTGGAGCTTAGATGCACAACAATGTGAATGAATATACTAATAGAACATTACTGAACTGTATGCTTGAACATGGTTAAGAAGGTAAATTTTATGTTGTGTGTTTCTACCATGATAAAAAAATAGCATACACATTGTCTAGCACACACTGCATTTAGTATGGAAGTTCATTTGGACAATGCTCAGTTATACAGTTCGACCCCGGCACCCAGGTCACAGCCATACTCATTTGTTTCAAGAGGAAGTTCCCACGGGTTCAGAATTATGCATGTCCTATTAGGGCTCAGCTCATGCATCCAGCTCTTGTGCTAGTATATATTTCTGCACTTAAAGAGAGATTAGAAAGATACAGTTGGAGCACAATTGGAAGATACAGAAGTTAGTTATTTAATTATGGCCTTGGATGGGACCACTAGGAATTTTTATTTGTGTTTAAATATAAAAGGGTGAAAGAGTGAAAAGTGTGAAGTGTAGTCATTTGTTTGGTAAATGGAAATTTTAGTTCATAAACACAATAATTTTATTTCGGGACTATTGCTGAAAATAATTGTCACACACGGGAGGAGGAGGAGTTAACAAAATGAAAATCTCTGTCAAATATGCTCAAAACAGGACAGCAGGATCAGACGCTATTTTTTAAAATAGATAATTTGTTTTAAAGATTTTATTTTATTTATTTTTAGAGAGAGGAGAAGGGAAGGAGAAAGAGAGAAACATCAATGTGTGGTTGCCTCTCATGTACCCCTTACTGGGGACCTGGCCCGCAACCCAGGCATGTGCCCTGACTGGGAATTGAAGTAGCAACCCTTTGGTTCACAAGCCTGTGCTCAATCCACTGAGCTACACCAGCCAAGACG
Organism: Phyllostomus hastatus; assembly: GCF_019186645.2. NCBI lineage: Eukaryota > Metazoa > Chordata > Mammalia > Chiroptera > Phyllostomidae > Phyllostomus > Phyllostomus hastatus. The sequence goes on along the minus strand of NW_025334033.1, from coordinate 55,997,505 downwards.
GACCCTATTCTTTAATGATTTGAAAACACTTCATTAAATGCAGAAGTAGTGGCTTGTGGGAAAGAACATGGGCTTCAGAGTTGGGTAGATCTGAATTTGAATATAGCTTCACCTTTTCTTGGCAGACTTTGCACAAGGCATTTAAACCCTTTGTCTCATTAAGGGGGATTGCAGTACCTCCCTTGCAAGGATGTTTTCCCAAGAATAAAGGAAAAAATGAATGCAAAGTGCCTAGCACAGGTATTGGCACAGAGTAAGCATGATGTGGGCTAGTGTATTAGTCTCCTAGGGCTGTCATAGCAATTTACCAACAACCAGGTAGGTGGGTTAAAGTAACAGAAACTTGTCCTCACAGATCTGGAGGTGAGGAGTTTGAAGTCAAGGTGTTAGCAGGGCTGTGTTCCTTCTGAAGGTGCTAGGGGGAGAAATCTTTCTTGGCTCAGGCGTTTTTTTGACCCAGAGCTGCAAAACTCTGATCTCTGCCTTGTTTTTTGTTTGTTTTTTGGGGTTTTTTTTTGTCTTTTTTTTTTTAATTTTAGAAAGGGGAAGGAGGGAGAAAGAGAGAGAGAAACATCAAAGTGCGAGAGAAACATCGATCAGCTTCCTCTTGCACCCTTGTCCCTACCCAGGGTGTTGGCCTATAGCCTAGGCACGTGCCCTGACTGGGAATCGAACCTGTGATCCCTTGGCTTGCCGGATAATGCCCAACCCACTGAGCCACAGCAATCAGGGCTCAATGCACATTTCTTGAATGAAAGCACTGAAGGAAGATCAGTGTGGCTGGAATGTCATAAACAGGAGGAAGAGTGACAGAAGATGAGGTTGGAGAATTAGGAAAGGGCTAGAAAGTAGGCCCTGGTGATGAAGATGTTGTGTTGTATTCTGAGTACAGTGGGAGACTTTTAAGCAGAGGATAACACGATGTATTTCCATTTAAAAAAAATCACTATTTCCAAAAGGAAAGGGGTGGGAATAATACCAGGCAAAAATCATAGCGATCACAATGTCCCTACCTACACTTAGCACAGGCCTGGAGGTTTGAATAGGCCTCGCTTCCACTGGGGAGCAAGGCTCATTCCCTGCAGTGGGAGGGGAAACATTGCTATTAAAACAAAAGATGGACTGTCTTCGGTTCTTCAAAGGAGATGGCAGGAGGAGGTGGCGTAATTCACATGTAGGAATGATGAGTCTTTGTACTGCTGCCATCTCCTTAAAGGCGTTGACTGGCGAGGGAGCCACTTTCAGGAGTGTGACCCTATTACAACTGATGTCACAGCCTCTACTGTGTTGGGGCTGTGGCTAGGAAATAGGGAAAAAATGGATAGCCCTTTAATTTTGAAGCACTGTAATGCATTTCAGATGTCAAAAAGTAGGTTTCGGAAGGTAAAGAACAGAACCAAAGTTTGGTCCCACACCTTGTGTGGCCGTGGTTTTCTGCTCCCTGGTCATGGATCAGCAGCAGAGCCGTTAGCCTTTACAGTAATATGCTGGCTGAGAGAACGCATCTAAGGGTGAGGGGCACAGGACTCCTGTCACTCACGCTTGGGGACAGCCAAGGAGTGGTGCCTTCCTTGTGCCTCCGAGGTGCAGCCTTCAGAGGGAGGAGTGCTATCCTGGTGAGAATTCGGTGTCTGACACCAGTCAGCTGTGAGTACATTGATTCTTTGGCAAGAGGATAGGAGAGAAGCATATGTTAAAGCAGCTCTAGGTAGGAGATTGTGCCTCAAGTCTCAGCTCAAAAGTGCTTCATTTTCTTCCTCCTCCTCCTTTCCTTTGTTCCACTGGTTGACAATGACCCTTCAGTTCGGCAAGTTCTTGACCTCGTCCACTGAACTAACTGACAGACTGGCTGAGTGTCGTGACGCAGGTATGTTTCACTAAGGTTCTCTTTTATTCCTCACAAAAAGGTCATTCATATCTGGCAAGGAGCAGAGGAGCTTTGCTTTTAGGTCAAGTTAACCTTCCCCACACTTGGAAAAAAGCTCACCGCTTGCCACATTTTCTCTCTGCGGCTCGGTCTGCCAGATCCATGTTGGGCTGCTCTTGAAGAGTCTGTCTGTCCAGCAACTGGAGTCACCTAGGACGCAGGTGGGAACTCAGGTGAACACAAATCTGACATGTAACTAGTCGAGGGGGCTTTTGACCCCAGTGTGTATTTGACTCATGGGAGACCCTCTTATGCTTACTTTATACAAAGTAAAAACTCAACTTCTCTGTCACTTCCTAATAAAATCAAGCCTAAATTCAAGTTGGCCAAGGAGCAAGACCATGCACAGGAGAGGGTACCTCAACTCTAAAGCTTCAACTTGTATTCTTCCTCTCCTTGTCTTTTCTGTTGCCAGTCTTGAATGGCAGAGGATTGATTTTCTTAAAGGAGTTGATACTATACATTATGGTTAGTGGATTACACTATTGGATTAATGGGATTGGCCTAGCTACTGGGTGGCCCAGATTCAGAAACAGGAATAGCAGCTTCAGGAAAGATCAGATAACTGGCCCAGCTTCCATGAGGTCCTTGGTATGTCAAGATAGATCCTAAAGCTCAGTACAACATTGGAGGTTGAAAATGTATTACAATATTTGCTATGCAAATGTGGCTTTCATTGGAGTTCAAGTTACCTAGGGAAGAGCCAGTCAATAGGAACGGACAGTCAATCAATCTCCTAGCTAAAAGGGTTGCAAGGACAGGGTGAGTGGCAGGAGAGCTAGAAAATTCCCCAGCAAGATAGGAGGCAAGACTTCTTGTGGGCCCCAAGTTGAGTTAAACATGAGTAAGCAGCATTTCATAAGGCCAGTTACTGAGTGATGCCACTTCTTATTTTTATAATCCCATAAGGGTTTTTTTTTGTTTTTGTTTTGCTTTAGATTTTATTTATTTATTTTTAGAGAGGGAAGGGAGGGAGAAAGAGAGAGAGAGAGAGAAACATCAATGTGAGGCCATTGGGGGCCATGGCCTACAACCCAGGCATGTGCCACGACTGGGAATAGAACCTGCGATGCTTTGGTTCGCAGCCCACGCTCAGTCTACTGAGCTACACCAGCCAGGGCTATAATCCCATGAGTTTTTAATAAAACCTTATTTAAATATTCCTGATCTCAACTGGCTGCTGTCACACCCTGGTGCTCAGCAATGTCCTGCCAGAGCAAAGGCACCTTTTTCTAATTTGCATTAGTGTCCACTGTGGACTGGCTGTGGCCCCGGCTGTGCTTCAGAGGTTCAAGGGAGGAGCCCTGTGTCTGTGATGAGATCAAGCACCTTGCATGAGCTTGACAGTAATTCATGAGAGACCCCTGAGAGGAAGAGACTCTTGTGCAGGTGGAGTTGGCACTCTGAAGCAGAGCTGCACAACTAGTGTGTCTCAAGTGTGCTGCTATTGTGCCTCTGTATTGAACCACTTCACCCTCAGGGAAGCCGGCTGAGGTCTGGGGTAACCAGAGTCTCTGTATCGGTCGCCTGTGGCTGAGAGTGGCCTCATCCATTTAGCTAGTGCACATGCAGTACAACTATATTCTCAGTGTTCCAGGAACACATTTGGGGAACCCTGCTGGAAAGTGCCACTTGTCAGAGGATTTAACACCTTGAAGGAAATGTCTAGTCTTTCTTATACTGGGTTATCTGGTTCCCAGAACTACCACAGACTAATAATCAGAAAATGGTGATGTGGGAACCTTGTGCTACAACCGGTCCCTGAGCCAGAAGTGCCGCTCTGGGCTGAACTCTGGAACACGGGAGTGAATGCAAACTGCCTAACTCAGAGTGAAGTAGCCGTGACAGTCCCTGCTGAGAACCGACAGACGGCTCTCACTCCTCCTTGCGGTGGTAGTGTGCACCCATGCTAATCTGGGCTGTCGACGACTTCATCATGTTCATTCTCTTCTTGAACTACCTCCCCAGCCAAGCTCCTTCTTTGTATTCTCCTCAATCCTGTCATCCCTTTCTTAAAAGAGGAAGAGCTTCCACATGTGTTTGTATAGCACAGCACACAACCCACACAACTCCATGTGAAGATCCTTGATGCTCTCCATCATCTGCTGAACAGAGGTCCAACTTAACAGTCTGGCACACAAGACTCTCCATGATCTGCCTTTAATCCACCTGAATCAGTGAAGGTGCTGGCAGGAAACAGACGGCCCACTCAGAGAGATTAGCTAAGAATTTAATGAACAGACTCTTTACAGAGTGATGGTATGATTGAGGAGACATCGTAAAGGTTGACCTTCTTAAAGATTTCTCTCTCCCACAAACCTAACCTTCTAGGTCAGGGGTATGTATGTCTAGCAAAACCTAACACACTTACTCTCCAACCCTTCACAGGAAAGCTTGGCAATCCCTGCTGTAAACCCTGTCCAATGCGGGAGCCATTAACCACAGGTGGCTGTTGCACAGGTGAAAGGTGGCCAGTGCCACTCAAAACCATAATTTTAAATATTAATTACCATATTTTGCCATGTATGGTGTGTACCGTTTTTTGCCTAAATTTTTGAGGCAAGAATAAAGACGTGTATTATACATGGGTATAATAATCTTGTGTATAATGCACCCCAAAACATGGTTGTACATTATACATGGCAAAATACAGTAACTGAATTTCAAGTTAAAAAAACAATACTCAGTTGGTTATGGGGAAATTTTTAAGTCTTTTTAGAACAACTTGGGCATGCAAATCTTTTTTTCAACTGTACGTTTCATGAACTTCAAATATAGATCAAATTTTTCTGAAGAAAATTTAGTTTCCAAATTCCAAAGTGTCGTAATTACACATTGACTTTTGAAGACTTAATAATGAGAAAAAACACCATAAACTATCTCAATAATTTTTATATTATGTGTCAAAATGATCATGTTTTATATGTGTTAGATTAAGTATAATAATAATAAGTAACATAATAAAGTATGTTATTAAAAGTAATTTGACCTGTGCCATTTTACCTTTCTTTAATGTGGCTACTGGAAAATTTACAATGATGTGGTGACTTGCCTTATATTCCTTTTGGGTAGCACTGTTTTATACTAACTTTCAGAAATTCTTCGTAGTAATTTTTATACTGCTGTGAACACATCTGTCTCCCTCTCTAGATGTTTAGTTTTTTAAAGGCTGGGATGTAGTTAAAAACCCCTGCCCTTTTTGGCGGTGGCATCCTCCTCACAACACCGTGCCTCTCGCTAAGAACCTCCTCCATCACTCTCCAGAAGAGGGGAAAGGAAACACAAGAAGAAACGCCTGGTGCAGAGCCACAGTCCCTACTTCCTGGATGCGAAATGCCCAGGATGCTGTAAAATTGCCACCGTCTTCAGCCACGCACAGAGGTAGTTTTCAGAACTACTTGTGTTTGGGCTGTTCCACGGTCCTCTACCTACAGGCCTATAGGAGGAAAAGCAAGGCTTACAGAAGGGTGCTCCTTCAGAAGGAAGCAGCGCTGAAAGCTCCCCAAATCAAGAGGAGCGGGGACCATCCCAATAAACACCTTTTGGAAACAAACAAAAAAATCTCTGATGTACATGTCTTGCAGGTGATCAGTACTCAATAATTGCATGAGTTGAACAAAAAAAATTTCATTCAAACGCTTCTTATTGGATGTGGGTGACCAGAACTTTAGGTTTTTAAACAGGAAGCTTAGACTGAATCTCAGTGATCTTCAGGGTTTTTAGCTTTGTGACCACAAGTACATCCTTCCTGTAAGATTGATGCCTCAAAAGATAGACTTCTTACAGAGGAAAGGGTATGTTGTGGAAACGTTTCTCATAGTTACTAAGAATATATAAAGCCATTTCTAATTTTTAACCAAAGAGGATGCCTAACTACATCGTAAAGCAGGTAATTGCCAAATAGTTAAGCTACTCCAGATACACTGTTATATTTGTGAGGATGCATTTTAAGGGCTTAGCATGTATCTGTGACATAGACATGAACAATAATATATCAGAAAAGTAATTTAAATCCAACAAGTATTTAGTGAGCATTTACGAGGTGCTAGGGATTGTTCTAGACTTTTGGAATAGTTCTGTGAATAAACCCAACAAAAATGTCTGTCCTGGTGGAGCCTGTGTTCTATTATGTTTATTAGAACATGATAAACAGATTATACAGTATGTTTTGAGGTGAAAAGTGCAATAGAAAAAAACCCCAGCAGGATAAGAGCTTACAACAAGAAACAGGTTAGAATCTTAAGTAGGGTGGTCAGTGCAGGACTCACTGAAAAGATGCCATTTGGGCAAAGGCCTGAGGGAGGGGAGGGATTTAAGCATAGAGCTATCTGGGGGAAAAGCAGTTCAGACAGTGAGGAGCCAATGCCGAGGGTCTGGTTAGGGAATCTGGTGCTGTGATTAAGGGATAGCAGGAAGGCAGAGCAGCGGGAACAAGGTCAACAGGAGGAGAGTTGTAGGAAATGAAAACAGTGAGGCAATCTGGGCCAGATCATATGGGCCTTGTTGGCTACTGTGGGGACTTTGGCTTCTGCTTTGAGACAACTGGAGAGCCACTTAAGGGACGTTGTGCAGAGCAACGACCTAATCTGACTTAAGTTTTAAAAGGACCACTCTAGCCTGGTCTGTTGAGGATATATCAGGGGTTGGCAAACTGTTCTATGATGGGCTGAAGACTAGATATTTTAGGCTCTGTGGGCCATGCGCTTTATCTCACAGTCGCTCAACTCTGTTGTCGTAGCGCAAAAGTAGCCACTGATGGTATGTAAATAAACGAGTGTGGCTGTGTTTCATTGAAACTTTGTGGATGTCAACACTTGAATTTTGTATAATTTTTATGTGCCTCAAAATGCTCTTCTTCTTTTGATTTCTTCGATCGTTTAGCTCTTAGGAGGCACAAAACCTGATGGTGGGCTCAATTTGGCCAGTGAGCAGTAGTTTGCCACCCCCTTAAATAGACTGTAAGGGGACAAGAGAAGAAACATGGAGACCATTTAGTGACCCAGGGAAGAGAGGTGATGGTAATCCAGACCAAGATGTCAGCCATAATGGTCTAAGGAGCGGTCACATTCTAAACATACTTTGCAGGTTAAGCCAGAAAGACTTGATGATTTGGATGTGGGGTGTGAGAGAAAGAGAAGAATCAAGGAAAACATCACAAGTTGGGTCTGAGCACCTTGTGGGATATACTGCCTTAAGCATGAGATGGAGAAGGCTGGAGGTGAAGTGGGTTTTGGGGTAGAAGGTTGGGAGTTTAGTTGCGGATGTGTTGACTTTGAGACATCAAAACAGATGGTAAGGAGACAGATGGATATACAAGTTTGGAGTTTGGAGAAACGTTTGATATAAAGATATGCTTTGGGGAATGATCACAAAGAGACAGCCTTTATAGTCTGCATGAAATCATATAGGGAACAAGTGTTGATCGAAAAGACAGAAGAACTGAAGTCTAAACCTGTGGGTGTCACAACATTGAGAGGATGATACAGAGAGAAAGCAGCAAAGGCCATTGAAAAGGAGCGATCGGTGAGGTGATTATGGTGCTTTCTCTGGAAGCAAAGGGAAGAAAGGCCATTGGTAGTGAATGATGTATCAAGTACTTCTGATAGGTCACGTAAGATGAGGACAGAAATATGGCCACTGAATTTAGCAACATGGGCTCATATGTGACCTTAATTCAATCAGTTTTCATGGCGCTGTGGGATGGAAAACCTAGTTAGAGTGAATTTAACAGAGAATGGGAGGGAAGCAATTTGCAGCAGTGAGTAAGGGCAACTCTTTTTTTTTTTTTTAGATTTTTAATTTATGTATTTATTTTTAGAGTGGGAAGGGTGCGGGGGGGGGGGAGAGAGAGAGAGAGAGAGAGGGAGAGGGAGAGAGGGAGAGAGACATCAATGTGCAGTTGCTGGGGGTTATGGCCTGCAACCCAGGCATGTGTCCTGACTGGGAATCGAACCTGCGATGCCTGGTTCACAGCCCGCGCTCCATCCACTGAGCTACGCTAGCCAGGGCAGGGCTACTCTTTTATTTCCTAGTCTTATGACAAAGGAGCCGAGGTGAGGGGATGGGGTAGGGTGGAAGGAACCAAAGAAATGGAGAAGTGGAGTTAAGAGGAGATTTTTTTTTTTAATATGGGGAAAACAATGTCATGTTTCTAGGCTGATCAGCTAACAATAGAGAATCCAAAGTATGGTAACTTTATTTAACTCAAAAAAGAAAATCTATACTCCATTCCATTTCTTAGAAAATTGGCATCCTTGTCTGTGATTATACCAGGTTTACAATATACAGATTACACAAAAATGCTCTAAGTTAGTTGAATAAACTACCTGTAAAACCTTTTGATGTTTAATTGACTATTTCATTTGCCCCTTTAGAATTTAGAACATTTTCTTTTGTAATAAACTGTATGACCCAATTTTGTTAAAGAAGCTGAGCTGGTACCTAGTTTTACTCTTCATGAAATTTTCCTATAACAGAAGCATTTGACTGACCATAGAACTATCATCATTAGCTTTACTTATCAGTAACTTTATTATCAACAAAGGTGATGATGGTTTCTTTCCTTGAAAAATATTTCTATATGTTAAGGTCAATACCAATTTTTTCCCTTTCCCCTCCCCTTCCTTGTCAGTTAATTCAGAGCAAGCACACTCAGAGGAAATACAGTTTACTAGGAAAACAAATCAGTGGTTATCAACTTCCAAGTTTCCATTGAACACTTAGTGGACAGCTCTCCGGGAGTTTTGTCATTGGAAAGCCAAAGTCACAGAAACAGTTATCAGGATGAGCTGAGATTTATCAAAACTAGTTTCCCTGGCGTAGCTCAGTGGATTGAGCGCGGGCTGCGAACCAAAGTGTCTAAGGTCTGATTCCCAGTCAGGGCACATGCCTGGGTTGCAGGCCACAGCCCCCAGCAACCGCACATTGATGTGTGTGTGTGTGTCTCTCTCTCTCCCCCCACCCCTCTCCCTTCCCTTTCTAAAAATAAGTAAATAAAATCTTTAAAAAAAAACTAGTTTCCAAACATCATCGTGGAATTAAGCTCATTAGATCTTATTTTCCAGCCTGTTGGTGTCTCCCTAAACTCATTCTTTGAATAAATGAACAAATTAAGCCTTGTCTTTCAATTAATTATCATTTACATGAGGGCGTCTCTTAGTAGATAAAAGTACTTTGTGCAAGACAAAGCTGAGGGTTGATTTAGGCATTTTTGAGAAGGTTCATTCAATAAAACCTTAAAGCAAGTAGGTGGATTCGATGCTTCTGGACATATCTTCCAACCGCTGATTTTGTTGTGGTTGTTAGTAACACATCAAAAGTTAAAGAATCTTTCCCTAGACATGGTGGACAATACTAATACTCTAAGAGGCAGCCATGTAAGTGTGAAATTATTAGCCTCTGCCTTTCCTTTTCAGCTATATGGGGCACATGATAAGTTGCACTAGCCACAGTTTTCTTTCTCATATACAATTACCATCTCTACTCCGGAGCCATCGTACCATTCTTGATACTACACTGCACTTTCTCACCTTTTCCATGGCCAGTCTGAGAACCTGGTTCTTGACAAGTTTCTGAATATATCCTAGATGCAGTATCAACCACACTGCCCCTTTCCCCCTTTTTATGATGGCATGAGGGGCATAGTCATGTCATTTTTAGGATTCAGAGAGAGGGAGAGAGAAGAACGTGAATGCTTAGAGAGAGGGTCTGGGGACTAGGGTAGGTTGGAAAGGTTGGTGTAGGTTGAGGGTCTTCCAGGTGGTAGAGAGTGTGGCTACAGGGTGCGCGGGTGTGCAGACAACTCATTGGTACCACGTAAGCTGGATGGTCAAACAGTTAAAGAAGCAGAAGAAAATCCTTGTAACTTCCTCCCAGTAGTGCTCCCACTAGTGGCTCAGCTGCACTAATTAAAATGACATCAAGTAGCAACTTGGATGTCTGGGAAGGGCTGTGAGAGCCAGAGGTGTGTGCTCACATTTTCCCTCTCTCTGCTGGCCCGCAGATGGGGAAAACAGGTATGATGTCAGGCATCTCCTCTTTCATCTGGACAGTGGCATCAGTTGGCCAGGGGATCTCGTTTCTCCAACATGTGCTGAAGCTATTAATACTTCCTCTAGTTCTTCGGTGAGACTGCTTAAGGAACATACCAAGAAGTCAGAGAAAGAGCTGAGAGGGAGTAATGAATGAAATGGCTCTATTTGTCGTTCACAACAAACCCTAGGCACCCTGTATTCCCAGATTCACAAATCATTTGCCAATATCTAGTTTGTCAATATTTAAATTTGTCTGCTATCACTCCAGAAGCGTTTTCCACATGCTGTCTGGAGAACTCGAGTGGCATGTAATAAAATTTAAGCCTGGGATTTGCTTTAAAAAAAAAAAAAAGAACAAAACAAAACTCTGGGATGACTCTATGCTAGTCTTGTTTTTCTCAAACTTTTTCCTCATCTATTTAACATGGCCCTTGCTGAGAAACTTGAAAAGCATCCTAGAGAGCCAGGCTCCCTCAGACCATTTTGCAACTCCCTTTGGGGTTAGTCCTTATGTTACAACGCCTCTAGGGATGGAAAACTGAGTCACAGGAATACCTTATAAATAGGCTTTTGTCAAAATATTACTTCCCATGTAATGGACAGATCTGTAATGCTGTTTTTTGACTGTGAATTGTGCAGTCTCCCAGTGTATACTAGGGGAGACCCAAAACACCCAAAATGCCCTTCTGGAGGGCGGGCCCCTTGTAGTTCAGGCTTCCCTCACTAGGTGAGTGTTCTAGGAACCACTCCATATCAGTGTACCAGCTGGCATTGTGACACGCTGTGTTTAGCTTCAGTGAATTTTTTTTGAAGAATCTGAATGCACCCATTTCATGATGGGTGATTTATGAGCGCACCTGCCCACACTATGTTCAGTGTTCAGCAGTTTTTGAGCGAAAACGGCATGACCCCTTTGCCCCACCCTCCCTATTCACCTGGCCTTTCCCGGAGTGACTCTCCTTGTTTCCCCAGATGAAAAAGTCCTTGAAGGGAAACATTTTGCCGAGGTGGAAGAGGTGAAACAGAAACAGCAAAAGTACTAAAAGGCATAAAAAACGATGTGTTCAAAAACTGTTTCAAGCTGTGGAAAAAATATCTCTGTGGGTGTATTGCATCAAATGAAGAATACTTTGAAGGTGACTAAAGTTTAAACACATAAGAATAAATATACGTTTTTTATAAATACATTTCAGATTTTTTGACCCCCCTTTTTTATATAAGGAACAAAAGGCCTAATCATATGCTGATTTAATATGATTAGGCTGGAAAATAGAATACATTATAAAGGGATTTTACTTCCTTTTTGTTTAGCTTACCAGATGTTGTTACAGAGTAAGCACTTTAGAACTCACTGGCTTAGATATAGCACATTCTAAAAATCTCAGTGTCATAATGGCTAAATAATCGTTCAAGTTGCCTTCAATGTGGTATCTGCCTCTCCCTCTTATCACTCCAAGGCATAGTAGTCAGTTACCTGGTAAAATGATCTGTTCTCTCCCTTTCTTTCAATGTCACATTTGTAATTATTAATTATCTTAAAGTCTAATATTAGAATGGTTTGCATTTGAATATATAAAAAATTATGTGCATGATGAAAAAACCACCAGTACATTAGAGCACCTTTGGAAAAGTTTCCATCTGTGTCAGTCTGCCTGGGCTGCCGTAATAGAATACCACTGACCGAGTGGTGGAAACAACAGACACTCGTTTTCTCACATTTCCAGAGGCTGGAAGTCCAATGTGGAGGTGCTGGCGGATTCAGTTTCTGGTAAAGGGCACTCTTGCCAGCTGGCTGACAGCCACCTTCTTGCTGTGTCCATCCTCACATGACCCTTTCTTTCTCTGTGTGTGTATGGAGAGAGTCTCTGGTGTCTCTTCCTCCTCTTATAAGGACATTGGTCCTGTGGTATTAGGGCCTCACCATGAGAACCTAATTACCTCCATAAAGGCCGTATCCCCAAATATAGTCCCCTTAGAGGTTCGGACGTCAACGTGTGAATTTGACTGGGACACAGTTCCGTCCAAAACACCATTCAATCCATCGTCCCGATCTCCAGAGAAGACCACTTTCAGCCATTTTCTGACTTTAGTTATGATGGTTTGTACTATAATTCTGTTGTGCACTTATGCACTTATTTTTTAAATTATAGATATTTAGACAGTTTATCTTTTGGCATCATATAATGATGACTAGGAAATTAGTTGACTTAACATCTCCTAGCTCCCAGCTTAAAAGTTTTTGCTAGTATTAATTTTAACTTTTTCAACTGGTTGACTTTGTAACCTTAGGTAACAAATTTCCATTTCTTATCCCATTAACTATGGTGGTCTTCCTTCTCTTCCCCCATGTGAGAGAGGACATTAGCCCCTTGACCGTGTTCTGCCCCTCTCTGTGACCCTCTCTTGCTCCTGACTTGTGTGACTTGTCAGGATTTGTAATATCACTCTATTGGTATCTCACATGATTTGATTTAAAAATGAAAGACCAACAGTATTTGCAGTATTATGGCATACAAATATTATTAACACAAACTGGTAGTATGTTAGCATTCACTGAGAAGGAAATTACATTTTATCTGAAGTACAATTTCAAGTAATTTTTAGAAATATTTTATTTATTTATTTTTAGAAAGAAAGGGAGAAAAACATCAATGTGTGGTTGCCTCTTGTGTGCCCCCAACTGGGGAGCTGGCCCACAACCCAGCCATTTTCCCTGACTGGTAATCGAACTGGTACACTTTGGTTCACAGGCTGGCACTCAGTCCCCTGAGTCACAGCAGCCAGGGCTGAATTTCAAGTAATTTTTCAGAAAGGGGAATATAGGGAACTTAAAAGAAATTACTTTCATGCAAATATAAAATAAACACTTGTCAAATACTTTATTTAACTTATAATTTAATGAAGAAACCAGCAAAATTGGTCCAAGAGCACTTCAGAAGCTAGATATTGATGCACAGTTTTACAAGTGTTAGGGGTAGACTGCTGGGTTAAATACAAACCGGTTAACATCTGATGCGGCCACAAACAGTGCAGAGGTTATTTGAGTCTCTCAGATAGACATCCTCTGGATGAGTTAACCTCTGTTCCTATGGAGTCATAAAGTGACCCAGACAATAGGAAGTCAAGCCCAGCACCACACCAAAAAACACCCAACAATCCCACAAAACACCTAGTTATCTTTATGCTTATTTCCAAGTTTTGAATAATTTGTCTGACAAAGTAAGCTTTCCAAATACATACTTATATAAACATGTCATTATTTTGCCTTATACTTGGATGATAAGTTGGCTAGGTATAGAATCTTGTGTGTAAAATACTCTATCTCTAAGGCTTTCCATTGTCATCTAGTGTACGACATTGTTAATGCAAAGTTACAGATCAACCTGCTTGTTTATCCCTTTCAATACCTGAGTGTTCTTTCTCTCTTGCTACTCTCTTAGCATTTTAGATCTCCCTTTACTTTTGGTGTTCTGACATTTTTTAAGAACTCTTTTATTTTTTCCTTTATTCTCATTGTTGACACTACTGCAGATGTCCCCTTTACCTCCCCTTCACTCCCTCCTCCCAGCACCTCCTCCTCATTCCCTCCAGCCACCACCACACTTTAGTCTGTGTCCATGATATAAGAACTGTTTTACAAGTGAGTCTTTTTCACTCATCCCCCTTTGCATACAGGAGACACTGTCAATCTTTGTCAACTCAAGAAGTATGTCTTTCTTTCTGTTTCCCTGATTATTGTTTTCTACATTTGCTCTAGAACTCCTTAGCTAGATGATGGACTTTGAGAATAATCCTCTATATCTTTCAATTTTTATCTCATATTTACATTTTTGTTTAGTTGTTCAACATTCCTGGAGATTTCTTCTATTGTACTTTAATCCCCAATCCTTCTTTTAAAGCTCTTGCTTTAGCAATTCAGTTTTAAATTTGCCAAAATTCTATTTCATTTTTGATTATTGACACGCATACCAGCCCACAGTGTCTGTGGCCTCATGGATGAGATATGAGAAAAATTCACATGGACTACCAAGTCCCGTGGAGGAAAAGGGATGGCATGGCTTCTCTCTCAAGGGGAGAGCAAGCCTCAGAGTGCCTCGGCCATTCTCTCAAGAGGCGAGCGCCCCAAACCCTTGCCTTGACAAGCTTTTATTGGATTCAATTTGCATAAGAATACAGGGTATATAGGTAAAGCTCATCAATCATTGTCAGGCAGAAATGATTAAATAATAGATGACATTCAAAGAACTCTGAGGGCTTATGCAGGGTCAGATAGTTAAATCGCCATAAAACTTTGGGGAACAAACTCACTTCCTGCTTGGACCCTTATTATTTAAATCGAGGATATTAGCAAAGGAGGTATAGTAGGATTTTATGCATTCTTTCTTAGGCCTGATCTCGCTGGGGAACCCCCCTCCCTTTCTAGGACAGGGTGGCACCCACCTCCAGCAGTTTCATGCTTAAGGCATTATTTCAGGCTTAAGTCAGGCAGGGAAGTAAGGCAGCCAAGAGATTAGGAGACTTCTTGCAGACAGAATGAGGACTCAGGCTATGTCAAAGCCCAGGGGTGAGGATCCATCACCCCCTTTTTCTGTAGCCCCCAAGTCCTTCCCTTGGGACCTCCTGTGATTATGCCTGTCTTAGATCATCCCTCCCTTGTGGAATCGTACCTGTCATTGGCTAATGGATCAAGCACTGGGGGTCAGGCAGGGTGAAGAAAAGGAGCAGAAGTGGTGCCCCTGCCAGGGAGACAAGCTTTGAGTCCTTAGTGGCTTATGGTCTGAAGGTCGCTCACTCAGCCTTAGCCATGGGGAAGTTACACCTTCTGAAACCAGGCAATGTGGTTCCCAACAGATTACTACTTTTAAAAAATAATAGCTTGCTTTCATTTTAGGGCTGAGTATTTCTCAAATTTCTCTCATGTTACTAATTAGAATTAAAAAAATACTCTGTTTTTGGACCATATGTTTTTTTTTCTGGTAAAATGTTCTGTTGTTCAAGTTGTTCTTTTTTGTGTGTGCTTTTGATGTGAGGTTTATTTCCCTCAAGTGTCTGGTAATTCTTGTGGTTCATTTATATTTCTGAGTGAAGAATGAGGATGGTTAATGTGAGCAGATGGTGTGTATCTTCTCCCCCAGCACACCTTTCCCAACAGGGGGCCGGCGCTGATGCCTCTGTGCCTGCGTCCAGGCTTCCTTGTATGATGTGAGAGCAGGAAATGGGAAAGTGGGCTGGTTTCCTGCCCCCTGTCCTCTGCCTGAGACCAGGAACTTAGCTCTATCTACATCAACCATCCCGGTTTTTAAGATCAGTTTCTGATTTCAGCCTGGGGCTAACACTAAGGTGTGTCAGTTGTTCTAACTGACTGGAGTGAGAGAGGATGGGTGGGTCCAAGTGAGGTAGACTTGCAATTACTTACCCTGATTAGCCCCTCAGTCTGTGACTTTCAGGCTTGGGTCTCTCTGGGAATCTGCAGAGAGGACCCATCCACAGCTGTAGCCTTATTCTATGTGTGTTCTAGGCTGCAGCTTTTTCAGCCCAAAGTTATCCATCAACTCAGCACCATAGACTTTCCATCTTTCAGGCCACAACAGACTTCCGTCTGTTGTTGGAGCTGTTCCCCCTGTTCAGAGCATAGTTTTGTCGTAATCCCATTCTGTACTTCTTCACTGTCACGTCTGAGGAATTTGAAAGAGGAAGGCTGGTAGATGCTGGGACTCAGTCCACCGCTTTGAGATGGAACTTTCATATCTTTCAAAACAGAATGCTTTTCTACCCCCAAGTTTTCCTTGTCCCTTTAGGTACCAGACTAGATAAGAATCACTCTACTGTGTTATAATACATTGTTTTCCCCCAAAGACTTCAAGCAGTTAAGAATATTTGTTCTCAAACTGCTGTTGTTTTGAATTCTCATGATTACAGCTTTCATCTTTGGCCCTCACGGTTACCTTATTGCCACTCTCAAAGTACTGCCCTGAAGTACATTCTCTTCCTCCCACTGGCTGCTGGTGGTATGTAGCAGATTATCTGTAAAGCAAGGGCCGATTAACTTTGAGAGTGTTTTGAGAGACATTCTTTGGAGTGATGCATACACTTTAGGACATGCATTTTGTGACATCTGTTGTGACAGGCCTGAGCTCATTTGTCCTCACCGATTTGGGTCTATTTTCAGATAGTTAAAAGCCACCAGATAAAGTGAACTCTGACCAGGTCTTATAGATTTATTATATTCGGTTAGGTGCTATTCGTATTCCTAGCATTAATACTAGTCATATTTTTCCCTTAGCCATCACAGCTTGTCAATATATCATAATTTAATGTTTTTTTTTTCATATAAAGACCATTATCATCAGTATAAAATGTTGGAATGAAGTTATTGTTAATAAGTTATTTATTAAAGTGGATTTATTAGTAAATGTGCCAATTGTCTTTTCCTGTTTTTAGTTTTAACACATATAATGGTAACCCTGAAAAAAGCTCACAAATTCCAAAAATCAATACTCTAGGACCCAACACAGTCATTTCCTAGGAAGAAAATTTATTTCATGTTGTTAATGCAAATTTTAGTAACAATTCTGTTGAATTTACTTTTCTAGGACTGTTATCAAAGCCCCATTTCAACTTCTCAAGATAAAACACACTCCTTATCAAGATGTAACATTTCAAAAGGTCACAGGTGAGAAGTCTCTTGCCAAAAGGTAACATATTTGTTTAATTTTATTAGTTGCAAGTGAACTGGTGGATAAATCATGATTTTAGGTATGTATGACATTTCTATGAAGACATCCCAGTTGCAGTGATAATCAGAAGTAGGTATGGCTATTGCAGATTCCAGGTGAATTGGGGGGTCACCTCTGGGGATCCACTGGGCCCACCAACCCTACTCCACATACTTAAAACAACAAAATCTTTTGATTCATGGTGTGGTTTTAATTCATGGGTGGTTGGTTCGTGAACACTGAGAACTAAATGCCATCTCTGCTTGGGATGGAATTAGGGGCCGCCTTGACAGATAACTTGGAGAATACATCCACAGATAAAGATCCTGACCATTCTAAGTAAGGGAGCACTGTTGGAGTAGAAATTCTATGTCCAGTGATCAACAAGGTTGGAGAGATCTGGTAGTTTCTGAGAGAAGAAGTCTCTCTCGTTAGCTTTAATACTGTATTGTGGGTTGGAAACAGCTAAGTAAAGTAACCAATCCCTGAAGGCAAGTTAAATGTTTTCAAGTGAATCTGCACAGTGAAAGAGTAATTCTAAATAACCAAAATGTGCAGAACTACCTTTTATTCTATTATATGAATACCAATCTGTTTTTGGCCTGATAATTATAGCTGTGTAGACCTAGTAATTAGATGAGTGACTCAGATTCAGCCCAATATTATAATTCAAAAGAATTTTTGGTAGAGATACCATAACCAAAAATGAAACCAATGAAATGTTCCCTGGGTCATCTGTCTTGGCTCCAGAGAGAAGGACACAGCAGCCCTATAGGAGAGAACAATAGAATTTTCTTCCTGAATGATTTTCTTTCTCTTTGTCATGGAAACATATGTTTTTAGGGAAAGAGATCTATGTGAAGTTTTAAAACTGGAAGAGGCCATCAAGTTTTTCATTTCTACAGACTTCCAAGGCCCAGTGACTTGCCCAAGGTTCAACAGTTACCTGGTGTCCAGCCTGCCTTATTAATCAGTGGGTGATTTAGTGTGCTCTGCTCATAATTCCCACTTGTTGCTACTTAGAAACATTTCTTGAGTTCATATCGTTTAGGCTACCAGACTAGCCAAGATGAGCAATTCTTTGTTGGCTTGGCCGCATAAGCTGAACTCCTGCCAGTTTTTCTGGGCAGCATATTACAGTTGGGTCACATCAGGTAGGTCCTTGTGAAGAGATGATGAATAGTTTCAGAGTCTGATGAGATCCAATCTGTTTATTCTTTCCTTTATGTCCCTTGCTCTAGGGGACATATCAATAAAAATGTTGCTGCATTAGATATCTGAGATTTTCCTGCCTATGTTCTCCTCTAGGACTTTAATGGTGTCACAGTTTATATTTAAATCTTTTATCCACCTTGAATTTATTTTTGTGTATGGTGTAAGTTGGTGTTTGAATTTCATTTTTTTGCACGTAGCTGTCCAGTTCTTCCAACACCATTTATTGAAGAGGCTATTTTTACTCCATTTTATGTTGCTGTCCCCTTTGTCAAATATTAATTGACCATAGAGACTTGGGTTTATTTCTGTGTATGGGCTCTCTGTTCTGTTCCATTGGTCCCTGTGCCTGTTTTTATGCCAGTACCAGGCTGTTTTGATTACAGTGGCCTTGTAATACAGTTTGGTATCAGGTATTGTGATCCCTCCTACTTTACTCTTCTTTCTCAAAATTGCAGCAGCTATTTGGGGTCATTTATGGTTCCACATAAATTTTTGAAATGTTTGTTCTATGTCTGTGAAATATGTCATTGGTACTTTAATAGATATTACATTGAATCTGTAAATTGCTTTGGGTAGTATGGATATTTTGATGATGTTAATTCTTCCAATCCATGAACACGGTATATGTTTCCATTTGTTTGTATCTTCCTTGATTTCTTTCTTCAATATTGTGTAGTTTTCTGAATACAGGTCATACAGAGGATCCAGAGACACATGAAAAGATGCTCAGTATTGCTAGCTATCAGAGAGATGCAAATTAAAACCACAATGAGATACCACTTCACACCAGTCAGAATGGCCATCATAAACAAAGCAACAAACAATAAGTGTTGGAGAGGTTGTGGAGAAAAGGGAACCCTAGTGCACTGGTGGGATTGCAGACTGTTACAACCACTGTTGAAAACAGTATGGAATTTCCTCAGAAAACTAAAAATGGATCTGCCTTTTGACCCAGCAATTCCACTGCTGGGATTATACCCTAAGAACCCTGAAACACCAATCCAAAAGAACCTACGCACCCCAATGTTCATAGCAGCACAATTTACAATATCCAAGTGTTGGAAGCAACCTAGGTGTCCATCAGTAAATGAATGGATCAAAAAACTATGGTACATTTACACAATGGAATTCTATGCAGCAGAAAGAAAGAAGGAGCTCCTACCCTTTGCAACAGCATGGATGGAACTGGAAAGCATTATGCTAAGTGAAATAAGCCAGGCAGTGAAAGACAAATACCATATGATCTCACCTTTAACAGGAACCTAATCAACAAAACAAACAAACAAGCAAAATATAACCAAAGACACTGAACAGGCTGACAATGACCAGAGAGGGGAGGGGAGGGAATTTCAGGAGAAAAGGGGAAGGGTTTACAGGAACAAGTATAAAGGACACATGGACAAAAACTAGGGGGGCAGGTGGAAATGGGAGGGAGGTGGTGAGGGTTGGGGGAGTGGTCTGGGATGGGAGTAAAAGACAGAAAACTGTACTTGAACAACAATTAAAATAAAATTTTAAAAAGTAGTTTCAGAGTCTGAAAAAATCAACTCAAAGCTAAGACTTTCCCCTCCTTCATTCAGGTCTCAAAATAACCATTCGTTGTGTGATGTCCTGTTTGACTTTTCACTTTCAAGGAACTCAAACTCTCTTTGGTTGTATCAGGACATGAACTCGGACTGAGCCAACATGTAGCTGATTTATTTTGTGACTGCCAACCAAGGTAACCCTTTGCCATTTGCTGAATCTTTTGTATGAAATACTGTATAACAGTAAGAAGGTCGGTGTTGATGTGGATGAATTGACAGCTGTTGAGCATCTTACATAATGTCATCTCTGCACTTAGCATCAAGCAAAGCCTTCCAAAGTATAGATTATTTTGATATTACCAGGGGTTCAGACATGCTGGTAGCCTCTCTTCCTTCTTGGGGTTGATGATTAGGTTAATGCTAGTTCCTCTCAAGAGATGAATTCTTGCCTAGTGAAATGTCACCTGCACAAGAGTTAGTGAGCTGTCATGTGTGTCGAGGGTTTGGAATGCATGTTCAAGAAACCAGCATGTTTTAAGCCCCCCTACAACAGTGAGTGGTGAGTGTAGGGTCACCTTACAAAACTGTTTGCTTATACTCTTTTGAAATTTGGCCCTGCTTATTTGGGGTTAGATGGGATTTTTCAAGCAGTTCATAGTCATCTTGCATGTTGGGGTGATTTTGCCTCAAGTCTTGGGTGACCTTTGGGACTTGAATACCAGTGCTGTTCTTTGGAGAAACCCTCTGGCCCCGGTATGCCTGAGCCTGGTGTTTACAGATGCCAAACTTGCTGAGCAGAATAAATACATCTCGCTGGAAGGTCTTGGTGAAAATAGCGTAGAGGAATGGATTGGCACATGAGTTAAGTGGATAGAAGAGAACCAGCAAAATTTTGGAGTTGGAAACAGTGATGAGAGGCTTGTTCATAAGTGCTGACAGAGCATAAAATGAGATGGGGGCCATGCACATGAAGTCAGTGAAGATCAAGACAGCCATCCTCTTCGCAATTTTGGTGTCTTTGTCCCTTGGGTTGTACTGGGGACTTCGGACTGTGATGTAGATCTTCACGTAACAGAAGCAAACGATGATAAAGGCAACTATGTTGAGCAGCAGAACGAGGATAATATATGCCAGGGCAAGAGGGGTCTCGGTGTCCATGGGCAGGCAGATGCTAACCTTGGTGTAGCTGCTTATTCCTACCAAAGGGAGCAGGGCAAGCAGGAAGCAGCAAACCCAGCCCCCAATCATGATGGCAGATGCATGCCTGAGGCGGATTTTCCGGTCCAGGCGCATGGCGAAGGTGATGGCATACCAGCGCTCCAGGGTGATGACGGTCAGTGTATACACTGACAGCTCACTGGCAAAGACGGTGAAGAAACCAGCTGTGTTGCACCCGAGGCCTGTCTGCCAGTCGATGGCATGGTTGTAGTACTCAGAGTGAGTGTAGAGGTCTACAGAGGCGATGAGCAGTAGATACATCCCCATGCAGAAGTCTGCAAAGGCCAAGTTGCACATGAGAAAACGTGGGACGGTCAGTTTGTAGTGGCTGGTGAGGAGGATGAGCAGGACAAAGACATTGCCCAGGAGAGCCAGCAGACTAACAAACCACACCGCAATTCTCAGGAACTTGTAGCCCATTATGTCTTCACAGGGGTTGAACTCATCTGACTTGGGGGTACACACCATGTCTTCATTGCCCCCACACACCGTGTAGTCATAATAGCTATCAAAGGCCTGTAGGGTCTCTTCCTGTGGGTTTTTGAGCTTCTGGCCAAAACCAATGATCTCATCTTCTTGTTCCTCAAAGAAGACATAATAATGAGAGTGGGTATCCTGGAACTTGGAGTTTTCCTTGTACCCAGCACTGTGGTCACCTGGATCCTCTTCGTAATCCTGGTAGAAGGGACCATTCAAAGCATTCACAGACTTTCTCTGCCGCAGGCTTCGAATACTGCTGTCGTTACACATTAAGGACTCAAGGATCCTGCAAGGCAACAGAAATAAGTCACTGCTTCCTGAAAACCCACTAAGGTCCCCACAACCCTTAGCAAAATATGTGGAGCGCTTACTATGATCTACATGATTCTATGAGATCCTGCGTGACCTGGGCAGGCTCCTCTCTCCTATGTCATTGCCTATTACCCTCCCCTTCCCTGCTGTGCCCCAGTCACATTGGCCCTTACTTCCCATCTGCAAGCAGTTTCAGAACAGCAGTGAGAAAAAAGGCGTGGATGCTGGAGCCAGTCTGCCTCGGTTAGGACGTGGCTCTTTTATTTACCAGCTGCTTCCCCTTGGGTAGGTCTGTGAACCTTGGTTTCTCCCATTTTAAAAATAGAATCATGAAAGTATCTATTTCATATAAGACTATGAAAGAAATAGACGAGTTCATGTTTTTCAAGCTCCTCTACAGCACCTAGAATGTGGTTAGTGCCATGTATGTGTGGTTATTGTTATTCCTCCTCAGAGCTTTGGAATGCCACGCTCCCTTTGCCTGAAAAACTCACACTTCTGCTCATTATTCAGTTTTAAACTCCATGTCCCTCTGTCAGAGGGTTCTTCCATGATCTCCTTAAATAAATTGTCTTATCCTTGTGTTTATTTCCTTCATAGCATTATCTAATACCTTATTTGTTTGCTTGTTTATTTTCTAACTTCCCCTACTAGAATGTAAATAAAATACTCTTGTCTGTCCTATTCATTGCCATGGATAGGACAGTGTCAGGCACATAGTAGGTCTTCAATAAATATTTATTGAACAAATGAATAAATGGACACTATCATGCAGGCACGCTGATGGGAGTGAGACTTAGTTTATTATTAGCCTCCCCATCTGACCTCAGAAGTGATTCTTTACCTTGCTGCAGCTGCTGAGCAGATGCTGCTCCATCTACTGCGTTAGAATGCCGTGTGGGCTGCCTATTCCAGCCCACTTGGAGGTTAATGGGAAATCTGGACCCTGCCCTTGGGGTCCATTTTAGCCTCCTATACATCCCTGGTCCTCTCCTATGGCATCACTATCATTGCCCCTGTACCCCGCTCCTAGTTTTTTGCAGGTGTTATGCCCACGTTGGCCTCTGCACAGCTGCTCAACTTTCCCATTTGCTTCCGCCCCACTACTAGGTCCACTTTATTTCCAAATGCAGGTATGAGTGCAGAAGTTAACCAGTAGGTATTATTTGGAGACAGAGAGAGTGAATAAGCTATAAATGGTGGCGGTGTTAAGAGAACGGGATTGCATGAGACACAGGCAGAAATAAGGCAGAGTGACAGTGTAGATGAAGAGAAGATTCAGAGAAAGCATGGCGAGAAAAAAAAGGGCATCCCTCCTTTATAGCCTCACAAGCAGTCTAATCGCAACATGATATACATTGAAGGCTTATAATATTCCAGGTTGTCATGATAGGTGTTTTCAGTTTTACATGTAATCTTCTCAAAACCTTTGTGAATGATAGCATCATGATCTCCATTCACAGAGTAGGCTGGAAGCTAGGAAGAGGCAGACATGGGCTACAGACCCAGCAGACTCCCAAGTCCACACACATGTAACCAGTAAGCTGTAACCTTTGCAAAGCCCTTATTGACCAGGAAACCCAATTGCTCGTGTTTCTAAGTTTGTCTTCATAACTGTGGCATCTAATGCGTGTTGCATCTGGAGGCCAGGAATCCGTAGCGTAATCTTGATAAGATTGTACATGATCAGGTCATTCCTGTCTTTCCTACGTCATCTTCTGTTCTCTTCCCCTCCCCTGCTGTGTCCATTGACCTTGGCCTTATTTCTTATCTGCAACCACTTTGAGTCTGCAGTCATGGTGTCCCATGCATTTCATGTTTCTTATAGAGGCTTCTAATTCTTCCCACATGCTTTTCAAACCACAGAGCTTCTTCTCCAAACCCAGAAATTAATTCAACCTTTTCTGAGGCCTTTTGTCACTTATTCCCGACACTTGCCACTTACCCTCTGATCTTCTTCTGATTCTTAAAAGCACAGCAGTGGCTTGGATAAGAAAGGTCAGCCCGTGTGAGGTGAAGGAAGCTCAAGGAAAGTGGAAGTTTCTTTAGAGTCCAAGTGTTTCTTGCTATCAATTCCCTGAGGTGCTCCAGGCCTTTGGATGGCAGGGCAGTAACACTGGTATAGGAGACATCCCTGGGTGGGATGGGGAGAGAACAGAATAACACAGAGACGTGGTGAGCAGCCAGAGCTTCTAGCTCGTGGCCAGAAAGTCAAACAGGACTGAGATTAACAGGGAGATCACAGGCTCTTTTCTGCTACTGAATACGCACTCTGAGTTCTTTATGTACAGCCACTGGTCTATGAAAGGATATTAGTCTTCTAAATGATAAGACACAAGGACTCTTGTTTTTATTGCTTAGAGCTCCAATATCCATCAACATCCATACAAATAACTGCTTAGCAGACATTTTATTTTATTTTTTAAAAATTTTAAAAAGATTTTTTTTAAAGATTTTATTTATTTATTTTTAGAGTGGGAAGGGAGGGAGATAGAGAGAGAGAGAGAGAGAGAGAGAGACATCAATGTGCGGTTGCTGGGGGTTATAGCCTGCAACCCAGGCATGTACCCTGGCTGGGAATAGAACCTGTGACACTTTGGTTCACAGCCCGTGCTCAATCCACTGAGCTATTCCAGCCAGGGCTAAAAAGATTTTATTTATTTACTTTTAGAGAGGGAAAGGGAGGGAGAAAGAGAGGGAAATATCAATGTGTGCTTGTCTCTTGTGCTTCCCCTACTGGGGACCTGGCCCACAACCCGGGTAGGTGCCCTGACTGGGAATGGAACCAGTGACCCTTTGGTTCGCAGGCCAGCCCTCAATCCATTCAGCCACACCAGTCAGGGCTATTTTATCAATCACAATACATACAAACTCTTGGAGTCAGAGACAGATGTCAATTCTACTCTGGGAAACTACACCTCTAACTATTAATAGTGTCTCAAGAGGCAAGAGAAATCTGTTTGAACAGGCTCAAAGAGGCCAAGATTGTTCTCAGTCTCTGTGGGAACTAGGGTTTTGGGGTTAATAAACTCCTCAATGATATAGATCAACACCAGCATCCTGAAAATCTCCTGAAGATGCAGAACTCGGGAGTCATACCAGTTGCATGGGGAATTCATGACTCAGAACAGCTTCCCCACAGTTTCTTTAGAAGGCTGTAAATGTGTTCCTGGAAAGAAAACTCTAGTATTTACATTAAAAAGCTGAAGTAAGATTCAAGTCTCTCTGAAAACAATGGGGAAAGTGGGAAGCTGGGAACAATGTGCATGGTAGTGTGTTAGTTACTAAAGCAGAATCAATGCGCAGCTTTCCGCGTGACATTTCCAGTCCTTTTCTCAGTGCCAGAGGGTCCAGCTTACAGATCTTGCTCATCATTTTTAATTGCATTGAATAATAGCTTGAATGAGATCATGAATATTTAACTTAATATTATATTTTATCAATTAAAATATTTGCTAATTATTCTGTATGTTTTGCATATTTTACTGTTCTTTACAATTACATTTTAAACTATTTAATGTAATTGTAGTGTCTGATTAGCAAGTGAATTTCAATATTTACAACTTCTTCCTGTACATCACTGTAATTGGACTTCGCTGGGAGAATTAACATTCTCAGGGTTCAAGTCTGCAAGAACTTGTTACACGGCTTTTATAAACACAAGCTCGTGTATTCACCATAGAACTGTGATTCTCAGAGGAGGGTGCCACGTTTGCTATGTTGTTTTATATTTAATTTAAAACTTCTATAATTCAGTATTTCCTACACTTGCCTAGTGGTAAAAATTACCTTTGGTGCTTGTTACTGTCTGATTCTCAGGTGATTTTTAATATTAAGCAAGTACATTTGGGAAAAGAAACTGTCATACGCAAGTAACTCTGCAGTTAGCGAGAGAGCTGAGGGATTTTGCAGCCAACCTTAAGCACAGTTGCGAAATGACACTGGCCTTTGCTCTGCTCATCTGTCTGTCTGATGCATGCCTTTTTCTTTGCTCATGCTCTAGGCAAGGTGTGGCCACCCTTCTGCCTCCAGTTTCCTGGAAGCAACTTGTGTGTCTCTTTACCCAGTGATGCCTTGTGTCAGTGCTGGGTACACTGACCTTGTGTGTTCCTTTGAAACGGTTTATCCTTCCAAGTACTGTGTGTTTTACTAGGTATTTCTTTTCTTTTCTTAAATTAAATTTAAACATTTTTTAATGTTTTAATTATAGTTTGCATTCACCATCATTCCGTGCTAGTTTCAGATGCACAGTGCAGTGGTTAGCAAATCGTGTATTTTACAAAATGGTTCCCCTAATGTTTCAAGCCCCCACCTCCCCCCCCACACAGTTACCGCTAGGTTACTGACTCTATTCCCTTTGCTGCAATCTACGTCTCTGTGACTATTCTGTAACTACCAGTGTGTACTTCTTAATCCCTTCACCTTTTGCACCCAGCTCTGCTACCCACCCCTGACAGCTGTCAGTCTGTTCTCTATTCAGTAGATATTTCTTGAGAAAACACTTTCATAACCATTCCCGTAACTGCAGGGCAAAACATCCCCAAACTAAGTGGCATCCAGCAACAATCCTTTGTTCTCAGAATTGCTTTTATGGGTCAGGGATCTGAGCAGCGCATGGTGAGGACGACTGGTCGCTGCTCTGTGGCGTCTGGGGGTCAGCTGGGGAGACTCGAAGGCTGGGGAGACTCGGTGGCTGGGGGCGGGGTTATCTGCAGGCTCCTTCGCTTGAATGTCTGGTGCCAGCACTGGGATGATTCAGAGCGGAGCTCAACTGGGACCGCTGCTGTGGCTCTCCAGGTGGCGCGGGTTTCTCGCCTCACGGCAGCTGAGAGGGAGCATCTGGAGCAAGTGTTTCAAGAGAACTGGTAGATCCAAGGGCCGGGGACACGGAACCCATCTCTCAATGGGGGGAGTGTCAAAGAATTTGGTGCCTAATTTGAACACCACCACAGTGATCCAAGTGGTGGGGATATCACTGAGGCAGATATTTGGTGAAAACTGGTAGCTCACTGCTCTGTAAATCAGTGTTTCTGGTTCAGACACCACCCAGGAGCAGTATCAGAACCACCTTGCTATACAGTCTCCTGAGCTGCCCCAAGCCAACCGAATTAGAATCTCAGATGGTGGGACCCGGGAATTGGCATTATCTAAAACGCTCTGTAGATAATTTAGAATCTTATCTGAGTTCTCAGCATTTTTATGAAACAAGTGGATGCTAAATTTAAGACAAAGAAACAGGGCATGTTCTGCCCAAAGATGCAGCAAACCACGGGTGGAGCCGTAACTGTCACCTGGGGCTAGCACTGAGCCACACTGCACATTCTCCCAACTCTGGAACTGCTGGAGGAAGAGTCTCAGTCTGGACAAATTCTAAACTTCAAGAAGGCAGGGACAATTTTAAGTTATTTGAAGCTGCATCTTTTCTCATTCATCTAGAATTTTTAGAACCCCTTGAATCCAGAATTTCTAAATAATGTACCTTCTTTTATAAAATAACATCTTCAAAATCTAGTCAAATTTTGTTTTCAGAATGAAAAGAGTATAGAGAGTAGCTATCGGCAGTGAAGGGATCTTGAATCTGAGAATGGAGTCATGTGGCTGGAGAGTTACAAGTTGGAGGGCCTCTCTCTCTCTTACTGACTCTGGCACTTTCCACAAAGCGTTCATTAAGCGATGGGCACTAAGCTCCATGAGAATTTGTCTCTAGCATGTATTTACTCACAAAGCAGAATGCAGCTGAGCTGAGCCTGGCAGATAGTCTGAAGTCTAATTGCCTAGGTCATGGGAACCATCTCCAGGCAAGTGTCGGATGAAAGTAACAGGACCTGAATTGGGAGAGAGTGAGTCCCACAGGGTTCTGCACAAAGCAAGAATATCACCGGAGTTTATGATGCTAGGAATTAAAAAACGAGCCAATTGATATTTGATGTCATAGGAAGAACAGATTGCTCCTCAGAAGCAATTATGTACAGTGGCAGCCCCAAACATTGGAACAGTTTCCATTTTTTTGTGAGATATTTTGTCATTATTATTTAAAGGGAACCTTTAATGAATTTAATTACAAATTAAATAAGCACTAATTGGCTTGTCCATGTTTCGGCAGCAATGTGAGTCTCTGTTATGGTTGCTTGTAATGATGTGGGTTTTCTAAAGGTCACCGTATAGAGGCTGATCTTTGATACTGCTCTGCTTCACTGTCCATGAGCAGAGCAGCCTAGCCCACAAACCTCCTCTGGTTCCCACCCCTAAGAGGTCCCTTCCTCTCCAAGCGAGCTGCTCCAAAGGCTCTGCTCGGTGAGTACCCACAGGAAAGCTAGGAACCCCAGACTGATTAGGTCTCTAGGCTCCATTCCCCTCCCACAGAGGGAGGTCCAGTGCCTGCCAAATAGCCAGGAGGTGCAGAGGAGCAGGCCCGGAGCAGCAGCTGGGACAGAGTATCCAGGACAAATAGAGTCAGGGCTGAGAGCAGGAAGAGGCGAAGGAAAGAAGGCACAGCAACAAGTCGAAGAGAGCCACACACTGTGTGTTATGCAACCATTACTGATATTTCTACAGTAACCCTCGGTGGGTCAACTTACCTACTGAGTCAGGTTATATTCCTCACAATGTGATTTCAGCATAACACACTTTTAGACACTATCATTTGGCCCAAACTATGTTTTTCTTTTTCTTTTTCTCCAATTACAGTTGATATTCAATATTGTATTAGTTTCAGGTATATAGCATAGTGGTTAGACATTAATATAACTTACGAAGTGATTTCCCCATGTAGTCTACTGGGTACCTTACACAGTTATTGCAATATTATTGACTATATTCCCTATGCTGTACTTTACATCTCTGTGACTACTTTGGGAACTGCCAGTTTTTCTTTGGTTCTCTCGCTCTCACTCTTGTTCTTTGAACACATCCTATATTATCCCTAGACTCGCCTTTTGTTCCTTCACTCCTGATTTTATCTCTGTTGCAATTCTACCCCTCACCTGAAGACCATGTCAATACCACCTCCTGAAATGAGGCCTTTACGTGTTACCCTAGCGAGAAGTGATATCTTGATTCTCTAATATCTCTTATGGCTCTTTTTACATGAAGCTTATAGTATAGTTACTTACTCACATTTCTCCTGAATTTGATTGCAACCTCTTTAAAAGCAGAGGTTGTGTCTTATCCTTTTAACTTTCCTGGCGTTCAGTAGGTGCTCAGTAAAAAGCCTGTAGAATAAGTGAGTAAATGAACACCTTGCATGAGTTTGTTTCAAATTAGCCATTTCTTCTTAGACAGGGAGGAGAAACAGGAAAGAGAATTGGGGAGAGCTGGTAGTTAGGACTAAAGCAGATTTTATTTTACCCAGGGTCACAACTCAATAAAAAGACAAACAACCCAATTTTAAAAGTAGGTAAAATAGCTGAACAGACATTTGACAAAAGAAAATATACAAATGGCTACGAAGTACAGGAAAAGATGCTCAACATCATTAACAATTAGGGAAATGCAAAGTAAAGCCACAGCATGATATGCCGCGTTATACCCAGTAATGGCTAGACTCGAGAAGGTTGACAGTGAAATGGAAGAGTCTGCTACAGCCTGTACCTCCCATACCTCACAGGTGCAAACAGAAAATGGGACAACTGTCCTGGAAAAGCTTGGCAGTGTTTCTTATAAAGTTAAATACATATTTATCCTGTGACCTGGTTATTTTTCTCTTAGTCATACTAGATAAGATATGCAGGTGTCTGTGAAACAGCGGGGCATAAGGGAACTTTCTGGGTTATGAAACTGTTCTCAGCCTCAACTGGCATAGGGTAAGATAGTTTTGCTAAAACTCATCAGACTGTACACTTGAAAACTCTGTGTGTTATTGTGTATAAATTATACCTCAGTAAAGTGAGTGACCTAGAAACTCATGTATTCAAACACAGCTGTGGACTTCAGGAATACCCAAGAGAACCCTGTTAGAATTTTCCAGCCATCTAACAGTATGATCTTGTGACAATCATTAAACATCAGAAAAAAAAATAGAAGACTTATTTTTTTCTGTAAACCAAGTTGGCAGTGCTGTGACCCTTAGATTGTCAAAAATTAGTTTGATTAGCTAAAAGAACAAAATTTATTTTTGAAGTTTATTTTCACTGATACTTATAATGTAAACAAGGATACTGTCACAGAGATTTCCTCTTCTTGGAGATACTAATAATAGTAAGGAGGACTGTAATAATATAGTCATGTTCAATAGTAAGTTAATGCTTCTCAGTGTGGGTTACATAATTTAGGCCTTAGAGAACTCTGATTATTATGGAAGGCATTACATTTCACTGTGTTCTTTCTACTGGGATTATAAACACCAAGAGCTTCTCTTTCAAAATAAGATGAAAAGAAAAAAAGATAATAAAAAATGAAAAGTATAAAAATAGAAAATGAGGATGCATATCTTGATGAAAAATCAATAAATAAAATGCCATTAAATAAAATGAAAAAGGCTTATTTTAAAAATAGCAAAGTTTGGAGAAAAGATCTCACTTTAGACGTGGCACCTCTTTAAAATTAGATTCTTTTTTTGAGACATTACTCTGCAATAAGGTGGTAAACTTAAGTGGGCAAGTTTGTTTTTGCCAACTGTTAGAGACAACTGTATTTTTTCATAAGTAGCTTCATGAGGCAGAAATATGTATGCCATTCAATTCTCTTCTTAGATGGAGTTTAATACTGCCCCAGTTTGGCTTTTACATCAAATCACAACCAAATCACGGCTGTTTGATGTCTAGCTACAATTTATCAAATATTTATTGAATACATGCTGTCTTTTCTTTTGAAGTGTGTGTGCGGGGGGAGATTACAAAAATATATGACGTAGCCCATTTCCTCTAGAATCTTAAAATCTAGTTAGGAGGAGAAGATATGTGGGAAATAAAATAATGAAGATTTTGACAAAAGTTCAAGGTAAGAATTAAAGTGATATCAGTGCATGATTAGTTAACAAATGCATTTTAAGACAACTCTGGGCTCCCCTTTGTTCATTTCTTACTTTTCTCCTCTTTGCCTCTCAGTTGCTGCCAGCTCCATTGCCCTCTCCTCCTATGCTTGTGGCTTTCTTTTTATACTTAATGTTTATTTCTATTAAAATTATGCACGGACCTATTTTTTTAAAAAAGTTACACTGGAAACTTGATAGCACACATAGCTTGCCTCCTGAGCTGCCCCTCCTTGCATTCTGCTTTTTAAAGAAGCAACCACTTTCAACTGGTATTTTTCCATAATTGTAAATATACCTTGATTCATTAGTTCTTAATCCACCCACTAACTCCCTATTATGGATATGAGGGTTCAGTTCTCATCACCCTGCACACATCTACCTGTTAGCCCCTGTACTCTCCTAAAATAGTTTGAGGACATATTTGCTTAAACTCATATTCAGTACCTCAGTTATTAGAATACAACTCTGCATATTGTAATTTGATTAGCCTTCTTGTAAACTTTTTTGTTTCTTTATGAGATGTCTGTCTCTCTTTTTCATTAACCTCTCTTGGTTTGAGTGGCCCTCTGGCTTAGTCTTGTCCCCTGCTCCAAAGTTGCATAAAAAAACCTCTCAGACCAGTTTTTCATATGGTCAGTCTTTGTAAAATAGTCTATCAACCCTTTTTATTTCTAGAACTTTCTCTTGGTGCTCTCCATCCCTTAGCTCTGGTATAGATGCCTTGGTTTCAAGATTCTCAGGACCTCCCTTTTTGGTCCTCGTGGGAATCACATCTGTTTCTCTCCTGTGTTGATTACTGCTTCTGTATTCCTCACTTTTCTCTTTCTTGGCGGGATGGAGAGGGACCAAGAGGGAGGGCAAGGGGAGAACTGGAGACTCTTGTTCTCCAATCCAGTGCTACTTAAAGTGTGGTGTACCAAGCAGTTAGCTTCGTTCAAGTCCTTGGTAAGGTAGGAAGCTCGTACTGGAGCGAAAGCCAACTACTTCACTGAGCACACAGCTCAGTCTGAGCAACTTCGCTCTCCTGGGAAGATTTAAGTCCAGGTCAACATTTAATTTCTGATTTTAACAAAACCATTTTTATAAGTGACATTCACCATTTTCATCAGGAAAATTACATAAATAAAAAAGTTTTCAAATTCCTATTTGTAAAGGCTCTTTCTGAGTCACAAATTTCTTTAGAAAAGCAACAATTTTTGTTATTCATTGGTGAACTATGACTTTTATCTTGAAGGAGTACAGATGTCTTTGAAAAATATATTTCATGTTAAAAAAATAACAGAGAGGGTCAACACATTTTTTCCACTTGTCTTTTTGTAAAAAGAAAAAGGAGCACTATTTTAAAATAGTTGCCATGAGTTACAATGAATCTCCATGTGAAAGAGTAATTTTTCCGGATCATTCTGCCCTCTTACATGGAGCCTATGTGTTAAGAGAATAAGGCCATATACTCAAGTAAGTGGGTGCCCGTCATCCAAAAGTAGAGTAGAATCGTTAACAGTGAGAATGAGGATAAGTCCTTGAGACTGGATCACCCACTGTTTCCTTGAGATGCATCCATTCCCCACCTGACGGGTGAGTGATAGTGGTCATCAGTATGTAAAATATCAGTAAAACTTAATTTGTTCTTATTTTCAAAAGCATAAATATACATAGAGCCTCTAATATTTCCTTTTGCATCTACTGGATTGTCTCGTGCTTCTCCTAGAAAGCTGTGCTCCAATCTGGCAAGGGGTTGGCTGAGATGCTCAATGATGAGATTCTAAACTAAGGTCAAACCAAGGGGATGAGAACACGGCACTGATAGAGAGGCTGGAGGGAGACCGAACTGACAGAACTTGATCACCGATTGGACGTGGAGGTGTACATCAGAGCAAATGCACAGACAGATCCTTCTTTCTGTGCTGTTTTCAAAAAGATTTATATCCCATCTTCCCCAATGACAATAAGTTCTTCCAGATGCAAGTACAACTATCATCTATACTCTTCCCTCTTTGTGCCAGGCATTGTTCATAGAAGTTTTCTGTGCAAACTAAAGTGCTCTCCATCTTTTTCAAGATCCCGTGTCTTAGAATTTTGCAAATAGCAGCTGTTCAAGAATGTCTGTTTTTTTCTACAAGAGAGCCTCCATGAACATCCACACCAAGGTGGCTGTCTGACTGGGCATCAGGGTGACGTGGTGGGGGACCAGGCCTCCTGAGTCTCAAAGAACAAGGACTTTCTTCCACCAGTAGCCTGTATAGCTGGGCAGAGAAGTCCAATCAGAAGTCTTTATCCAACCCAACCAATATTCCATACCATGACATTGGCTGCTCCCCTTAATGCCTACTTTCCATCCAGAAAAAGAAGGTAAAAGAAAAATTAGTCTACATATTCTTTTGTTTGTCTTACTCACAGCAAGGTTGGTCCACTGTATGCTCCTCCAAATGCATCTTTGTCAATAACTGTCAGGTATTTATTCTTGTTCAGGTAACTAGAGGGAGAGAGAGAAAATAGATTAGGTGAGATTTAAGCAAATGAATAGAAGTACCAAAATAAATTGTGAGCGTGGTCTCTTGTAGCTATTAACTGGTTCTTAAGAACTTGGAAATTTAAGAATTACCTTCTATGGCTTAAGCACTCAAAAAATTCTAGATTTTAATTGTTTATACACATTGATTATGGCAGAAATCTTTCCAAGTGAGCATGTTTATCATCCAGTTTGTATATTTAGATTTTACACAAGTTGCCCAATCCCCTGTTTATGCAGCCAGTGGCAACTGAGTTTTTCAATCCTCTTCAACGGCAAGTGATTTAAACTTTTTCTCAATATTGTTCAATATTCTCATTTCCTCTACCCCCTTTTTTATTGATTTTATTGGGGAGACACTGGTTAACAAACTTATATAGGTTCCAGGTGTGCAATTCCATAACCTGTGGGCACCGTATTGTGCGTTCACCACCCCCAGTCAAAAGACGGGGCTTCAGTAGGAATGGAAGGAAGGTGGTGAAGGCGATGAGTGGTGATGCGGATTGTCAGGAAGTCA
The DNA here is from genome assembly GCF_019186645.2 of Phyllostomus hastatus. Classification (NCBI taxonomy): domain Eukaryota; kingdom Metazoa; phylum Chordata; class Mammalia; order Chiroptera; family Phyllostomidae; genus Phyllostomus; species Phyllostomus hastatus. The sequence goes on along the minus strand of NW_025334033.1, from coordinate 55,964,081 downwards.
GACCTTTCCTCTGTGTCAGGGTTGCCAGATTCAGCAAATAAAAATACAGCCCAGAAGAACAATGAATGCATTTTTAGTATAAGCATTCCCCGTGCAGTTTTTGAAAGTGATGTGAAAAGTTATTTGTTGTTTATCTGAAATGCAAATTTAATTGGGTAACCTGTATTTTCTTTAACAATCCCATTTTGGGGGGTTAGCTTATGCAGTTCAGATTACAGAGGGTACCTTTCATGGAAGAGGTTTGATGGGCACATTGATCTTTCTATTTTGAAAACGCGTTGGGCATTTGAGGATAAAATAGTTTTGAAGCAATTTAAGTCAAAAAGTGTGTTTGAAACACAAAGTTACCTTGAAATGGATAAAAGCTTACAAGGATTTTAAAATTGGCTTTTTCCCCCTAGGTCTTTTTTTTTTTTAGAGGACAAATTGTCTAAAAAGAAACAAAGCGCATATATATATATATATATATATATATATATCTTCATCCTTGTTATAAGTGATCTAAATTCACACACGTTTAGCATAACATGCCCCATAGCCTAGTCAATTGAAGAGTTAGTGAGCGGTCCCCTGTCAATGCAGAATGAATGCAGCAGCGGCCCTCAGGAGGTCTGCCTCGATACAGATAATGCTGCCATCATTCTGTTTATGGTGTTTGCTCTTCATGATGGAACATTCTCAAGGATGATGGCTAATAATACTAGTGTGACAGGAGGACTTCCAGTCGAGAGGATCCCTTTCCGGAGCCCTCACAGATGAACTTCTTGGTGAATTGGCTCTTCCTCTTTTTGTGGAATCAGTTCTGGAGAAGGAGGGTGACTTCATTTGTGGCTGACTCGAGAGGAGCAGCCTGTGTTACTCTTCAGTGGCAAAGGCAGGAACAGCTTCCACGAGGCCCCTGCCCTCAGCCCCTCCTGGTCCAGCAGCTGCAGTCTTCTGTCGAGACTGGAACTTACTTAAAACAAGAGATGGCAGCCTCAGAGCCAGACATGGGTCTTCACTGGAGCAGCTGGAGGAAGAAGAGTTTTACCAAACTTTACCTGTGAAATCTCCCTCTCCTGGGCAGGATGAGAGATTAACCCCATGACAACAAAGTCTCCTAAACTGGTAAAGATTTTGTGCTCCTTCCCATTTCCTCTCAAACTGAGGTGGTAAACTTGCCAAGCTAAGTAGCTGCCACAGGTTTTTCTTGTTGGTGTCTTTACTTGCTTCATAGCATCTTCAAAACGTGTGATTATCTTATGTTTTATTGTTTATTTGTTCATCACCTGTCTCCCCAACCAGAATAGAAGCTCTCTGTCTTATCGACTGCTGTATCACCAGTGCTGAGTTCAGTGCCTCTATAACTATTTATTGAATGAATGTATAAATGGATGAATAAAAAAAAACCAATGCACGTGTCCTTCAAAATAGTAAGATGGGTGATACTAAACTCTTGGTGCTATACATATGATTGCCTTAAGGGAAAAATAATGGAAAATGAAAGATTAGGAGATTCAGCATATGGTGTGGTGGCCAGTTGACTTTCTTGATGGCCGTGACCAGGCAGTCATTTGGTTTACAAATGCCACAAGGGTATGGCTCAGACATGACTCTTCAGGCAGTGGATGGACACCAAGATTCCAGGGCATTAAGTCTGAAATGGAGGTGGTCAGTTAATCACATATGAAGATAGGGCCCAACTAAGATGCCACAGCAGCCAGTATGGGCCTTCGGAAGAATGGCTATCACCTAAGACTCTCAACCACAGGCTTCATTTGGTCATTGACTCTTCTTCACCTCACGGTGACCTCAAAGTTCCTTTGCTCAGGGACAGAGAAGGCAAAAAGCCACCTTGGAGCAAATGACTGGAGAGATCTTGAACAGCATGGTTTCGTAAAAAGACAACTAAGCTCAGCGCAAGCTCCTCCTTGACTTGTGTCTCTTTTTGTATTCTTTGGACCATGCAGCTTGTAGAGCACATTCTGTTCCTAAGCCGCTGAAAATCAAGTAACAACTGGTGAATTCATCTCATTCTGTCCTCATCACCTCCAAGTGCTGTAAGCAAGAATCGGCTTGGAAATAATTAGAAATGATTGTAGAACAAAATAATCGCTTGTCCAATTCCACAGTGTTTTCTCTGATATTCAATATGCCCCCAAGGATAAGGAGGCGGGTTGATAAGTCTTGTAGTTTACCAGAAACGCTGCAGAAGATTTCAAACTGGGAAAGCCAGCCAGAGTCCAGGAGGGGAGAAGGAGGATGAGTGAGGGCGCAGCCAACTTGAACGAAGATGAACTGGGTCTTGGAGGAGGCTGTGTTCTCTAAAACCAACATGGTTGTTTGGGCGCTTTACCTCTGAGGTGCTTAGGAATGAAAGCTGTCAGCCAGCCTTTAGCAATGCAGAGGGCTGCCTTATTTAGCTTTTAACCATGGGTTCGGATTGCTGGTATACCTTGCATCTGAATCTAAGGGGAGGAGATGGGGAAACATCCAGAGAAGCTTTAATAGCCAGGAAAGTTCTGCTTCCATCAGCACCATTTATCACATCATGTTTACTGGGAATGTCAGTCTAGTTAAAGGGACTCCTTGACCATGACTTACCCTGATTTCTCTGGAATGTACAATCTGTAAACCGGCTTGTACAATCACAAGCTTGTACACAATTTGTGTACAATCACAAATCTTGGTAGGCTCTATGGGTAGCTACTCCAGACAATGATTATTTCATAAGGGTGTATGTGATCATTTCAACTATTTCTTGCGATGGACATAAATGAACTTAAAACAGAGTAGAAAGGCTCAGAGTCAGAGTTGAAAGGAAAGACCTTGACATTGAGGATTTCTGAATATAAATACTGGTAAGGGCTTATGAGAAAAATAACTGGTACTGCCTTTAAAAATAAGATAGATGTGCTGCATATGTGTTTTCAATGCCTTTTCATTCTCTGGAGGACCTAAGCCTCTTTGAGAATTTCTCAGAAAAATATGAAGATCTTCCTAGAAAAGATGAGTCAGATTCTACTGGGTGGCGGGTTGTTGAGAAACTCTGCCCTGATTTGAGTGCTGTGTATGTGAACCCTGCAACCAGGAAAATGAAGACAGTCAGGCGTGAGTTGGGGAAGAACACCCAATAGGAGAACTCAGTACAACAGATACAATATTATGGCTCACATCCTTCCCCACTGGACTCATTCTTGGGACAGAGAAGCCATTCATTGCAAACATGCAGGATGAATAAATGAAAGTCTAGTTGCTGGGTAATTCCTAGCTGGAGGATCCCCTATATTACGTTTAGATGAGGAGGTGACCCATGGCAGAGGGACGAGTATGACACTGTGGCAAGGAAAGCTGTGGTTGGTGCTGAGCTTTGCTCTCTGAGCAGTTTTAGGATGCATTTCAGCTCCAAGATGGAATTGCAGCCTGTCTCCATAATCCCTTTAGGGGACACGTGGGCTGGCACCTGTTTATGCTGTGAGACCCTCATGGAAACACTTCTGTGGGAAACTGTGGTTCTCTGCCACAGCATTTGTTATTTGGAAAATTAAAGGGAACCCCTGCCCAGCCCTACTTGCTGTATGGAAATCCTTGGGTAGCAGAAATCAGGCTACCTATCTGTAAATGGTCTCAGGTGAGAAAATGCACAAGGTTCAATAGGCAGAGAAAGCCAGCCTTGGAGTATATCCTACAAGCTGTTCAAGTACTTACTGAGAAATAATGGCCTGCTTAGTCCTATAACCTTCTCTGTCGTCATCTTTCCCCAGTGCCCCAAGATGCCATGTTTTGCTTTTAATCAGCTAATATGTGATCTTCATTAGGACATGAATTGTGTTGACTTCTCTGTTCATAATGATTAGTGTTTCAGGACATGCTTAGCATATCAAAAGGATATTTCCCCCCAGCCAAGTGTTTACTGTCAGATAGTAGCTAGTTACTAGAATTTGACACTAGAAAATACAATGCGGAGAATTAGACACTTTCAGATAATCAGTATATTGTCACACCAGATTGGATGGAAAGAGGTTCCGTAGAATGAATGTGTGACTTAACTTGTGACTGCACTCGGTTCAACTTCTGTTGAACAAAGGATGCTGTGTTTTTATTAATTTCACATCTGAGTGATGACAGTGTGCTTGGTTCCATATGAAATCATAGGACCACGTGCTTTTACACATCTGCCATAGTTTTCATGAACTTTTAACTAATTACCCAAATGCTGCGGAGCCATCAGCGCCAGCTAGTTCCTAATGTGGAATTTGTCCAACTTGGCTGCAACTGTATTCAACAGTTTTACTAAGAAAAAATGGTCTAAACGAGGCCGAATCTGCTAATTTCAGTAAATTGGCATGAGGTGAATGATAGGAAATAATTGTTCTTTTTGATAACATATTGCTTAAATTTGAACCTAAAGATATTTGAACACACTTTTGGAGAATTAACCAATTTTCTAATGTGAAATGTGTGATCTCTGAACAACATTGGGATAATCATAGGATGTTGATGTGTTTATACTAGTTCAAAATCATAGTTAGCTTTCAGACCAGGGGCATCCGTCCTATGTTAAAATCACAAAATGAACACTATTTCATTACTATTTGAAAACCTGACCTCTGTTTTCTCCATCTACAGGTCCATCTGTATCTTCCTCTAGTCCCAAACCGCCTTATCATGATCACCTGGATTTCACTTTGGATTTACATGGTATCTCTTACTGAAGTGCTTAAAGCTAAGAAAAAAATAAGTTTCTACCAACTAGAAATCAGAAACTTAGGGTAGGATGACAAATAGACGGGACATTGTTTTATAACAGGAGCAGTGTTTGGATTCAAAACACTGATTGAAAAAAAAAACCAAGATCTTTGTTTTCTATTATGATTGGATATGAACTTTCAAACCCCCAAATATTTTTATCCAGACACTTCTTATTTTTATCCCATGTCTGCCCATTAACCCTTACCAGGAACCGGGAGAAATGGACTATATATTTCATCACACAAATGCCGTTCTCACTGAACACCTTTATCTAGACCAGAGGTTCACAGACTGTAACCACTCAGTCAAATCCTGCTGGCTGACTGTTTGTGTGCATAAAGTTTTGTTGGAATGCAGCCACACACATTTTTATGTATTGTCTGTGGCTGCTGTCACACTCGGGTGGCAGAGTGGAGTAGCTGCCCCCCAAAGCCAGAAATATTTGCTCTCTGGCCCTTTCCAGAACAAGGTTGCTACTCTTTGATCTAGACTTTCAAAATCAAGAAACAAATGATTTTTTTATTAAGAAATATTTCCCACATTTGTTAAACACCTCCATATAACTTTACTATTTTATAGGGAAATGCTAAAAAAGTATGATGAAGACATCTTTCCTGTGTTTCAAGGGATAGTTACAACGACTAGAACAGACTGTAATCCAGGGAGCCACTGAGTTAAAATCTGCCATCTCCAAGGGAATAACTCCCTGCCGCCAGCCAGGCCTCTCACAGAGCCCTGGATATGGTCTGAGGAGAAAGGGGCAGGGGGGAATGTTGAGTCTCCATACATAATCTCTTCAGAGGTTTAATTTCAGAGACCACCAGATAATCCGAGACTCTTATGAGCTCTTACTAGATGCTGAACAGTCCTCCTCTACAATACACCTTATAAAATTTACCTGTCTCACAACAAGGTGGTGTATTAAAAGGATCTTCTTGAGTAGCATTACCCCAAAAGAAGAGAGAATTGGTCCTGGTACCAAGAACTCCCTGGGAAATTCTGTATGCAATATCCCCCTCTCGAGTACGACTCACTCAGCTTGCTCTATTAAAACACCAGAGTAGTCCATCCACCTGGGAACTTTCACTTTATAAGGTCGGGAATAGCTTTCTAAAAGCAACACTCATACATTTACTGTGAAAGGAAAGTTCAAGGAACAACAGTTCAGAAACACTCCCTGCCACCCGAGCCTGTCTCTTACCACACAAGAAGAGAATCTGGGACAGAAATTGTTGTTTTCTTGCGAGTTTTTCTCTTTTCAAGGGAAAATGCCTCTAAACTCCTTTGATATTTTGTAGCTGATTTTAGGGCCAAAGCCATAAAGTAATAAATAGGCTACAAGAGTTACACCAAGATCCACTTAGCCTAGCAGAGTCTCCTAATTAGAGAAAATACATTTTGGAAATCTCTTGAAGTCTTTGTGGAGTTCTCTAAACATGACCAAGAGGCCACTTATGAGTAGGTATGAGAGATTTTGAAGCAAAGTGGTCAGCTTACGTGGCCCAACTTCAAACCCAGTTCTTTGAACTTAGTGACATTTGCCACGCCGACATGTTCATCAGGGTTGAGAGGCTGTATTTGGAAACTCCCTGAGTCGGTGACTGCCGCATGGGTGAAGCCAGGTCCTCGCTGACTAAAAATCCCATTGCTCGGAATGACTGTCCTCTGAAATTTCTGGTTGTGTCTTGAGCCTCGAGTAGCCTCCTTTTTCTCACGTGAGTCCACTCTTCCCTATCGCACAATGTTTTAGCTTCTGTATCTCATGCCTGTCCTGGGCTGAGCAAAGAAATCTAAACCTTCTCCTAAGCGAGGAAACAAGTGGTCAGAGGAGGAGTTGGGAGTCCACGCCTTGGTGGTGGCTGGTAAGTCTGCAATGATGAATCACAGCAGGACACAGAGAAAAGTCTTCAACCAGGAGATCCCAGTTTTCGCTTTGGCCTGGCAGCTAGACAGCTCTATCAAATTTAAAAAGCCATGTTAAAAAAAAAAACATTTAAAAAAGCCACATCTTCACTTTGGGCTTCATATGTAAAACGTGCCCACTGGGCAAGACGACTGACACAGGTATTCTACAGCAGCAGCCCTTGGTGTTGGCTTTTTCCATGGGGCACCCCGGGGCAGGTTTTAAAGTCCCCATGCCTCGGCTATACCTAGACTGATTAAACTAGAATGTGTGCTGGTAAAACCTAGACATCAGTGCCTCCTATTCTTTTTTGCAGGTGATTTGAATCTGTAGCCAGCATTGAGAACCATTTTTCCGTAGACCTTAAAACCTGAATTTTATACCCCAAGTGTCTGTCCTTAAAAAATGATAACGGAGGATGATCGAGGGTGATCCCTTCCAATGATAAAATATGGCAAAATAAAGGAGCAAATAATTTAAAGCACAGATCCTAATCTTGGGTTTAAAATCTTTTGCTTACAGGAAAAAAGTTTTAGAAATGAGTTATCCTATATCCAAGGTTGGTTTCAAGCCCCTTTTCTCATCCAGCACTCTGGAGAGGCAGAGCTGGTCCGGACGAGGGTTGGCTGGAGACACAACTCAGGAGCCATGCTATCAGCTCTGGTTGAAGGCTTCTCCACTCTTCCTTCCCCTTCCCTTGCTAATGTGGCTCTCTGCTGCCTTAACGATAATCTTCTGATGTCCCCACTGTGTAGAACAACGTGACAGTTTTCTGAAATCTTTATACCCTAAGGATCTACAAACTGTCTTAATTATTTTAGGATGTTCCAATACCTTACTTCTGTCATAGAAAAATTGAATTGGGAGGATCATTTCCCTCAGATCAGGGCTTTCTAGGAATAATTGAGTCAAAGAGGAAAATATTTGGTTAGATCCATGTAACACCAAAATCAAATGCTAATAATTTAAAAAACATAGCAAGTCTATGGAAAATCATATTTATTATCTCTAAGCAAGGAGGCAGTGCTATTGAATATTTAGTGTTTAGTTATTTTTCATATGAAATGCATATCTGGATTTCAGTACATTTCTCCCTAATGTGCTTTGACCTTCGATACTGCTGCCCTTGAGTTGACCCCACCAGAATTCAGTGGGAGAAGAGAGCTTTTTTATCTTTGTATCAACAATGATTACCACAGCACCTGGCTCATTATAGGTGCTCAATAAATATGTTGAAAGTAAAAGTAGGATTGTGTGAGATATGTACCATAAATTAAATTAGAAGTAGTGTTTCTCCAATACTGTTAATGAATTTTGATATGTAAGTATTCATAGTATTCTGATGAGTATTTTTAGACTTCCTCTATAATTATGTATTTTAAAAAATGACTCAAATCAACCTGAATGAGTCCAAAACCAGACCATCTAGAGAAAGGCACTCTAACTCTTCATTTGATAAAGACCGTTAGGAAGCCCAAAAGCCTGGCAAAGACAAGAGCCCACTTCCAACAGAACTGAGAAAGCCATCTCGAGGTGTAATTACTTCAAGACTTACGAGCATTTATCACTTAAAAACGGAATCATACCAGAACCCATCACTTCACCCCTAAACCAGAACAATGCCATTTGGTCTACACGTGTGGGTTTTCATTTGCTTGCATGCAGGGCCCTTGCGTGTGGTCGTGCAGGTTATTTACCTCACCCTGCCACTTCAAGTGTGGCAATAGATGAGAAGCATCAGTGTCGCCTGGGAGCTTGTTAGCAATGCAGAACCCTGGGGCTCCCCAGACCTACTGTATCAGAATCCATTTTTAACAAGGTTCCCAAGATGGATAATATGCTCATTACAGACTGAGAAGCTCTGTATGACACAACAGATCTGGAATCCTAAGCCTTCAGACTTTGCAATGGTCATTTCTAGCAGAACTGATGTTGGGAGCTACACCTTCTGTGAATGCTCACCTCTTTGGTTTCAGCTCCTGGTTTGTTAGTTTGTTTTATTCACCTGCCTTGAAGTTATAAAATAACATGTTTGTGTTCTAAAAAGTTTGTGATCTAGTTGTTTTGCAGTAGGAGGACTGTACAAATTAACTAGTTTATCATACTGTGGGAAGCATACTGGATAAAAGCTATTTTTCCTTTGCTAGATATTAGGTGGAAACACACACAGGCATGGTGGAACCTGCCCACAAGTTCTTAGACAGAAAGCATGCCCAGGCCTGGAGAGAGGGGACCACAAAGACCCCACAGAAAAGTACAGCAAAGACAGACACCCATGTCAATGGCTATCTCTTTGCCGACATTCCGTTTTAGGCATTATTTCTTTGGGCAAAAGTTGGATATGGCTTCTCAGCTCTTTCTGAGTAAATCAAATATAAACTGATTCCTTTCCTGAAAATATATCAGAAAAAAAACTAAAAGAAAAACTTACTTTCAGAACAGCTTTGGACTTAATTAGAGATACTCCTTTACTTCCTGCACTTAGTCGATGAAACACACACACACAGTCCTACAAGATACCCGGAGATGTGTGTGTGTCAGTGTTTATCTGCTATGTGCAGGAAGTAAAGGGGTATTTTTATTAAGTTCAGAAAACTTAATTAGTGAAAATCTCTTCCATACCCAATGCTATCATTTTAATGAGGGTAAAAGCTTTGGGATTTAGAATGGGAGTCCCTATAAGTGTGTCCACTAAAGCTGGCTCTTGCCAAGATCCTTAACGTCATCCCCAAGCTTTGGTCATACTAACTGGGCAGTTAAGGAATGCTCTGGCAGAAACTGTCTCTAAGAAGAAGCCTGACCCATTGGAAGGGCCTTCTTGGGGTGGGACTGTGGGGGAGCATAGTGGTTTCCATGGCTATCCTTGACTTACACAGCATCCAGCTTTGTCCCATTGAAAGCATGTCCTTGGATTGAAGTTAAGCCATTGTTGTATAGTTTCCTACAAACAGAAAGGAGAAATCAGTGACCCATGAGAGGTGGTGCTGGCCCATTTCAGAGGTTGGGCTTCCATTCTTCAGTGCCAGAAATGTGCCTGAAGGTTCTCAGGCCCCACATCTGAGCCCACAAGAAAACTACAATACGTCTTGCTTGGGACATAGAATCTTACTTCTCAGTTTGAATTTTCATTCTCTAGACTTAGCTTCTAGTAACTTCACACTGCTTTTCAGAAGCAGATTCACTTGGAGGAACGATGATTTGTCACCATTAAGGACTTTAAAAAAATATTCCACATACACTCAAAAAACAGTGGTTTTAGTTAATAGTTAACCCAAGATCAATAATGGAGGAATAACTGCAGTTCCTTAAGGCCAACACTTTTTTCTTTTCTAAAAACATTTTATTGTTCATGCTATTACAGTTGCCTCAGTTTTCTCCCCTTTGCCCGCTTCCTTCCAGCCCTGCCCTAGGCAATTCCCACACCATGGTCCTTGTCCAAGATCAACACTTTTAAAGACATTATTCATCTGAATGCATAGGTGTTATAGCTTTCTGTTTAAAATGCTATTTTGAATTTGTATTTTATCTATATTTTTATCTCAGGACTCATCACAGATTAAATGATTAATTGTGTGGGCTGAACCAAGTTGAACTTGAAAGACAAATATAAGATAGGAGATAGAATTTAAGAAAGTAGATAGGTCATTGTGGAAATTTTAATGTTTTAATTTGTTGCTATGTTTCTTCAACTAATTAATTTATACAATGATTCCAGGGCTGGACGGAGGTGTTATCACCTCTCTTTCCTACTGAAAGTACTGCGATGTGGAGGTGACTTGCCCAAAAGACACTGCCTCAGAGCTATCAGGAATCAGGATTTTTGATCTCAAAAGCCATTCTTCCAAGTCAGCAGAAACACACACCCTTCAGGCAGGAGAAGGAGCCCCAGCCGTGGGAAGTCTGGTGTGTGAGAGGGTGCATGGGGGTTATTGGGAAACACTGTTGTGCAATAAGAGAAGGCAGCTGTGGCCACAGTCAGGCACTGCGAAGGGCAGCTGCGGGGGAACTTTGAACACCAGTGTAGTCCCACCTGTACACTCTGGTAATGCAGGAAGTACAAAAAGAGATTCCAAAGTTACAATTACACCTGGCTCTGCACTTCATAGTAGGTGATCCTGAGAATTTCTCAACCTCTATTATCCTCACTTTCCTTATCTGTAAAAATATAATAATACCCAATCAAAAGGTTGCTGGGACAATGAAATAGCTATATGTTCAATGCCATGAGAAACTCTTACCCATATTTTTTGGATTATAAGATGCAGCCCCCCCCCCCCCCACCAAATTTGGGAGGGAAAGGAGGGGTGCATCTTGTAGTCCAAATGTAGCTGTAGCTTACCTGGCTTGCTGGGGTGGGGGGAGTGGCAGCCTATGTTATTTATGTTTAAATATTTTACCACATTTTTTGCTTCAAAGTTTCTCCCCCTATTTCCCTCCTCTAAAACCCAGGTGTGTCTTATGGTCCTGTGCGTCTTACAGTCCGAAAAATTTGGTAGATGGCCATGAAAAGTTGGATTTATTCTATGTGTTGAACTAAGAGGTAATCTTTCCTTGTTTTAAATAATTACACAATGAGTCTAATTGCAGCTACCAAGGTATCCTAGGCGAAGACTTCAATGCCCAGGGACACTGGGCACAGAGGCTGAGAAAGCACTGATATTTACTTGTGTGTGTGTGCGAACCCTAGTTCTTTTATGAAGATGTGAGAATGACACATTTGATATTTCAATTTACCCGAACTTTGTTGAGAGTCCTAGATGATAAAAATGTTCTTTGTTGGAATTACATTTCAGAGATTAAAAGAAAGTATCATACAAGTAGGTCTTGAAAAGAGAAAACAGTGCAAGAAGAAAAATAATAAGGAAAGGTAAAGGATAGCAAACTTTCATTGAAACCCTATTCTACCAGGAATCTGGGCACAGACTCTGCCGTGGGACACGTATCCTCTCATGTTTACAGTTGTTTGAGCGTGAGCTTCAAAGAAGGGAGGACTCTTGCAGGAATGTAGAAATAATCATCTGAAAAGATAGTGGACAGCCCATGCTATCCCCACCTCTAGGTTTCAGGAAATCCTCATTTCCATGTTTCTCAAATACCTGCTGGTCCCCAAACTAGCTGTGGGACAGTGAGCTGCTTTCACTTGAGAGAGCTGCTTGGGATATGGGGTCCTTAGGGGAAAACATGCCCAAAGGGGAAGGTAACATTCTGTAAAGAGACTGAACGGCCCTTAGGTATGATGAGTGGTAAATGGTACAATGGAAAGTTTTACAGAGGAAGTAAAAGACTCTGAGGTCTGGGGGTGAGCAGGCTAAGACCCCAGGTCCTTGCTGTGCAGCCAAATGAACTGGCAGCAGAGAAGGAGTCTCTCTTCAAGGGAACCCTCCTGTTTCAAGGAGAAAGATAAGTGTGGATGGAGCCCAGAAGTTGAGACAGTGTCATGGGGCCTAGGTTGATAGACTTAGAATAGCTTGGAGACAGCCTCTTAGAAGAGTTGTGTGGAAGGTTGAAGCAGTTGTGCTGAGGAATAATTCAGTGAGGTCTGTATATGATAAAGAATCCCTGAACTGCAGTGTGACCGGAGAGAGGGAGCCGGGTGACAATCCAGGCAGAACACCCACCATGCCTGCACTTGGGCATGATACTAAAACTGGAGAGGAAGGACCCTTTGCACAAGGTCCCAACCCTACTTTGTGGCTCATTCAGTAAAAGAGGGGAATTCTTTACCAGGCTAGAGCGTAAACTTATTTTTAATACCTCTGTTTGATCTTCTTATCAGAACATTTTGTGAATTTCCCTGATAAAGCATCTCTTTTTGAACATCGACAGAGTAGAAACCATTCAAACTAAAAATGATGTTGAGCAGCACTGTATTTTCTATTCAATATCCCTTTATAAGAGCTTAATAATAGTTGGTGGTGACCGAGGTAAAGTGTGAATGCAGAGAGTAAGAAAACCCCTCAGGGACACCATTTCCTAACTCACTGACCTTGGGAAAGTCACTTAAATTAGCTTTAGCCATGGGTTCTCCCCTTGCACAGGGAATGTACTAGAACATGGAACATTACAAGACCTGCAGGCCAAATCTAGCCCACTGCCTGTTCTTTAAAGAAAACTTTATGGAATGTAGCTATGCTCATTGGTTTTTAAATTGTTCATGGCTGTGTTTGCCCTAAAATGGTAGTTTAGCCATTACAACGAAGGCCATGTGGTCTGTAAAACCTAAGTGGCCTTTTACAGATAAAGCGTGCTGGCTGTTTCTACAAGGACATCCTCTTGTCTTATTACTGAAGCCATTTTGTCATCTTTGGAGTACCATACCATAAGGCAATGCTCTTGTTTAATTATGTAAAACCCTTGGTAGACCACAGAGCACTCACTGTGAGGGGGTGTGGGTCTTAGATGGCCTGTGAAAGTAGGATATCAAAATTTAGTTGTTAGCACTTGTAGAATGAAAAATTATAACAATACTCACAGTGTCAAGGTTTCATTGCACAGTCCCTGAAAAGCATTTGCAGGGATCGAAGTCATGTATGGGTTGTCTGTAATTTCCCTGCAAGAGAAAGATAAAAACATTTGGTGAAAACAGTAATTTATTTTATTTTTATTTCTTGAAGTTGGACCCTTGCTGCACATATGCACTTAAGTATAAATAACCTGACACAATTTAGTTTAACCTTCCTTCTTTTTACATTTCATTGACTTTGCTGCTGGTGGCTCAGAGGTCGAGTGAGGTGATAAGAGCCATCCTAGACAGATACGCATGCAGGACCCCAAATGTCCAGTAAGTGAGTGAGCTTTGGATTTGGCTGGAGTTCCTGACTCAGTTTTTATCTGCAAGGGGAGCATGTGGGTCTTAGAGACTTCTTGTGAATCTGACAAATATGTTGTCCATATCATCTAGAGTTTTCTAAGTATATGGCACTTCTAAAAAGAGTTGGTAGAATGAGATCAATGGGTTTCATTTCATGAGTAAGTATTCTCCACTTGGAAAACACTGCTAGGAGGGTGTTCCCAGAGAACATTTCTATGCCACTCTAGTTGCTGGGAGACTGTCTGTGTTTTGAACTGAGCTCTTCTGCAGCAAAGAAGCATGGTCAATTTTTTCCTAGCAAAATCCCAACAGTTTGGATCCTATCACTCCACATTCTGCTGACTCTGTAGGTCAAACTCAACCTGTAACTCTCTTTGTATACATCCTTTCACATTTTTTAATATCCACTTAATTTTTTAAAGTATATTTTATTGATTATGCTATTACAGTTGTCCCATTTTTTCTCCCCTTTATCCCCCTCCTCAGTGCATCCCCCCACCCTCCTGAATTCCCCCATCCCTTAGTTCACGTCCATGGGTTGTACATACAAATTCTTTGGCTTTTCTATTTCCTGTACTATTCTTAACCTACCCCCTGTCTATTTTGTGCCTACCATTTATGCTTCTTATTCCCGGTACCTTTCCCCCCTTCTCCCCCTCCACCTCCTCACTGATAACCGTCTATGTGATCTCTACTTCTGTGATTCTGTTCCTGTTCTAGTTGTTTGCTTAGTTTTTGTTTTTGTTTTTTAGGTTCAGTTGTTGATAGCTGTGAGTTTGTTGTTATTTTACTGTTTATAGTTTTTTATCTTCTTTTCCTTAGATAAGTCCCTTTAACATTTCATATAATAAGGGCTTGGTGATGATGAACTCCTTTAACTTGACCTTATCTGGGAAGAACTTTATCTGCCCTTCCATTCTAAATGATAGCTTTGCTGGATAGAGTAATCTTGGATGTAGGTCCTTGCCTCTCATGACTTTGAATACTTCTTTCCAACCCCTTCTTGCTTGTAAGATGTCTTTTGAGAAATCGGCTGATAGTTTTATGGGAAGTCCTTTGTAGGTAACTGTCTCCTTTTCTCTTGCTGATTTTAAGATCCTCTCCTTATCTTTAATATTGGGTAATGTAATAATGATGTGTCTTGGTGTGTTGATTCTTGGATCCAACTTCTTTGGGACTCTCTGAGCATCCTGGACTTGCATGTCTATTTCCTTCACCAGATTAGGGAAGTTTTCCTGGATTATTTGTTCAAATATGTTTTCAATTTCTTGCTCTTCCTCTTCTTCTTCTGGCACTCCTATGAGTCAGATGTTGGAACATTTAAAGTTATCCCAGAGGTTCCCCAGCCTCTCCTTATTTTTTTAAGTTCTTATTTTTTTATTCTGTTCCAATTTGGATGAAACTATTTCTTCCATTTTTCCAAAATCGTTGATTTGAGTCCTGGTTTCCTTCCCTTCACTGTTTGTTCCCTGTATTTTCCTTTATTTCTTTTTGCATAGCCTTCATTTCTTCTTTCATTTTGTGACTGAACTCAATAGTTTCTGTGAGCATCCTGATTGCCAGTGTTTTGAACTCTGCATCTGATAGGTTGGCTATCTCCTTGTCACTTGGTTACTTTTCTGGAGTTTTGGTCTGTTCTTTCATTTGGGCCATGTTTCTTTGTCTTGGTACATCCACTTAATTTTTTATAAGTTCTCAGGAGGGGATGGTAATGTGCTCTAGTCCCTAGAAGGGTGTGCAGAAGCACCAGCGGTTGTGGAGGCTTGTCCAGTCAGTGATCGCTGCTCCATCCTTTCACTTCTGTACATCTAGGTAGGACACATTACTATGTCACAGGTT
Source organism: Phyllostomus hastatus (assembly GCF_019186645.2). Taxonomy (NCBI): domain Eukaryota; kingdom Metazoa; phylum Chordata; class Mammalia; order Chiroptera; family Phyllostomidae; genus Phyllostomus; species Phyllostomus hastatus. The sequence goes on along the minus strand of NW_025334033.1, from coordinate 55,948,797 downwards.
TTGGTAAAGAGCACATAGCCGATCAGAAGCCATAGGAAGTAGATTGAGCACCTCTAGGGACTGCTCCTTGGGACTCTGCTCAAGCAAAATCACTTAGGTCTTCTATTCCTCAGTTTCCTCATTTGTAGAATGGAAAAATTATAACTTTTTTATGACTTAAGAAGGTGATTCAGAGGAGCAACCTTGATAATGCATTGGAAAGTGTTCAAAAATTATTTAAAAGCTAGGTGAAAGTTAAAGTATAATCATTGCCAAAATTTTCTTCTATTTAATAATTTCTACCAGTAAACAAACATGCCATAATTTCTACGATGGAAAAAATACAACCAACCTTTTCTCCTGACACAATATTCACCAACTACTGAGACATTTTTTGCTCTCTTATAGCTGTAAAACTTCTCAAGAGTTTGTCATGATCACTCTCTGTGATTCTCCTTCTAGCCCACTCTAACCAGACTTCACCAACAGCACTCCCCTGAGGCTGTCCTTGTTATGATCACCAATGTCCCACATTACTAAACCCAGTGGCCATGCCTCAGCCATTATGGCATTTGTCACAGCTGATCACTGCTTCCTTCTTGAACAATTGCTCCACTTGGCTTTGATCAGCACCAATGGCTGCACTCTATTCCTTGTCAGTGACAAATAAAATATTGCCAAACATTGCACAGGTGCATACTTACAGTATAAAGAACACATCAGTGGAATAGACTTTGGTCAGGTCAGGGAATATTTTAAGCCCAGTGTTGAAAATGCCACTAAAGTAATAAAAAAGAAAAAAATAGAAGTCAGCTAAGAAAATTAACATATAGGAAGTAGAATAATGTAATACCTGAAAGCATGGGTTTTGAAGCTCAACTGAAAGCAAATCCTAACTGCTGCACTAAATACCTGAGTGACACGGGCAAGTTCTAACCCTTGGGTGAGACAATATTCCCTCAAGGTACAATAATCTAATCCAGTCCACCAGTGTCAGAACATCTTTTTTGTTTAGAAGAATCTGGGGATTTTTTGAACCAAGAAAGAGCCTAAGGAAAAGCATTCAGATTTCTGTGTGTGTGTGTGTGTGTGTGTGATGTTCATGTTTTAATTGGAAGACATTGTGGGTGTCCAGGTGTGTGTCTTGTGAGTATGTAATATGGGTGTGGGGCAGGTAGACAATGTAACTAGTCAACTCCAAGCCAAACTTCCTCTTTCAAACTCTACTTTGTGCTGTGCTCATTGTTTTGCAGGGACTGTTTCCCTCTGGCAGTCACTGGGAGTACCATGCAGCAGCCCCATTTAAAAACTGTGTCCAGCCAAGGAAAGAAAGCAAAGACATATTCCCTTTCCAAAGTTTGTGTCATCAGGACAAAATGTCAAAAATAAAAGATTACATTAACAGCACAAACACAAAAACTCTCAGGTTCTGGATGCCTCCCAGATTGAGTCGGTAGCTACTAGAATGTAGGCAGTAGACAAAGATTTTTTTGAGAGGTTTGGCATGCCATGATGTAAGACCTAGATACTACCAGTGAAGCCTTAAACAAAAAATCTTCCAGCAGAGAAAACTCTAGTTCCACTGATATGCCTTCTAAGGCTACTTCTGACCTGACTCCTTCTAGAGGAGAGGACATAGGATTTGAAGAGGAAGCAGGAGCCAGAGGTCTCAGAAAGAGAAAATGGGACATTGTAGAGAACAAAGGAGGGACCTGAACAAACTAGTTCAAGTGCAATAGTGGTTCACGTGGGAGAGTAGGGGAAAGAGGCCCAAGATTCAGGTGGGGAACATATAGGAAAGGGCTGAAATGCCAGATTAGGGACTTGGATCAGGACCTCTCTACTCAAAGACCTGGACAAGTCCATCTTCATTTTGATATCTCCTCTAATGACCTGTACGCCCAATAATGTATGTAGTTTTCATTGTTCACTTACCATTATTTTCCTGTACGGGGGGAACTTTTCAGTTTCATATATAGTATCCTCCCCAACTAGATTGTAAGCTTCTTGAAGGCAAGGGCAGTATTTCACTATCGTATGTGTTTCCCATAGAGCCTTGCACAGAGCAGGGATCACTGTATCAGGGTTATTTATTGATTGAAACACGAAGTCCACACAGGAGTGATTGCCTTGTCCCATAAGTTGTTGTCACTCCCCAGATACCCCTTCAGCCATATAACCCATTAATACCCTTTTCTAGCCTTCCAGTATCTCCTGATCCTACTTCTTCAATAATGAACTATTCTTAGTTCCTCCCCCTACTCCCAAATACCACCTTTGTGTCTTTTTTAAAAAGCCCTCACCTGAGGATATGTTTTTATTGATTTTAGAGAGAGGGGAAGGGACACATACACACACACAGAAAAACACATTGATGTGGGAGAGAAACATTAGTCAGTTACCTCCTGTACATGCCCCAACCAGGGATAAAACTTGCAACATTTTGGTGTATGGGAAGATGCCCCAGCCAACTGAACCACCTGGCCAGGGCTACCTTTGTGTCTTTATCATGCTTTTCCACTCATCTGTATTTCTCGTTTACCTCAACCCTCTTCTTTTCCTGGATAACATCTATTCATCCTTAAAGACATTTCATAAAATATACATGGCTATATACTTTCATGTAAAATCCCTAGATGGAAATGAACTGTGTCAATAGTGATTATTTCTGGGCATTGGGATTAAGGTTGATTAGTAGTTTTCCCTCTTAATGTTTTTGTGTTCTTACCTTTTACAAAGCATGTGAGCAGGAAAGTGGGAAGGTGAGAGGGGCTCTTCCAGCTGGAGTCTAGAGGACCTAAGGCCACACATGTACGCCCACCGAACACATTACTGTTGAGCACCTACTCTGAGCTAGTCAGGAAAGATGTAACAGAGAACACCAATGTGGTTCCTGTTCTCATGGAATTATAGTTAAGGTGTTACCAAAGCTAAGGAGTAAGTGCCATCCCTTCCGTTTTTGTCCCCACAGCCTACAAGAGATTGAATTTTACCCCTTGTGGCTTTTTTTATTTTTGCTATGTAGCAGCTACCCTCCTATATTTGCAAAATGTTTTTCTAATCAATTGACCACTGGGCACTCAGAGTTCTTCATTTTGTTTTGTTCTGTTATACTCTATTTAAACACACACACACACACACACACACACACACACACACACACAGTTTGCATTTTCTCCATGTCTCTTCGAGCAGGTTTCTGGTCCCAGCACTACATACTTACTTTTGAATAGGTTTTTTTTTAAGATTTTATTTATATTTAGAGAGAGCAGAAGGGAGGGGGAGAGAGGGAGAGAAACATCGATGTGTACGAGAAACAACAATCAGTTGCCTCCAGCACACCTGTAACTGGGAGCCTTGTCTGCAAGCCAGGCATATGCCCTGACCGGGAATGGAACCCATGACCTTTCGGTTTGCAGGATGATGCCAAACCTATTGAGCCACACTGGCCAGGGCTGAATAGGTTTTATAAAATGTGGACCATTTCACCTGATACCTTGCCTGATGGGAAAGAGTGGGGAGTAAGCCACAGGACGTGGTTTGCCCCAGGCCTTACTCCACTAAAAAACGATCCTGTTGCATATCATGCTAGGGAGATTCTTGGTAGACAATAACATTATAATTCTCTGGAAAAAAAGTTAAAAATGGCATTAGAGTGGCGTTACTACTTACAGGAACTTCAGAAGAGGCAGCTCTTTTAGGGCACCAGGGTCTATGAAAGTTAAGCTTCTGGTATTCCGAATCTCTCTATAAAAGTCACAGAGAGCACATTCACCATAATACATCCATTTCTGTTCTTACCAAAGATAAAACAACATAAATCAGGTTTAACAGGAGAAGAATACACATGGACGTGACACCCCACGGACTCTTCCTGCCGGGGGTCAGTCCCAACGCAGTGCTCAGGCCCGCTCCCAGGGACGCAGCAGCTGCTCAGACCTCTCACGTCATCAGCTTCACTTCGGTCCTTTTGCCTTCATGGGCAACCTTTCTTTTAATCTTAGTCCCAGAGCCTTGTCTTACTTCGAGGTATAAATACAAAAGAAACACCTCTTCAGCGGTTTGTGCAGGACAGAAACCTTCAGTGCTAACAGGAGCAAGTATCCTGGCCCTGGCTGGGTGCTTGAGTGCTTTTGATGGGTGGCAGCAAGGTGATGAGGGCAGTGAGGTCCCTCTGTTAATTGCTATTTCAGAGGTAGTGGGTGTAGTGAGTCTCAACAGTTCCCTTGGGTTTGTTTTTCTACATCAGTAATTTAAGACTCTTCAGCACATGTGGTATGATATCGCATGTGTCTATAATTTACATGGTTGGTTTGCGTGCATGCTCATCAAAATGCAGTTAGCATTAGTGAAATTAGTGATTGTTAGAAATAGGCTTTCACTGCTTGAATTAAATGTAGTGAACATACGTAGATTGGTTAGAAGAGTTTCAAGGTGCTCCCCGTGCTTACAGGAGAGCACAGAGGAGCCCAGGAAGACCCATGGCCTCTCCTCTTTGGGATGGACCCAAGGCTTGATGTCTGAAGGGACCTGCATTCAGTTGCTGATAGTGACAACGACAAGACTTAGAACACTGAAGGAGAATTTCTACAAATTCATGCATGGCAGGTATACAATTAAATGATTTTTGGTAAATTTAATTTTTTTTAAAAAGGATTTTATTTATTTATATTTAGAGAGAGGAGAGGGAAGGAGAAAGGGAGGGAGAGAAATATCGACTGGTTCCCTCTTGCATGCCCTCAGCTGGGGACTGGGCTCACAACCCAGGCATGTACCTGGACTAGGAATCAAGCCCGTGATCTTTTGGTTTGCAGGCCAATGCTTACTCCACTGAGCCCACCAGCCCGGGCAGATTTTTGGTACATTTATAGAATTGTGCAACCATTACCACAATCCAGTTTTAGAACCTTTCTATCAATGACAAATGCAACCATATGCTCATTTGTAGTTAATTCCCACCCCCTTCGCCATGCTTAAGAGCCACTGATCTGCTTTCTATCTCTATAAATTTGCCTTATCTGGGCATTTCATATAAATGGAATCACAGATATGTAGTCTTCTATGTCTGGCTTCTTTCCTTTAACATAATGCCTGTGAGGTTCATCCGTGTGGCATGTATCAGTGGTTTGCTCCTTTTTATTGCTGAATAGTCAGATGGGCCTGAGATTGAATCTTGGCTCTGCCACTCTGGCTACATGACTTGGGGCAAATTCCTTGACCATCTGAGCCATAGTTTCCTCATACGTAAATAGGGACAACAGCTCCTGTTTCATCACAGGACTCTTGTGAGGATCGAATGTCTATAAGGAGTTCGATGCATGACCTAGCACACAGTGAGGGCTCTGTAAACAATCAGTGTGTTATGTTATTCTCCTAAGTGGAATGAAAGCTAGAGCAGACACCAAGAACTTGGGTTGGGCTGCAATGTTCGTACCAAATGTAAAAGCAAAACAACAACAACAAAATACTAGGTTTGGTATTTGACTGAGGATGTTGAGTATGAAACTGACCTTGGAAAAGAGAGGGTGGAATGAACTCTGAGAACAGAAACCATCTACCTCAGTTTACTGTCTGTGTTAACATAACCTTACTGGCCCATTGTTTTCATTGCCATAACTTTTTCCCAGATAAATAACTTTATTGTTCATTATGGGTACTTCTTAAAAGACCTATGAAGCTTCAACAGAACATCAATAGTTTATATCCCAGAACTCTGAGAACCCTCAGGTCAACCTTTGTCTTGTTTCTACGAATCCTATCATATCATGATCTTTACCCAACCAAGGCCCTGCATTGAAAGCCCCACTTTAAACTACATTTAAGTTTTTCTGCTGTTTTGACACTAAAAACCTCTCCCCTGAGAGTCCCTCTGTCCTGGGTAAACTGGGGCGGGTGGCCACCTGCTGCACATTCTCACACCTGTCCCACCCTGCCCTCGGAGGGTCTATCAGACTCTGCCAAGGCGGTGCACCGTCTCTGCAGGGTGAGCAGTAAACTCCCTGCCAGAGCTTTCCATTTGGGGAGGAGGGTTTGAGCCGCTGTCAGAGACCATCAAACATAAACCATTTAGGAGAGTTTAGGAAACTGTCTTGAGTGTGGTTTGTAGTCTAGAAAATTGTTCCAGAAGAGTCTGTGGTTTAATAAGCAGACTTCAGTGAGTGACCCCAGAGGATGTTACAACGAAATGAAGTGCAGCCAAATGAATCAGCTTCAGAGGTGATGAATGAAAGGGAGAGAGGCAGTACCGTTGGTTACAGCCGATTAAATGAGCTGCAACCTGGATGGCTGCTGTGAGAGAAGAAAGAGGTGGGAGAGGCTGCAGGAGAGGGGGTGGGGAAGACAGAGAGAGAAGAGGGATTTCTGGGGGAAGGGTAAGAGTTAAAGGAAAGATAAATAAGAGATACTACAAGAAAACACCAGGGAAAAGAAGCCGCTTTCCGAGATAAGAGGGCAATCAGCCCAAAACCCACCCACAAGGGACTAAAAAAAAACCTATGCTGAGAGAAAGGTAAACTCTGTATGCTGTCACTTATATGTGGGATCTAAAACAGCTGAACTCAAGAGAACTAGAGAGTGGAGTGGTTGTTAAGAGGCTGGGGATGGGGGATGGGGAAATATCGATCAAAGGGAACTGACTTCCAGTTACGAGATTAACAAATTCTACGCTCTAATGTGCAGCACGGTGACTATAGCGAATAATGCTGTACTATGTACTTGGAAGTTGCTAAGGGAGATCTTAAATGTTCTCACAAAAGAGAAATGGTAATTACGTGACAGGATGGAGGCGTTAGCTATTACTATAGCAGAAATCACTATGCTGTATGTAAGTGTATGAAATCAACACCTTGTAGGTTAAACTGACACAATGTTATATTGTTAATTGTAGCTCAATACAGCTAGAGAAAAACGATAAAATATGCTGAAGCTAGGAAGGGGCAGGAGTATGGACTGCCAGTAGTTAAGTAAATGGAGACAAGGTCAGAAGTGAATGTAGGGGCCAGAAGTTTTTCTAAGAAAGCAAGCAAGGCGGAGTAGAGGTAGGTACCACAGAACCTCTGATCGCAGGAGAAGGGTGAAAGAGGGTCCACATTTGAATGGGTTGTAAGCATGCCTGGGAAGTTGAATGTGAATCACAGTTTTCAGTTAAGCAATCAATCGTGGTCCAAGCTACAGGAGGGTGGTGAAGCTGCGGGGAGGTCGGGGTGTGGGGGGTGCGCACGGAGGGAAAGGAAACCTACGTGTAATTGAACACAGCGAGCTGGAATGGAGATGCCTTCCCTGGTAGGTGTGAACAAAAACCGAAGGTGGAGGGGCCACTGGGTCAGCAGCCAGGATCCCTGCGTGACTGCGGGGTCGGGGCAGGGGTGGGGACGAGAGCTGCCCTGCAGATCTTCTCCTTCACCCAGTATTGTCCCAGGAGCAAGACATAAACTTCGGTCACCTGAGGTCTGTCCCACGGTTTTATGTTTGTCCATTTCTTATAGTAATTAGCCCACTGAAACCAATACAATCAACACTGATACAATTCTTAACGTACAGAGTACACCGTTCACAAGTAGCTCTGGTAGATAGGTTTGGAGACCAGGAGCGTGTGATTTTCACTTTTTATTTTATCTTGTTCAAAGAAGAAAAAATGCAATAAAAGGCATGCAAAAATCCTCAAGTTAAAAAACAAAGCAAAGCAATAGAGATTCTATATCAATTTTTTAAAAAATATGCTGGGCCACATAGTGTGTTCAACTCTTCAAGTCCACTCTGCTGTGGGCGGGGCGGGGGGGGTGTGATTTCGCTGTGTCAGGGAAATACTTGAGGATTGTGAAGCTTGTTGGTTAGAAAAGCCCAGCTTTGGAAGGTTAAAAGGTAAAAAAGGGACTGGGTATATACTTTGTATCACTCCAGACCGTTCTGCCAGTGAGGGAATGGCAGAACTGACTTAAGCGAAGCAGGTGATACCTTCCCCGTTTTGCAGACACAGCAGTGCAGACACGTTGAGAAAGGTGAGGTGCCTGATCTCCTGTTAAACAGCCAGAGGCAACCCTGAGCCTTGACTTAGGACTTCTAACTACAAATTCAGCTTTTTTTTTTAAGTAATGGGAAATCACCCACCAGAACTAAGAAAAAATTTAAATACTCATCATTGTTTAATTTCCCTTCATTAGATTTCAAATAAAATGGACATTTAAGCAAAAATTATAACATTGATGCCCAGGTATGCAGTGTTTTCAGAAACCAGCAGATTAATAATTTAGCATACCTTAGGTTCACTTTAATCATATGTCTCAATTCTGTTTTTTTTTCTTTTTTTTTTCTGAGAAACATTTGTTAAGTCTCAATAAGAGCCAAGAACAGAGAAACTGGCTTATTTAAAACAACTGGCATTATGGCGGGCACTTAGGAGCCCGGCCTGAACCCCAAGAATATGGGAAACCAGCAAGGTGAGAGGAGGGAGTTCTCGGGTTGCAGGGGCAGGGAGCCAAAAGAGGGGAAAGAGAGGCTTAAAAGCCCTCTAATTAAGGAACTTTCCAACTACTGATTTCTTTCCACTGTCTGGTGGCCCCCTTCCCACTTCAGCGAAACAAGCATTTGATCGTGGCATTTAACTGTGATCCTCAGGCTTAGAGGTATTTGCCCACACCCTAAACACCCCCAGTTCATGAGCAAAAAGCACGCCAAGCTGGGAAACAAAGTGAGGGCAATAGCGAAGCCGAGTTGGCATTTCACCTGCCAAGTTCAATGGGGCCAAGAGAGATGAGGAAGCTTCAGACTAGCACAGGGCAAGGAGACGGACTGAGAGTGAAGTATCTGAAGAGCAGTGAAGCTGGCCTGGTCAGCATGGCTGGACTTTTAAGAAATATAAATGCGGTAATGTGTAAGATGACGCTGTTTAAAACAAGAAACTGAAGGAGATGTCAGCCAAAACCTAGCTCTCAGCCAGTGCCCAGTTTCTTTGTAACTTTTACTTTATTTTGATTTTCAGTATTTTTCTAGTCTGCTTTTAAGTTCCAATAGTGCAAAAAAAAAGCAGGGGGAGGCCACTCTGACTGTTCCTAGGTCTGCTCGCTCTGGTGAGCAGAGGGGGTTAAGATTCACTAAAACCAAACGAATAATTATTAGACATCTTTTGTGCACAACTTTACTGCGTGCTCTGGGAGATCTAGGGAAGTGGAAACTAATTATTTAACTACTTTAAAAACAAGATGTGTATATACTGGCAAAGCCATCATTGTGTTACTTTGAATACTTTAAATGCTGTACAGGACCAAGGTGAAAATTGGGACTAGAATTAGGTAAATTAATTTTAAAGTAACATTTTATGTTAGACTTTTATCACATCATAAGCCACCCATGTATTTTAACCTGAAGTATTAATTTCAAGGTTAATGAATATGAAAGGAAACTTTAATTTTTAAAAAATTTATTTCAGTTGACTATAAAAATAAAAAAAATGTGAAATCTTCCATTATTCCGTGATTCAAAGAAAATCAGGGATTTTTCCCCCCTTTTTGTAAGTATATCTTTTTTTTTAATAGCATTACATGAAGAGCATTTCCTCTGGGATCAAATGGTCTATGACAACAGACTTCTAGCACTTGCTCAGTGTTAAGTATTCAGCCGTTCTACTAGCTAAGCATGTGAGTCGTTTCCAGATTTTTGCTATTATAAATTAACTCTGAGACAAATGGCTTTTTATGTAAACTTTTTCTCACTCCAGTGTTTATTTTACTAAGGAAAATTTATAGACATGAGATTACCGGGTTAAAAAGTATAACATCTGACAAAGTTCTTGGAATATATTGGATCTTTAGCTTCTAAAGTCCTGAGTTTTAAACTAGTACTCATTTTTAGTAATAGTCTATAAATTCACAAAATAAGTCATCTCTACATTATCAAGGCTTTTCAATGAAAGAAATCTTAATTAGTCTACTTTGATAATTATCAATGAAGTATTTTAGTACTAACATTCCATTACATGACTGGGGAAAAATAATCTATAACCAAAGGGTGATAAGCCATGATTTTAATGCATCTTCTAACTTGCTGAGGAATTTAAAACAATAGATGTTAGTTCAAATTCTTTATAAATGCTGAGATTTTTGAAGTGGATTGAGGAGAATGTAAGTTTATCAGATTTCCCACTGGAAATAGAACTTCATAAATGTAATTTTTTGAATTGCCTGGAAGATACATATTGCTGCTTTTGCGACTATGGAATGACCAGGCAAGACTGGTTCTCTAAGACCTCCAATAAATCCACTCGGTTCAATTTAATGAATTGACAAAATTAAGTTTTATTACACTATTTGCCAAAAGTCACACACTTTATGTACTTAGCTGTAGAATTTGTATTTACTTGTGATTAAAAAAAATCCCTATAAAAGTAAAAGCATCCTTCTGAAAGCACCATTTTATTTAATTATGTCTGCTTTTCATTAAAGAGATGTTATGGTTTTACGATTGTTTTGGAGGCAGACGCTCGTGGTCTCAAATTCTGACGGTAATTTCTTAGCTGAGTAAACTTGGACAGGAGCTCTGTCAGCTGTGTGTTACCATCTTCATTTTACGTAGCAGAAACGGGGGCTCAGTGAGATTAAGTGGGACAGTACGTGCGAAGCACTCTCAGCACGGTGCTTGCCCATGAAAGGCATTCAGTGATTGGTAGCTATTATTAATAGGAGCAACAACAGAAATCACTTATATCCTATTGGCTTCTTTAGAGAGGAATTGAAATAGATGGAAGTGGCCACTGATGTTTCACTTTACAAGTATAAATCTTTATCAGATGTACACTTTAGGGTCCAAAAAGTACCCCAGCTGAAGTTTAAAACCCAGGATAACTGATTTATATCTACTTAGGAGCCTCAGTAAGAAACCTGTAAATCTTGTAATTTCCTCAATGTCTTTTAATCATCCTTAACTGATATACCAGTATAGTTGCCACCTCTTTTGGCTATCAAATTACCCTAAACAAAGTGGTAAAATAACAACCATTTTATTATAGCTCAATTTTGTGGATTGGGATTTCAGCCAGTGCTAAACTCAGTGATTCTTCTGTTTCATATGGAATCCACTGGGATCACTGGCTGGTATTTGGCTGGTATTTAGCTGGTGTCTGGATCGATCTGGAGGGTTCCATGCCTGGGGGTTGCTAGAAGGCTGGGCTCAGCTGGGCTTTTCTCCATCATCATGTAATCTAAGGATCTCCCCATATGGTCTTCCCATTAGCCATAGATGGACTGTCATTGCCATCTGGAACCCCAAAATTATCAATCAAGAGTAGTGGTGGCTTGGGTCTCTGCTGCATTTTTCTTTTTTAAAAAATATTTTATTTATTTATTTTTCAGATCAAGAGGAAGGGAGGGAGAAAGAGAGGGAGAGATCAGTTGACTCTCACATACCTCCCAGCAGGGGACCTGGCCCATAACCCAGGCATGTGCCCTGACCAGGAATCGAACCAGTGTCCTTTTAGTTTGCAGACAACGCACAACCCATGGAGCCACACCAGTCAGGGCCTATGCTGCATTTTTCATTGTACTTACATGTGCGTCATTTTACTCAAATTGTAGAAAGAATGTGATTCCAGCCGCTGCAGTGTTGCATCTATTGATAAGTAGCTGAACATCACAAAAACATAAGACAAAATAAAAAGTTAGTAGGGCTGTGAACTCCAAACATACTCTTTTGATGTAAGTTCCTTGTCAGGAGCTCCCTAGATCATAAATCATATATAATACTCATGGTTCTTTCCAAATAATGTTAAAATTAGTTACTATTTTTTTTTTTAGATCTGGTGAGACCTGAAAGTTTCCCAATACATGAAATCCATTCATCCTTCAGGTTTCTTTTAATTGATACTTCCTTCAGAAGCTTTCCCCAAATTTCCTGAGTAGGTCAAATTTCTCATAATATATCTTCATGGCAGCATGAAATTCTTTCCCTAATTATCACAGTGCAACTTGGCAACTGTTTGGATGAGTTTGATTTATGTCGTCTCATTACACCCCAAATTCTCTGAAATGGGGAACTGTGTTTGTTTCTGGTGGCCATTGAATCTCAAATCCCTTTTGCAGTGCTTGACATGTAGCAGACTCCTAATAAATGTGTTAAGTGAATGAATGATTACATGAATGAATAGGTAAGTTACACAAAAGAACAGAAAATGAAAGACATTACAAAAGAATTCAAGAATGAATGAGGTATTTTTAATGGACCACTTAATAATATGGAATTAAAGATGTAATTTCAAAGAAGATGAAGAGAAATCCACAATGCTCTAGTGGAACATTCCAGGGAGTGATGGCTACATTGTATCTCAGTAATTTTGTTCTTGATTTTGATGATGCTAAAAATTCAAGGTTTGTTTTGAACTTTTAAGCAAAAAGATAACAAAAGTTTTACATAGTAAAAAGGGAGAGAGAGAAACTTCTAACTACAAGAATATATAGGAATGACATTTCCAACAGTCTCCAATTTCATCTTGTAACGTGAATGACTAATGCAGCCAAGTTCAATGATGGGATTTTTATTGAGAGGAATTTCTGTGACGTTTGGGAAAATTAACGATTAACAGATGGTGTCCACCTGTAGCCATAGTGGAGATTCTCAACCCTGGCCATACAATTGAACCACTGGGAAGGCTATTAAAACAAAGAGAAGTCCAAGACTTGGCCCAGGATAATTAAGTCAATGTTTATGAGGGATGGGGCAAACACTCTTATTTTATAAAGCTTCCCAGATGATCCTAATGTGCATACAGTAGGGCTCAGTAAACATTTGTCAAGTGAATGCATGAATACAGACAAGTGGAGACATGAAATAGGTCATTGTATAGGGAGAGGAGGGAAGAGGAAGAGCCGAAGGGGAGTTTGAGGTTTTCAGCTTGCAGGCCACTGAACGGTGGTGCTATTACAGGGACTAGGGAAGGGGCAGTTCAGGGGGAAGATGGAGAGTTTATTTTGGATATGCTGAGTTTATCCTGGTGTGGGACATCAAGGTGATGTTATTTGGAGGGAAGTTTGTAAAGCAGGCCTAAACTGTAAGAGCAGGTCAGGGCTAGAGATACTCCTTTAGGAGTTAGTTGTATTAGATAATAATGAAATCTGAAATCATTGGCTACATTTATGGAAAAATATAAGCATTTGTATTAGTGGTAAAAAGTGAGTAATTAAGATAGATTGATTATAAATAGAGAAATCTGTTTATAGGAGAGATTTTTTTAGGTGAGATTTTGCCACATCCCGAGATATAGTAAAATGCATCAAGAATTATTAAACTTTAAAGAGCAAATTAATTTAAATTTATTTTAGCTTTAAAAATCATTTAGGAGTTAGGGAATAGACATGTAACAAATCAAAAAACATCTTGTACATAAAATGTTCATATGCATTTTGTACATCAAACTGCATATGGAGATAATTTTGATGTACATCTTGTACATCAAATTACATATGGAGATACTTTTTCTGTATAGGACACATTTAGAAAATAACATGTCACAGTTGCAAAATTTTTACTTTAAAAAATGACTTACGCCCTGGCTGGCATAACTCAGTGGATTGAGCGTGGGCTGCGAACCAAAGTGTCACAGGTTCGATTCCCAGTCAGGGTACATGCCTAGGTTGCAGACCATGGCCCCCAGCAACCACACATTGATGTTTCTCTCTCTCTCTCTTTCTCTCTCCCTTGCCTCTCTAAAAATAAATAAAAATAAAGTCTTTAAAAAAAACAAAAACAAAATAAACGACTTACATCCTGGAAATATTGGGCAGATTTGAAAATGCACAACTGGGAATGGTTTTCAGATGGGTCTCTGTAAACTTCCTATAAAAATGATACATGATTAGAGTTTTAATCATTGGATGTTTCTGATAACTCATCTTAATTATACAGAACACATTATTAGAGGCCTGATGGCCCTTACGATATATATTTCATCATACATAATCAACAAAAATAATACTCATTGGAAAAACAAACATACATTTCCCCCCAACAAAACAAGAATTAAGAGTGAGATTCAAATGCAGCAAATAAATCCTCAAACTTCATCTTTGGATTAGCAGTAAGCCGGTATTTTACTGCTTAGACATGATGTGTCTAACATCGTGTTCTGTTTGCTAACTAAAGGCCTTGTAATACAGTCGTAAGTTTCTTAGCGCTACAGAATTCACATCATGTGCTTGTTAATGGAAATGCCATCAGAATATAAAGAAGAATTAAAAGTATTTGATATACCTTAAAGATTAGAAGTAGTGGTAAGGTTACAGTACTTTTGCCTGAGTAAAAGTCCCTTGTTCTACTCCCTTACTAAGTCATCTTCTTGCTGCAGTTTGGAACTAACTGACTGACAAGGGCTCATTCTCCTCGGGAACATGACGTCTTTGTTGTCTATAGGACTTAAAGGTTGAGGCTCTTCTTCCAGTTTGCTGTTTTGGATACTTTTGGAAGTCTGAGGCGGTTTTCCTTATAGATAATGAGACGCCTTCGTGCATTCCAGTATGTCTCTCCACCTAGGTGCTCATTGTTTACTTCCTTCCTTTGCTATAGCAACTGCTCAAATACAATCCTGTATGGAAAATACAATCCTACTGTCCTAACGCAGTTTGCATCATGCTTACCATCTCCCCCCGGGGCTGTTTTGCCATTTAGATACCAGTAACCACGTACCATCCATTTAGTGCCTTATTTGAAGATTTCGAAATTGTGTTATTTTTCTCCCTAGGCTGCAAGGATGTTTTTCAATGATCTATTTCTTTGATCTGTGTATTCTTTGAACTACTAATTTTTGCAGAATTGGAAAGTGGAAGTTTAAAAACGGGGATGGGCAAATGTAGGTTTACAGTTGTACGTATGGGAAATAATATAGTAATTAATAAATAATGCAAGAATAAATGCAGGGGTTTGCATATTCACAACTGTAAACCTACTTCGGCCCCACCCTGTATTTAGAACTTCCAGTTTCCAGTTCTGCTTGTCAGGACCCTGGAAGTCACCCCTCCATCCTAACAATGAGTAAAAAGCTGATCAGACTGAAAAATCAAAAGCTCTTCTTGTATCTATAAGAGAGGGATGACCTAGGGCCGACTGCTGCCCCCAAGGCAGAGGAGACTGCCAAAGACACAGGGAGTCTGGCTTCATGGAGCAGAGACTCCGAGTGGAGGCTCCTGGGGAAGCAGTGCCCGGCCAGGAACCCCTGCATGGTGATGCTGTATTGCTGGAGGCCCAGAGTATGGACAATTGTGAGAGCTGAATACTACAAAGGGACCCAGGCATAGCGGGACCTCCCCAGTTTTGTGAGGTTTACTTCCATTATCTTGACCAGGTTCTAATAGTAAGTGTCAGAGAGAAATCTCCTTGTGCTTCTAGCCAAGAGACCGGGAAAGGAACTGCTTGAAGTGCACCAGGGCACTGTTCCTGCCCACAGGGGAAACTAGTTAACCGAAGCCTGTCTGACCTGGGGAAGGGAAATAACACAACTCCGGCCCAGTGTAGCACCCTGTTCTGCAAGGGGTAGAGAAAAACACTGAGAAATACTTGTGAAGTTCACAGTTTAAAGGCACAGGCTCGCTAAATGACTAAGACTAATCATAGGACAGTAGAATGCTTCCCCTCCCCAACACCTCACCGCCACATTACTAAAGGCCTATTTATAGCAGTTCCTTTCACTTGGTATATTATGTCTGCTTATTAAGAATTATATCTGTAACTTGCCAAATCAAAGCCTCAGCAGGACCAAATTAGTTGCTAAAAGAACCTATTCAGTAATACAGTCCGCATTATTGTGATGTGTGCATAGCGACAGATGATTACTAATCTTAGTGGGGTGATCATACTGTGAGGTATAAAAATGTCAAATCACTATATTGTACACATGAAACTATTGTAACTAATATAATATTGTATACCAACTGTACTTCAGTAAAAACAAAGAAAAGGACCTATGAACTTGGAGGGTGAGAGGCGATGTGAAAGACCAAAGGGCAGATTGGCAGCCCTTGGCAAACCTCGGTGTTTCAGCATGAGGCCCAGTGCTGCCTTCATATGATTTCAGAAATTCATCTCCCATAAGTTACCTGCCCTTCCTCACTGGACTCCTGCTTGCAGTCCCTTAATTGGGTTGATTAAAAGCCTGTTGGTCCAGATCCAAGATTCTGAAGTTACAAAGATAGGGGAATAACAACAAGCGTCTGACTAAAATCTCCGAGAAAAACTGGGCCATGACAAAGGAAAACAAAGGGTAAGATACCCACGTGTTGGGTATCACCCAGGGATACTGAGTTTCTTAAGCTCAAAGATAGTCTGACGTACAGAGTATGTCCTAGGGTGTGGGTCTGGGGTACACCTGTTATAAGACTGCCCACACTGCTTGTAGGTAGCGTGGAACTCATTTGCAACTTGCGTTGGCTAGAAATTTGGGGTTTCTGTTTGTTCAAAAGTAAATAGTGTATTTAATTTAAAAGAAAATTAGAATAGTGTTTTCTAAGATGTTTGACTTAGAGCAGAAATCACATCTAAATGCAATTTAATCAACTTTGGAGTAAAGATTCAAGTACTATTTACATCCTTTCCCAATGTATGAATTCCTGAAATACATAATACATGTTTCTGGAATTCTCTCTTTCTCTTTCACACAGATAAGCACACACACACTTTCAGTTGAACAAAGATCTTTTCCTAGTACTGGGTTAGTCATAGTTGATGGGGTTCAGGACACACTATTCCCAAATGTGGCACCTTGGCTTTTGAATATTTTAGGCAGGAAGAATTTGAGAAATAGCAGGTGTAGGAAGGACTCTCTGACCCTCCTTCTTCCCTAAAGCAAGTTATAAAATCTTCATGTAGGAGCTGGCCTCCCTATACCCAAAGAAAAGGAGCATCTTGATCTGTGAAGATGGCGAGAGGAGTCTAAACGAAGATGCCTTGCTGAGTCCCCCAGTTTACTACCCTTAGCTCAGACTTCTTTGTCCTCTCATCTTCCCTTGACTTTCCACTCCTCATCAAACTAGTGTAGCAATGTCCAGGTTCAACTACTTCTTCAGCTGCTCATTTCCCTATGAAGGCTTCTACGTCACATAAAACTTAGAAGAAATAAAGTTGAATGCTTTTCTCTTATAAATCTACCTTCTGTTAGAAAGCTCCAGTTAGTAAACTAGGGTAGAGGGAAAAAATAAATATGTATTTTCCTCCCCTGTAGTTGCTGGCAGGGAGGACGGGACAGTAAAAGGCTGGGATACTGCACTCTCCCTGGAGACTGCAGCTGAGGTCTGGGACAGCTGACGAAAACTGGCGGAGGTAAGAGTTCTCACCGGGCCACTTTCGTGAATCTCTGTCTTGCTTAGTTGAGAGAAGGAGATAAAAATTTCTCTTTGCCCCTTCCTTTTCAAATTCAGATTAGCAGGAAAAAAAAATATTTTCAAGAGTTAGTTGTTTGGATTGTGACTCTTACGAATTTGGTTTTGAGTACCCATTGGTTATCGACCGATCCCCCATCCCAGGGACAGCTGTTGCTTTCCTGTGGGTTTGTTCGTGTCCTGAAAGCTTGGGTTGGTTTTCACCTGCCAGGGTGTTCAGGTTGTCAAGTAACCTGTTACCTTTCAAGTAATTCACCTAGGAAACGAAGATTCTGTGTTTTATCAAAATAACTTCCTGAGCTTTGTGTTGCCTTTATTGGGTCATTTGATTAAAGGAAAACCAGTCTTCTTAATATTGAATGGGTTTTGTTCACAGCTATGTAACCTTCTATATTAGCCTTTAAAATCTTTTACTGTCACTTTGGTTAAATAGATGACCAGTATCTTATTTAATCAAGTGTTATGTCTTACGATATTTTGACAAACTTCCCAAAAATCAAATTCTAAATAAAATCTTTTTGACTTTGAACCAACATTCAGATTTCCCAGAGGTCCCTTGAAAAGCAGACTTAAAAAGAGTTTATATGATCAATCATTCTTCTTGCTGCCCTGTAACTAATCAGGCCAATTTTAATGAGATCAGACTTATTTCTGCAAATAGAGATATCATCTTTGATTATCTTTGATAGAAACAGAGCTGACTGTAGAGAAAAAAAAATCTATTTCAATGCAAAACTATAATCCACCTTTGTGAATGTTTATTATCTTTGAGCTATTTTCATCTCTTTATAAACTGGATCCTGCCATTTGTACAGGTTATCAATAATTGTGATTTCCAGTTGTTTCCCACCTCTCTGACTTGGCATCACTAAAGACTAGAACTGCTCATCTCCGAAAGCCCTGCAGACTGAAGCTGGAGTGACATTAACTTTACCATCACAGATGACATGTGGGTACTCTCCCTGCCTACTGTAGTTTGGGCCACTCAGAAAGTTTGCCAGAAAACCTACTGCTGTCACCAGAGATATTCATACTGCAAGCCAGGAAGTTCACTGGACTGTTACTGCCTGTCCTGACCACCCAAAGATGCCTTAAACCCAACATCTGGAATCTTCTTGCCCTCTGGACTAAAAAACTGAGTTTATAATTTGTTCTAACCAGTAACCTTTCTTTTATTCCCATTGAAATGTACCTTGTTAAATGCCTAATTACTAACACCACATAGAGGCCTAACTTAGGTGGGTGCCTCGGTGCCCTACTGCCCATATCACCACCTGCTGAAATGAGGCACAACTGTTTAGGGCTGACTTATTCCCAGGACTGAGAGACCGGTTCAGCGGGACATGGGACAATTTATCAGCTAAGTGTTTAGACAGTCAAACTTCTTGGGGAAAGTTTCAGATTGAGGAATGATGGGGTTTAGGTGTTACCCCAGAATATGGCACCTCGGTGTACTGAATATTTTAAGCTAGAGGAATTTGAGAAATGGTCAGTGTAGGAAGGACTCTGTGACTTCTCCCACCCCCACTTCTTCCTTGAAGCAAGTCATAAGATTCTCCTGTGAGAGACTCCCTCTCTGTCTTTGGAGATAAGGAGCATCCAAAGACAGAGGGATGCCTAGGAATCTGAAGAGACAAGCCTTGCTAAGTTCCCCTTAGTGTACCACTCTCAGCGCATACCCCTTTGTCCTATCACATTTTCCCACCCCTTCCCACTCTAGACAAGTGTGTATGCTTTTCTCTGGCCAATCTGGTTACAGAGCCCTAGCTGAGAATCTAGAAGGGTAGATGGAAAAGATTTGTTTCCTCCCCTTCATAACAGAATATGTTTTAAAAGTAAAAAATATTTGAAATGGCAACATTCTGCCAAATTCCACAAACAAGATAGTCTCCTTAGCCAGATTTCTCACCAAAAAAAGCCCATTAATACTCATAGACCAGTAAGGGTTGTGCGTCTCAGAACAGCTGTCTCACTGATGATAGAATACACATAATAAATTTTAGACAAAAGTAAAGAGGGGAATGCCAGCAATCCTAGCCTTAGATGAAAATGAATTGTCTATTTAATGAATAAACTTGGTCAGTATCATGATGATTTTATTGCAGCCTGAGACAGAAGATTGATTTCAATAATGTTAAATAAATAAATGATCAGAATGGAAACTGATCGTATAAACTGACAAATTCAATTTAGCAGCTTGCACATTTTGCCCGAATACTTCATAGTAATGTGAAAACAATCTGGGAAAAAACCTCATTAATGAGGTGTCTTTTTTTTTAAACTTTTGGTGTACAAGTTGCCTCTCTAAAATCTACCACGTCAATGTAAACTTTCCCTCACCCTCTTCCTTTACTTTTAAAATCTTATTAACGTGATTAACATTATGAAAACACAGGAAGAATTTTCTTCAAGGCTTTTATTTCTCAAGTAAAGCATGCAAATCACTGGCTAGGACATGACATCTAGCTAAATAAATAATGAAGATACCATATTTATTTATAGAGATTTACTCTGAGAGTCGTGGAGAATAAGCTACTATAATTAATGGATGCATTGCCTACCTCTCGCTGGCCCCACATGCATGAGTCTTAACCCTGATGGAAGCTTCGTGGTCATTTTGTTAGGCACTAATTTTTCAGCTAGAATTAACTGATAGGAGTGTGTATTGCCAATCTGCTGGTCTTTTTGTGCCTCCACTGAGGGACAAGCAGCTGGGTGTTATTCCCGATTGTCTACATTTTCAAAAGCAGAACTTTTATTCAAAGAATCTTGTGACATTGTGGTTACTGCCTTAAAAGAAGATGGGAGAGAAGAAATGCAAATGATTATATTTGGCCACAATATTTTATTTTACTTTCACAATACATCTTGGATATTTGTAAAAAAAAAAAGGAACAACACATATATATTGATTCTTCTGAAGAACATTAGAAAAACTTCTGGTTTTTCTAAAAAAGGTGGTCTTTTATTGTCCAAAGAATTAGCATCAAAATAGTATTCATTTCATATGAAAATATACTAGGTACTGAAGAGACTGTTTTTAACTTTCATTGTTGGTTCAAAATAAGAAGGCAATGATTATTTTCTCTAAAATACAATGAAAAATCTCAGAAAACTTACCCCATACCAATAGTACCACTATTTACTATTAGTGATTAAGACATCACATATAACTCATCAGGAAAAAGGAGCTTACAGCTATAGCTTTATATCCTAAGTGGAGTACATACATTTAATAGTTAAACAACTTGGCTTTAGGATATGGAAATTATAAAGGAGAATAAATATTTAAATTGATGATGCAATTTAATTTTTTTTCTAAGCCTTACTTAGCTAAGAATGATCAGTGAGAACATGACTTTGAGTCAAATGTTTCCTTTGAGCCTTGCTGAGACATGATTTATATTTCTCAAATGACTACATTTGGAAAGCAGAAATAGAAATGCCGGTGAAGTGCCACTGATTGACTTGCAAATTTTTCAGAATAGGATCCAGTTTTAGGTAGTGTATATTTTGTGCTTGCAATAGCTGTAGGAGAGGGAAATCTGGTTAATGCAAGCAAAAGGAGCAGAGAGTTCTCTGTTCCAACAAGAACAGTTCATGCAATTACATTTTTCACAGTAATCTTGCAAGATAGTAGGCTCATTTCCCTGAAATGTTATCAACATGTAAATCCAATCCAACATTCCAACATACTGTTTTTTACAAGGTTTCCCAAGTCATAAGCATACAGTCAGTGTGCATGTGTGGGTTTTCATTAAGACTGCCTGTTTCCCACTCCAGCCCCTGTTTGATAAAAAATTCGAAGTCTGAGTGGTTGAGCAGGACTGGATTTTACTGCGTTGAGAAGCCTGGCTGGCCTTCTAGAATGGCCATGGCTAAGCTGAGCCTGAGCCTTTCTGAGTGCTCCAGAAAGACCAAACTTCCCTCTGTGTGTCACGTGTTTGGTCTCTTGACAATCAGGCTGAGAATATTTTGTGATTCCACATCAGGCTTCTTAGTTTAATATCGTCATCTGCATCTCAAGCATTAAATAGCTGTGCCATTGATCAGCCGATATTTCATCGAGATGTGCCAAGTATGTAACACTGAACACCAACGTGACCAGAGAAAGTGCTGGTAGTACAAAAAGGGAATTGGTGCATATAGTCTAGATACTCGTACAGAGTGCAGGTGCATATTGCAACAAACCGGAAAATAGTAATATATTTTTAATGTGACATTTATCATTTACCCCATGTTTTCACTTTGCTGAGGGCAAATTCTCACTGGTAAATTTTTACTATTGTGCATTAAAAAAAAAAAACACTTTGTGCTGACATGAGCAGTGGAGGCTCATTTGGTTGGGCATCATCCACAGAGTGAAGGGTCAGTCACCACTTGGATTCCTGGTCAGGACACGTGACTGTGTTGTGGGTTCAACCCAGGATGGGGCATGTGCAGGGGCAACTGATTGATGTTTCTGTCTCACATCAATGTTTCACTCCCTCTCTCTCTCCCCCCACAATGAATGAATGAATGAATGAATGAATAAGTAAATAAATAAAACCACCAATTCTTTGTGGTGAGCTGGAGACAGTGCAGCGAGCACAGGAATTAAAATCAGTGATGTAGGCCCAGAAAGATTATGCAGTCAAATGCTTGGTCTCTTTACAAATAGACTGTATGTTTAATTATGAAAGAATTTTAAATCTGTGCCATGGTATGTTTTTTGTTGTGGGTGGTAGAGTGGAGCTTTAGTCAGTGTTGCTGCTGAAATATTTACAAATAATACGAAGATGCCAGGTGATGTTTACAATGGAAGGTGTGAAAGTGTAGCTGAAATGGTTGGACACACCACCCAGATTCCAAAGGCACCTGTGAGTCATCATTTTGGGACAGTGTCCATCTGGGCTTTATTTTTCTCATCTGAGTCTGAGAAACCCAGGCAATGGCTTCATGGGCTTGGCCTATGGAAGCTGTCCAGTTTAGGCTGTTGGGGAGAAATTTTTATTTGTAAGGCTTGGTTTAGGTCTCCAGATTTTAAAAAATATTTAATTTGGTTTTATTTCATTATTTGAGATAATTTTACATTGAACCTTTTTTTTTTTTTGTCCCACACGTTTGAAGTATAATTTACATCTGGTAAGTTATACAAATCTTAAATGTCTACAAGTATATAAATAGACTTACACTTATACGTGACTAGGACCCGGACAAGATGTAGAGTATCTCCATTACCCAAGAAAGTTCCCTTGTGCCCCTTTCCCATCAGTAAGCCCACCACTATTCTGACTTCTGTCACCACAGATTGCTTGTTTATTAGCCTCTCATACGTGTAATCATACATTAGCCACCATTTTCTGTCTGGCTTCTTTTGTTCAACATAATGTTACTGAGACTCGTCCATGTTGGAGAATATATCAGTAGTTATTTTTATTGCAAATAAAAATAATAAAGTCCATGCTCACTCTTACCAGTGGTGGGTGGAAGTTCTGTTAACTTCACAGTTTCACTAACACCTGGTATTATCAGTCTTTAAATTTAGCTGTACTGGCACATATATATGTAAACATTTTTATTTGGTGTTTTCAATAGCTAAAGGTTGTGGAGAAATGCATAGTCAAGTACAAAAGTATATTTGTGTACACAAATGTGAAGGTTGATTTTATGTTTCAACTTGATTGAGCCATGGAATGCTCAGATATTTGGTTGAACATAATTCTGGAAGTGTCTCTGAGGGTGTTCATTCTCCGCATGAGATTAAGGTTTGAATCGATAGACTGAGTAAAGCAGATTGAGAGTTCTTTCTCTCGGACTGACTGACTATTCTTTAAGCTGGGACATTTATCTTTTTCTGCCTTTGGACTCAGACTTGAACTAGAATTTATACCAGTGGCTCTCCTGATTTTCAGGCCTTTAGACACAGACTGGAACTCCACCATCAGCTCTCCTGGTGTCCCCAGCTTTCTGACTGCAGACCTCAGACTCCTCAGCCTCCCTGATTGCATGAGCTAATTCCTTACAATAAAATATCTCTCTTACACACACACACACACACACACACACACACACACGAGAGAGAGAGAGATGTATGTGTGTATTTTGTATATAATATAAAAAATATATAAAATACACACACACTCCATTCTTTCTTAAAAATCTTGGGTTCTATTATAAACTGACCTAGGCTTATTGGCTATTTCTTCCTCTTATTTAGATACTATCTCACTCTACCCATTCTCCAGATTTTGTACCACAAATCATACAAAAAAAATGGCCAACAAACAGCCTTCCTTTGGCGGAAGAAGGGAGGCATATGCTAATACATATTGTCCCTGCTATAGATAATTTTATTTAGAAAATAACATTAAGGTGCTTTCTTACAACAGTTTTAAAACCAATTAATTTTTATAAAGCTACACACAGCTCTCCACATTATGAGACTCTCTAAAGGCAAGATTTTCTAACAGCCACTTTATGCAGTCATTTCAGCCGGAGGACAGAGTGAGTCAGTTCAAAGTGGCCCCAAACTCATTTTCCCCCATGAAACGATTTACAAAGTTTCATTGTTACTTCAACCTTAGGGACAACTTTTATTAATATTACTGTATTGGGTATCCAATTAAGCAATAAAGAAAAAGTAGAAACAATTGACCTTAAAATATATTTATTTTCACAAATTGAAGCCTAATATTTTTCTTAAGCAACACATTTATTCAATTAAAAATAAGATTCTTTTTGATAAAGATAGTCATCAAAATGTTAATGAATACACTCAGCCAGAGCGCATGCCTACTCTGCTTCCTGTATGTGAGTTCCTCTATAGCTATGACTGTAGGGACCCGAATTAGATGGCAGTTTTGCCTAGGGCAGAGTGGCAGGGCGGAGGGAAGTCTGATGCCGTGGCAGGTCAGCTCTCCATCTCCCCTGGCCCCAGCGGCTGGAGTGTGTAAGACCCAGAGCGTACCTGGAGGAAGGGAGAGCCCCTGTTTGTTTTATTTTCAAGGCAATGAGTCAGAGCTTCCTGGTTCCCAACACTCTTCACCTTTCACCAACAGGTCTAAATTTTGTATGAACAGGACAGCAAAACACGGTGTGTACTCCTGAAAAACCTCCCATGTCACAAAGCAAAAATGCTGTGACCAAAAAGGCACATTTGTTCCATGCACATTGCAGACAGAAATCATTTCTCATTGCCGAGCCTCTTGATTAAAATGAAAAAGACGATAAAGCCACATGTACATTTCTTCCTGACAATCCTCTAAAAAAAATAAACAGTAAAAATGAATCACACGACTTTCCACTTTGAATGAAATAATCTAAGCAGATGGGAATCCCAAATGCATCAGTATGTGGGAGGTCATATTCAGATAGTTCCATTCAGAGTGATTAGGAACAATTTTCAGTACAGTCCTTTTTGGAATAATGCTATTGCATGTTTCCCAAAATGAGAAGGCTTTGGTAACAATAATTGAAATAACATTTATCTTCCAGTATGATTTTAAATAGTACTGCTCTATGTCAATTTACTGAGAAAGGGATCAATGCCAAAATATTTCGTTCCATACCATAATTAAGGTAGAATTTGCTTTGAATAAACTTCAAAGTAAAAATTTCAGATTCTTAAAGAAAATGTATTTTGATGGGAAAAGCTGGAGGCCTCTCCTTCAGGTGGAAAATGAATTTTACCAAAAGCAATACAGTTTTGTTTTTTCCTGGAAATTCAGTGAAGCATCAGTTTTCTGTGGTGTTTTAGCCAAAACAGAAGGAAAAAAAAATATGAACTTGCTTTATTCTTTTCAGACATCAGAGAGCAGGCAATTGCTCCCTGTGCAAGTCATTTTTTCCCCCACTCAAGGGCTCTTGAGGGTTCACAGTGGAATGTCAATGACTTTGTTTTTTTAGAGTTTGTATCTGCCATTTTCAGCTGCCCTCTCTGCTTTCATAAATATGCTCCAGTAATTGTAGGTACTTTTTCTAGAACCTACCAACATCATTCATTAAACATCAAGTGGATGCTTTTTACAAAAGCAGACAAAACAGGCTTTATGCAAGACTCTCATTGGATGCAGTATGATTCTCAGCACATCCATCCATGCTGTGGTCCAAAGTCCATGTGTGTCTTGGGACTATTCTCCAACGCCAGTATACCACCTGATGCATTGTAGATACTAATTAATTAATTAATTGATATTTATTAAACATCTCTTATACGACTAAGTGTAACACACACATACATGATCAATAGGTATTTGTTACTGAGCTTTGTCACTAGTGGTTGTCCTGACGAAACCACCCACATTTTCTTGCCTGTTCAATCTTGCTTGTATTTGGTGCAACTTGAGTCTCCCTCGTTATATATTGATCATGCTACCAATTCTTTGGAATGGGCATACTCATATGTTACATGATTTATAAGATTGTGCGTCTGCTTTTGAGTTCAGAAAATGAGGTTATTTTATTACTATTTGTTTGTTTAAGGAATGTAGTTCCCTTCTCGTACAATGTCTTCAGTTGTATCTCTAGAGTCCTGGTCATTTTCTTCACAAATATAATCTGCTTTGGTTACTAAATTGATTTGCAAGGGAAATCTAATCTAGGCCTTGTTCAGTTTCTCAGTTGGTTAGATTCCAAGTTTGTCTGTAAATCTGTTTGGGGAGCTTTTGAGTGCATTTTCCCACAGGCTGGTCAGAGTCTCAGGTCAGGCCCGCAAAGCCTGTTTCAGCTATTCTTGTAGCGGAACTAGGAGCAGTTTGAGTTTTGTGCTTGAGCTCTGAGGAACTGTGAGGGGGGCCATGGTGTGACATGAGGAGAGTTTTCTCCCTCCATTCTGACAGCAGGGTTCTTTTAGGTAAAATTCTGAGATAAGCAGTTTGCATTCTCCTCCCCTCATCCCGGCGCCACCCTCACCCCCATCCGTGTGTAGCACCTCTCCTACCCTCCACTCCTTCCTGTTCAGCATCCTTACTCAGCCCTCAGCTACCACTGCAGCCCGCCCTCAGAGCCAATTTAACCCTAAACATTCTGTGTCAAAATTATCCATGTCACCTCTTCCTTATTCTGTGTGTGCTCCTCTCCCATCTTTGGAAAACCAAGGGTGGAATTAATTCAGGCTGTTGCATAACTGAATTATTTCACCTATTAAACTGAAATTCTCAACTGCTTCAAATGGAACCTTAAGTTCCATGAAGCAGCAGCAAGGTGAAGTGAAAATATTCAGACTACTAGAATGTGCAGGTTAGGAAATATGTTTTAGGACATCAAGACATTAAGTCATTTCTTAATTTAAAGAACATTTACTGAGCATCTTTTATGAACTAAGCTCTGTGTTGAATAGAAGAGATAAATGATCCTGAAAAATACATGGGCTAATGGGAAAGACAAGTGAGTAGTTCAGCGGAGTGCGTTAAGTGCTATTATAGAGGGTTGTACAATATGGAATCCAGGATGGTCAGGCTTCCTGGAGGAAGTGACACTTGAACTGAGTTGTAAATGACAAATAGAAATCTGCCCTGGGATGAAAGACATTCTAGGCAGAGGGAACAAGTGCAAAGCTGTGGGCTCGGGAAATCATGGTGCACTTGGGGAAACGCAGTCAGCTTTGTCTGGAGACTGTGGATTTCAAGATGGAGACCCGTGAAACTGGCCCTGGCTAGTCTGTCCCAGTAAATGGCATGCTATCTACTTATTCAGCATTTTGCCACTCTTCCCTTCTTTCTTTTATACACTACAGATTCTCCATAAGGTCCATGTTTGAAATTTCCCAATGACTAAAGTCAACTGCAGAGGGGATCTTGACCTATGGGCTGTGGAGGCCTGAGCAGTGGCCATTTTTACGTACTGTGTTTATAGGTTCATTTCTCATGTACTCTTGACTCTTCTTTGGTGCAGAGGTCCAAACAAAACTGTGGCCAAGAATTACCTAGGCTGTTTGTTTGGAATGCATACTCTCTGGCCCCATTTCTAGTATTCTGATTCCACTGATTTTGGGTGTCATCTGGAAACTTAGGTTTTTGATAGGCCCACAGGTAATGTGGATGCAAGCTGTTCAGGGGCCACATTTTGAGGAATAACACTCTGTAGTGCCAGGCTTAAATTGTAAAATGGGGCAGGTTCCCCTTTCTGCATTCCCTCCCCTCCTTATCTGGTGCCTTCAAGCTGCCTGTGGGTTACTCAGAGCTCTATGGGGTTCCTTCCAGCAGTACCTGATGCCTAGTCCCTTTCCTCCGCCATCCAAACTTACTATCCTATAAACTCACAGAATGTTCGCAGAACATTAAAAGTAGCTGAGACTTGTAGTGTGGGTGAAAGCAAGGCACTGCCCAAATTCAATTCCCTTGTTAGCTTACCTCTGTAATCCCCAAGTACCCTCAGATTCCACTGACTCTCAATGCCTATGCTCTATTCCCTTATGTCCTCGATGTTCTCCTCTTTTGTGCTATTAAAATTGTAGGAGCTGACTCTCCTGTGCTGGGTTTCTAACACACACCTGACACTGGAACTGTGTTTCAATAAGATAAACTGAAATTTTTGCTGGTCTTGGAAACTGCGTGGTAGAAATTTAATATAACATTTCAAATTGACAGTGATTACTTCTTCCCCTCCTTTTGTTCCTCTTGACCACAAAACAGAATTTTCCATCCTTTGCACCTTTGACTATCGAACTTCTTTGCCAGCCTCACATTTTCAAGAGCTACCTTTTAAACTTGATTTTTGAAATTAAATGTATGGGAGTGACGTTGGTGACTGTACGGCGAGAGGAGAGGTTCCCCTCAGAGGTCTCAGGGCTGTGGCCGCCTGTCATGAGCCAGGCTCCCGGATCAGAATCTCTCAGAGTTACTTTTCCAAGAAGCTTTCTAGATGCAGTGTAGACCTTTATGCAAGAAAATTCAATGCTTATTTAAAGTTTCTCAAACAGAGGGATTTAGGTGGTTTGCGAAGTCCAATTTCTATGCTTCAAAAAATAACACGTGATTTAGAGAGGCTTTGCATTTATATCAAAACACTGCTTCTAATACTCAGAACCAGACAATTTCTGTATTTATACTACATAAACAGACTCTGAGAACTCTATCCCCAGCATTCAATTCACCAGTCTATGCAATTGAAATGAAAATTAGGATCAGGTGAAGGTTTACTTTTAAAGTACATCTGACTCAAAACAAATGAAACTTAAAGCTTAAATTCTCTTCTTCCTGATACTCTAGTTTCTCCTTGTCATTGCAATTGGCCCAAACTCTCTGTGTGAAGAACCAGGTCTCTGGAAAGCATTTAGGAAATAACTTTTTGAGATTGCATTCCACTAACACACCGTGACCAATAGCTGCAGGAACTATGACTAGCTCTCCAAGTCATTTTATGCCTCCTACTTGGTGTGGGAATTCTATGATCCAATCCGTTAGCCTCAGTTTGGTTGCCAACCCTGCTCTCTTCCAATGAAATTGTGGCCATCAGAGCATGTTAAACAGTCTAGCAGCATTAACTGTTCAATGAAACCTTTAGCACTTGTACTGACAAGTCCAGGGAGCTGTTAAGGATGAGACAAAGAGGAGAAGGAGGAATGGAGAAGGAATCTATTGAAGGCCACTTTTTTTCAGGCACTTTGGCTGGCTTTTCATATACATTGTCTCATTTATTCTCCTTTAAATCCTCTAGACACAAACTACCCCTGTCCCATTCTGGACTCTGACACCCAACAGAAAGATATTTGTTATTTGTCATCATGTGACTCAGGTGGGAGACCCCTAAAAGCATGGATTGGCTGCTAATAGCCAGCCACTCTCTGGATCTAATCACAAATGATCCTTAAGTGCAGACCATCTGGTTTCCTCCTGGGGAGACCGGCACTTCCTGACAGGCAGATCCTCTAGGGCTCTGAGGAGGACCATCCCTGACATTGTTTTCTCTGCTCTTCAAGGCTGCAAGCAAATGAAAACCAGCTCCATTTCACCGGAGGGCTGGGGAACCTTGCTATAGAACAGATCTCCCAGTGGCATTTGGACTGAAATAACTGAATCTGCTAGATAGTTTAGACACATTCATTTATTGCATTTCTCTCATTCAAATGAATTTTATAGACCCATCTCTCATGGGTGATTTCATTTTAATCCCAAATTAAAGATTAGTGCACATTTTCCCCCCACAAATCACTCTGTGAGTGGAAATTACCCCACAAACACCATGACCCATAGGTTAAGGCCTGAAAATCCTTCAATCAAGAAGTAGGATTATATCTATCCCAACTCAAGCCAAGTAAATAGAGGTGAGGCCAGACCACTAAACAATCTTCCCTCGAACTCTGGAAGGGCAGAGCAGATATCACTCCTTAGGCCATATGTGTGGTCCAGTCTGAAGAATAAGCTTTAGAAGATGAAATACAAGTTCACTGGCTGTGAGGTCCGGGCCAGCCACTTACTCTCCCAGGAAACCAATGCCCAGTGCCATGATGACCAGTTAATAAAGCCCGCACCTCATAACAGAGTGGAGTAGACAGTGAAGAGGGGCTATAAATTTTCACTGGCTTGACAACTCCTAGGAGACAGGGCCTGTATGCTGATCTTTGTAGCAGCAACGTTTGTCACCATGGTGCTTATCTAATAAATCCTACGTAAATATGTTCATTAGAAAAAAAAACCCTTAAATGTCCTGCAATCATGTGTATCTGTTAAGATTCTCCTTGGAAAACCTACATAGGAAAAAAATCTTAATTCACATTTTCCAGGAGACTTCTCAGGGTCATTAAAGAAATACTTTTTCCTGTAAGTTACTATATATGACTACGTATTCTGATTAAAATTTCTCGGCCATACACATTATACCATAATTTTTAAAGTTTATAAACTAATCTAAAAGGTGGCTCTTGGGGGGAAAATTAAGAAAACAGACAAACATAGCAAGATTGATCAGGAAAAAGAAGAGATAAAACATAATATATGTTTGTATTAGGCATGGAAAAGAGAGTACAAATACTGTAAAAATGTATAAAAATAACTTAAAAGGAGACAATGAAGATAGATCTAAAACTGTTCTAAAACATATATCTTTTGTTTTTAAGAAGAGAAGCCCAAAGAGGTTAATCCAAACAGTGCCATGGTGAAGCCCGCTTATACCTCATACTCTGAGGGCAGGCTGTTCACCCTCTTTAAGCCTTTGCTCGTTTGTAAAATGAAGGTGGTACTGTCTACCCTATTTACTCACAGGAGTATTATGACATCAGTGGAAGTAATACATGCAAAAGCAATTAATCAAAGGACTTACAATTAGCCACTTTGCCCTAGTCCCATAGTTATTTTAGGCAAAGATCAAATTATCTGAAATTCTTGTTTGCTGTTAATTTAGTCCTCTTCCCATCACTCCCAAATGACCCCACAACTCAAACTTCGTAGCCTAGCAATTCCAAGGGCACAGTAGCCAGTTTATAATCTTTGGCTTGTAATAAAGTACTTTCCTGGTCAGAAGTCATTATGATCCGGGTGATAGCTGACATGTTAAATTGGAAGAGATTTTTTGTTGTTGTTTGGTTTACCCAGATTTTGTACTAGAAGGAGGTTTGCATCATAAACTTCTACTTCATTTACACTTGGGTACTTAAAACACTTTCTTATGACTTGGTAAAGGAATAATTAGTTTGGCACAAGAATAAAAGATAACATTTTAGAATGCCTTTTCAATGTGCTTCACTGAGGCTATCTAAATGGCCAATGAAGATAACCCCATGAACAATATTCATCAGAGCAATTACTATAAATCAAAACCAAAATGCAATACCAATACACATCCATGAGAATGGCTAAAATGAAAGAAAAGTTAGTGTTGTGGAAAAAAAATAGATTGTGGAGAAACTGGAACTTCCATACACTGCTGGTGGGAGCATAAATCTGTACAAACACATGGCAATATCTATTATACCTAAACATAAACATTTAAAAAATGTGATTCACCAGAAACATGAATTCAAAAGAATCTATGTACCCTAATGTTCATAGCAGCACAATTTACAATAGCCAAGTGCTGGAAGCAACCTAAGTGCCCATCAGTAAATGAGTGCATTAAAAAACTATGGTACATTTACACAATGGAATTCTATGCAGCAGAAAGAAAGAAGGAGCTCCTACCCTTCATGACAGCATGGATGGATCTGGAGAGCATTATGCTAAGTGAAATAAGCCTGATGGTCAAAGACCTATACCATATGATCTCACCTATAAGTGTAGCCTAATCAACAAAAACAAACAAGCAAGCAAAATAGAACCAGAGACATTGAAATAAGGAACAAACTGACAGTAACCAGAGGGGAAGGGAGAGGGGAATAATGGGGGAAAAAAGGGGAAGGGTCATCAAAGAATATATACAAAGGGCCCCTGGACAAAGCCAAAGGGGGTAGGATTGAGGGTGGGAGGAGGAGGTGGGTGGGTGAGGGGAAGTGGTGGCAGGAAAATTGAGACAACTGTACTTGAACAATAATGAAAAAAATAAAAAAATAAAAAATGTGATTCACTGGTGAGATGATTAAAAGTAAATAGAACTAAAGTAAATCAATATAGTTATGCTTTATGATGAAACTGAAATTTTTATAAAATGCAATAGTGCACAAAAGAACATTGAAAATACAATGTGGAATGAGCAGGCAATTTTATAAGGCAGTAAGATAACTAATTGTCTATATTACTTTACGGGCACACTGGCAGAAGTAACTTTTAAAAGGTTAACTTTATGATGTGCCCATTATGTTACTGAGTTACACAACAATTTGTTTTAATGGTGTTCAAAAGAAAGTAACTTTCACTTAAATCATAATATGCTATTTTTAATTAAAAATATGATTATTGGGCTTTCTTTTTCAGAAACCGCTTTTTTCCTTACAGAAAATTTTGAAGAAAATATTACCACACACCTAGTTGCCCATTACCCAATGCCAGTTTTTTAAAACTTTTAAAACTATTAGTGTTACCTTAATTCTTTTTTTATTTTATATTTATGGTGGTGAGAATATTAAAGGGCCACCTTCCTATGTTTCACGTGTATAATACATTGTGGGTGCCATGCATTGCTGGTGACCACGGGTACAATGTTGCCCAACAGGTCTCTGGATATTATTCATCTTGCTGGGCCTCAGAGAAACTCTGTATGCACTGAGTAGTGACCCCTCATCTCCCCCTGCCCTGGCCCTAAGCAACCACCGTTCCCCTCTTTGTTTCTATGAATTTGGTGATTTCAGATTCGTCAAAGCAGTGGAGTCCTGTAGAACCCTGAGAACATTATACTATGTGAAATAAGCCAGTCACAGAAAGACAGACACTGGATGAGAGTTTCTAAGGAGCTCAGGTGTAAAAGGACAAGTGCAGAATCCTGGGGATGGTCACCCTTTCACAAGCAAGTCTGGGGAGAGCTAGAGGGAGAGAAGGTAGGAGGGGAGTCTGCTTGTTAGGTAGAAACATCACATGTTACAGGAATATCAAGCAGAATAAACACTAAGCTGTGATCTTTCCAACTGCTGGTGAAACGGCACCGGACCTTCAGGAGAGCAGTTATTGCAGACTTGAATAATGAGATGACTAACCAAATGATAGGAGGTGAGAGAGTAAATGAAACTGAGAAAGGGTGGTATTCTCTTTAAGACAGAAACTGGAAGGAGACTGAGAGGTTAACCATGGGGAGACGCAGTCCAAGGCAAGGCTTTCATTATGGGGACATTGGTCACACTTGTAGGTAGTGGTGAAGGACACAGGATGATGGTAATAGTAAACCTAAGGTGCTTACTGTGTGCCAGAGACCACTCTAAGCACTGTACATAGATAAACTCCCTGTAACCTTCATAACAGCACTGAGGTAAGCACTATTATTATTCCATTTCTCAAATGAGAAAACTGAGGCACAGAGAGGTGAGGGAAATTGAGCTAGACCACGCACAGCAGATATCAGAGACAGGATTTGAACCCAGCCTGGGGCTCCTGTGCCTATGAACTTCTACACTTCACTAGAAAGAGGAAGGTGCAGGGAAATGGAGCATAAAGAACCATATAATCCCTTACCCAGAATTTTTTGGGGCCAGATGCACTTTGGAACTCAGAAATTTTTAGACTTTAGACAGGTAATAGAACATGTTTCATTTCACCCATGCAGGAGGATCTGGGGCTGAACCTTAAACACAGTCACATTGGAAATTGATATTTTTGTAGTAAATGTGTGAATAAATAAAGACTGTAAATAGCCTCACATCACTTTGGGCTAAGTTCTGCTGCCATGAGTTACCAAAAAAATCACCGGTATTCAGAGCTGTTCGCATTTTAGACTTGTGCTCCTGCAGTAGCCAGGCGCATCTCCAATGGGAAGGAAGTGGGGAAGCTGGAGGTGGTGGCTGTCTGGCCCTGCAGGAGGTCAGGAGTCCCCGTTCCTTTGCAAGAAGAGAAGAGGGCAAAAGGAAGGCCAACAAGGTTAGGCACCAGCTCCTCACTTGCCACTGCCGCAAAAAGCTCCGTTCTGCTTTCTCCTCCAAGATCAGGTGCCAAACAGACATCACCTTCTTTCCTTTAAGGTCTAGAATGAATGGCCTGTTCCGGCTTTTTCTGTTTTGGACTTGGCCAACCAGTAGGGTCAAGGTGATTCTGCCTCTACCTTCCAGGTTTAAGTGAGAAAGAGAAAGGGGAGTGAGGTGGAGGGATAGAGGATGTTACTACAGAGTTCTTTATAGGTCCCATTTCCCTCTTGCAAGTGGCAATCATATTCATTCATTGATTCATTCATTTTGCTCCCCACTGGGGGGGAAAACATCAGAAAACTGTTAAAACCTGGAGAGTCCTTAAGGGACAAATGAAGCAAAACTGAAAGACTACTTTGACCCCTGGGGGAGGGGAGAGAGAGAAGGAGAGCAAGAGAGAGATTAAGAATGAACATGGACAAAGAGTGTGTGAATCAGGCTGACATGGACGCTTTTAATGGGCATCTGAATAGAACCAATGACGACTGAGAAGTACAGCTGAGCACTGTGCTTTTCCCCGGGTCTATAGCATCTATCACTACACCTCACCTTCGCAACCACCACCAGGCTCAGGTCACCAGGAGCCCAGGTTTCTTAGTTTACTTGACTGGGGCAGGGAGTTGTTAACACATTTGCATAAGAGAGGGGAAGCATGAGAATATTCCTCGTGTTCCCAGTAGTCGCCTGGACATATTACTTCAGGAAAACATTGTTAAATGTGGTGTTGAATGCTACAATGTTTGTAGTGGTACTTAAAGTACATGTTGAATAAAAACCTGAGACTAAATTCTGGATGGTGTTAGAGGTCAGGCACTTTAGGGGTTAAAAAGTCTTTGGTGGGCTAGCCAGAAAGTTGAATATGCATGTGAAATATATCCCAAACTGACTTTTGGAACATAACCCTGTAAGTTGGGGACTGCCTGTTTTTATATTCCCTTTGCCAAAGTTACTAAAATTAGTAGCATAATAGAAATTAAAAAATTATATGTTCTTGCGACTGAACAGCATCGCAGCATCTTCAAGGCCCAGGCTGAATTTTAAAGTCAGTATTATTTTATTGGGCATTTTCTAGAACCAAAGAGAATGAGTTGGCAAGCTACCCCATCTGGCAGTATTCATGGAGAAATTCTGCTTTTACTTTTACAATTAAAGTATCTCTGTGCAGTTTAATTATCACTGGGAATGAGGGCACAGGTGATGTGCTGATGAACCGGCTTATATTATAAAACTGGGAGAAATAGCAAATACGTTAGGCAAGAAACACAAACATTTTGTTCCTCTCCCATCTTCTCAATTTCCCCAAACGAAAATGGCAACAGTTCAGAGGATCATTTTTTTTTCTGTGTGATGGAGGAAAAAATTGGAATGTTTGGTTTAGAAAAGACTTATTATACCAGAAGGACAAAAGTCATTGAAGGGAAGTGGCATTCCTTCTGATTTGGTCTGTGGGGTTCTAGTGGGCTTCTGTGGTGGTAGGTTTGCTCCAGTGTAGGAAAAGTTAACAGGATTCTTAAAAAATGAGATAGCATGTTCCCTTTACCATATGTATTCAAGGGATGAATATCATGAATCAAGTACAGGAGATTCTCCCACTGGGTAGAAAGTTAACATAGATGGTCTACAAGTCCCTCTTCCAATCCTAAAACTCTAGAAGTTCATGAAAATCATAACAACTACTCCCTCTTTCTTTCCCAAGCAATCTGATATCCTCAAAATTGGATGCCAATGAGGCAATTCCAGTTGATGCTAAGACCCTAGTTGGTCATACAATTGTGCAATCAGGTTTTAAGGATGGAGCCAGCCAACCTGGGACTGCCCATTCCCTTAGTCATGGAGATGCACTTTTGGAAACCAAAATCTAGGCAAAAGTCAGTCCAAGCCGTGTGGTTTTCCAACAGGGTATGATTACAAAAGAGGCCAAAATTATTATAGCCCAGAAGAGGAAAGTCAGCAGAAGTCATTATCATTATAAAACTCATTCTTTGATCCTTCCTTCTAACATATTGCATGCACTACTTCTTGGACTATCTAGTGGTCAGTGAGGTCAAGATAATGTTGTGCATATCTCATTGCCATTATATTGGCTCTAGAGAGACTGAGAGCCAAGATTAGTTTCTTTTTAGGATAGCTATTATTTAAGAAATGTAAGGTTTTCACTGTTGGACATCATCTGGAGTTCTCTAACACGCGGCAGTAGCCCCTACTTGATCTTTACAAGCAACAACATCAAGACATTATTGCAGTGTGCTCAGGAATAAAGTCATAATGGAAGCCCATTTGTCTTCTTTATAAACACACCGTACTTGTGATTATTGGACCAACGCTGGCAACCCATCTGGAATGCAATTCCGTGGCAGCCTGAACAAATTATCTTGCTCAGCATTCCATTTCCGTGACCTAGCATACTGCTAGCACTAAAAAAATCTTGAACTGAAAGAGTAAATCTAGCAAGGAAATGATTACCTGCTTCCTCCAATGCTCTTTATATTTCTTCCACATCGACACACACTCGGTTTCTTAAAAGAATAGAAACAGCCTACTTTTTGTTTTACAAATTGCATGTAAAAAGCAGTACATTCTTGTCCACATGTCAAGTGCCTGGATCAGTGCCAAGATTCTGTTTCTTCATTGTAAACAGCTTCATTAATCTTTGTTACCAACTCTATCAATGGGCACTGAGGCCATTTATAGTGCTGTAAGGACAACTCACCTGCCTTTCAAGGCTTCCCTCTAAAGTACAATGAAACTGCTTCCAGTGCCCTGAGGGCAGCAGGAGCTGTGGGTGGCCTGCAAAGAGGTAAATGCCACCTCATGGACAGTCAAAGCAAGCAGCCTCAAATGTAAGTAAAAATGGAAGATTTCCTGTCTCTTCCAATATGTCTCTTCCAATACCTTTGAATGCCTTTGCGGGGAACATTTTTTGTTTTCTGAGAGGCAAGACAAAGCCAGCAGGAGTGCGTGCAGGACCTGGGAATCTGGGAAGTGGGGAGGTGAATGGTCTTCAACACTAACCTGCCCAGTCTTGCCATTTTACCGGAAGCCAGACAATTTAGTTTCTATGGCAGGATAATCCTAATAATAATATTATCTTGGTTTGTGTATTGTCTACATATTCCATAAACACCCATGTATCGTATTTCATTTGATTTTTGTAATAACATTGAGGTAGTTAACATAGGTATTATTATTATTGCTATTCCCATCTATTTTGCATTCACAGAAACTTCAGGGTTTAAATGACCATTTTAGGGATAAGGTGCTGCTCAGAGGCAATGTGTCTTTATCTCTAGGAGACAAACAGTGTGGTGTAGCAACCACAGGACTAAAGTCCACGTAATTCCAACTCCATTAGTTATCTAACTAACCCCAGAAAAACCCTTTGCATTTTCTGAGCTTCAGTTTTCTTAAAAAATTTCTTTACAGCCGTGGCTGGCATAGCTCAGTGGATTGAGCTCGGGCTGCGAACCAAAGTGTTGCAGGTTCGATTCCCAGTCAGGGCACATGCCTGGGTTGCAGGCCACGGCCCCCAGCAACCGCACATTGATGTTTCTCTCTTTCTCCCTCCCTTCCCTCTCTAAAAATAAACAAATAAAATATTTTAAAATTTTTTCTTTACATAGTAACTAAAAGGGTTAAGAGGGATGGGCAGGGGCAGATGCCAATGTTTGTCCTGCTCAGCACGTGGAATTATTCCGAGGTGGGGATAACAAAGGCTGAAGTACTTTGTATGGTGTAAAGTAACTGTCAGATGGTATCACCCTAAGAAGAGTAATACTTCTGACGGCAGTTGAAGAGAATGGGGCTTTGGGGTCAGACAGCCTTTGTTTGATTCCCAGCACCGCTCCTTTCTAGCTGCTTGACCTTGACTGAGTTCCTGAACTTTACTAAACCTTGGTATCCTCATCTTTAAAAGGGGAACAATGAAATCTGCCAACTAGGGCTGACATGTAGATTCAGTGAAATTAAAAACAGAAAATAGAAGTTAATTGGATGATAATAGTGGTAGCAAAATTATTTAAAATAAAAATAGTAATACTGTTTTATTTATAGTTGAAGAAACTGAGTTGTAGCAGCTTACTGATTTGGTCTCAGGGTACCCAGAGAGTGGAGGATTAGGAGACTTGGTAAACCAATGTTAAGCCTTGTATTTGCGTTGGAAGACCATATTTGGTGAGTGGAAGCTGTACAAAAAGAAACTTTTTTCTTTTTCTCTCCATCCCTCCAGCCCCACTCAACTCTGATCACACGATCTATTTCTTTAGGATTTGAGAAGACAGGGGTCATGGAGGCCCAAGGAGAAACCAGTATAAAAGAGACTTCCCTCCTTCATTGCTGTAAGAACCCCAAGAAGTCTTAGGCAAGAGATTGGATTCCTGGTGGTGCCATTGCTTAAAGCCCAGGTTTTTCTGATCACTAGAACACTTCTTCCCAATGAGGACAAGGTCTGAATCTGTGGGAGGTTTCTTGCCCCTTAGTCAACTGGAAGTAAACGTCTGAGATGCAATCTGTTCATCTCTTGATGCTCCCTCTGCTGGTGGGCTGAAAAGGTAGTGTGCCAGAGCCACGTGGGTCAGAAGATTCTGCAATAAACAAACTGCACTCACTTCCTAGGTCATAGGAGAAAGTTCCCAAGAATAAGGAAGAATTGTGTGTGGAAGAGGGAATGTGTGGCATCGTATTGCATAATAATTCATTTAAAAATAGTTCAAATCTCCCAGGAAAGGGAGAAGACATCGAGGAAGCAAAGAGCATCTAAATACTCAAGCAAGGCTGCTGGGTTTATGTTGGGACTTAGAGATTGAACTGAAAGCTTGACCGAAAGGAGTAAGAACGATTGACTCAGTTCCTGCTGATGCATTCATGTAAATACTGTATTTATAAGGGGACACACACGTTCTTGAGACACAAGTCAGAAAATTTGAATCAAAAGCATGCAGGATCAACAGGAAATGGATTTAAGAATTTTTAAAATAAAGACTTACAAAAGACATATACAAAAATTCCAAAAACTCACTTAATCTTCTTCTTTTTCAAAAAAAAATCCTGCCCTGGCTGATGTAGCTCAGTGGATTGAGCTCAGGCTGCGAACCAAAGTGTTGCAGGTTCGATTCCCAGTCAGGGCACATGGCTAGGTTGCAGGCCACAGCCCCCAGCAACCACACATTGATGTTTCTCTCTCTCTCTCTTTCTCCCTCCCTTCCCTCTCTAAAAGTAAATAAATAAAATCTTTTAAAAAATCCTAATTTTATCTACATGAGAAAAGGGAAAAGAAAAATAGGAAAATTCTTATTGACTGACTTTTTTAGAGAGAGAGAAAAAGAGAAACACTGATCTGATGTTCCACCCATTTATGCATTCATTGGTTGCTTCTTCTATGTGCCTGGATTGGGGATCGAACCTGCAACCACGACATCCACAATGTTGACGTATCAGGACATTGCTCTAACCGACTGAGCTGCCTGGCCAGGGTGGGAAATTAAAAAAAAAAAACAAACCCTTAAGGCTGATATGTAGGTAATTCAGACCAAGCAGGGTGGTCTTCCAGCTATTTGAGATGGGAGTATGTGCTCTGCAGAGTGGCCAGGATGACCCTTGCAGGCAGGAAGAAAATATGTGAACACTTCCTCATCTCATACTTTTCACCTTTGTGTGTATTTTATAGACCTGTATAAGATGTGCTAGTTAGCACATTAGTATGGAATTTATAAATAAATGTATGTATTAGGAAGACATGTTCAAAAACTTCACTGATAGGTATACACAATGAATTAAATCTGGAGATCAGTACTCTAAAAAGACCGGCCCATTCTAAACTGTAAACTGAGCAGAGCAGGCATACACTTGTAGTTCAGTACGATTATTTCCCTTGGCATCACTCTGTGAAAAGTACTAGGGAATATGGATTGTGTATGCAGTGCTAAGGTAGGCACGGATGAGACTGCAAGAAATGTCTAAGCCGCAGGCGTTTAGCCTGAGCCGAATGCCTCCCCTGACATGGTCTCTCCACCTCAAGGGGAGCCCATTCCATTGCTGAGATCAGCTGTGA
Source organism: Phyllostomus hastatus (assembly GCF_019186645.2). Lineage (NCBI taxonomy): Eukaryota > Metazoa > Chordata > Mammalia > Chiroptera > Phyllostomidae > Phyllostomus > Phyllostomus hastatus. The sequence continues at coordinate 55,908,965 of NW_025334033.1, read as the reverse complement.
TCATTAGGCCATTCCTTTTTCTACTGGACCTAAATCTGACATGTGACAAGGCAACCTGGAGGGGGAATTTTATTGGTGGTCTGAGTTCCACCTCCAGGGCAACACTGGATAGGTTTAAACATCTGAAGACAGCCCAAATCTGTTGCTTCTTTCTCTCTTCCCAAGGGCCCTGTTTGGGCTCTTTCAACTCTTTTCACTGTATCATGGAGTACTGTCTGCCCTCTTGGCTAGCGCCTGAATTTACTCTGCTTTGTCAACTCCCTTTTATTTATTTTTATCTTTAATTTAATTTTTAAAAATATTTTATTTATTAATTTTTTTAGAGAGAGGGAAAGGGAGGGAGAAACAGAAGGAAAGCATCATCGATGTGAGAAAGAATCATCAATCCTTTAAGAAGTGCCTTGACTGAACTGAACCCGCAACCCAGGCATGTGCTTCGACCAGGAATTAAATTAGTAACATTTTGCTTTGCAGGATTATGCCCAACCAACTAAGCCACAGTGGCCAGGGCTCAACTTCCATTTAAAACGTGATCCACCTTGCACTGAATGTGTGAGATTATTATTTCTCTTGATTCAATCCATGTACTCTGAATAAAATTAATATTAATATTTTTTAGAAATTCCATCTGTCTCAGAATTTTTGATAGTTAACTGTAGTTCTCAGGGGTTTTTTTTAACCATGAACTTTGGGCTAGGACTTTTCCAATTTACTTTTACAGTTACCCCTGTAATTGTGCAAGTTACTATCTAGAGCTAAATGCAGGGTTTATACTTATCTATCATTCCTCACATTTTGATTTGTAGCACAGCCTGCTGAGATTATTTTTTAAGCTTGTCTCATTCAATGAGTATTTATTAAGCATCCAGTAATTGCTAGTGAGTGTTTTGAGTTGTGGGGTCACACGAAAAAATGCTACACCCTCTCTCCTTGAGTGTCTCACATTTGAGTCAGGAAACTGGACGCAAACTTTTCCATCTTGCAACATGTTAAAATCTGCTACAGAGGTAAAGGGCAATGAACACGAAAAGAAGAAAAAGATTTAAATAATTGCTAACATTTTTATGTTGATTTAGAATTTATGATTAGCTTGCATATCTTATTTAATTCTCAAAACAATTCTGGTGGATAATCTTCAATTTACAGGAGAACCAGAAGCTCAGAGCAGTAAAGTGCCTCAGAAAATATGAAGTACCTTTTCCTTTTCTTGTTTTTTGTTTTAGAAAACCAAAACTAAGTGATCCTTTCTGGTCCAACATTTATATTTCAAGATTCCCCAGAAATTCCACATAGCGACCTCAGAGATTTATGAGTGGATCGCCCAAACTCATTGGGCTTGTTGGTGTGAATTAATTTAAAGCAGCTTCTCCACCAATATGTCAGCTGACCTTGGTCTGTAATAGTTTCAAAGTTTGAAGTCTATGAACAGACCTTTCTTAGGCTCCTATTTGTCATCTGTTGTCATCTGCTAACTTTACAGTGTCCTCTGGCAGTCAGTAGATCCTTCAATTACTCTTCCTCTACTCTGAACACGACTTTAAAATGCCCCGATTAAGTTGAATTTCATCGTCAATTCCCAGACGTTGTTTTACTTCTCCCTCTCTGATATCTGACACTAAAATCTGGAAAGAGTGGTGGGGTTAATAATAAAATGGAGCCAAATCCTTGGCCCTGTCATCATTAATTGCTTTCAAATTTTGGCCTGTCTTTATGAAATTTGTTTCTTTATTTCCTCTTTGAAAACAAACCTGGGTTATTGAACATCTGGGCTGGAATTTCTGTTAAAGAAAAACATTCAGAGGCTCTTGAAGTATGTCCAAGTTCTCAAGTCTTTTTTGTAAGTAGGTAAAACCAGTTGTTTGAAAAAAAAATTCTTTCCCCACTTAAGTGATTTTTGTCATGTGCATGGGTGAGCAACTTTCACTGCAGGTATGAGTTACAATGGGGACAGGGAGTAACAGATTAGAAAGATGGACTCTAAAGAGGCATTTATAGGTCTTTTAATTTTGAATCACAACATCAGAGGAGAAAATACAGATTTTTTTAAAAGCCATGTATGGATTTGCAAATTATTCTTGGTTAAGAGAGAGGAAAAATCAGGACTTGTCCAGTCTGTATTTTAATCTTCTTATTCGTGAATGTCCCCATTTACTTGTATAAAACATTGAACAATTATTCCTGTTTCAAGCTTCTCTCTTAAAGAAAACTGCCACCAGTTTTGCGTTTCTAGCATCAGTATATTTCGAAAACTAACACAGTAACAGTCACAACAGGCTAAGGGGCATAGATGGTTTGTTGGCCACATCTTACACGCATCCTCGGCCACTCTGGACTCAAATGAGGAGCCTCCCTACAGCACCTGGAACTGACTTTCCAGGGGACCATGCAAGGGGCCAGATGACACAAAGGAAGTGCAGGAGAGTAACTTTGGTCAATGAAAAAGAAGAGATGGGAGGGAACGGGTAAGTTCCTTCTTATGAACTGCCCTGAAACATGGGTTTCCACAGAGCCTGTCCACAGATACCCCATGTGGCTGTGCAGGCGCACATGCCATGTTACCTACTGAGTTTCTCACGTCTCATTTGGAAGGAGGCAGCAGCCCTCCCTGCCTTACTTTTATTTTTCCTCACTCTCACATCAGTAAGTAGCCTCTGCATCAGACTTTGTTTTCTAGGGAACCCAGAACAAGATGACTACTGGTTAAAAATATCCACTAGCCAGTGCATTAGAAGTTCATTTCTATCCAGGACAATTTTGTGAAACTGCTATGTGCAAGGCACTAGGTTAGGTATTATAAGGGAAGCAAAGGTGAATAAAATTCAATCCCTGACCTTAGACACCAATAAACTAGAAGTGAAGATAAAACAATTGTATAGGCAGCGTTGCTCTGAAAAAAAGAATTCTGGAGAGTTAGGCTCTCCTGAGAGCAAAGGAAGCCAATAACCTCTGTTAAACAAGGAACTGAGACCCCATCCACAGTACATTCTGTATTCTGTATTTATTACTCTGACTACTACGTTTAATAAGGACAGAAGAAACTCCATTTATAGTGGTCCATTTTAGTGGTTCGGATGGAAAACAGTGACGGTGGTATGAACTTTGATGGCAATAGCAAGAATGGAATGGAGACACATTGAATACATATTTAGGTTGGTAATGACTATGCATTTGATATTAGGAATGATAGAGAAGACAATATTAGGGATAACTATGTGCTGTCATTTTTGAAGATCTGGGCAAATAGTGATCTATTCACTGAGATGAGTATACAGAAAGAGTTTGACTGAGAAGATAATGAGGTCACTTTTGGAAATGCTAAGTGTGTTAGGAGTCTGTAAGATATCTAAATAGGCAGTTGGGTGATATAGACCAGTGTTCAGGAGAAACCTAGCCTAAAGTCTAACACTGAAATTCATTAGAATCTCATTTGGTGTGTGAATGGGAGTAGACGGTGTAGCTGGTGGAAGTGTGGCATGAGAAGAGAACCTAAGAAACAACATCAAGTATTAGGTAGAGGAAAATAAGATTGTAAAATAAACGGTAAGGAAGTAAAACTGAAAAGATGAAAAAAACAATAGATGTGGCATGTGGCAGCCTCAGAGACATGCCACTCTGGTCACCCTCTGTGGATCATCTTTCTGTTTAGCTGACAAGAGGATATTTGCTGGCAGCCTCCATCTCTAGCACGTGTTGTATCTGTCCATGTCTGAACCAAGGCCCTAATCTCCCTGGTCAGCCCACAGCCAGTGGCTGAGCTCAGCAGGGGCACTAGAGCCTGGCTGTGATGCCCAATGTGGGGACCCTCAAACAGGCAATCTTCACTCAAGAGCTCCCCCTAGGGTTGGCAGACTCTGTCAGATGTGCAGCACGGTTTGAGGCTGTCCCTTTCAAATCCCTGTCCTCTTCCTTTATCTTTAATCATTGTTACCATCACCACCCCAACTCAGCGAACCCCATGCATTCCCAACTCCATCTCAGCATTTGTCCCAGAATAACTGCACTGATACACTCAGTACCAAAAGAGGCCCAAGAGAGCAGGAGGTAAAATGAATCACTTTCTGTCAATTGGTAATGAGGATCCCATACTGGGTAGCACATGGGAAACAGTCCCTGCACAAGGTGGCAGCCTAATTACTAACATTTCACCAGTGATGGCTTGGAAGAACGGTCTGCAGGGGGAGCTGCCCTGGCTTGTGCAATGACTCAGGCTCAAGAAAGTACAAGCATTTGAGCTGGGTTGGGGTGGGAGTGAGGGAAGTGAAGGAAAGCAATGATTGAGTTGTGTTAACGCTAGTATAGACAGATAATGAAAAGTGGAGGACAATTGAAAACTAAATGTGAAGACCCTAATCTAATCCCATGGGAAACCAGAAAAAGTTGAAGACCAAATTCTGGACTTATAGCTAAGAGTTATACTTTTATTTATCCATCTGTAGGAGAATGGACAAATAAGCTGTGATTTATTCATGTAATGGACAACAGTACAAGGATTGCTGTGTCCATGTATCAGTTGCCATGGAAGTCTGCCAGCGTAGGAACTGAGCAGGACTCTGCACACCAGATTGTAATACAAGCACTTGGACCATATGATCTGGTAGAACTTGTTGTGCTGGAGGTGTTAATAGTGGAAAAAGAGGTATTGTAGTGTGGAGTTTGAGGTAAGCCCTCACAGAATATTCAAAATGCAGTCGCATGGAGTTCTGGAGCAAGGCCACACCATCTGCAGTACAGAAAAACAGTTTTTGGTATACTACTGGGCTACTAGGTCCATTAAGACTGAACATTTGACCATAGAAACCAAGTGACCACGCTTCTTAAACTGCCCATCATCAGTTGAGTTCTGGAGGAATGACTAAGTCATGATATCAGGCAGACTCAGCAGCAATTAATCAGATGGAGAGTGATACATATAGAGCAAACCTGAGCAGGACTATAGAGCATAAGTAAACTGTACGAGCATGTAACCCAGAACCCTAAGTTCACCAAGATCACAGCACCACCCCTTCCTTGACCTACACCTATGGTTATATGAGGTATCACATATGAGCAGCCTAAAGAAAAAAGAAAAATCCAGAACTTGACTAATGGAATATTTGGTTTGGTATGTAGATGTTGGTTCAGATTGCCCACCTAAAATGGACATCAGCTGCCTGTGGAACTGGCCTTGAAGGACAGCCTCAAATGAAAATCTTCCCAATGGGTGGATTTTGTGGAAAAGTAGACTGAGAGAGAAAAAAAAAATATATATATATGGAAACATGAGCAAATGGATTGGTCAGCTGGTCAGGGGCCTGGGAAGAAAAAGATCAGAGTTTTTCGGATACAAAAGTCTGCACTAGATGCATGTGGATAAAAATATGAGAGTGGTATGAGATAGGAAGAACTTTGTATTATATATTAAGGACCACCAGAAAGTAGCCACCAGAGAAGAAGCATTGAACAGCTGAGACCAAATGACTTGATCAGATGACAGTAACTGCCCTTTGTCATCGACTACTCCAGAATTAGTATGATTGGAACATTAACAGAGTGGATATTATATGTCAATATTATGGTCCCCCACGTATCAAGGCTGATATGGCTAGTAATACCATTGAAAGTCCAACCACATGGCAACTTCGTGGCAAGATGACAACTTTGAGCTCTTTCTTCCCAGAAGGGCCAGTGTTTTATTGTCATAGTTTTATTCTTGGCAGCTGTCTACCTTTCTTGACTCTGGAGTCGCAGACAATGCCACTATCAGGGAGATTTCAAAATGACTGATCTAGACATATAACCTCGTGTTAACAGAGCATCTTACCATGAGCCTTACTTCACAGGGAAGGATATAGGAAGGTGAGCCATGGTCATAGATCCACTGGTCATATAAAGTACCACAGCATCCAAAAGCAATTGATTTTACAGAGCAATAAAAGAGCCTGCCAAAGGCACACCTGAAGTGCCAACTTATGAGCAATACTTCTGCCATGATAAGGTATCATCATGCAGATTATACATTGAATTAAAAACTATTTGGATATTGTATCCTGCTAGGAAGAGTATATGGGTCCGGGAACCAAGGGGCAGAGGCAGGAGTGGCCTCAGTTGCCATTATAGCCAATGAATGACCAACTGAGTGATTCTGTGTTTCTCATCCCTACAGTTCTAGGCTCTGCAGGGAACTACAAGCAATGACTGCTACCTGGACATTGTAGACTCCTTATGTCCACAGACATAAGGATCAGAGTAACTGATCCCAATCAGCAGGAAGAGGCAAGCTAGTTGTTATACAAAGACAGTGGGAGGAATATGTGTGGGATTGAGGAATCCACTTGGCCATGTCATAGTACTTGCTCAATTGTGACAAAAATGGACAAGTCAAGCAACACTAGCCTGAGAAGAGTATGGTTACCACAGGCTCAGACCCCTCAGGAATGAGATCTTAGATCACATCAGATAAGTCATCAAGGCCAGCAGAGGGGAAAGCTGAGTGTCAGGGGAATTTAGAATAGACAGTGGACAATAGAGATCATAAATATTAATTGTAGTCCCACAACCAACTGTAGCAACAGGGATTCTAGCCCATCCCCTTGACGTCTCTTCTAAATTTCTCCTTAGGAAGACAGACCCACTGAAATCCTGGATGATCTGTTCTCAAAATGTGTATGGAGAAATCGATCTACACAGAGCGAGTGCTGGGCTGTGGCAGGTGTGGAGGGGAGCACCTACCCGGCTCAGTGTCTCACTGTCTACCCTCACTGTGCAGCAGCAGCCCTACCCGCTGTGCTGATCAGAGACCCAGTCTGAGGCACCTGGAAATCAAGGTGTGTGATGCAGAGGAGACGAAGGGAAGTAGTCAACACCAGCAAAATCTACTGAAGGTTCAATCTAGGAAAAGATCTAAAAATGCCCATTGGATTTTTGCAACAAATATCATTAGTGACTTTGGCAAGAGCTTCTTCAGTTGAGCAACAGGGGTAGAAGCCAGACTGCACTAAGCTAAAGAGTGAATGGTATATTAGATTACATTTTTTTAGACATAATTTACATACAATAAAACTCACACTTTTCCAATGTTAAAAAAAGAATGAGTGGGAAGTAAAAACAGCAAGAGAGCAACTTGAGAAAATTCTATGAATGTTTAGCTGTGAAGGAAGGAACCAGACAGGGAAGTAGGAATGGTAGATGAGCTATAAGCCTATAAGATGTAAGAACTATGGAGGGATTTTTTTTTTTTTTTTTTTTTAGCAGAAGGAGACTTGAGTGTGTCTAGATGGCAGTGGAAATGATCTGGGAAAGAAGAGAGAGGGAAAAAGTCAAGGCAGGTTTAGGAGATCAGGGAGCATGAAGGCGCCCCTCTTGCATTGTTACAGGAGTACAATACAGGAACAGAGGATGGGTGTAGATGCTTTTAAATTCAGAATTTAGGGTGTTTTTTTGTTGTTGTTTGTTGTTATAATCTAATTCTCTCAAACCCCTATATTATAAATCTGTGTTCTCCAAAATATTTGATGAAAGCATAACTCTCCATATTTTTACTCTGCTGAATGAGAAAGATAGACCCTGAATAATGAAGAGCCCCTTGTACACTTGAACAATTACGTCCTTGGTTTTCCCAACAGTACTTAGAAGTAGGGCAGAACCACCCTGCAGTTTTCATTTAATAGCTATAAAAGATGAGGCACAGAGATGAAAAGAGCCTCGCTAAAATGTTCATAACCTGCTGAAGGTCTCCTGACTTTGGATCTCCACTTCTATTTCCCACTCTTACCATATGAATAGTCCTGCATAGCCATTCAATGATTTCCTTATTGTGTGGGAAACTTCCATCCTCTACTCTTCACCATGACTTTTAGCTGACGGAGTTTTATCCAAGATACTTCCCCACCCTACTTTGTTGCTATTGAAAATGAAGATACTGGATACACTACAAACAGAAAGCACAGCACCCCCAAGTCACCCTATTTTTCTTGGTCATGAGAGACATACTTTCTGTAGTAAGTACCATGGAACATCTGTGGTCACACAGAACTGAATCAGAGCCTTAACAGGTCCTTTCATGCTTCGTAGGGCACATTTCTGAGCTTTAGGATTTATTGTTCTATATCCCAGGGATAGAGGGTGGTTGTGAAATGGCAACTTGGTTATGCTGTACAAGAAGGCCAGCCAAGCATTAAATAGGGGCATCTGGAGAGTTTAAAACTACCAACAGGATTTTCAGCCAAAATCTGACACAGAATAGATAAATCCTCCTTACAGATTTATGGGCTCTGTTGGGACAGAGATATCCTAGGCAGAATTTCAGCCACTTTACCCTACTAACAGTAACTCCCTAGGGATGACTATCTCTGGACGAAGATAAGAAACTGTCTAAATCTTTAAAATGTCCCCTTTGCATAGTGGATGAGTATTTGCTCTTCCTAACAAAGCTGCATAGCCCTCAAGCCTCATACCTGCATGGAAGTTTCCCTCTCTAAATAAATGAGAGCAGGGTTAAATCAGGGCAGAGCTCAAAGGTCTCAGACCCACTACCACATTAGTGACAACAGTTCACCTGTGATCAAGGCTTTATTCTGGTTTACCAGGCATTTCACATATGTGCTACTAGCATTACCTCACGTGCTCCTCATAACAACTCCATGGTGTGGGTAGAGCAGATCTTACTAATTTATTCATCCTGTGAATTGCACAGATAGAGTCTCCCACACAGTGAATTGGTAGAGAGCTAGACTTTAAACACATCTGCCCCAACGCCCAAGCCCAGAGTGGGTTGGAAAGAAATAGCTGAGAAGTAAGCTCCGGTAAACACAAGGGGAAGAATAATTTACTTTTCTCATTTAACCTTTACAAAAAAATTCTTAGCAGATTTTCTTTATTGGAATATTGGTTAAATTTTTAATGGAGGAATAAAATAAGATATAGAAGCCAATATTATGATAAGAAACATCATTACAAACAGGATGTTGTTTGAGTTCTGTACCTTCCCTATAGCACAACAAAGCCCTTTGCATAAGTATTGGCTCTTTAAAGGGTAAAAGAGTTAATGAATAGCGGCTACACTAAGCATTGCCATTAAGTCACCTCTTTCCAGAAGTGTTGACTAAGACTGCCATGGGATCCAGAAGGGATAAGTGCACGGTGTTCCTCAGCCAGCTGGCTAAGAACACTGTCCCTCACAGACCGGGGACTCTGAAAACCTTCAACTTGGGAAAGTGATTTCATGGCTCTACGCCTCTGAGAATGAGTATGGGAAATGCTGGTGTTCAGATGATCGTATCTAAGGGGTAAGGCTGCTCTCTACACTGGTGTGTTAGAAATGAACCTGACTGCAAAGTCCTGAAAGCATTCAGAGCTTGGCTTGTTTACCGCGGTTTTCCCTTTGGGCTCCTTGTCTGATCGCCCACACTCTTTCTTTCCCTGCAGTGTGGATGCAACGTGAAAATGCTATGCTAAGTAAAAGGAGCCAGGCACCAAGGTCACATGCGACATGATCCCAGTAAAATCTAAATCAGATCGTGGACATTTTTTTTTGGCCTCAAAGTCCTTAATAGTTCCTTATCTCATTTAGAATATATACATATTTAATGCCTTATAATGATCTGCAAAGTACCACATGATCTGTCCTGTAACTGCTCCGATCTTATCTCCTACAGCTCCTTCTGCTTCAGCCACGCTTCTCTCCTTGTTACTTCTTGAACACACCATGCGCTTTCTTCCCATGCACCCCTGCGTTTGGGCCTTTGTGTTTATTCAGAATTTTCTCTACCAACATTGATATTCTCAATAAGGCCTTCCCTAATAATTTAAAATGCAACTTCCAGCATTCCTTCTTCCTCCCTCTTTCTTGTTTTCTTCATCATACTTATCACCATCTGACATTCTATGTGTTTTACTTTTGGGGGTGCTATCTCCCCCTGCTAGAATGTGGGATCAATGAGGTCATTTATTATATATCTCCAATGCCTAGAATAGTACCTGTATATAATAATCAATAAATATTTATTGAAAAAAGAAAGAAGAATAGTAGAAAGGGAGAAAAACTAACTACAGTGAAGTGCTACCTATCTGGAGGTAAGATTTCTGGTCATCTCCAATCTTTGGACCATGGCCATGTACCCAGAAATAGCTGGGAAGGTTGTTGAGAAAGAAATACTTGAGTCGTAAAGCCCACCAAGGACTCTGTCACAGGACAGCCCCTCGTTTACGCCCTCCCTTTAGGTCCTGGTTATCCTGTACAGATCCTTTCCCCACACTTAGCCTTCTTGTTTTCCAGTTCACAAGAGACTGAAATAACAAAATACACAGTCACAGTAGCTGGCAATAAGAAGAGACAATTTCAGTCCCCTCTCTGGAGCTGAGTGATTATGATAACACTCAGGTGTGGGTAGAATTAAGCTAATGGCTACAAGATGTAAGCCAAAGGCTTCCTGTATCATAAATACAGAGATCGTGTTTTTGAAAGAAAAACTGGGACATAGGGAGCTCTTTCCAGGCGCAGGAGGGGTGTAGAAAGTTTAGTTAAGATGATAAAATATTTGAGTTTCTGGAATATTCTGATGGTAAAATATTTTAAATAGGGCTGCAGCAGAAAAATCCAGGGCATATTTACATGTTACTGCATGTAAGAGAACAACATTTATAAGACAGTTTAAAAAACACAAATGCCTGCTTTGTCATTTAAGGAAAAAAAATTGTTTTGAAAATTTCTGGGATACTCTGAACATTCTTAAGGATTCAATAGAAATCAAGCCAAGCATATCTAAATGGAACCCTTTAAAAATCCCATTTGCAACCTTGAACAAATGGTACCATTTTTCCCATACTTAAAATTTCCTTCAATTGTGTTTTAATTGTAGTAATGAAAGACAAATAGAGTAATTAAGCATACCACCTAGTATCAATGAAAATGGAAACAGAGTCAGTATGAAGGATTTAAGGTAGATAAGAGGCAGTAGGTAGGCTCTTGAAACCCTATTTTTAAGCCATTTTTAAGTACTTCTAGTGAACTTTGGCATGAAGAGCCTATTGAAGGGCTAAGTGTAAGGCATAACGAAGTAATAATGTACTCCAGAGGAAAAAACACCACAGTTCAAGGTCAGGAAATTTTTATGTATTTTAAAAATATGTTTTAGTGTTCTTTGTAATAAAATAAAAATGGGGGAGGGACTAGTTAAAGAGCAGATATGAATGCCCCTTGGACGACAGTGTGGGAATTGATTTGTGGGGGTGGGGGATGGGATGGGCAGAGGAGGGCACAGGGGGAAAAATTGGGGCAACTGTAACAGAATAACAATAAAACAATCTTAAAAAATAAAAATTTAAAAACTGAGTTATAATTAATAGCAAATATATACTTGTCAAACAAAAAAAGCCGAAGTATTTCAAAACAGAATTTCTTGACTTTTTGTGGGAGCCGAGGATGCCTCTGAAAATCCGAGGAAGGTTAAAGATTCTCTCAGCAGTGCACTGATGCGCTCGTATACAAAATTTCACTTCATTACAGCTTCCCAGGAGAACAGCCATGCACCCCGCAGGCAGCCCTTAACCCTCTGGTTAATACATCTTAATCTGAAGGATAATAAACATACTTCCTACAACAAGGAAATATTAAAATTATCAAGTAGATCAATTCAAGTTAACAACTTCTCAGCTCTGGAGGGGGGAACTCTTTTTCAATTAATTGATAATTCCAGATAAAATTCATTCATTCAACAATATGTTTTAAGTATTCTGAGTGTTTTCTATATGTACTATTGTATCAGAGTTGATATAAGACAATGGACTCCAGGGTGGTCAGGGCTTGTTCACACAGGTGAAAACACTAGGCGTGGTGGACGGAGGGGACAGAAACAGGTCGGACTGGGCACGGCCCCCGCAGAGCTGGTTGGACTGCTGAGCTGGGCCCTGCAGCACACACAGCACTGCCTCCTCACCGCATCCTTCTCCACTGGCCTCCTTCCATGCCCGCCACTGTATGCCTTAGCAGTGCTTAGCCCCAGTGTTTTTGTGCACAAAAGTTGCCCCCACAGACATCAGAATTCACCTTGACCTGAAGTGTGTTATGAAGAAGGTAGTAACACATTTTGTTGCGCTAAGTATCTTAATCTCAGGTGAATAGATCAAACTCTTTCACTGTTCAGTTTGGAATTCTTCAAAGCTCTTCAAATGAGCAGTTCCGTTTCCTGAACATCACTTCCCCACGCCCTTCTCCAACCCCCATCTCCCACCCCATGAAACTCCTTAAATCCCACTGCTACGGCTTCATGATGTAGCTCACGCCTTCCCTGAACACCAGTTTAAGTCAGTCCCCCACCCCATTAGCACCGAGTAAACTCTCAGCACACGTACACAATTATAATCATGTTATGTGATTATCTGATTAATATTCAGCCTCCATGCTAGACTGTAAGACCCCTGAGGACAGGGACATGTTGTTGTCATTCACCAAATCCAGAGTGTAGCACAGTGTCTAGCATATGGCTGGTGCTTAATTAACAGTTGCAGAATGAAGGAAGTGATAAGCAATGTTGAGGGTACATAACCCCTCTTTGGGGCACTTCCCCATTGTGTGTAATATTAGAAAGACCCAGTTCTGCATCTGCCACTACAGATGCCAAAAGTGGGAGGAGGGAACCCCCTCCCTCTCTCTACCCCCAGCAGCTAGGACACAGCAGGTAGCACATGCCAGACAATCAGATGCTCTCACGTAGGATATTACTCTCTAGCTAGTGATTCAAAGAGGCAGGAAGAGTTGAGCAATTATTGATGGCAGCACGTAGATCGTTCGGTAGCTGTGGACCTGGGAGCCCAGCACCACAGATGTCCAGTGACTCTGGCTGAGGTGTTGTCCATGCAGTTGTTCCAACCAGATGCTTGGCTATGGCTCCAACTTCCTGTCTGCCCTGGGCCCTGGTATATTGTCAAAGCCTGGTTCTACGATGGCTCTGTAAGTTACATGTTATTCTTTCAAAACATTTCTTTCCTCCCTAAGACAGACAGACAGGGTTTTCTGTTACCATCAAAAACCTTGACACACACACACACACACACAGAGAATAAAGTAGAAATCATGGAGCCTGGAAGCATGAAGGGAAGCCACCTTTGTAAGACACAGTGTTTGGGCCACATGCCGGTGCTAAAGCAGACGGCTTCCCTTGAGGTTGAAAACCAAGTGTTACTCAGGTTATGACCAAAACAATTGTGAAATGTGGAACAGGTGTAACTTGGAGATACATGAGATTATTTTAGGTGGAATGCCCACATGGCATTCAGCAACACTGAATCCTACAGCGAGAAAGTGATTCCCTTTTCCATGGTCTTTCAGTCCTTGTGATACCCCCAAGGACACTGTGTTGGACTGGTATCTCTTTAATGAACTGCGTGGGTGGGACGCGGCAAAAATCCTGAAAGACAGTGAATGATTGTTTTCATCTTAGAAAACACTGGGACAGCCCATCCATTAGAGCCACCGATGTAGCATGCAAATGACTAAAAACTAAAGTAAAGACCAGAATCCGAATACAACAGCCGAGACACCTCCTTCAGAAACATTTCTGAAGCACGCAAGTGTGTGATGAGCAAACCATTGCTCCACTGAGGCGCTAGACCCCAGACAGTGGGGGTCGGGGTGGGGGTAGTGGAAAGAGTGGGGTGGTGATTACAGATTGTCACCATCGTGAAACTAAAAGCAGGTACGTTGAAAGGACAGGCATGATAAGGCAGCACTTGGAGGAAGAATCCACACAAATCCGGAATGGCTGTCAAACCCTACTGGCCTTCCCAGTCAGAGAAGGGAAAGTCCAATCGTGCACACAGGTAGCAAATGGCAACGCTCTGAATAAGAGTGATGGGCCAATCTTGCTATCCTTGGTTTTGACACAATATGGTCTATAATTATATGCCTAGATTTAAATTTTATTCTCTTGCTTCACTTATATTCCTTTAGATCAGTAAGTCTCAATTGAGAGGAGCAAATTTTTTCAAACTACCTATGTATCAAAGATTGTAGAATGTTCCATGAGGGGGGCAGGGGTAGGGACAGCAGCTCTTCCTCACCTACCACCTAGTGAGAACCACTTTTGTAATGAGAGGGCATCATGCCCCTCTGAAACAGGGAGGTGGGGAAAAGGACTCAGAACCACTGTTTCAATGAGAGCCACAAACAAGATAGCTCTCTCCCACCCGTCCACCAGACCATGTGGCAGGTGTCTGGGTGGTGCAGAAAGAGGTGATCTGTTTACCTTTCAGGACCATAATATATGGGTAGAAGACAAGGCTTAGGAAAAATTGGTCTCGCCACCAAAATAATTTGTCAATCAGCTAGGCTGTAACACAGCATCTAGATTCAGAAAAGCAGTTACCACTCAGAAAAAATTTTTAATGACAAAGATCTGATTTGTTTCAGCAGGGAGTGTCTTCTATAACATAGATATAGTCTGTATTTTCCTCCTTCCCTCCTATTCCTCTCTTTGTTCTTCCCTCCTTTCCTTTTCTCCTATCCTCCTGTTTTCTGAGCTCTTGTATATTTCTTGAGCCAACAGCCCCCCGAGGTTATTTGTGAATTATTGGACATCAATTACCTTTCAATCTTCTTACTCCAAAGCCTCATGACAATACTGGGGAGCAGCTCACAGGGTGAGACCCACTGTCATCTGGGAGCGGTGTTTCACGGGCGCAGCACTGCGGCATTTCAGACCTGGCCTCACCACTTACAAATGGTGAGACATTGGGCAAATTGCATCATTTTTGTTACTCCTCAGTTTTTTTCATTTATCAAATGAGAAAAATAAAATTGTTTACTCTATATTTTGGGAGGACTCAGTGGGTTGAGTTTATGTAAAGGGCTGAGAATAGTAATAAGTGCAGTATAACAACATAGCTTTACACGCACGACTTATCTCATAAAGTTTCCTTTAACAAGGGTCCTGCTCCCCCAACACCCAGAGTTTTGAAAATCACTTTGCTACTGTTGTAGATGGCTCTGGTCACTGTTTAAATGAACAACCATTTTTACCCATGCCTTTCTAGAATTTTCTCTTTCTTATCTCAGAATAACTTCGTTTTTAAAATGGTCCTCCCCAACTGTTTTCAAGGTCAGATTCTCCTTGCTGCTGTCTTTATCCAGCCTTTGTGACTCAGTGGATTCCCTCTTCAGCATTCTAGACATCAGAAAGCACCTAGCTAATCCCTCTGTTTTACTCAGAAGGAAACTTGGGTCCTCCTAAATAAATGATCTTGACCTAATTCCACAGTTAGTGAAGGGGGATGAAGAGCATGCGGGTGTCCTGACTCCTATTCTGTTGCTCTTACTCTCACGCAACCCTTCCTCCTCCTCATTTGGTGGAATTAACCAGGTGACTCCAAGTTCCCTTCCACTGCCAGAGCCTCATTTTTCTTCACTGATGTGAAATTGTGTCATCTTTAAAAATGTCTCTGAAGAAGTGATGTCTCTGATCTTCTTTATTTCCACAATGAATAATGAGACTAGCCTATTTGTTCATTCGTTCACTTAAGCTTTTTTTTTTTTTTTAACATCACAGTAGTTCCAGGGTTGAATGACAGGGTTTCTGTGTTAGCAGAGCTCACTTCCTGCTTGGGCAGGCATGCAAGGGAATATGTTACAGAAAAGTACACCGTGCATGTGTAAGGAGGAAGGTAGGATTCCTGCACAGAATGTTGTATGGAGGGAGCTCACCCAGCCTAGGGGTCACGGATCAGGAACCGTTCCTCAAGGAACTGAATGCTAATCTGCATCTTGAAGTAGGCATTAGCCAGGTGAAGACAGGGCAATGGAATGTGGGAGGAAAGGCAAAGACAGTTGTGAGGGCAAAGAACTTTGAGGAAAGTGCCAGGAGTTCTGTTTAGTGGGAGAGGGAAGTCAAAGAGATTAGGAACCATGAGGTTGAGAGAAAGGCTGAATTCTTAAAGGATCTTGTAAGTTGTACCAAAGTTTCATGCTGGAGGACAGGAAGAGTCGCTGCAGGGGTTTAATCAAGAGTAAAGAACGTATTTTATTCTGTATTTGGAGCATGGAGAATAAAGCCGTATTTGGAGGATGAGGCATTAATTAATCCAGAAGAGATAAAAAACTGAGATAATTCTGAGCATAGAAATATACATACCAGTACAGAAACATCAATCACTTAACAAATTATTTTTTCTTTCTGTTCTATTTTTAACCACTCAAGAAAGCTTTTTCCCCCACCTTAGTTTTGTCTGCAATTATCCTTTCAATGGTCATTGATTTAAATGTCTGTTAAGGAACAGACATACATAACACTGACTTAACATAGTTTCTAATTTGGTAGGTTTTTAAAATAATTTTTTTGAATTATAGTTGACAAACAATATTACATTAGTTTCAAGTGTACAACATAGTGATTAGACATTTATATAACTTATGAAGTGATCACCCCCAATAAGGCTAGTAACCATCTGACACTTTTTGGTGACATTTAATACGCAGAAAAAATATAACTAATGAAATTTCATCTCTTTATCCCCCTACCATGCCTATCTCAAAGGAAATTTCTGGATCTACCATGTCAGTGGACAGGTCACATTTGAGAAAGTAGCTCAGCTCACACAAAGTTACCTTCATAGAAAGTACAAAGGGTATGTTTGAAAAAGAGTCCCTGATTAGGTTTTGTCAACGATTTGATGAATAGTAGACCAGCAAAGATGATTTCCCATCCACAAAGACTAGAAGGAGAAATACATGTTTTGCAATGTTTATTCTCCAATATAAGATTTTAAAAAGTCCGTTCTTGAATTACTATTAATCTTATCAATATCTGGGGTAAAACTAAGTTCAGCCTGGGTGAGGAGTAGGGAAGATGCAGAAATAGCTCTTTAAAAGGAACGGCTCTCACTTTCATCTTGTACCCAAGTTCTGCTACTTTTTTCTGTGTCATTAATAACATGGTGCCAGCAATCCCAAGCTTCTGGGATTGAGTTTTTACGCATAGCACGCGCGCACACACACAGACCCCTCTGGCCTATTCTCAAGTTCTTTCGTGTACTTAGGTCCACTTTTGCAGCTGCCCTCGGCCTCCGGGACCTACTCTACCCTCTCCTCTCCCAGGTACTTACAGAGTCTGCGTACTGGGCGGTAGGCTGGGAATGTGGTCGATATCCTTGCAGGTGACTCTGAAGTCGTCCTCCTGGTGGCACTCGCAGGGCGGAGAAAGACACCCTTTTCCCCCCAGGCCCCTGGGCATGGCGACAAGCAGCGCCAGTTGCAATAGGGGCATCGGCCTCATGTTCCACGGGTCCAAAGCTATTTCTTCATCCTTCACTATCGTCTCATTCTCAGCCCTCCGCGTTTCGGGTTCCTCAGGCCGCAGGAGAGGGACAAGGGTGGGAGAAGGCTCGTTGGGGTTGTGACTTCAGCACCAAGGAGGAGGCTGGAGAGGGGACAGAAGAGGCTCTCAAGTGTTCTGTTTCTCTAGGCAACTCTCCGGGCAAACAAGCCTGTTGGCTTTACTTTCCCAGCCCAAAGCCACGCAGCCCACTCCGTCTGTTCCCTGACATTTAACACCCGTCCTGGTTGTCCCCACCCTGCTCACCAACCAGGCCCATACGTTCCTCCCATTAGTTCTTTCCAAAGCCTACTTCAGAAGGCCCCTCCTTTCCTGGTCTCTACATCCAGCGGGCCACCTTGCCCTGTGGGTAGACTCCTAAAAGCGCTGCCTGCCAGGATCATCTCCACTTCCTTCCCACACACTCTCTATCTCGACAAAGTCCCTGCGGAATGTCCGGGACAGACGAGGGTCGATCTGCTTCTGTCCTAAGGGAGGCACCTCTGCTGATACCAGCCCGATGTGCAGCTGAAGCCGGGGCGCAACACTCCTGTATGATTTTCACTGTATTCCAACTTCAGCGCAAACCCGGACCGCTTGGCGCAGAGATGCAGCGAGGAGCCACCTGGCAGCGCCCAGCTCGCGTTGCAGCGGGCTGGCAGACTCCTCCAGGCGGCTCGGAACGAGGCTCTGGAGTCATCTGCTGGGGAGAACTGCGAATGGCAGGAACAGTTCCGGCGCCTTGGGGAACTCTTGAGTTCCGCTTTGCGGGATAGATTTGCAACCCGCAGGTAGATTCTGGTCCACCCAGGAATTTTATTGAGGCACACGCTTCCTATCCACCCAGAAGAGACGGAGAGAAAAAGAATACTTAAGTGGTGCACTATCACCTACTCATCATTCTTCACACAGTAGCCAAAAGATAATAATTTAAAATATAAATCAGGTTGTGCCAATTTCCTTCTGAGAGGTCTTCACTTGCTTACTAATTCATCTTGGGGTAAAAAGAACATCAATTCTTCACATACTGTATGATTCCATTTGTATGAATTTCTGGCACAGGAAAGGAGAACTATGGTGATAGAATTCAGAATAACATTTAGGGGAGAATAATCAGAAAAAAACAGGAGAGAACTCACCAGGGTTATGGAAATGTTCTATATATTAATTATACTAGAAATAAGTAAATATATACTCTGTCAAAATTCATTAAATTGTATGTTTTTAGTGGCTTTATTCATAATTACACCAAACTGGAAACAATTCAAGTGTTCCTCCATAAGACAAGGGATAAACAGTGATACACCCATACAGTAGAATACCATTCTTTAATAAAAAAGAAATACAATTAAGAAAAATAAAATTATATGTAAATTTAAAAAATTTAAACCTTTTTTATTGTTGTTCAAGTAGTTTTCTGCCTTTTCCCCATACCCCTCCCCACGACCCCAGCCCTCCTTACCTCCCTCCTCTGTGTCCACCTTCCCTTCATTATTGTCCATGTGTCCTTTATAATTGTTCCTGTGAACCCTTCACCCTTTCCCCCTATAATCCCCTCCCCTCTCCCCTCTGGTCACCGTCAGCCTGTTCTCTATTTCAGTGTCTTTGGTTATATTTTGCTTGCTTGTTCATTTTGTTGAATAGGTTCCTGTTAAAGGTGAGATCATATGGTATTTGTCTTTGACAACCTGGCTTATTTCGCTTAGCATAATGCTTTCCAGCTCCATCCAAGCTGTTGCAAAGGGTAGGAGCTCCTTCTTTCTTTCTGCTGCATAGTATTCCATTGTGTAAATGTACCACAGTTTTCTGATCCATTCATTTACTGATGGGCACTTAGGTTGCTTCCAGCACTTGGCTATTATAAATTGTGCTGCTATGAACATTGAGGTACAGAGGTTCTTTTGGATTGTTGTTTCAGGGTTCTTAGGATATAATCCTAGCAGTGGAATTACTGGGTCAAACAGCAGATCCATTTTCAGTTTTCTGAGGAAATTCCATACTGTTTTCCATAGAGGTTGCACCAGCCTGCAATCCTACCAACAATGCAGTAGTGTTCCTTTTTCTCTACAACCTCTCCAATGCTTGTTTCTTGCTTTGTTTATTATGGCCATTCTCAACGGTGTGAGGTGGTATATCATTGTAGTTTTAATTTGCACCTCTCTGATGGCTAGTGATGCTGAGCATCTTTTCATATGTCTCTGGGCCCTCTGTATGCCCTCCTTGCAGAAGTATCTGTTCAGGTCTCTTGCCCATTTTTTAATTGGGTTGTTTGTCTTCATGGAGTGGAATCATGTGAGTTCTTTATTTATTTTGGTAATCAAACCCTTGTTTGAGGTATCATTGGCAAAAATGTTTTCCCATACTGTTGGTTCTCTTTTCATTTTAATGCTGTTTTCTTTAGCCATGCAGAAGCTTTTTATTTTGATGAGATCCCATTTGTTTGTTCTTTCCCTTATGTACCTTGCTCTAGGGGACATATCAGTGAAAATATTGCTGCATGGAATATCTGAGATTTTCCTGGCTATGTTCTGCTCTAGGACTTTAATGGTATATGTAAATTTTTTAACCTGACCAGTAACGTCCCACTATAGGGGTTGGTTAGCTTTTCTTGTAAAGAATCAGATAGTACATACTTTAGGCTTTGTGGGCCACAGATCATCTTTGTCATGTCTCCTTCTCTTTATATAAACCTCCACAGATGTAGAAGTCATTCTCAGCTTGTAGTCTGTACCGAAATAGGCCTCAGGACGAATTTGACCTGGAAGCCACAGTTTGCTGATTCCTGGCCATCAAGGTCCAGCCCTTACTCAACTGCGTAGTCTCATTTCACAAGATGCTCCCCTGTTCTCTGCATTCAGCCACTTTGCTGGACCTGGGACAAGACAAGTTGTCATCTCTGGGCCTTTGCTACTGCTGAACTCTATGCCTGGAACAATCTGTGCCCAGATCTTCACATCTCCAAGTCTTACCATATTTTTTGGACTATAAGACACACTCCCCCCCACCCTACTTAAATTTGGGGGGGAAAGGGGAGTGTGTCTTATAGTTCAAATGTAGCTTACCTGGCTCACTGTGGGAGGGTGGGGTGGTGGTGGCCTATGTTATTTATGTTATTAAATATTTTACCACGTTTTTTGCTTCAAAATTTTTTCCTTATTTTCCTCCTTTAAAACCTAGGTGCTTCTTATGGTCTGGTGCATCTTATACTCCTAAAAATAAGGTAGTTTAAATATCACTTCTTTAGAAAGGTTTTCCCTGAAAATCTTGTCTAAAGTAATGATCCTCTATCACATCACCTATTTCACTGTTTCCAAAACACTCATCACTGATTATTATTATTGATGAGTTTACTTATTTATTGCCCGTGTCTTGCTGCTCTCCCATCACTACTATCAAAATGTATGATCCATGAATACAGAAACCCTGCTGATTTTTTGTCACTGTATTCCTAACGCTAAGAAAAAATGCCCAACTCCGAGTTAGTAAAGAATAAATGTTGAATGCACATGTTTGCAAAGCCTATATTAGTTATTGGTTGCAACATGATCAATACTCCCCCCAAAGATACTTACAACAACATTTATTATCTTGAAGTTTCTGTGGAGAAACTTGGGAGTAGCTTAACTGGGTCCTTCTGGTTCAAGGCCTATTGTTAGGTTGTAAACAAAATGACAGCTAAGGGCTGCAGTTATCTGATAGCTTGGTTGCAAGCTCCCTAAACTCACTTACTCTAGTAGTTGTTTTGTAGTTTCTCTCAATCATCTATAAATTGAATCGTCTGAAAATGGACAGTTTTACTTTTTTCCTTTCCAACCTGGGTGCTTTTCATTTATTTTTCTTCTCTGATTGCACAGGTTAGAACCTCCAGACAAGTTTGAACAGAAAGAATAAAGGCAGACATATTCATCTTGCTCATAATCATAGGGGGAAATAACTTTTCATCATTAAATATGAGGTTACCTCTATAGTTTCCATAGGTGCATTTTATTAGGTTGAGAAGTCTTCCTTCTGTTTCTTATTTGTTTAGTATTCTTAAGCAGCAACGAGTATTAGGTAAAATGCTTTTTCTACATCTGCTGAGGTGAGTTAACATTCTTCTTTTTTAGTTTGTTCATGTGATAAATCACAGTGATTGATTTTTGAATGTTAAATCCATCTTGTACCCCAGGGACAAATCCTACTGGATAATGATGTATTAAGTTTTTTAAAATGTATTCTAGGATTAGACTTGCTAAAATTTTGTTTAGTGGTTTTGCATGTATGTTCACAAAGGAAAAGGATCTGTTATTTTCTTGTTTGTAGTATTTTGGTTTAGGGTTTTTTGTGTTTTTTTTTGTATCAGGATAATTCTGCTACCATAGGATGAATTAGGGAATAGCCTCTCCTCTTTAAATTTCTATGAGTTTGTATATGAATCAATATCATTTTTTATTTTAAAAAACATTTTTAAAAGATTTTATTTATTTATTTTTTAGAGACAGAGGAAAGAAGGAAGAGAAACATTGATGTGTGGTTGCCTCTTGCATGCCCTGCACTGGGGACCCAGCCTGGAACCCAGGCAGGTGCCCCGACTGGGAAATGAACTGGTGACCCTTTGGTTCACAGGCTGGCACTCAATCCACTGAGCCATGCCAGCTGGGGCTATCATTTTTTTCTTATTTTGTAGAATTCACCAGTAAAGCTCTCTGAACCTTGAGGTTTACTTGTTGAAAGGTTTTTAACTACAAATTCAATTTCAAAAAAGAGATGAAGGAGTGTTTATTGTAGCCTCTTTGTGTCTTTATATTTAAAGTACATTTCTTACAAATTAGCATAGAGTTGGGTAATGCTGACAATACTTATCTTTTATTTGGATTGCACGGGACATGTATGTTTGGTGTTATTGATATTAGTTTAAATTCATAATCTTGCTACTAGTTTTCTATTTGTTCCACCTACTTTTTATGCCTTTCCCCCACATTATTCAAAGCTTCTTGGGTAAATTCAGGAATTTTTATGATTCCATTTCACCTTTTTTGTTGACTCTTAGCTATAACCCTTTGGTTATCTTAGTGGTTGCTTCAGGGCTTATGGTTTACATGTTTAAGTTATGAGAGCCTATCTTCAGTTGATATTACACTACTGTGTGTGTGGTTTAAGAACCCTGCAAGAGTATTACTTCCATTTCTCCTCAGCGTTATGCTTCCGTTGCCATACATTTTGTCTATACGTAAGTTATAAGCTCTATGATACATTGTTATCTTTGTTAAGATAGTGAGTTATCTTTTAATAAAATTTAAATCATAAGAAAAGATGCATATACTTTTCATTTAATTATCTTTTCTGGGGTTTTTCATTCACTAGTATAGATTCACATTTTCCACTTACATCACTTTGCTTTTGCCTGAAAGACTTTCATGAACATTTCTTGTATTACAAATCTGCTAGTTATGTGTTATTCCATCCTTTATGTGTATGAACAAGTGCAAATTTTGCCTTCATTTTTAAAGGGTATCATTGCTATGTACAGAATTATAGATTGGAAGTGTTTTTACCTTTCAGTACTTTAAAAATATTGCTCCACTATCTTGTTACTTGTTTCCAAGGACAAATATTCTATGATAATTTTCTTTTTTCTATTGTAACATGCTTTGTTTCTCCCTCAGGAGGCCTTTAAGGCTTTAGTTATCAGTGGGTGAAAGTAGTGTGTCTTGATTTACTTTTCTTCATATTTCTTATGCCTTATTTCAAGGTTCTTGAATTTTTGCATTTATGGTTTCCATCAATATTGGAAAAATTTCAGCCATTATTTCCCCCTATATTTTCATGTCCCCTTATCTCTCTCTCTCCTCTTTTTGGATATTCCAATTATTCCATTTATATTATTAGGCTGATTAAAATTGTCTTACAAAAAACTCATTGACACTTTTTTTATTAAAAAATTCTTTCTGTTTTTCATTTTGGATAGTTTCTCTTGCTATGTTTTCAAATTCAGTATTCACTTTTTTCTGAAATTGTTAATCTGCCAGCAATTCCATCAGAATGTTTTTTATGTCAGGTGAAATTCTCGTGTCTAGAAGTTCAGTCTGGGCCTTTTTAGGCTTGCTCTGTCTCTGTGTAACTTCTGACATCCAACACGGTGTGTATTAGTTTCTTAGGGCTGCTGCAGCAAAGCACCACATACTTGATGGCTTAAATCAACAGAAACAAATTCACTCACAATTTTGGAGGCTAGAAGTTCAAAACTCAGGTGTTGGCAGGACTACTCCCGCTGAAGGCTCTAGGGGAGATTCCTTCCTTGCCTCTTCCTAGCTTCTGATGACCGCCAGCAGTCCTTGGTGTTCCTTGGGTAGCGTCACCCTGGTCCCTCCTCTGTCATCACAAGATATTCTCTCTGCATATCTCTGTCCTAGATTCCTGCTTCCTACAAAAACACCAGCCACTGGATTAGGACCCTTCCTAGTTCAGTATGACCTCAATTTGAACATCTGCAAAGACCCTGTTTCCAAACAAGGACATTCTCACAAGCACTGGATGTTAGAACTTCAAGATATCTTTTTGGGGAACACAATTCAACCCCTTGCAATGTCCTTGTTTGATCATTCTAACACCTTTATCAGTTCTAGGTAAGTTTGGGTTGGTTGATTTTTCTCCTTAAAGTGAGTTGCATTTTTCTTCTTCTTTCATGCCTAATAATCTGTATTTGAATTGCAGATGTTGTAAGTTTTACCTCTTTTGGTACTGGGTTATTTGTTTTCATAGAAATATTTTTGAGATTCGTTATCAGATGTGGTGAGGAAACAGTAATTTAACTTGGAAACAGTTTGATATTTTTGGATCTTGCTTTCAAGGCTCGTGAGTGGGACCAGAGTAGCATTTGATTTAGCACTAATTATTCCCCACTCCTGAGGCAGGGCTCTTCTGAGCACTCTACATAATATTCTATAAATTAGTAAGTGTTTCCATTTGGCTGGTGGGAATACTCACTACTCCTGGTCCTGTGTGAGTGACAGGCACTTTTCCTCCAATCTCATTAGATGCTTCTTTCTCCAGCCTCAGTTTCTCCACATACTCTGCTGAATACTCCAAGGAGACCCTTCATAGTTCTTCGGAGTTTTCTCTTTATGTAACTCTTTTTTCTCTATTAGTTTGTCCAGCCACATTGGTCTTCCCAAACTCTCATCTCTGTCTTCTCAATTCAAAGCACCCACTGAGCTCTGCCTGGCTTCCTTCTCCTTGAGCCATGGCCTGGAAACTATCTCAAGGCAGGAAGTTTTGGAGATCACGAGCCTTACCTTATTTGTTCCCTGTCTCTCAGGGGTCACTTTATCTGATGTCTTTTGCCTTTAAAAGCATTGTTTCATATATTTTGCCTGCTTTTTTTTTTTTTAATTCTGGTGGGAGGGAAAATCTGCTCTCTGTTTCTATGCGAGTACATCTTCGCTGGAAACATAAATGGCATGCCAAACTCTGTAACGTTTTAATCATGAAATTGGCTCAGTGGTGATCATAATATAGGTAAAATCTCCTATGTCTACCAGTTACGGTTCAGGAAAGTGGATCCAGCCTTCAGGATAACCATGTTCTAATAACCTGGTCAACAAATTGCTATGATAATCAACAAGGTGATTTTCTTTCTTTAGCATAACTTTTAAACTGGGGCAAATAAACATATGAGAAGATGAGTCTGTTTAAGTAAAGAGAAAAGTGTTTGTACTTGGATCCATTGAACACACAAAAAATGCTTTTAAAGATAAGAGATAAATGAGAACAGCTAAGAACATTACTTTTTCCTCCTTGTAGAAGAATCATTAGCATGGTCCAGATATCAGAAAGTGACATTTAGCAATGGATTCTTCTGTTTCCACCCCCCAGAAAGATACCTATTAAAGTGGACCTTACGCTATATGACTTAGCTACACAAAATGTTTTGTAGTTTTAAATTTGTACATTAATAATTGTTCATTTTGACCAAAATGCAAACAAATTGCTGTGTTTTATATTTGTAATGCTCTTGACAGTGACAAATACTATAATTAGTAAGTGTGTGGCTGAAAAGAATATTATGGGATCAATGGTATACAATGAGTGGCTGAAGATGATTCTTTGAGCAGCGGCCAATACCCTTCTTGCAACATTTTGTTTCTTATTTTGGCGATTCTAGATTTGCAGTTAGCTTGGAAAGATGATGCAAGAGGAATCAAAACCATTTCTGATGGTTTTGTGCTGGTGTAAACAGAGTGGCTTTCACGACTCTCTAGGTTCAGAGAGAATTTTGAGTAGCTCCGATTAGGATATTGGAGATATCTCTTTAACCTTACACATAGCATGCCACTTTGGTGCTCCGTCTTTCTTCTTGTCACTTATAAGTAACTGTCTGGTGATATTATAAGGAGGCTTGATTATCTGTGGTGGTTAGATAGAACCAAGCTATGTCAAATGGTAGAGAAGGCATTACTTGTGCTGGGCAATCACTGGGCAAAATACAGGCTGTACTCTTTTCATGCCAATAGGAGGACGGTCAGGTTCAGGCTATGGACAGTACTTGTCTGAATCGTGGCCGAGCAGTCTGTGGACATGGGCTTTCCTCTAATACCTTTGGGTCTGCACCCACCTCCCCCCACACTCTCCAACTCCTCTCTCTGGGACCCCCTTTTCTATTTCTTATCACATTCCCAGCCAAGAATCCCTTTTATTTTGGGGGACTGATCTTTTTCATATTTTCTTATCTCTGAGCAACATGAGAGCAGAAACTATGCCATCTCCTTGTTCTCACTGCATTTCTAGTGTCTAATACAATATCTGAATCCTAGAAAAGTTCAGCATATATTTGCTGAATTAATTGAATGAGTACAATTGTTTTGAAAAAGTTAAAATGTTAACCAAAATATGAAGTTACTCATATGCTTTCACATGCATATGAGACAATTTAATGGGTGTTCTTAATTTTGTTCACATTTGTGGCAGATAGTGTGTATTCTCGAACACAGCTGTGACTAAGCAGCTCGAAGATAGATGCAAATACATAGATAGGTCCTTAAAATAATTATTTCATGTTCAAACTTGTTGTAACATCTACCTCCCAGTGTTGGCTGACCAGAAAAAATATTTGAATGGTTCTAACATATCAAATTATGATATGTCATATTTATGTGTCTGTGTGTGTGAGAGAGAGAGAGAGAGAGAGAGAGAGAGAGAGAGAGAGAGAGAGATAGATAGATAGATAGATAGATAGATGAAAGGAGGATGGGAATTTTAAAAGGCTAGGTCCCTGCGTTTGAGAGGCTTCTAGTGTAATGTAAGGACCTGCTGGGGAATGGATCATTACAGCACACAATTATGAGAAGAGGGACCTGTGTCATTTAATGTGATCTAGCTGTTCTTGAGAAAGCCAGGAAAGAAGCTTCACAGATAAAGTAAAATTTGCCTTCAGCCTCCACAAGGAAAACATCAATGGCTTTTTTTGGTAGAGCAGAAGGAAAGAACCATCTTGATGACTAATTTGGATTTTCACTTCTTAGCCTTTCCAAAGCTCAGTTCTTTGTTGAGTTTTTTTACAATGACCTTTTCCTGGTTGAAACCGACTTCTCTGAGGGGAAAATGTCTCTCTCATGTTCCAGATATAGTGAGGAGGTGACACCCTAGCAGCAATCATGAAGCGACATCCCCATATTCTATTTTTGGCTTGTCAGTAATGAGCTACGAGGTCTTATGCGAGTCATTTACTTTATCCAGGCCTAAAATGTTTGTGTAGATAATCTGTTCTGTTCCCTTACAGTTCTAAGAATTTGTGAGCCAGAAGACATTTGGCTCTGGCAGTAAGGGGATTTTTACACATGACTGCTAGAAATTACACCTGCCTGTTCCCTAAGGAACAGAAAGCTAGTCTATGTTAGTATCATAACTATTTTGATTTTTTCTTTTTAAAATAGTAAAATAAATATTTTAGACTTTTCTGATTAAATTATACGCTGGGCCAAGGCAGGTCTCTAATTCCTGGGGCGGGCGGGGGGGGGGGGTGGCGAAGAGAAGAGGGCAAGAGGGCATGCCCTGGGGCCACTAGTGGCAACTAATCCGGCTTCTTCCGGGAGAATCACGAGAAGACAGTCGTGTGGCATCTTGGGACTTGCAGTTTATTTTAGGGCTGCTGCCCCTTAGTAATTCTTTGTTTTGCGGATGATACAGACTACAACTCCCAGAGGGCCAAGCGCCACCAGTGGGGCCCTGTACGCTCGCTGCGGCTAGGCGGCTAGTTTAAGTTGCCATAGCTGCGAGTCAGGGCAGAGCACTGTCGGTTGCGCCGCCGCGTCGGGTCCGTATCACCTTCTCGGTCACAGGTGGCCGTGGGAGCCGGGCGGGCCTCGGCGATGATCCGGCATTAAGGATCTGGGACTCTCCTCTATCTCAGGTACCTTCCCCCAAGCTCCCCCTGGCCTTTTCTTTACCACTTCCCTGTCTTGTAGATGTTTTAAGTCCCACTTCTCCATGTCCCATGGGTGGGGACAGTGGCCGCGCGGAGATTTGGAGTAGGGCGGTGGCTGGGTAGAGTGTGTGCCAAGGTCGGGAGAGACGGCATGCCTGGCATCCAGACGCCCCCTCCCTCAGCATGGGTATCCGCAGTCAGGTGTTTGCCAAGTTATCCAGGGAATTTGAACTTCGTTGTCCTCTTGCGAGTGGCTAGTCCTGCCGCTAGCAGCCACGAAGCCTAAGCTGTCAAGGAGATCAGCCTCATTTTGGAGATTATTTCCTGGCCTGCGATATAACTTGCCGTTCTATACCTGTTCTATATCACAAAAGTTTGCTACTCTGGGAACGCTCTATCAGTCTTTCCTATGCCAACATGGGAGTTGCCATAATGTTAACAGTCCCTGGTTTGTGTTATTTCGTGGGGACACCCGACACGTTTTGATGGGGCTCAGTCACTTCCGTAGACTTCTTTTAGAACCTATTTGTAACGTTGTTTCAGAAATTATGTGAAGTATCTAGAACAGGGCCTGGCACATTGCAAGTGCTCAGTATTTTTTATTTATTTTTATTAATTATACAGAACAGTGCTCTCAAATAGAAATATTTGTGAGCCACACATACAAGTTTAAATTTTCTAGTACCCACATTATGCCAGTAAAAAGAAACTGGTGAAATTAATTTCAATAATTTATTTAGCACAATGTATCCAAAATGTGTTAATTTCAACATGTAGTCAATGTGTAACTTATTGAGATATTTTAAAACTCAAAAGATTTTTTTAAATGGTTAAAAGTCTTCAAAATCTTGTATTTTACACTTACAGCACATGTGAATTCAAACTGGCCAGATTTCAAGACCTCTCTAGCCACATATGGCTAGTGACTACCGTATTGTGCAGTTTAGATTCAAGATTAAAACTTTGGCAGCTTCATATTGGCACAGAGAAATTGGGGTTTGTTTGTGACTCGACTCTTGGGGTGAGGGTTGCTGCTTTTCTCGAAGAGCCAAGTACACATAAAACCTCTGCTCTCAGCATGTCCTCTCTGCCATTTCAAGACATGTCACTTGAACGCTCCACAGTTTATTTTGATGAGCTTTTCCAGAATACTTTTTTCTTGAAGTAGCTTATAGATGTAGTCCCAGATCTACTTTTTATGCGGACAACTACCAGGTCTCTGGATATGTTTCTGTGTATTCTTATACAGTGCTTTAAAACCAGTCACAAAGAGTTGAAAATATTTCTGTTCACAGCTCTTTCTTACAACCAAAGGGATTTTACTTATTTAATCGTGATACTAGATGTGGGAAGAACTGAGCAGCTTATAAAATATTTCCTTTAAGGGGAGCAAGCATATAGTGTGTTAACTGGCTTAGAAATTCAATTGGGTCATTACACTCAGAAGAGACATGTTAAATTCATTACTTGATTTAGTTACCCCCTGATAGACATGCAGAGAGAGAGAGAGAGAGAGAGAGAGTACTTTTAGCTAGACTTGGGCTTCAATTCACACTGCATGATCTAGCCAGCCCAAGGGGAGACCAGGTATGGGCAGGAGTGCCAGTGAGGAGTAGGCTGGCTGGGCACTTGGGTGTGAAGAATGAGTTCACTGAGGTTTTTGCATGACCCAAGGAGCATGTCCTTTGTTCTCTGATATGCCATAAACTGCACATAGTGAGGGTGAGCTTATTTTCATGTTCTATTATTTAAAAAATTTAAAGTTGTGGGTGTGTTTTACCCCTTGTTTTATTTATCTGTAGGTGGTTTGGGGAAAGTGTAAGGGCAATCAAAGATCATCACCTTGACTAGGCCTTTTGCCCCGAACCTCATGAAGAGATGATAGGAGGCAGACATATGTGCCTGAGAAGAGCACTGAGCTCAGTGGAGAGCAACACGGAGATTTGGGGGTGTGCTTTGTAAGTATGCTTTCTCCCTGCGTTTATGAGATAACAAAGTTTTGCATATTTATAGTGGAAAAGAATATGTCAACAAATAGTCTTTTAAGGGCGCAAGAAACCCCTTTCTCACAGTGTAGTATAAAAATTAAGTAGAATGCTTGTGCATGGAGTGGTATAAAAATTCAGGGGAAGAAACTAGATATTTTAACAAAAGCAGATGCAGATGTTTCTATTAGACAAGTATTTCAGAAGCTGTTTTGTGCGGGCACAGTAATAGGCACCTTTTGTGTGTTACATTCATAATGGTTTTATTATGCTAGTCTCCATTTTACAAATGAGGCAGTCAAGGCTCAGGTAGCTTATCTGATTTGCTTGGGATTCTGGAGCCCAAAGAGTGGTTTTCATCCCCAGGTGTTTGACTACAGTGTCAGTCCCGCCCAATGGGAAGAGGCCCCACTCTTGTCTCTGATGGCCCTCCAGTGAGATTTGGTTGACAGTTAGCATTTTTAGGTTAATAGTACCATGTAAGCATGTACCATGCTTAAATCTTACAGTTATTTAACTCTGTGAAGGTTCAAAGGGTTCTGTTATCTTAGTTTTTTCCAAGCTATAATGGTTCTTACATTATTATTGAGGTAAGAGATGGTTATAATTTGTGATTTCTATAAAATGAACATTTTCAACATGAATTGTCATTGATAACAAAGGACTACCCAAATTTTGCAAAGTAGATTTAAAATTCCAGACTCTTTGTAGCATTTTCATACTGCATTTTGATAAAGTTCACTCAGACATATAGAGGAGACCTACTGGGGCCTTGTAATAACAGTTTCCAAGATCTATGCTGTACTAAGTTCTTAGAATTAAAGAATTTTAAAGCTGGAGGAGCCTGATAGGATCATATAAACACAGATTGTCAACTGCAATCTTGACACATTTGTGAATAATATAAAAATATTATAGTAGATTCAGTAGTATTCATATAATAATGTCACTGGGTTGATTCTAATATGAAATGTTTTGGTATATTCATGTTATTCTGTAGTGTGTTTTTTGTTTCTTGCAATAAGGTATTATTTGCATGTCAGCACATAAAATTCTACCATGTCTCTTTTAACTGCTATATAGTATTTCAGTTGACTGCATTTAATGTATCCCTTATCAGTAGATTTGTAGCTTTTTCTTAATTTTTTTTAACTTCTATAATTCTAGCCCTGGCTGGCATAGCTCAGTGGATTGAGCGCGGGCTGCAAACCAAAGTGTTGCAGGTTCGATTCCCAGTCAGGGTACGTGCCTGGGTTGCGGGCCATGGCCCCCAGCAACCACACATTGATGTTTCTCTCTCTCTCTCTTTCTCCCTCCCTTCCCTCTCTAAAAATAAATAAATAAAATCTTAAAAAACTACTATAATTCTGCCATGCAATTCTGTACATACATATACACATGGGACGTATACATACATCTTTTACATACATCTTTTGTTTTCTTAGGATAATATACAGGGTGGTGCAAAAGTAGGTTTGTGATTGTGAGTATGCGAAACAGTTTGTTCTTATATTGTTATTTGTTAATTATTTTATTTTTTTCCCTACAAACCATTGTAAACCTACTTTTGCCGAACTCTGTACATAGAATCTCTGGGTCAAAATAGATGCATATTACTTATATTTTACTTGTCTCACCAGATTGTTCTCCAGAAAAGTTATATATTTTATTTAATATTCATACAGCAAGGTGTGCTCTTGTCAACCCTGGAGGTGAGAGCTCTTTTTTTCCTTTTTCATTTATACAAAACAGATAAATAAGAATATCATAATATTATCCTAATGTTCAATTCTTTAATCAGTAAAATAAAGTGTGTTATGTATTTGTTAGGGCCATATGCATTCTGTGAATTGCCTGTTTATATATCCAGTACTTACCTGGTCACCATACATAGTTATTACAATATTATTGACTGTATTTCTTCTGCTGTACTTTATATCCCCGTGCCTGTTTTGTAACTGCCAGTCTGTACTTCTCAGTCCCTTCATCCTTTTCACCCAGTCCCCAGCCCCTCTTCCATCTGGCAGCTGCCAGTCTGTGTTCTGTATCTATGCGTCTGTCTCTGTTTTGTTTGTCTGTGTTGTTCTTTAGATCCCATGTGTAATTGAAATCATACGGTATTTGTCTTTCACTGACCGACTTATTTCATTTAGTTTAATACCCTCTAGGTGAGATGAGGAATTTTATAGACTGTAGAAAGAAGGCAAAAGCTCAATGGCGGGAGAGTGAAGGCTATAAATTGGCAAAACGGGTATGCTTATGAACAGCAGTTGGTACATGGAAAGAGTACTGAGAATAGTCCCAGATGATAAAGAACCTAGATAATTTGGAGTGTAGTGCTTTATAGTACAGATAGATAACAATCGAGGAATGCAGGTAGCTGCAGATGACAATAATGAATTAAAATGATTTGCAGTAATTCAATCAGGGCTTCTAGGTTTGATTCAGTTGTTTTAACATATGCATTTAAATGGATTTGAAATATTTATCCTTGTTTTCTCTGTAAAAGACATTATCAAGTGTTCATATTTATACTGTTAGTTTAATCCATATTGTTTGAGGATGTAAGATAATTAATCTAGGCATTTCCCACAAGAATCATTTCACCCAACAATTATTTACTTAGTACTAATTGCAAAGTCCTCTTCTTTGAAATTTATCTCTGGATTAATCAGACAGGACAATAAGGAAATTTGATTGTAAATTTATTTAAAAATTTTCCAACTACATGGCAGGTACTATGCTAGCTGTTGAAATACAACTACGGATAAAATAAATGGAGTCTCTGGTAAGATTTTGAGTCTGGGGGGGAGACAGACAGTAAAAAAACCAATTAGCAACCTCAGGACTGTGATGAGTTGGTATCCACTGTGGATACTTGGTCCAGGGTAGGGGTGCTGGCAGTGAAGGACGGCTTTCTAGGGGAGGTTTCCTGTGAGTTGAGGCTTGAAAGAAAAGAAGAAGTTAGACAAGGGAAAAGAAGTGAAAAGAATGTTCCAGGCAGTGAATCCAGCTTAGGTTTTATGACAAGGTGAGCATGACATATTTGAGGAATTGAAAAAAAATTCTGTGGCACAAATAATTATATTTCATGAAGATGTTTAATAAATGTCTTGCTGTAATTATAAAGTGATACACATGCAGAAGAAGGAAAGATCACTTCTGGCTGGAGATGGAAGGCTTTCCTGAGACTGTATTTATTGAGCTATGCCTGGGAAGATGAGTGAAGCTTAAGTCGGTGGTGATAGTAGACAGCAAAAGGCATTCCAGCCAGAACTAATGACATTAATGAGGGATGGCGGTGGGAGAAGACTAGCTGGTCTTATGTTTTCTGTGGTTCTTTCGTTAAGACATAGGTGGCTGGCTGAGGATCTTGAATTCCTGATTCAAGAAGCTAGGCTCAGTCATGTGGCCAGGGGAGTGTCGATGAAGCTGGAATGTATAGGAAAAGATTCAGAGTTAGAGAAACCATTTTGGTGGCTAGGAATGAGTTAAGAAAAGTCCTGAATTTATGAATAGTGCCGGTGGCAATGAGAAGGATTAAATGGTTAGAAACCTGGACCTTGGAGAAAGGTTCAGTACCCAGCTCTGCTACTTGGTAGCTCAGTAACTGGTATTTCTTTCTTAGCTTCTTTAAGCCTTTTAGGTGTATAGCATGTGACAGTAGTGTTTACCTTGTAGGGTTACTGCATACAGCAATCTGTGATGTTAAGGCATTAGTTATTCAGCAATATTTCAACTTTTGTTTTTTGAAGGTTTTTGTAATGAGGTTCTTAACAGGAGTCTACATTCATTTACTTCCAATAATGAAATTTCATTATAAATGGATTTCTTTCTAATCCTATATCTTTAAAAATATTTATGTATACAGTTAAAAATATTCCAGGAAACAGTTCACGATAAGGTCAAAGTTAAGAACTCCAATTACCTTTAAAAAATTTAGAACTTATTATATTTTGGAAAGAATATGCCAGTTCTGTTTATTTACTTTTAAAATTATGAATAAAAATACAGTTGAGAATATTTTGCTAAGTGAAATAAGTCATCCAGAAAAAGCCAAGAACCATAATTTCACTCATACGTGAGATATAAAACTGAAATTCACAGACACAGACCACAGTATGGTGGTTACCAAGGGAAAAAGGGTGTAGTAAAGTGTGAAGAGGGGCAAATATACGGTGATGGAAGATGATTTAACTTTGGGTAGGCATACAATGCAATGTACAGATCATGTATCATAGAAATATACACTTGAAACCTATATAATCTTATTAACCAATGCCACGCCAATAAATTTAATGAAAAAGAATAAGAAATACAAAACTCTTGAATAAACATGTCAATTAGTTCAATAAAATGTATTTCAGTTCTTTATTACAGAAGACCTAAAGAAAAGATCTAAATATATAAAGTAAGAGTCGGGGAAGGAAGAAATATGGGAACTGAGAAACAGTGTAAGAAAAAGAAATAGATAATACATGTACACCAAAAAGAATAGCTTTAAAAAAAATGTAAGGTTTTAGGATATGGTTTCTGGGAAAAAATAGGAGTACTTTTTTGCCTGAAAGAGGTTGTAAATATTCTTAACAAGAGAAGGAGTTATTTAAAAGACATCTTAAAATAGCTGTAGAAAGTTGGACTTATAGCAGATTTATGTATTAAATCCTTTATATCTTGTATCCATTATAACAAATCTCTTGTCCTAAGTAAACAAGTACATATGGCATACTCTGACATTAAAAGCATTTCTTGGGATGGGGGTGATAAGAAATATGATAGGGAAGGGCAAAGAAAACATTTCAGTGATTGGGCAATATATTTGGAATTTACACAGTCCTTTTACACCTAAAAATGTGTTGGAGCCCTCGCTGGTGTGGCTCAGTTGGTTGGAGCATTGTCCTGTAACCGGAAGGTCGTGGGGTTGGTTTCTGGTCAGGGCACGTGCCCATGTTGTGGGCTCAGTCCCCTGTTGGGGCACGTGCTGGAGGTAGCCAATAGGTGTTTCTTGCATATCTCCCTCTTTCTCTCTCTCTCATAAAATAAACCTTTTAAAAAATGAAAATGTAGTGGAAAAGCCCTGGCTTAGAGATGAGAGATGAGTTCTAGTTCTGTTCCTGTAACTTTTTAGCAAAGCAGTCATGGACAAGTATTTTACTCAGAGCTTTGTCTTTCTTTAGTAGCAAAAGTAAAGGGTTGTAATTATATCAACTTTATAGGATTTAATGGAGATCAAAAGAGTAAATGCTAAAGAAAATGCTTTGTAAGCTATAAAGCAATGTGCAAATGCAAGGTATAAATAGCAATAAGAAATATTTCCCTCTCTTAAAATTTTTAGTATTGTTTGTTCACTAGGGAAGTCAAGAGGAGTTTGTTTATACCTTAAAAACTAGAAGGGAGAAAACAAGTATTATGCTTTATAACATATTTAAGAAACAGCTTCTTTCTCATGAAAATCTTAATGCTGTAGGGAACAAATAGCCCCAATTGCTGTTTTTGATTGCTAGATTTTTTTCTCAAAAATTGCTAGCCTGTCATTTGTTATAGCGATTGCTTATGTTTATTTTGTGTGTCCTAATTTGCATTTGTCCCTCTATTAACCCCACCATTAGAAGACAGTCTGAAAATAACCTGTTTTCTCAGGGAGAGTAGTTTTTTTAAAAGATTCTATTTATTTATTTTTTTAGAGAGGAGGGGAAAGGAGGGAGAAAGAGAGGGAGCGAAACATCAGTGTGTGGTTGCCTCTCACATGCCCCCTGCTGGGGACCTGGCCTGCAACCCAGGCTTGTGCCCTGACTGGGAATCTAACTGGCGACCCTTTGATTCACAAACCGGCATTCAACCTCTGAGCCACACCAGCCAGGGCCTCAAGGAAAGTAGTTTTGGAGAGGAAACTTCAGGAAATTAGCTATTTTCTGAATCAAATCAAATGATTTATTAGTAAACTACATATTGTCAATGGATTGTCCTTGGTGCCAATTCAGCGCCAACAGGAATCCCCAGTTTGGAGTAGAATGAATACAGTGAAGAAGGAACCTTGATTCAGTGCAAACCAGGTCAATTGTGATACAGCATGGCTGTGATGTGGCCCTGGGGCCAGGCCCTTCCCCAGCTAGATAGCTCTTCTCTGTTCCTTACTGGCCTACTCTGCTCCATGCTGGTCTGCTTTGTACTGTGCTGGCCTCCTTTGTGTTAGTCTGCTCTGCTCCATTCTGTGTTCTGTGCCAGAGTGCTCTGGCCTGCATTGATATGTCTTCTGTGCTCCAGTGAGACATCTTTAGTGTTTTATCTCGGCCAGGGAAATATACTCTTCAGTCTTTGGTGGAAGGGCAAAGTGCATGCTCAGAGCCAGAGGGGAGCTAGCTGATATCCCAGAAGTTTCTGCTCTGGCTCCTGATTGGTTTGTTCTCATGCAAATGAGGGCTCCAAATCTTCATAGTTTGATTGGTCCAAAAGGTACTTTCCTGATTGGTCATAAATGAGCTGCTGTGCTTGGTTGGTGGAGATGTTGATGAGGATATAACTGTGCAGCTCTGATTGGAGAGAAGGCCTCAGTCCCATTGGTTGAACTAGGGTTCCAGGAACTCCTTCATAAGAGCTGGCTCAGATGGCAGAAACAGTGACGGCAGGCAGTTCAATGCAGACTTCTTTCTGAAGTGTAGTATGTGAGAGGTCCCTGTGTAGAAATGGCTGGTAGGCTCTGTTTTTTAAAATTTGAGCCCAACTAGCCACCAGGAGCTCTTCTTCATAGGTATCTTTTTTTTCAGGGTTCACAATATAAATCATTTAGCTTTTGCTGTATAACAAAACATGCAAGGTGTATAACGATAAACAGTTATTGCTTGTACAATGGGTCAGCTGAGCTATCTGCTTATGATTAGACTCATTTATTTGGGTTCAGCTGGCTGGTCAGTGGGTCTGCTGATCTAAGCTGTAAGCTTCTGGTGCAACCCTGTGTCCCACACCTTCCACAGGTTACCCTGGCCATGCACTCTAGGTGATGGAAGAGGCACAGGGTAACAAGTCCAGTGTGTAATCCTTTTTCAAGACTGCTTGTGCCATGTTAGCTAAAATCCTATTGGGCAAAGCAGGTCACATAGCTGAGCCCAGAGGAAGGGGCCTGGTCAGGTAATTCAACCTATAGTATGAGGACAGTGCATATAGGAAGGGGTGAAGAATTGGAGCCAAATTATGCACGGTACTACACTTTTGTTCTGAATTTAGTTTTTGATATATACAATAGTGTGAAAACACTCTAAGTGGTTTGGTTTAAATCAAGCCCTTGGCTGTAGTAGTGTCTTATCCTGGTTTTGGAGTGCACAGGCATGGCTAATATCAAAGTGGTATTACCCAGTTTCCATTCTGGTCTGTAGAGGAATGCATTATGTCTTAAGCATTTAACCTTGATTAATTCTTCCCAAATTGCTGATTTTTAATTAGAGAAACTTCCTTTACAAAAGTGAACTTCTTTTTTCTTGGTTCTTTATCCAGAATAAGGTTGCAAACTCAACTCTAGTAAGTGGGGCCGATCAGGTAGAGGGTGAAGCATGCCTAATAGGGACTTGGGTGAACAGGAAGGTTCATGCCTGGCTCTAGGGCAGCCGTTATTGACGTCCGTGTTGCCATGGGAAAATTTATCCCCGGTGATGCCAGATCTTTGGGTTTTTCAAGGGAAGTAGGCAATTAAAATTTTTATGTGAAATCTATTTGTTTTCAAATTAATATTTTAAAATAGCATAGTATTATTTTCAAATACATGTTAGTTGGCTGGACTTGGTCTATAGTCAGTCTCCCAGTTTTCATTCTCTGATTTAAACAAAATGGTATCAGAAACTCAGGGATTCCAGTCCCATCTTTGTCCAGGCTAACCTCTTGCCCAACCTGGGGCAGTTTGGACAGTCACTAGAGGATGTCTGTCCATCCAGAGGTCTTCAATCTTGTTTGCTGCTTTAGGAATATTGTAGTACGTGCTTCATTTTTAGTCTGCCAGCAAATGCAAGGGTGCGATTCCAGGACTTTACTACAAGTAATACATCCATCACAGGGGTTTCTTAGCATCCATTCTCTGTAAGTTTTCTTTTTTTTTTTTCTTGAGTTTTTATTTGTTGTTTTTTTAAAAATCTTGACATGCTTCTATTTAATTTTGTAAACTGCCTCATTTATTTTAGAAGTATGTGTGGGTGTATGAGTTTAAAATATGTGTCCTTTTGCTTGTGAGAGAGGGAGGGGGTTATTAAATAACTTTCTTTTAAAACTACACTGATTTTTAAACAACTGGTGCATATATAATTATCTGAGCAGCAACTAATTTTTTTCTCTGTGTCTGAATGGCATTTTGTATGCTGCATGGCGTTTTTTTTAGAAATGCCCATGCCCCCTGCTTGGGAGGCCCTGGTTCATGTGACTCTGCTCTTGTTCTCTGAGGAGCTGGAGCTGGGGTGGAGTCTGACCAGAGTCACCCTTGAGATAGAGGTGTGTGTGAGGGGAGGAGGGAGGTGGCGTGGAAATGGATGGCAGCAACAGGAATAAGTGAAACATACAATAAAAAAATCAAATCTAGCATATATGTATCTAAAAATGTTAATTCTGTAAGTCAGAAGTTCTCAAACTGAGGTGCTTTTACCTACCCATGCCCTCCCCACCCCAGGGGACATTTAGCAGCACTGGAGACTGTTTTAAATCCCTTCCATGGTGGAAGGACGCCAGCGCTATGCTTCTTTGTGCCCCTCTAGTTCTTCAGAGACAAAGGGCCTTTTCACTGGATCCTGTTTCCTCCTCTGGTCCGTCCATCAAACTCCTACTCATCCTTCCTGAAGAGTGGAGCTATCCTGGCTCCAGTGCCCTGGCATTTGGTTGTATTACTCAGCTCACTGTAGAGAGCACTTTTACAGCTCTTTCTTTCTTATCAAGGATGCTAACTTAATTTATTTACTTTCACCTTTCATTTCTAATGTAAATGTAATTCAGTAGGTGATGAATGCACAATCTATCTGTGCAAGTTTCTCTTGATTGTTTCCTATGTCTTACATTATCTACTGATTTAACAGAGAATTGGCTGTTGATTTTGATCTTCTATGAACTTACCAAAAGGATTTGAGGAGATTAAGTTACAGAGGAGCATTGATACCAAGAAGCCAGGCACAGCTGAAAATTGTGCATGATAACCTTTCCTGGCTTGTTAACTTTTTCTTTGGAACAATGATGCAAAGCTCTGAAGTCGTGCAGCTGTTGAAATGGCGAGAAGTGCATTATAAAATTTGAACTTGGATAATGATTAAGCTTAAAATACACTCCTCGCCTCCTCAACCCCCTTAAATATCAGCATCATTACCTTGAACATGTCTTTGAGGACGGTTGCATTGGACAGGTACAGCTGAGGCACTTGGAGGCCACAGAAGCAATCAGCTACTTAACATGCACTAGTCAGCCTTCGTGAAATGTCACCCCTGATGCTGGGTGCTTATCTTTTATGGAACAGCTTGCAAATCCTAATTGTTTTAAACTGGCTCTGAGGAAAAGAGACTTGAGAATCAATAAATTACAGCTCTCATACATACAAATGGGCATCATTATAATGAAGACAGTCGGATGGCTTCTTAGGTCAAACAACAATAGAGGTGGGCTTGAGTTTGTAAAGCTCACTGCCAGTCCTCTTATTACAGGGTGAAATGCAGCTTCACTCCCCCTGGTCACCGTGTGTAGGTTTGCACATCCGCGTTCGTTTTTGATGGATAGATCTCAGTGGGAGCGGATTGATGAGGGTTCATTACTTGCTCTGGTGGCGGTATGTCTTCTTTATAAGGTTCATTAAGGCAGAGACAACAGTATTTATGCCTTTAAATACTGATGTGCTGGGAAGAGCTAAATAAACTGTCTTAAGAATTGTACCATCTGGTTTCAGACCCAGGGCTTTCTTTCTCTCACACTGTGGGGACTTTCACCCAAGGTCAACCATCATAGTCCTCTCTAGTCTTGGAAGAAGCTCAGTGTCTGAAAAGCAGACAGCATCAGTATTATTGTTTTCCCATCAATGGGATGTTTTGTTGTACCAGTAGGTGGTAGTAAGAGAATACTTTCTGTTTTTTTTTTTTCCAGTTGAAGGAAATGCCTTTCTCACCTTTAACCAGAATTTAGGTGATTCAGCTTTTTAAAATTGTTCTTTAAGAGTTCCTCACTCATTCTTCAAATTTAGCAACTTCTTCTTACCAACAAATGTCATGCTGAGAAACTTCTTGTGATGATGAGAATGATTTTCTAATCCAACTAAACTTTTTCCTTTTATACCTTTAAAAATAATGATGAAAATATTCCTTGAACATACATAGGTGTTTTTCTATTAGTCTTAATAATTCTTTGAGCTTCAAATTGTAATTGTGATTCAATATCATTCATGAACCATTTTTAATTTGTTTTCCAAAGCAGAATTCGATTGCATAAACTATGCCAGTACACGTTAATGTATTTTCACATAGTCCTTCAACTTTTTAGTTCATTCCATTATTAAGAATGTTTCTTTGAGAGCCAGTTTTTGAATCTAGTAACTCATGTCCTTTGGCAAAATTGCAAAGTGAGAAATATACATAATTTAAAAAGTGTTTTTAACTCATAAACTCATGATAAATGGTTCCTTTGGACAGTTAGTACCCTTGAATGTGAAGCGGAGATGAGCGCTGTGATCCCATTTCTTTAGCTCGTCAGTTGGTGAAAACTAGTGACCTGACCCCACCTAGGCAAATGTGAGGGGACTGGGAAGTATAATCTAGAAGTTGTCAGGGGGGGGAAAGGAAACAACTACCAAGAGAAAGGGAGTTCTGGATGTGTAGCTTTTATTTAAACACATTTTCCAGGTTGTCAGCCTGTTATTAATCTGCTATCTCTGAAGGTCATCTTTATATTTGTTTTTTTTAAGCATACATTGTTTTCCTTTCTGATAATACATTTTCTGTAGAAGTTTCAGGGGAGATAGAAATGTTTAGAAAAATAGAAATCTGCTGTAAACTCTGGATGGTAAGTATACTTTCGCTGCATCCTCTTCCCTTTTTGTCATTACCCCTTCCTGCTCCTCTAATTTTTATACTGGTAATTTACAGTGACTGTAGGGTCACTGCTGCTATTTGGAGGCGGTCTGGTTCCCTCACCCAAATGTCTGGGGAACTCAGATAAGCGGTGTTCTCATAGCCGTGAGACTGGGTCCAGTAAATGGTTCCCGTAACGCTGAGTGGGCTCGCATACGCAGAATCTTGTTGTTATTACATAATATTCTGGCACCATGCCAGCTTTGTCTATATGTAGTATGTAAGGGAGTTAAGACTTCCTGCTGGGGGACAGGTGACATGCAGAGACACGCAGGGACATGCAGGGGGACACGTGGCTTGCAGCGTGTGTGGCTTACCCACTCCTGAATAAAGGCATGTCAGACATCCCAATGGCTCTGTGAACATTCTTCCCTGTGCTCAAATCCCATGAACCTCTCCAGCCTTGAAGGGTTGCAACGCAGTCACGTACAGACTACATGGGATGCTTATTAAAAAACTGGGATTTAGCCCTGGCTGGTGTACCTCAGTGGATTGAGCATGGGCTGCGAACCAAAGTGTCACAGGTTCGATTCCCAGCCAAGGTACATGCCTGGGTTGTAGGCCATAACCCCCAGCAACTGCACATTGATGTTTCTCTCTCTATCTCCCTCCCTTCCCTCTCTAAAAATAAATAAATAAAAGCTTAAAAAAACAAAAAAACAAAAAACAAAAAAACTGGGATTCATACTTTTATCCCTTACATTGTTGTTAAATGTCTCCAGGATCAGGGTGCTTAATGCCTGTGTACTCTTCCGTTGTATGAATGTATTGCATTTTAACCGTTCATTTTCTTCTCATTTGAAATTTAAATTATTTTTATTTTCCTCTATTATAACTTCTCAGTCAACACCCTTAATACACATTTCTGTATGTATTCCAGATGATTCTATTAGGTGAACGTTGAAAATGTAGTTACTTGGTCAAAGGTACAAACTGCTCTTGATATATATGGCTTGTTCCCATTCAGACAAGTTTCGTTAATGTACACATTCCTCGTAGGACAGTAGAGAGGTGCTCTCTGACTTGTAGGGTGACCATAAACATTATTATTTAAAGGAAAACAACTTAATAGGGTAGAAAAGTGTTTCCTTGCTTATTAGGAAGAACATTTTTGTCATGGCCATGCATATTTGATTTCTTATGAACATTCTCAGTATGTTTTTATCAACGTGAAATGAATATAATACTTTGGGTACAATTTCTTTAGGAAGATTTCCAGAGGCCTGTTCAGTTTTCATGAATGCCACTGATATTAGGATATACTATTTTTATAACTAATTTTTAATTGTAGTATAATACATTTCTATTGCTGAACAAGCTGTACGATTGGTATTTATGCATTCTGCTTTTCTTCTTTAGTCAGCTATCCTATGGGGCTCTCAGGACTATTTTCACGGTCCTCCACACATTGTTCTCTGGGTTCTGGTTATGTGGTGGGAGCCTCTTGAGAATGCCGGTGGCCACTTTCTTCTCATTTCTTTCCTTCTCCTTCCATCAACTCTGTCTGCGGAGTGGTGGTGTGGCTGGTGAGAGACTGGCGTCTCTCGGTAAGGCCGGACCTCTGCTCCCACAGCTGTCTTCTGCGCTGTGACGCTGAAGGTTAGGCATTCTTCCCGGGAGTGGTGACAGTCACGTTTCACCTTTTGAATCGTCAGTGATAGTTGAAGGAAGTGCTCACTTTTTATCAACAATGAAAATAATCTAATTTCTATTTTGTATTGTAAGCAGACTCTTTAATTTTCCTAAGTTTAACATTTATGACAGTCATGTAATTAAAATCTGTAGATGGTTGTTAATGTTTCATATGCTATTAAAATATATAAATTCTTAGATATATCTTACCTTGAATTTTGATATTTCCGTAAGTGTTCCACCCGATGCAGGAGTTTGAACATCTTTATTGTTCAAAGTAATTGAAATTAATAGCTGAAGACTGTGAGTGTGTGTGTATTAGTGAAATTCATGCTGGAAAGTGTGCTTCTATCTTAGTGAAATTATGTAATCTTTAGTAGGTGTGATAGGTCATTTTTTTGGTATTACATGACAACTAGACATAATTTAGTTAATATTGTTCTTAATTTTGTTTAATGCTGCTAAGATTTTCTGTTTTAAAGTTAAAAACAGATACCCCACATCTTTACTTGTTAATATTTATCAATCAGTTGTAACATTTGTTCCATTAAGAGAGACTGTGAAGTACAATGCATGTAACTTGTGGTAAAAGTGTGAACATAAGGAGAGTTATACGCAAAATCATTCTAGCAGTTATCCCAGGGGAGGTGGGACAGGAATAGTTTTGGGTGAAGGGTGGGGTGGGAAGGTACTAAGACTTCATTCATAGTATTCTAAAATATTTTATTGAAAATATTAGAAGCACACACACATCGGAATGGGGAATAACAAGAATAATATTAAGAATATATTCTTAAGAAATAATAGGAAAATATGATAACAGAAAAAGAATGATAGAAATAGGAAAGAATAAGAAAAATAATAGGTACTGCAGATGGTAGATACATGCATACTTGTTATAGTTATCACTTCTATTTTATTTTAAACAGCTATCTAAATCATTAAACATAGCCATAACATTATTAGCTGTAATTATTTGTAGTCACGTTGAAACTCAGATCATTTGCTCAGGTTTCCCGATGTGGGAGGGAGCCACACTGAGTGCACCGGGCCTTCGTGCTTGTAGACGGGAGAAGTGAGACGGGAATCACAGAGGGGGGAGTAGAGAGCTGCGGCAAGGCGGGCCTCGGGCAGAGGAGAGGAGGAGTCTCACAGGGGGTTGGTTCTCTAGCCCTTTTAAGCTAGTACGAAGACTTTGAATCTTCCATTGATTCTTTTTTTGATGTTACAAGGTCAGACTGTATTTCACTCTGAAAAACCTAAACTCACAGCAAAGTTCTTTGCCTGTTTATTTAGTTTTATTTTATCTAGTATTTTAAAATCATGACTGCTTTCATTTAATGCTCTAGGATCTATATATTTTTAGCAAGTTCTTTTTATCTTCCCTTTAGATGTATGGTCATATACTTCCCAGATGCATTCAGAATCAAGATCCAAAAAGTCCAGAATACTATAGATCATTAAAGAAAGGTTTTATCACACTGGGTTTAATAAATAAGCCAGAGAAAGTGGCCAT
This sequence comes from Phyllostomus hastatus, assembly GCF_019186645.2. Taxonomy (NCBI): domain Eukaryota; kingdom Metazoa; phylum Chordata; class Mammalia; order Chiroptera; family Phyllostomidae; genus Phyllostomus; species Phyllostomus hastatus. The sequence goes on along the minus strand of NW_025334033.1, from coordinate 55,865,079 downwards.
ATAGATTTTAGGAAGAGTATGACAATTAATGTTAATGGTTACAGTAACCCCCCAGTAAGCAAAAAATAGAATTATTAGAACACTCAATAATAATTATTAGAATACTCCATAAAGTATGAGAGTTTTCTCTGATACATCTTTGTTCCAAATACATTTTGTTTCTTGAACTTCTATAAAAGGTTTTCTGAAACTTTTGAGGTTGTCTTGCATGAACTGATTTTCTTTTGCACTAAATAAAAAAGTGAAGTAAGGATGGGAAAAGCATATATAGAGAATTGTTTACTGATGAAATTACCCTCATTATGTTTGACTTCCTACTTTGGTGGAGATATTGATGATGCCATCTTCCTACATATTTGTTATAGAATTTGTGCCTTTGTTATAGCATTTGTTTACTGCTACTATATCTTAAGGTGCATGGAAGTATTCACTGTACACTGGGATTCTCTTATTTTAAGTAATTCTGTGTCTGTTGTATGTTTGTTTAAAGATACATATACTCTTACAGCTCAGTAGAATGGACATCAGAATGATATTGAGACCTTCAGGTCTTAGAGAATGTGGTTTTTCTCTTTAATTGCAGAGGTACCAAGCTATCTGTCCTATTTACCTGTTAGTAGGGTTAAGTGAGGTACTGTATGTGAAAGTGCTTTTAAAATTTTGTAACATTGCACAAAACTAAGAGATTTTTATTATTTGGAATTGTAAATAAGACTAAAATAATATTTGAGGAATTGCTCTTTGAAGGCAGAAAAGGCAAAGGAGGGAGAATTACATAGGGAAGTGACTTACGTTTTTAAACTGTGTGTTTTGATATTACCATAAGCCAATGGACTAATGTAATAAATGCTTCAAAAGATCAAAAAGTAAACAGTTAAATTAATCTCTTATTCCCATGCTTTTTACCATTTGCTTGACCGTGGCCTGAATTTATTTCTAAGGATTTGTGTACATCAATGGCAGAATCCTCCAGTGATTCAGACCACTTCCGCTCTCGTGACCGATTGAGTCGATGGGCTGCGAGGTCCCTACACCGGGAACTTGGGAATCGTCCTGCACTAGATGTCACCGAGAAGGTCAACTCTATAACAAGTACTCTACAGGTGAGTTTAACAGGGCTTGCACTGAATCGATCATAGATTGTTTAAGCTGAATAATAATTTTGGTCAATGTATTGGTTTTTTTGCTACCATAACGAATTGCTGCAAAACAAATGTCTTAGATAATAGAAACTTGTTTTCTTACAGTTCTGTAGGTCAGAACCTGACCCTAGTCTCATTGGACAAAAAGTTGGGGTGTTGGTAGGGCTGCATTCCTTCTGGGGGCCCTGGGGAAATACCTGTTCCCGTGCCTTTCCTAGTGTCTATAGGCTGCCCGCATTTCTTGTCTTGTGGCCCCTCACCTTCACATCCTTCTCAGATCGCGTCACCCTGACTACCTCGTCTGCTTCCCTCCTCCACTTTTAAGGGTGTTTGTGGTTACACTGTGTGTAATCCAGGATAATCCCTCAAGATCCTTAATATAATTACGGTATGTCTGCAAAATCCCCTTTGCTGTGTAAGATTACAGGAATTAGGGCTTGAACATCTCTGAGGGTTCTTATTCTGTGTACCACAGTCAGCAAGGATATTTGAAATATGTGATAGGTTGGAAAATGTTTTGGGATAAGGCCATATTTCCAAATAAAATATGGTAGGAGTAAAACCATTAGGGATTACCATCATTTAGCTTTTTCTGGACATGTGCCTTTAGAAAAATGGTTCATATTTTGTCTTGGTAGATTATTCATGGGTGAATAATAGTGAGATGCCATTTTGATTTAGAGGCTAACCTTTGACAGCGTTTGGAAGTTTGAGTGGGGCAGTTTTCATCCTTTCATAGAAAGGGCTTGGGAAAAGAAGTGGGGAAAGGGAAAAAGAAAACTCAGAAATTGAATTTTTTTTTTGAGATCAGACTATTATCCGAGGTTTCATTTGCAAGGGTTTGATCACCAAAATATGTAAAGAACTCACATGATTCCACTCCATGAAGACAAACAACCCAATTAAAAAATGGGCAAAGGACCTACCTGAACAGACACTTCTGCAAGGACATACAGAGGACCCAGAGACATATGAAAAGATGCTCAGCATTGCTAGCCATCAGGGAGATGCAAATTAAAACCACAGTGAGATACCACTTCACACCAGTCAGAATGGCCATCATAAACAAATCAACAAACAACAAGTGCTGGCGAGGTTCTGGAGAAAAGGGAACCCTAGTCCATTGTTTGTGGGAATGCAGACTGGTGTAGCCACTATGGAAAACAGTATGGAATTTTCTCAAAAAACTAGAAATGGAACTGCCCTTTGACCCGGCAATCCCACTGCTGGGATTATGCCCTAAGAATCCTGAAATACCAGTTCAGAGGAAGCTATGCACCCCAGTGTTCATTGCAGCACAATTTACAATTGCCAAGTGCTGGAAGCAACCTAAGTATCTATCAGTAAATAAGTGGATTAAAAAACTGTGGTACATTTACACAATGGAATACTATACAGGGGAAAGAAAGAACTCTTACTGTTCCTGACAGCATGGATGGAACTGGAGAGCAATATGCTAAGTGAAATAAGCCAGGCAGAGAAAGACAAATACCAAATGACCTCATATATAAGTGGAACCTAATTAGTAAAACAAACATGTAAGCAAAATCTAATCAGAGAGAGTGAACTTAAGAACAAATGGCAGTAGCCAGAGGGGTCGGGGGACAGAGATAATGGGGGAAAGAAGGGGAAGGGTTGTTAAGGAACATGTATGAAGGACACATGGACAAAGCCAAAGGGAGTAGATTGGAGGGTGGGAGGTGGGGTGAAAATGTAGACAATTGTACTTGAATAACAATAAAAAAGTTTTTTAAAAAGGAAAAAAAATTGAATCTTTTCCTACCCATTAAACCCTTACCTTTGCCTTGCCTGGATAAGCATGCATTTTGGCTTTTTATTTATTTTGGGTTAATATGCTTAGATAAAAAAAAGCTGATTTCTAGTGGAGGGGCCATAATTTGATTTGATTTTTCTTTTTAAACTTTTTGAAACTAAAATTACAATGGATTTTGGAGTACAGATTCTTGTACTTTCCCACCAATGGGACATATTAGTAAGTATATATTTTTGGAAGAAATGCGTCTGTTAAAATCTCAGGTGAAACCTAACATATTTAGGTTGATACCATTATTGATTAGAACTAAATTTGTTGTTCCTAGCTAAATGTTAAAGGATGCTTTTATTTCCCTTGTAATTAAGGTCTGAGGTAAAGTAATAGTTGAAATAACATAGATCCAATGATTTGCTTCCTTTTTTTATTGTCACCTCCATTCCCCCCCCCCCCCCCACCTGACTTGCTTCTCTTGTGCACAATCTACTAGATTTGTTATTTTAGGATTCTTTTTCATCAAAAGAGTGCACAAATTGATAATGAGGATTTTTTTTGTTTGTTTTTGGTTTTGTTGTCAACTTATTTTGAAACCTTGGATAAGGACTTAAATTATGTGCTTCAGAACTCATACCAGTAAATTGCAGATGGATTTTAGTTTTTCTCTCAGTTATGTTAATAAGATTTAATTGATATTTATTTATGAAGTATATTGATATCTAACTTAACTATGATATAAAGTGTATCTTTTACAAATGATTGATTTAGCTGTTTGACATACTAATAAGACTGATTGGGAAAAATGTTGTTTGGAAAAATTAATAAAGTCCATTTTCTTTCTTAAGGACACCAGTCGAAACCTACGACAAGTAGACCAGATGCTTGGACAATATCGAGAATATAGTAATGGACAGGCAGGTGCTATAGAACACGTAAGAATGTTTGCATGTTTGTATTTTCTCTTACCTTTTTGGAAATGCAGAGTTGAGGATTAGGGATGTGAGCTAAAAGAGATAATCATTGTGAACAGTTTGAACTTTTAGAGTGCTTCACAATTTTGTAGTTTAAATTTAGGTCAGATGGATTGCCAACTAGCTCATGCTGATTAGATTCTGCTGAATTTGAAAGTGTTAAGTCAGAGGGGGAAAAACTCAGGACATGAATTAAACTGAGATTTATTAAATTTGGGCTCAGATACCTCTCATGGGGAGTTAAGAATTTTAAGGATGGTTTATTTTAAAGTAATAGACACTCATTGTTTAAATAAATAATAAAACTCCTCCCTTCTGGCCCTTCTGAGTCCCACTCCAAAGAGGTAACGATTTTGAGACTTTCTTGTATTTCTTTCCAAAGATTTTCTATGCCTGTATAAGCATACTTTTGATTGGTTTAAAAGCTGGAATCATATGTAAAGTTATGCAACTTTTATTATTTAGGAATATATATTTATATCATTTTCTATATGACACATACCTCATTCATTTGAATGGTTACACAGTACTCCATAGTATAGGTGTATCTAGTATTTATTTATTTTTTGGGGTTTGGTGTTATTTTAAATAATGTAGCAGTGGCCATTATGGTACATGTGTTTTTCTTTAATCACATGCTTCCTGGGAGCCGAGTGTTGGGTTAAAGGATATGTGTACTTACAGTTTGCTAGATATTTCAAAATTACCCTCTCAAGGGTATGCCAGTTTGTACTTACTTCACATGGGGATGTGAAAGGAAACATATCCAAGAATCAGGAGTAAATATAATATTTTTATTAATATTTTGCTAATTCAATCTATCATTTCCCTCTTTTGAAATTTAATTCATCTGCAAACTCTTAGAAACCCAATTAAATTTATTTTTTCACATTTCCAATTATGTATATGCACTTTAATAAGAAGATTAGTATTATATTTGTACTATAATGATTGTTTTATACATATCTGTGCTATACTGAATTGTCACATAACTTCCAAGTTATAATTGGTGATTTGTTATCTTTTTATAAAACAGAAGCATAGTTATTATTTGCTTATAATTGGAAACTAATTGCTTCTAATTGGAAACCAATTGCTTGTACCCAGGGAAACATATCTTCTGTCATAGGGTTTTCTACTACTTTCACTTAGAAAATAAACTTGGGCTTTTTTTGCTGCTAAAAGATTTTTATGATTTATGGTATTATGTGTCAGATGGAGCTATAGAGTTGGTATATTTGCGTAGCTCAGGAAATGCTATAGATTAAACTACCTTATTAATAATGGGAGTTGTTATTTGCTTTTTAATTTATTTGTGAAAAATTGAACACTAACTACTAACAGAGAACGATCCTAGTTTGTCATGTTGAATATTAAATGCTTACTTATGGTAGCAAATTTTCTTTGAGTTTGCAATTGGGAAATGAAATTATGTTTTAGAGAAACTTCTGTACGGATAAGCATTGAACACAGAAAATGTGTTCCACTATGGCAGTAAGCCTTTGTGGTAGGCCTCGAGTTGAATAATACTGAAGTCTGGGGTGTGGTTTTATATATGGAAAGTAAACACACTCAATGGTACCTCATTTCCCTCTGAGTTTTTAGTATGTAGAATGCAAAGCCCCTCATATAAAAAATAAGACACAGAAGAACAAGAGTCTTTCTTTGGCTTCAGACTGTAACTTAGTCTAGTAGAGGCTCCGTCTTAATTTCCCCAAATTTTGGGGCTGTTAAAACAGTTGGTCCTTAGTGATTTTTCCCTCCAACATATCACAGGAGTCATGTCACTCCTTGCCTTATGTTATATTCCCCTGATAGAGAGTGACGTTCACCCTGCCACCTATAAGTTACCTCGGGCTGCACCTGCCATAGTCTTTGGGAAGATGTACAACTCAGAAAGAGTGCTTTTCACAAGGGATTCTGATGGGCTCCTCAATGAACATTGCTTTCTTAGCATTTAAATATTTACTGCTATGGCATATATTACCATATTTTTAGGACCATAAGACACACCTAGATTTTAGAGGAGGAAAATAGGAAAAAAATTTTGAAGCAAAAAATGTGGTAAAATATTTAACAACATAAATAACATAGGCTGCCACTCCTTGCCTACCCCTCAGCGAACCAGGTAAGCTACATTTGGACTATAAGACACACCCCCAATTCCCCCCAAATTTGGGGAAAAGTATGTCTTATAGTCCAAAAGTATGATATACCTTAAAAGGAGTATACATAATGTGCCTGGTATCATATAATTTGTCTGAATCTTTCTGTTTATATTCCTGAAGCCCTTTAAGTATATGGTAGTATTATCTTTTTTATTTTCTTTTAATCAATGTATGTGCTGTTTAGGGAGGAACACTGGAGATTGTTTTTTTTTTTTAATTTTTATTTTTGAGACTATGCTGCAACTCCTACAAGTCCTCTTGCTGTGAAACCTGCTATATTTTAAAATAAATCCTGTAACAGCTTAATTCATTTTAACCAGTGTTCAACTGTTAAAAATTTTCTCCCTGCTATCTGTTGCCTTATTTAAATTAGCATTTCTTTCTTTTAAAAATAGATTTCCTAGAAAACGAGATCAACTGTTTTGCTCTAGAGAAGACAAGAACGTTTACTGTTAACTTAGGTTTTATAAATGATTGTATTGCTGAACCTCAGGAAAGGGGTGTTTTATATAGGCATTTAAATATTTCTTTTATTGGGGTTTAATTTTGTGAACATAATTTGCCAATTGGTGAGGGGGGAAATAAATAATTGATGCAATGTTTTCCTCCTGAGATGCTCTCCCCCAACAAGAGAACTGTGAGAATCATTGCTGTCAGTGTTGTAAGGCCTAAGTGTCAAGAGTCACCTTTTTGACTACTTTTCCTTAAAATGTACGTAATTTCTTTCTGCTGCATAGTATTCCATTGTGTAAATGTACCATCATTTTTGATTCACTCATTATATAAGTGGAATGTAATCAACAAAATAAACAAGGAAGCAAAATATAACCAGAGACATGGAAATAAAAAACACATTGATGTAACCAGAGGGGCGGGGTGAGAGGGATAATGGGGGAAAACAGGGGAAGGGGCATCAAGGAACGTGTTTAAATGACACATGGACAAAGACAAAGGGGGGTAGGATTGAGGCTGGGAGGTGGGGATGGGTGGAGCAGGGGGGAGTGGTGGAGGGAAAATGGAGACAACTGTACTTGAACAGCGATAAAAATAAAGTATGTAATTTCACTATTGTTTCCTTGAATCTTTATAGCCTCCAACCCTAAATTTAATTCTTTGCTTATGAATGTGAGGCTTATCTGTGAGGAGCTGAGCAGTCTTAGAGGATCAGCAGTGGGGCCTGTGGGGTTTGGGAGAGAAGCAGCACCTACCTGCCTTATCATAGTCTCTGGGAAATTCTTCATAAACTTGGTATATCCCAGGTGTTTTTTTTTCTTATATCAACTCATTTCATTCTCTCAACAATCCTGTTAGGCAGATACTGTTATTATCCTCACGTACAAGATAAAAACACTGGGGCACAGAATGGTCTCCAACTTGCCCAGCTCATCAGAGCCGAGGACAAGATGTTATCCTAAAACCCAGAGTCTAGATTCATTTACCTTATTTACCTCATGGTTGCGCACATTCCTGTGATGTTGTAAATTTATGATTCTGAAAATTGAAGGGTTATGCAATTTACATTGATAAACTAGGTTTTGGCGAATATCTTAACTGATAGAAAAAGAGAAGCCCATTGTCACCCATGCCATTAACATCATCGCTGGTATTGTGCCAGAAATTAGAGTTAGATGGAACAAATACAGACACAGAATTGGGAAGAAATCTGGTGCTGAGCTACAGCTGGCATTGACAGGTTGTCAAGGTTGGCAGTTTTGGCATCATGGTAGATTCTGCAGCTAACCTACACCAGCATCGATTGTCCCCTTCTGCCTAAGTAACAACCATTGACTTCTCACTAGTCTTTCTTGTAGCCGTGCCTGCCAATGAGCCATATTTACTTGGACAGTATGGCTAAGGGTCTTTGGGCTCAATGAACTCGATGACCTTAAGGAATTGTCACCCTGTATTATTTCTCATTTTGTAAATTTCTTGGGAGGTCTGAGGACAAAGAGGACCTGTGGGGAAGGTTTTATTTGAAAGCTTATATTGAACATTTAGAACATATTATACTCTAGTGTTAAATAGTGCAGTTGATTAGCTTAGTGTTTAGAATATTTCGAGAACATTGTGTTCCTATTCATGAGACAACAGGGTTTATTTTTCTGTTAATTCTATAAAATAGAATGCCCTCAAGAAATATTATTCAACATAAGAGGTTAATATGTAGTAGAAATGTGGAATGTAGCTGATGAGGCTATGGTAGTTAATATGGGTATAAAAGAAAAATACAGTTCCCTTGATTCACATCAACTTGTTTATTCATTTTTAAAGTAAAGACGTGTTAACATATAGTAATATCAAATTAGACCTTAGAGGCTTGCATTAATAGGTAATTTTTCTTCTAATTAGGTACTCTGATTAAAATTTCCCTGTGGGACTAATAGGGTATTACCATCTGGCATGTGAACTTTGGAAGAATTAAGTGTTACATAATACAGTCCAGGTTTTTCTTCTATTCAGTGGGTTTCAGTCGCCAAATATACTTAGTGACACACCAGAAGGACAGGCCACTTGTAGTATCTGCCCTTTTCTCTCTGGCTGAGCTTTATTAATTGTCCTGAAGGAGAGAACTGGTCACAATTAAACTCTGCTGGCTTCCTTTTTTAAAAAAACTATATTTTGGATCTTCGGAATTAGGTTCTTAGAGTTTTATGTTTAAAATTTTATTACCAAGTCTCTCAGGAAACTACTGGACAGGAGAATAATTTTCACAGAATTTTGCTTTAAGTCTAGTGGGAAAATGTAGATTTTGGAGTCAGACTTCAAATGGAATCTTGTTTTTTCAGCCAGAAACCATTTAGTTTGGGCAACCTATCAAACTTTTCTGAATTTGAGTTTCATCATCCTAAAAATCAACATAAGCATATAATCCTCATGATAACACTTACTGAAGTTGTCGCACTTGTTACAACTTGTTAGTAAGGCACTTGTTAAACACACTACATTCTTGTTATTTTAAACATCCATCCAATAAGTCCTCCACCTTCAAGCATTTATTATGTTAATATAGTACTCGGTATATTACAATCATTCAGTACGTATTCTTTCCTTTTTTGGATTCATTGGGCCTAATGTCATGAGAGTTTCATGAGAGTGTCATTGTGACTATAAACAACATAATGTGTTGGGCCATTCACGGTGATATGTATATCTGAGTATTTTGATATCAAAGTACATACTCAATTAGATAGCATGCATAATGTTGCTTTTTTCTCTTCTATGTTCAAGAGTAAATTGTTTGACTACCCAAAATACAGTCATGTACTTTTAGGAGTGCCTTCCATTTTCCATGGATGTTCATTTATTGACATTCAAAATATTATGTGGAAATATTTTTAAAATTCTTTTTTAAAAAGATTTATTTATTTTTTAGACAGAGAGGGAAGGGAGGGAGAAAGAGAGAGAGAGAAACATCAATGTGTGGTTGCTGGGGGCCGTGGCCTGTAACCCAGGCATGTGCCCTGACTGGGAATCCAACCTGCGATGCTTTGGTTCACAGCCCACCCTCAATCCACTGAGCTACGCCAGCAAAGGGTTAAAAATTCTTTAAAAATTGTGAGAATGTGATATATGGTTCTGAATATTTGGATTTTCATTTAAAAATAAAATGGTGACATAAATAAAAGTGACGTCATTTGAAATGGAATTTTTAAATTTCAGGAATACTATTGTGGTCTTCCATTTCCATAAATCAGCCTATGGACAGGGAGGTTAGACCGGCTGCAGCTGATGATTTTTTTAGTAAATAAAATAGCAGTAACCATTTTCAAAATACATTTTAGTATCAGATTGTGGAACCAGAAAAGTGTGCAAACTATAGATTTGCATTCTTGATTAATTATATAAAACTTCTCTCCCCAGCTGCCTCCTTTCCTCATCTTCCTTTTAGTTTTACAGTAGAAAATAGGTAGATTGTAAGGAACTCAGGAAGAGCTGATAAAATGAACTCTACAGCCATTCTATTTTGCAGTCCATGCTAGATCAGCCTTGGTTTCTGCAGAGAAATAGGCAGCAAAGGAAAGCCAAGCATGAAGCACTCGAACAAGCAGAGTGCCTATGGGTGACAGACAATACCATCCTGGTATTGTTAAAGCGACTTCTTTTCTGCCTCTGTTTTTGCCGTGTACTTTGCCAAGCTGACCCCTAACATCTATAAATTGAAGTACTTTGAATATTTTGTGAACATTATAGATATATCAAAATTTACAAAAGGCCCTGGCTGGCATAGCTCAGTGGATTGAGCGCGGGCTGCGAACCAAAGTGTCGCAGGTTGGGTTCCCAGTCAGGGTACATGCCTGGGTTGCAGGCCATGACCCCTAGCAACCGCACATTGATGTTTCTCTCTCTCTCTTTTTCCCTCCCTTTCCTCTCTAAAAATAAAATAAATAAATAAAAAATCTTAAAAAAAAACTTACAAAAGAAGCTGTCTCCATGGTCACCAGTGTTGTATATACTGTACATTGTGAATGTTTGCTAAATACCGACTTTTCAGTGTCAGATGAAAACAAGACTGAATGACTAGACAAAATATTTAGATGTTTCCAAATTCTGCTCAGCTGTGTAGCTAAGTGTAGTTATCTATACATGTCTAAATTTCCATGTTACAGGATTTATTTTCTTAGTATGAAAATAAGGGGCAATCTGAAGAAACTAAATGGAATCTTTAAATGGCTTCCAAAATTAAAGCCTACTTTAAATTACAGCACTTAGAATTTTCTCAAAGTTGTTGCTCACTTTCTTTGTTTTTTAAGTTGGGGTTTTTAGTTGTTTGGAAGCTAATTGTTTGATGAATATGTGGTAGCTACTACATTTATTACTCATGCATAAATATAGTAATCACTATTTCTACTTTATTTCCATTATTGTCTCTTTGTGGGATAATGGTAGATATCTTTTAAGAATTTCCTAGTGACTGTTTTTAGTGTGATTTTTTTTCCCCTTTCACAATAAGCTTAGTTAAGAATGGGATTAATTTTGTTGAGGTTGTGACTTTGTGAGGTACACTGGTTTTTAATGAAACAATTACTGATGTTATATACTGACCAAGGAAATATATGCTTTTTTTTGGTTGTCATTTATCTTGTCTTACTGAAGCCTAATTTTGTTGATTGATTTGTATCTTAGGCATTCCTAACACTGTGGAGTTAGTGCCTAGTTTTGTAGCTGTTACTACTGCTTGGAAACCATTCCTTCCTAGAGAGTGGTCAAGAAGTTTGTAATTATGAATTTTGCAGTAGTTTTTACTTAAACAAACAAACAGTTCCAATCCGAGGTGAATAGGAGTTAGCATACTCTTCCACTGAATATGGCTGTAAAACCTCTTTTGAATGTATGGAGCAGATAGACGCTGTAAAGTAAGTACAGCAGTCCTGTTGCATGATTCCGATGTGCCTGAAGTTCATTGTCCTTGTTTGGCCAATTAACACCAGTCCCCAAACACACAATTCAAATTTCAGTTAACACAGTAGAATAAATATAAGTAACTGCATGCAGTACAAATTTTGCTTGCTAGCTTTTTCCATTCACACATCACTCCGTGAATAACAACAGATCACTGCTTTTGAAGTCTGTTGCTGATTGGTCACAGACAGTGAAAATGTATAGTTGTGTTACCTCTGTGTTCCAACGATAGCTCTGCATGCTATCGTACAAAAATAAATAATCAAAAAAAGCAATTGGTCAACAAAGATGAAAGTGCAGTGAAGAAATGAGTGGTAATGCTGGAAATGAAATTTGAATAACATTATGGAGCAGTTGTGTGTGGGATTATAGAAGAAATAGCTGATTCCGCATTGACACTGCCACCTTTCAGGACTGTGTGAGCAACCAGGGAATTCGATGAAGTCATTTTTAGGGGATGACAAACTTTTTGAAAGAGCTTCTCCAGATTAAAAAACATCCCATTTCTTCATTCCATGCACTTTTTTTGCTCTCATATTCATTGCCTGTAATTATAACAGTAAAAACTACCATATTTGTGATCATGCTAATCTTCACTAGACATTGTTCTAACTATTTTATGTACATCATTTTATTTCATCCTCAAAATAAAGCACTTGTGAAAGCTGTGATCTGATCCAGTGTGAAGGATGCGGAAAGGAGCCAAAGCAGAAGAGAGAGTAGGGCAGCGGAGGAAAGCATTGCCAGGCTTGTCTCTGGTCCTCGTGAAGCATGTTTTTAACGACCGCATCTCTTGTCTGAGGTGCCCTTGGCTGCATGGGGGGGGTCTCCTTTTGTAGATTTGGTTCGCGATGTAGTCAGTCCTTTTGAGTTATAAACTTAAAAAAAAAATGCATTGAGCTTGACTTATATTTTGTGTCTAATCAGACTTTTTCAAATAGAGAAATTGCAGGGCTTTCAGACATCTCTATGAGCATTTTAAAATTTGGTATTTTTATTTCAGTGTTCGTCTAAAAGCTTATGTAGTTTTTAAGAAATTCATTTATTTGCTAGCTTCCATAATCTAGTTGGTTCCCTAGCATTTTCTAATGGTGGCCAAATGACTTTTTTTCTCCTTGAGTATTATTAACTTGCATATTATGCATATTTGAAGTGTTTTTATACATTTTAATCCGTTGATGTTCAAGTTATTTCTTCTCTGGATAGAGGGAGCCTACTGAGCTTGACTTCTGAGTTTAAAAGCATGTCTTGGCAATTTGGATAACCACCTTATAAACAGGTATTACAGTTCAATTTCAGTGCCTAAGTTTTGTTTGTACTGGCACATAGTAGTAATGCTTCAGTTGTCTTAGCCTAATATCAAATGAACAGAGATAAAAGAATAGACCTAATATGTAAGTGATACATTTATATCAAGTTGTGAACATAGGTCATTGCATGTCCTCTGATGCTGGTTTTACAGTATTTCAGATGTGGGAAAAGGTGGGGAGATGGAATCATCACGTGGTACGTGGTGATGTTGAAACACGAGACTCTTGAGAATCTGTCCCTGCAATCTGTACCTCAGTCTTGTGCGGAGCATTGATTTAGTTTCAGCAACATAACACACTAACTTAATGTTAAATTGCGTGTTATTAATGTGTTTTGTTTTCAGTTAATTTTAAATTTGGTTTGTTTTTGCACCTGTTTGGAAGTTATAGTCCTACAATATTTCAAAACCACTTTTATTATTTTACATCTTACCTCCTTATCTCTTTGTGTTGTAAGAATGACCAGATTGACTTCATACATCATGATTACATTTTGTGCAGTGTCGTGTTATTGCTACTCTAAGGGTATATTTTAAATGTTACATTTTTAGTTTTGTATTTGAGGTGAAGGACATGTTTTTGCCATGACATTTATAAAAATGTTAGAAAAAACTTTACTGTGGGACATTTACACAATGGAATACTACTTGGCTATAAAAAAGAAGGGCATCTTACCTTTTGCCACAGCATGGAAGGACCAGGAAAACATTATGCAAGTGAAATAAGCCAGTCAGAGAAAGTTAAATACCGTATTATTTCATTCATATGTGGAATCTAATAAACAAGATAAGCTAACAAACAAATAGACACAGACTCATACATACAGAGAACAGACGGAGAGTTGTCAGAGGGGCGGGGCATTGCAGGGCTGGGTGAAAAAGGTGAAGAGATTAAGCAAAAAACAAAAAAACAAAAACAACAATCCTTATAGACACAGACAATAGTATGGTAATTACCAGAGGGAAAAGGGGAGAGGAGGTGGCAGAGGAGGGTATGAGGGGATAAGTAGTGATAGAATAAAAAAAAGGAAAAGAAACTTTATCCCACTTGTTTACTTTTCACATTTTATATTTTGGTTTTTATCATCCCGTTCATCTGTTCAGTGGCTAATGATGTAGTTGTATATTTTTAAAGTTTCAAAGTGAAGTTGCCAAATAGTGTCTCTTTATCTTATTTTTGAAATGACTTATTTTCAACATCTGTTATTTCTCCTATATTTTGGGGTAATATATATCATTTCTCTTGTTCTGCAGTGTTTTTCCATATGTTCTGTGGTGGCTTCTTTTTTCTTTTTGTTAGCAGGGATTGTGTGAGTGTGTACGTCTCTGTGTGTAAGTTTGTTCTGTTCATCAGCTTTTAGTTACAGCTCAGGATTTGTTAGCAAATAAGCCTACATAAAAAGGATGCTGGCATGCTCTACTTCTGGCATTGGTAGATAGGATTATTTTGCATCAACTCTTAACTCTGATCAACTAGAAAGGCAAAAAAAAAAGTAAAGTAAAAAAATAATATTATGAACCCATCGGAGACCAACCAAAACAGTGAGGAATTTTGTGATAAAAATCTGGCATAAATGGGAGTGCAGCAGAATGAAGTCCTGCATTTGGAACTCCTTTCTTCCATCGGGGCAGTAGCTGATTCCAGAAGAGGCTAGAAGCGGAGAGGCTAAGATCAGAGCGATCAATAGACCCAAAAGGCGAGGGAGATCAAAACTGGAGTTCAGCAACCCTCCAGCTTTCAACAGAGACTCAGATGGCGATTGACTAGGAGAAATGGAGAACTGAAAATAAGAGAAGTGATAAACTGATAATAGACTGGCCCTAGCAGGGACAGAAGTCCAACTTTGAGTCATCTTAATTCCTAATTGGATGAGGCGATTTGGGAGTCCTAGTGAGCCCAGCCTGACTTTCTGCTAGTAGCAAAACCAAATCTTTCCTTGAGGAAGATGTCATCATCCAGAGCTTTAAATGATCTCTACAATTTTTCATGTATTATGTCTATCACCTGATAAAAAAATACCCAGTCATAAAACATTAGGTGACTGAAAAGCAAGGGAAACAACAGACAGTACAAAGATACATGGGATTATAAAATAACTATGATTAATCTGCTCAAGAAATTAAAAGACATATTGAGAATTTTGACAAAGAATTAGAAACTGTAAAAAAGAATCGAAAGAAAATTTCAGAAACTGAAAAATATAGCTAAACAAATCAATTAATTAAAATTCTCAGCTGGTGGATTAAACATTTGGTATACAGTTAAAGAGAGAATTTTCAATTGAAAGGTTGGGCAGCATCTGTTGTCCAAAAAGAATGATACAATGAAAGAGTAAACAACATAGAAGCGCAAGGAAAACGTATGGTAAAAAGCTGTAACATAAATGCAGCTGGACTTTTAGAAGGAGAAGGGAGAGAGGAGGGGCTTCAACAGTGTTTGAAAAGATGGTGGCTGAGAATGTGCAACACACAAAAGATATCAAGCTGCAGGTTTAAGGATCTCTGAGTCAAAAATGGGGTAACTGCATATAAAACTATACATAGTCAGATCTTAGTAAAACCATTGACAATCAGAGTCAAAGAGAAAATCGTAAAAATAGCCAGAGATAAAAAAGGCAGATTGCCTTCAAAAGAAGCAATAATAGGAATTGACAGCTGACTTTGCTTCCAAAAGAATAGTGACATCAGGGTTAGCTTGTAATATGTGACTGATAAAGATGAACGCAGGAAAAGTTAATAGAGCTGGAGCTGTCATTAACGTGCGCGATCTAAAATCATTTTCCATTTCTAGCCCTTTTCTCATGTTACAGATTAAAATTTTTAGCTTTAACATTGTTTAATTTTATCATGAGCCTTTGTCATAGATTGCTAATATACACAGTTACTGTGTTCTTTGTGTAGGACGTCTGGTCGGTGTAATGGCAGATGTTGCTCTCCCTGGCCTCATCTGTATGTTTCCCTGGATGATAGGTTGGGTCCTACAGTTGTGAACAGTCAAGCAGGTTGATATTGCACATCTTCCAACTTAGGGAAGCAGGAGGGCAGAGGATGTAGAAGTATTAGCCTTTAGCCTTTTTTTTTTTTAAAGAAATGAGAGGAACCATTAAAGTACATTCCTGAAATTCTAACTCTATTTCTTTTAATCCAGACTGTTTTAGCCTTGATTCTTTATAAGAGCTAAATCCAAACAACCAAAATGAAAAAGGATTTGTTCACTGTGGTTCACATTTTTTCATCTGTGCTTTCACTTCAACTGAAGCTGTATCTTTCTGCACAGTTTCCCAAGGGGATTAACATGCTGTCCCCATAGTGATGTTCTCTACCTTTTAGTTCGGTCTGCCTTTGGGAAACCCTCTCAATCAATGGTTTTGTTTTGACATTCTCCTTAACCAGTTATAGATGACTTGTTCTTCATAGAATTATTTTTGTTAACATTACTTTTTATTTACCCTTGGATAAGATATCTGGACCTGAAGTTTTTTAGCAATTCAGGGTATGTGGATTTTTCTCAGCTTTACCCTTTGTTCCCTTGGGTTTTAGCTTCATCCTCTTTTCAGATAAATAAATCTGGACATAAATCTGGACATTGAATCTGTGTATAAATCTGGACATTATTTGAGTACTTAGCATGTTTTTATGTAATGTAGCTCTTTAGGTCTAAAAAGATATCTTCTTATATCCGCTGCTGGCCGACTCCCTAATAACCTGAAGAGAGCATTTGGAGAACTATTACCTCTAGTATGTACTGACGATCTGACATCAGACCACATAGTTCCCTGGGATCTGAAGTCTTTGAATGAATGAAAGATGTTCCAGTGCAGATTCGGGCAGTTCACATTGTTTGAGTAGCAGCAGTCCCTGCGACAGCTCTTCAGTTTCCTGTTTGTTTCGGATTTGGGTTTCTGAAGGAATGTTTAGACAGGAGGAAGGCTTTCCCTCTTTTCAGGTATGCCGACCTCGTTGTGTTTCTAAGCATGGGTGGCACGTCAGTTAGACGTTGCGGTCTGGTTCTGGGAGCTCAGGAGACAGGCCTTCTGCATTCTGGTAATGAGAAGATGGAAGAGTCAGTGACAGATGCTGTTTATAACCAGATGTTAGAATCGGTTCTTAAAATATTTATTCTCACTATTTTTATATTCCCTCACAAAACTTAGTTCAACATTTTCTCTGATATAAATTCTCTTTGGGAGATATTTTTAGAAAAAAGCTTTAAAAATGTCTAGTTTGTTCGTATTTGAAAGTTGTTCAAAGAGAATAAATCTCCCTTCATTATGTCCTTTAATTTAGTTAAAAGAAAGCTTGGAACAGTCAGTAGGCCAACTGCGAAGTCAACGTTTATTGAGAAGCTCAGGAGGGAGAAGTATTTCTGTTACAAGTCTGAGTGCAAGTGACTTTGATGGTGGCACTGTGACAGGTAAACTCTACAGATGTTCTGAAAACCTTTTTTCATTAAAAAAAAATCCCTGAAGTACATAGTGATTATATTTAATCTTTGGATATGTATAATCCACACATAAAAGCATACAAATAAACATTAAAAGATGCAGTCAAGGATTTTATAGTGAGTATTAAAAACATGTTTACTAGAACTCTGTTATTATGAGTCTTACTTTTGGTGTTTGAACTCCTCAGACCAGGGGTCCCCAACCCAGGGCTTTGGACTGGTACCAGTCCATGGTCTGTTGGGAACCGGGTAACATGGCAGGAGGTGATCAGCAGGCCAGCCAGTGAGCTTTGCTTGAATTACCACCTGAGTTCCTCCTCCTGTCCTTCCCCTCCTTACCTCTGTCTGTGGAAAAATTGTCTTCTACGAAGCCTGTCCCTGGTGCCAAAAAGGTTGGGGACCGCTGCCGTAGACCACACGGAACTTTACCTGGCAAAACTTGGATTTAAGCCCCTGCCATTAATCAAAACAAACACAAAAATGGGATTTACTACGTGTACATTTTATAGATTAGAAGTTCTAGTTTCATAGTTTTTCAAATATCTGATTATAAAATATCCTACGTCACTTGTTAAGAACAGGTGAACTTTATCCTTGGTGTGCAGCTAGAATCCATTGGCTAGCTTAAAGGTAAAAACACTTAGTTTGCCTGTAATTAATCATACTTTTACTTATCTGCAGCACTGGGGTTTATGTCTGAATAAAAAAGACTTAGAACAGAAAAGAATAGGAAAATCTGCAGGGAAGGCAGGGGATTCAGATAGAGTGAACATTAGTAGCTGCCATTATTAGTATGGCTATTGATCGTGATGATAAGTATTACAAATTGGACACGATCGACTCTTTTGTATGTAGTTTTTATTGATTTGTAAATGCCATTTATAATTTAGATGAATTGATTTATTGTTTGAAAAATTCTGTTAGTATTGTTTTAGGGAGTCATAAAAGTTATTTTTATTTAGCAGTTATTTTTATATAAGAAAATATATGGCTTCTTTGAAAAGTATAGCAAATTATAACTTTTCACATGTTCTGTTTCCAGCTTATTTCTGTTCATTTATCAGCTTAAAGAGCAAGATTAGTGCCAATTTCATAGAGTGTTATGGCCACAGTAACATGCTTGGGACATAGTCTGGGGTACGAGCACATGTGTATGTGCATGTCTGCTATGTATTTACTGAGTAACGTTTTAGATTCTTTCCTCTCATGCAGTGTTTTTATCCTCTTCCCTTTCCTTCGTTTGTAAAGAGAGCCACCGTTTTCCACCTACCTCACCTCTGAAGGACTATGGGGATCAACAGGGTAGTAAACGAATTAGATCCAGAACTGGTGTCCGATTTGTTCGAGAGACTGATGACGTGGGCCAGGTACTTTGTGTCAGTTTGTAATCTGTGTTCCTTACATTTCTATTTAAACTATATGTATGACTGACACTTGAATTTTATGGCTATATGTTAACCATGAGTTTCATCATCAGTAACTTTGTACTAATTTCTTAAAAACCAAGTAAACTATTTTATTTTCAATGTGCTAATCATCATCATGTGTTTATTTCAAATTTTGTTATGGAGGATTATATTTTGTGGAACGATTTTAAGTGAGTTTATTTGGATATGTTGTGTTTCCTTGTTCAGGTGGCTCACTCTTCTGTAAGCCTTGCTAAGTCAGCTAAGTCACTTCCTATTTTGCTAAGTGTGGTTTAGTACAAGTTAGTCCTTGTGTGGTTAACCTATCGATTTTCCCATTTATGTTTTTTTGGTTGTTGAATCATTACTGGAGCCACTTTCTATTGAATGAGAAATTCCATCTTTTTTTTCTATGTATTCACTAAAGATTTCAGAAGTATTCTGTGGACATTTTTCTTTTTCTTTTTCTTTAAATTTCTGTGCAAGAGCTGAATAGACATTGTTGCCTTGGGTAGCTAAATTAATTAGATAAGGGCTAGGGGATATTGCTGACTTTGACCTCTTTGTTTCGGTAGTTTTAGGACTCAGGGTTCAAAGGTGGTTAGGATACTCATCTGTAGCTGTCACTTGTTACAGCGTAAGATAAAGAGACAACAGAACCAAGTGCATTAGAAGGCACCTTGTAGAAACATTTCCTTGACTATGTTATTTTTTTGGTAGTTGTAACTTGCTAGCATGAACAATATGATAAAACCTAGAGTAGGGAACAATATCCTACTCAGTTACTGTCTCATTGTATTAGTTTAGTTCTTCTCTCCTGGGAAAGGGCTTGGAAACAGTGATGAGCAGAAACTTTGCCTTTTCTAGGAATTTATAATCTAGAGTAGGAGCTAGATATTAATCAAATAAGTGCATAAACACATCCTTAATTATGTGCGGAGATGTGTGCTCTAACAGAAAGAAGCACAAGCACAAGGCTACGGAAATATGTAGCAGAGGGACTTGCTCCACTCAGGGAAGGCTTCTGGAAGAATGAATGGCTGAACTGAGACACAAAGGTTGAGTAAGAGTCATTCAAGGTAGAACAAATACCTTGGCAGGAAGGAGAATACACCTATGAGTAAATTAAAGAAGGCCATGTAGCTAAAGAAATATGAAGCACTGAGCCCATGCACAGCCTTGTAAGGGAGTGACAACTATTTTGAGAAAAATCACTCTGGCTCCTGTGCAGAAAATGGAGAGCCAGTGTGGGCAAACCGTTGGGAAGATACTGCTGCATTCTGGGTATGAGATGCTGGTTACTTGGATTGGGAGAAATGGAGTTTGAAAGAAGAGGGATAGATTTGAAAGCTATTTGGGGGATGAAATGAAAGGTCTTGAAGATTAGATGACCATTTGGGGAGGGTGGGAATGAATGAAATGGGGGTGTCCACGATGAATCCTAGCATTCCGGTATGTAAAATGGGAAATCATGATGGGAAAACCCAAGTGAATAGTCTGTTTTACCTCCACTCCTTTCCCTTTAATCATTCTTCTCTATTTTAACTCTATTTTCTTAAGATGGCCTTAACTTCACATGACCGTGTGCTTGTTAATGCCCCAGTGCCACCTTTGCGGTTTTGTTAACTTCTCTGTCTCCCGTGTTACATCTCGAGCCGTGTGTTTCCCAGCCCTGTTGTTGGCACTGATTGCTCAGCGTGCATTTGTTGAAACGAATCAATTTGTTATGTCTGCAAGTCTATGTAACTGAAAATCTTTTATTATAAATGATAGCATATATAGATACATATACAGAGAAATATTTATAATTAACAGTACAATAATATGAATGAAAATCCACGTAACCACCACCGAGGCCAAGAAATAAATCATTAGTGTACGCCCAAAGCCTCTTTCCTATTCCTCCTTTCTCCAAGTGCTATCAACCGTCTTGATGTTTATGTTAATCATTATCTTGCCTTTTTTAAAAATCATTTTTACCACTAATGTTTAGTATTACCTGATTTTAAACTACATATAATTGGAATAATACTGTAGACTTTCTTTTGTAACTTGCTTTTTCCATTTGATGTATGTTTTTGACATTCAGTGTTACTAATGTGTAGGTAGTTTTGGTCATTTCATTTTCACTGCTTGTGTGAAGTGCTACTGGAGGAATATTCTGCAGTTTATTTACTTCCATTGTGTCTTTAATGGATTTTTGTTTTTAGTGTTCTCATTATGAACAACACTGCCCCGAACATTCTTTTACATGGCTCGTGGTTCAGACGGGCAGGAGTTTCTCTGCAGCATGGATTGGCACACTGCAGTGTGTGTGGTCTACGGGAATCAAGTTCTGTTGTAACACAGTCATGTTCATTTGGTTATGGCTACTTTTGTGCTATAATAGGAGAGTTGAATGATTGTGGTAGAGACCATATAGCTGGAAAACCTGAAATATTTGCTACTGTATCCTTTACAAAAAAGGTTTGCTGATCCCTTTTCTGGGGTATCTATATGGAGTAGAATTATTGTACTGTAGAAATGTGTTGGTTAATGTTATATATTTTTAAAAAAATGTTTTTTGGAAAAATTACATTTGGAGTAGACATTAATTTTATTCGGTATGAATAATATTGTGAAATTTGGGTATTATTACAAAGAGCAAGTTTTTATTTTTACCCTCAGTGAATCTTCATGGCAGAATTCCACAGAACCCTAAATGGGTACCTATGTTTTGCCTTTTCTAGCTTCATGCTTTTCATCAGTCCCTCCGAGACCTCAGCAGTGAACAAGTTCGCCTTGGAGACGATTTCAACCGGGAAATTGCCAGAAGAAGCAGGTAAAAGTAAAATATGGTTTTCACTGGAGGCGTGAATTATTAGAATAAAAATATAGGTTCTGTAATTGACATGTTTACATGAATTAAAAAACTACTGTGTTTTTATAGCAGTATTTTAAAATTTATTACTAGAATAGCTCAAGACCCTTTGAATTTAGAATGTATTATGACTCAATGTTAAGACAATTTCATATTTTTAAAAACACTTTAACTTATTACAATGGCTGACATTGAGGAGACATACATAGTAAGATCTTTTTTTTTTTTTTAAGATTTTATTTATTTATTTCTAGAGAGGGAAGGGAGGGAGAAAGAGAAAGAGAGAGAAACATCAATGTGCGGTTGCTGGGGGTCATGGCCTGCAACCCAGGCATGTACCCTGACTGGGAATCGAACCTGCGAAACTTTGGTTCGCAGCCCGCGCTCAATCCACTAAGCTTCGCCAGTCAGGGCTACATAGTAAGATCTTAGCAAAGAGGTAGAGTTTCTCTTTTTTTTGCTTTTAGTCCATCTTTTTTTTTTTTAAGATTTATTTATTTATTTTTAGAGAGGGAAGGGAGGAAGAAAGAGAGAGAGAGAGAGAAACATGAATGTGCGGTTGCTGGGGGCTGTGGCCTGCAACCCTGGCATGTGCCCTGGCTGGGAATCAAACCTGCTATACTTTGGTTCACAGCCCATGCTCAATCCACTGAACTATGCCAGCCAGGTGCAAAGAGGTAGATTTATAGATACATTGGAGCAAGAGACAGACAGACAGGCACAGAGACCACCTGATTGACAATGGAGCTTTAAAATAAACGGCACAATTAGAATTTGTTGATTGATGGACATAACCCATTGTAGAATTTGATATTTTAGCTTTTAGTGGAAATCTTCAAAAGCCAGTGGTTTATTATATCTGCTCAGTATTTGTAATGTTTTTCAGTTCCTGGTAGTGCCTAAGAAGTATCACTTTTATTTAAAGTTTCTTCATTGTCTTTTTTGTTTATCATGAGCCATGACAGTTGGCTTTCATTTGGAGGCCATCTTTTTACAAAAAAGCAAAGATTTTATATCCCTTCTCATAATCATTGCTGCACACAGTCTGTGTGCAGCAATGATTATGGAACAGCGAAGCTGAATTGAAATTTGTTTACCAAGTTCACTTGCTAACTCCTGCTCCAGCTAATGAAATCATTCCACATACCAGTTTGGGGTTGCTATAGCAAAAGAATCAAAACTATAACTGTTAAATCTATGACTATAAACTATATTCTGTGTAACTCAACTGCTTTTATATGAAAAAGGCAGGAAATTCAGTAATAAGAATTAAAGACCTAACTAATGCTATTATTACTGCTACTTCTAGTTAATATTATTGAACACCTATTTCATGCCAGATAGCTTTAGGTTTAATTCTAGCGACAACCCTAATGAGGTTATCATTATTATTTTCTCCATTTTTTGGATGTGAAAATGGGCACAGAGAGATGGAATAACTCAGTTTCCTGGAGATGAAACAGGGGGACGTGATGAAGTCAGAATTCAAATCTAGGCAGGAAGGCCCCAGAGTGCTCTTTCCACTGTGCTTCAGTATCGTGTTCATATGTACCTGATATGAATAAGGCGTTTCAATCCCTGCATTTTGAGTTATATCATTAAGCTATATTTTAAATGTTTTAAACCGATAAGGGTTAATGTAATACATATTTCTTTTTGACAAGTTGATAAAGTCAACAGAACGGCATCAATATTCTGATACAATGTGTTGCTGGAGTGGCTTTATTACGTAGCTTTTACACACTTGAAGGAAGCATATAAATTAGGCACCAGGAACATGAGTTTAGGAAATGGTTGTCCTGTAAGAAGATGCAGGGGAAGTTGCAGGGATGACTTAGTTGATTAGTTTAAATGGACATTTACGTGTGCAATGGTGGACTGGAAATCTTCTGATCCATAGGCTGGCACCGTTTAGTAATCGTTTGTGTGACCTGTTGGTATGTATGAGGAAGAGAAACATTATTTAACCCAAAATAGGAGTCAAATTTCTTGTGAAACTTGGTGGCTTAACTTTGTAGATGAGGAAGACTTTAGGATCCAAATCTGCTTTACTTGTAAAATTTTTTGCAAGTTTTCAGTTCATGTTTATAAAAATACCCTGGAGGGAAGTTGCTAGGTTTAACTTTCTGTGTGATTCAGAAAGGTTGATTTGCTCATTTAATTATTAATTTTTAAATTTTTCTTGACATGTATTGTAAGAAGTACACTGGAAAGCAAGTTTTTAGAAAGGAATAAATAAAGTTTCAATCAGAATTCACCTACTTTGGTTGCCATATAGAGAACTGATTCAAGGAGGGCAAGTTAGGAGACTTTTGCATTAATATGAAAAATGACGATGGCTTGACCAGGAGATGGCAAGGGGCAGTTGGACAGGGCTGTGTCTCAAGGTGTTTTCTGCATATTGAAGAGGCGGGTTTTAGTAGTGGATTGGATGTGGAGGGGATAAGGGAGAATAAATCCAAGATGACTCCCACATTTCTGACTTGAGTAACTAGGTAGATGGTAATTCTGCTTCTGAAATATGGAACACTGGTGGGAGTAGGTGAGGTGTAGAAATTAAGGGTTTGACCCTGGGTATTGTAGGTTTAAGATGCGTGTGAGTCATACGAGTAGAAGTGTAAAATACCTGCGAGGTGTTTACTTTGAAGCCTGAAGGAGAAGTCTCTTCTAGAGATTTTAAGAGTGGTCAGCATAGAGAAGTGTATTTGGAGCCATGGAAGTGGAGGATATTTAGAGAGAAACAGTGGCGATAGAGTCAAGGACAGGGCTGAGAGCTAAGGCGCTGCACTAGATGGAAGTCATTACAAAGAGGAACTGGACTGAGAAGGAACAGCTAGTGAGTGGGGAATCCAGGAGCACATAGAGCCATACAAGTCAAGAAAGAGGTACAAGTACAGACAGTTTCAGAGATACAAAGATTTAGAAAATTTATGAATCCAGTGCAATCCCTATTAAAATACCAATGACATATTTCACAGATATAGGAAAACATTTCAAAAATTTATATGAAGCCATAAATGACCCCAAATAGCCTCAGTAATTTTGAGAATGAAGGGGGAGGGGTCACAATACCTGATATCAAACTCTATTACAAGGCTACTGTAATCAAAAGTCTGCTACTGGCATAAGAACAGACACATAGATCAGTGGAACAGAACAGAGAGCCCAGAAATACACCCATGTCTCAATGGTCAATGAATATTCAACAAAGGGGGCAGGAGCATAAAATGGAGTGAAAATAGCCTCTTCGAGAAATGGTGTTGGGAGGTCCGGACAGGTACATACAAAAACATGAAACTTGACCACCAATTTGCACCATACACAAAATAAACTCAAGATGGATAAAGGCTTTAAATATACCATAAACACCATAAAAGTCCTAGAGGAGAACATAGGCAGGAAAATTTCAGATATTCCATGCAGCAGTGTTTTCACCGATATGTCCCCTAGAGCAAGGGATATAAAGGAAAGAATAAACAAATGGGACTACATCAAATTAAAAAGCTTTTGTATGGCTAAAGAGAAGAGCAAAATGAAAAGGGAACTGACTATATGGGAAATTATATTTGCCGGTGATACCTTGGACAAGGGTTTGATCTCCAAAAAATATAAAGAACTTACATGACTCCACACCAGGAAGACAACCCAATTAAAAAATGGACAAAGGACTTGAACAAATACTTCTCCAAGGAGGACATACAGAGGGCCAAGAGACATATGAAAAGATGCTCAGCATCATTAGCCATCAGAGAGATGCAAATTAAAACCACAGTGAGATGCCACTTCACACCATTGAGAATGGCCATCATAAATAAATCAACAAACAACAAGTGTTGGCGAGGTTATAGAGAAAGAACTTTAGTGCACTGTCGGTAGGAGTGTGGACTGGTACAGCCACTGTGGAAAACAGTATGGAATTTCCTCAAAAAGCTAAAAGTGGAACTGCCTTTTGACCCAGCAATTCCACTGCTGGGAGTATGCCCCAAGAACCCTGAAAGAACAATTCAAAAGAAACTATGCACCCCAATGTTCCTATCAATGATGTGATAAATAAGACCCATATAAGGCCAAAAGATGAGAAACCTTAAAAAAAAACAACTAAAGCACAAGAACATTAATGATCTAAGTAAGAAGCTGACTAAAATGTGCGCGTGACAGAAGATGAGCAAAAAGCATCGATTCTCTATGGTGGAATAATTTATAAGAGGTATAATAAGTATATCATGCAAGTCACACAGATAACTGATAAAAATAGTAGTATGTCCATTCAAAATTGGACAGGAGTGGAAGTGAGTTAAATACAGGGCCTGGCACAAACGACCCCCCTTTTTTATTACAAAATCTTTTATTATGAAACCATAAGCATGTGATTCTGTAACATAACACTATCACACTCAAGCACACCATAGGACATTTTAGGTGCAATGTTCAAATTGCTGTCCATGTCATACGAGGCATTCATATACCCTACCAACCACACTCAGGCAAGCCTTCCCTCTCTGCCAGACCCTGTATTGCAAAACAGGCAGTCAACTGAAAGTGTCTAGAATTGAATACGATGGAAGTACCAACAAAAGAATTAAGAATGGAAATGGTTGGGTGTGGTTGCCAGCGAGGTATGGACTCGAGGTAAGGAAGTGTGAGAGAAGAAGGCCTTTGCTTTTCTTTGTAAGTCTTTCTGTGCTATTTTACTGTTGATCCTGTATGTTATTAATTTGGTGGGGAAAAGGTTATGGGAGACACGTTAGTGAGGGCTGAGTTTGTGACAGCATACCCTGATGTAACTCGATAATGAACTGCTGGAGAATTGCTGGAGAGGATGTGAGATTAAGAGTTTTGTTCTCCGTCCATTCTCTTCCTTCTTAATTTAAAATGGAAGATATTGCGGCCGATTTGTTTATGGAAGGTGATGTTCCAGTACAGCAGTGGTTCTCACAGTGTGGTCTGCAGACATGCAGCATTAGCATCACCTAGGAAGTTCTAGAAATGCACATTCTTGGGCCCAGTTGCAGCATTAGATTCTGAAGTTTTGGGTGTTGGGTTCATCACTCTGTGCTTTTAACAAGCCCTCCAGGTATTTCATAGTTTGCTAACATTCGAGAACCACTGCAGTATTATGTAATAATATTATGTTGTAATTTTTTTAATTGTATAGATTTTTTCAAATAGCCAAATTAAAATATTTCTCTTCATTGCTTAGGTCGGATGCTGAAACAAAAAGGGCTTTGGAAAGATTGACTGAGAAGCTGAGTGAAACCCAAAAGCAAGAAATGGTGAGAACTCTGTTTATGAAAAGCTCTGCTTCGTGTGTAGATGGCAGAGAGGGTGGCTGGGCTCATTGCACTCCCACTGAAGTTTAGTAAATTTTAACTCTTTCAGCAGTACATGTCATTTTGTCTAAAAATGCGTTTTATAGCTCTTACAAAATTTTCATGAATTGTAAGTGTTTAAGTTTTAAATATTTATAGTGGTAGCATTTTAGAGAAAGACTTATCATTTGTTTTAGGTTTTAGAGTTTTACCATGAATAATTTAAATTTCACTGACTCAGTCATTCCTTTATAGCTTTTGGTAAATGATTTTTGAGAAATACAGAATTTGTGGGTAATGGCTCTGTAGCACTCCCATTCTGTATTTGAGGTCATCTTACAGAATTGCATACACAATAGCTGCAAAGACCTCCTTGCTGTCTGTCCTTGTTTTAGATAGTAGTGATTGGAAATACCCTGAGTTCTGGAGTTTTATTATCTCATACTCAGATTGTTCACACTGACTTTGCAGTGGGTTCTTTTTATCAAATCACTGTTCTTGGTGGAATTAAGGTTAAAAAATAAAGAACATACAGTGTCCATTTCTTTGCATCATCTGTGTTTTTTTTAAAAAAGAGAAAAATAATAGATATTCTCATGAACCTGTTGCAAATTTATCAACTTCAGGAACAATGTCTATTCATTCATTCATTTCCCACAGTACCTTTTGCTTTTTCAAGACTAAAAAAGTTAGCAGATTATTTTTTCTTAACATTTTATTCAAACTGGAAGTTTCCCAGTAAAAGCAGATAATTTTTCTCCAGTTGTTAATTGTGTTTACAGTTCCTTACATAGACATGTTAAGTTTTTTTTTTTTTGAGTTTGAATTTGTTGGCTGCATCTGCTAAGAGATGGATATGCTGCATTATCAGAGATCATCTCAGTTACTGCCTATTCAAAAATAAGAATAAGCCCCTGACCACATAAAAGCACCTTCCTTTTGAGTTTTTAGTGCTGATTTCTTTGTGGTGTGCCCAGAGAGGTGAGGATACAATGCCTGTCTTTTGTTGAAGTACACAAATGTTTTCAGTTAGTGTGTGATGGTGTGGCATCTAATATGTGATCAGCACATAGGGTACTTATTTTTTTATTTTACATGAAGTCCTAGATTTTCCCAGACACACCAAGGTCACCTTTAATTTACACTGTACCTGTCTAAAATATCTAAAATATCATATACTTCTAATGAAGGTTTTTTTTTGAGATTAATAGATTGATGACTTTCTTAATTGTAGTAGTTCACACAGGAAGAAATTTATGCCATTCTCAGTTTTACGAACTATCTCAACAGGAGCTGAATGCACACTTTCAAGAATGTAGTTCTAAGGTCCTCTATTAAATGATCTTCTGGCTCTTTCCATAAACTCTAGAGTGGGATCTGTTACTTGACAATGGAAACTGCTGAAGTTTTTTCTTTGCCTTTTTTCTTTTTTTTTAATTTTTAAAATTTGGAGGTATAATGCACACACATAAAAGTACACAAATCAGTGTATATTTTGATTAATTATTGTGAGGTGAACATGCCCATGTAGCCACCACTCACATCTAGAACTAGAACATTACCAGCGCACAAGAAGCCTCCTTATTTCCCTTCCCCATCAGTAACTCTTGCCTTTTTAAAGGGGACTATTATTTTAACTTTTAACCCTTTAGATTGCTTTTGCTTGTTTTAGTCTTTATTAAATGCAGTCATTCAGGACAAGGGTTTGTTTGTGTGTGTGTCTGGTTTCTTTTACTAAACATTATGATTGCGATATCTCTGGGTGTTGTGTCATGTATTTGCAGTTAGTTCATTTTTGCTGCTCTTTAGTATTCCATTGTATAATATACTGTAATATATTGTGAAATTTTATGATGGATATTTGAATTATTTCAAATTTTGGGCTGTTATGAATAATGCTGTGGTGGATGATCTTACTATTTCAGTGCATCTGTGCACGCATCTCTGTTGTTACTAACATGGAGTGTGAGTGCTCAGCGCCTTCCAATGTAGCAGTTTCCCATAAACAGGTTTTCAAAGTGGCTGCCCTAATTTACACTCTTACTATCAGTGTATGAGAATTGGTGTTGCTTTCATCTTTTCCAACACTGATACTATTTAATTTTTCAGTAATAGCCATTATGTTGGGTGTTTATGGTATCTCATCATGGTTTTAATTTGTATTTTCATGATTACTAAAGATGATGGGCATCTTTTTTTTCATATGTTTGTTGGCTATTTGCTATTTTTTCTTTTGAAATATCAGTTTGCTTTTTTGGCCAGTTTTTTATTGGGTTGCCTGTCTTTTTGTTATTGATTTGTAGGAGGTCTTTTTATATCTTATATATGAGCACTTTGTCAATTATACGTGTTGCAAATACCATCTCCCATTCTAAAACTGTTTCTTATTTTTAAACCCTCTTAATGGGATCTTCTGTTGGTGACTGAAGATATATTTAATTCTCTGCAAAAAAATTGCTTAGATAATTTGATAATTATTATGTGTGAGAGGACATACTTGCTTTTTGTTGTAGGTTAGAGGCCATAGCAGTTATAGATCACCTTATTATTTGTTGTTGAGATATTTCCTTAAAGATTTTATTTACTTTTAGAGAGAGGGAAAGGGAGGGAGAAAGAGAGGGTGAGAAACATCAATGTGAGAGAGAAACATCTTATTGGCTGCCTCTTGCATGTGCCCCAACCTGGACCAGGCCTGCACACCAGGCGTGTTCCCCTACTGGAAATTGAACCAACAACCTTTTGCTTTGTTGACCAACACCCAGCCAACTGAGCCACACCAGTCAGAGCTGTTGTTGAGCTATTTCAATGTTGAACTTCAGTGCCAGGTTTTAACTGTTTCTGGTTGACCTGTACTGTTAGCGTATCGAACTTCAGGATTCCAACGCAGAGGCTAGGAGCTGGGTTAGGGGAAGTTCAGCCAGGGAGCCCCTTCCTTGGAAAGGCTCTCAACTTCAGTTTTTACCCCTTGGACCCCACATATCGGTTAAAAACTGTTTAGCTTCTCACTGTCTCAGCTGCCATTTGTTAAGTGGGCTGATATTTCAGGGAGAAAGTGGCCTAAAATATGGACAAATCTCTCTGAATTTCTTTCTTCTCTTGCATTTGGTCTCATATGTCTTTACTTCTTTTTAGTTTTCCAGACTTATTTGAAATATTATTTCTAGCTTTTTAAGTTATTTCCATTGGAAGGGTTGGTCTGAATTATTTAGCCTGTCATTTTTGGAAGTGAAACTCCCTCAGTCTTTTTGTATATATCATATTTCATTACTATGTTTGCTGTTTCTAATGCATAAAAGTTGAGAGGTTTCCAGCTGTTGTACAAGGCTTCTTTTACTTGCTACATAGGTATACAACATGTGAGCATGCTTGTAACAAGGGCTTTGACCCAGACTTGAATGTCCTCAGTGTTCTGCCAAGGTCTTTGTAGATTTGAGAAGCTATGGGCATGTCTAGCTGAACCGTCATGCTGTCTTTTTGACATTGTTAGATATTTGGGATGGTTTGAGTTGAGTTTGAAAATGCCAATTTGCCTAGTGCACATTACATTTGTTAACTTTTACCTAGCTAGCAAGTACTGTCTACACAGTCACTCTAGAATGTTAAAATGTGGTTCTACAGTGTAACCACTGATCTGAAAGTTAAAGATAAATTTAAAGAAAGCCTGAGTTCTTTCATGTCACCACTACTGTTGATCAGAATTACTGCACATCAGATAAAGCTATGATTGCACAACTGGATGTCACACCTCAGTAGCTCACTGCTCACTGGTGTAACTGGTGTGTACACCTTGCTAGTTTACTCTGCTGTCCAGTGTGCTCAGCTCATCGGGACATATTTGTTTTTATATTGTCTAAACCAGAAAAATTGCACACACCTAATTGTGCACTTAATTGAATCGTTCATCTGCCAGCTCCTCACATTAAGTTGTGATGTTACAACTTGCTTGGTGCTTTACGTAAATTTGCTTTCAAAATAAGATTGTTCAGGACTGTACAGAGGGCATCTCAAACCACACGTGGGCGTATGTATGTAGTCCTGATTAAGAAACAGATTTCTAATGCAAAAACTTAAGAATAATATTGTCGAATTTTAAAAAGGTCTTCTGCAGGTCACATGGTGTTTACTTCAGTGTGTACAAGGCTTAAATATAGATTTTTGTGACTCACACATTCCAACTGAAGTCGACATTTATGTTTTATAACTATTTGATGTATTGTGTTGTATTTGTGAATTTATGATAGCATACTGTCAGAAAAGATATGGTTCTGTTATTTAAGCATTAAACTTCTCAGCGACTGCAGCTGTTTCTCGCAAAATTAGAATAAAATTTCCACAATGATGCACGTTCACTGTGGAAAACTTTTAAATATTGTACAAAGAAAAAGAATGACTGCCCCATCTCACCAATTTCCTTTTCCATTGGTAACCACTGTTAATCTCATGTATTGTGCATTATTCTGAGGCTACAAGTGTTTATCATGCATTTTCTTAGTAACTAAAATATATTTTGAAAGTTTATAGAACACATTTTTCTTTGAGAGGCAAAAAGTACTGGTTTCTATCATACATGCCAAGATCTGATTTGTTAATCCTTTGTGAATCATAGATTTTTGTTTATTTGTTTTGCAAGCTGCCTGTTGGAAGGGAATAATTATTTATAGCATGGTATTATGGAGAATACTTTCTGTTAACACTTAATTGTGGTAATAATCAATATCTCATGGGCTTTATACCACAGGGGAAATTAGTTGTCTAGAATTTGCCCAGTTGAGTATGATATGAGTGGATTATTCTTTGATTAGTCATGGTGGGAAAAGTCAATTTTATTTTAGTTTTCTATGGAAAGGTCATTATTTTAATAAAAAATGTAAACATGTATCCAGCTGTTTCTGGAAGAGTCAGCCATGAATTGAAGTACAAATTCTGAACCCTGCATTTAGCATAACATGGTTATTGAACAGATTGTAACACCTATTTGTTGAAATACATTTTACAACAGTATATATTATTAAAGATCTCAGGAATCAA
The DNA here is from genome assembly GCF_019186645.2 of Phyllostomus hastatus. Lineage (NCBI taxonomy): Eukaryota > Metazoa > Chordata > Mammalia > Chiroptera > Phyllostomidae > Phyllostomus > Phyllostomus hastatus. The sequence continues at coordinate 55,833,274 of NW_025334033.1, read as the reverse complement.
CACAGGGAAAAGTCAGAATACAGTCCCAGAAACAGAAGGTCTTTGTTTTTGTTTCACCCCCACTCATTGAAGGCTCCACTTATAAAAGCCATTCTAATTTTTATTCTTACTGTATTATTTTTTATAACTAAATATAAAGACTTTAGACTTTTTGATATCTTAGTAGTAAATTTAATTGGTTAATATGGGTCTCTGAAAAAAAATGTATTTTTGTATTAGCTGGTTAGTATTTTTCCCTTCTGTAGCAGAAATAAAAAATTAAAATGAAGAGGCATTAATGAATGCAGTCTTTGTAATAATTCTTATTGGGAATTATTACTCCATAGTGATAAATGTGTGCTGTGCTGTTTGGTGCAGTGTCCATGCCCTCCTATTTAGAGCTGTGCTTACATGCTCTTTGGTCTTCTCAGTTGCAGAAAATGGCGTCATAATCCACCCAGTGGGCACCTAAAAGTCACTGTACATCTTTTTCTTCATACCACAGTTTCAGTCCATGATAAAACCTTGCCCTTTTTGTTTCTGAAATCTTGCTCAATTCCATCTTCTTCTGTGTAATACTGCTCTTAAAAGCACCATCAATTCATTGAGTTCACTGCAGTGGCCCCCACTGAAGCTGGTCTTTCTCCTACATGTTCCGCATCTTTGCTCCTGATGGTAGCCAAGTGATTTTCAAAAATTGACATTAATTTTTGACAGTTGTCTCCAAATTGTCTCCAAATTTTTGAATGGCTGCCTCTGTCATTCAGGACTCCAGTGAAATGTCATCACCTTGATAGACTCCTCTCTCCCCTGCTCTCCTTTTTGTTACATAATTGGTAGCAGATTGCAACTGTTCTGTATTTTGCCATTTTTACCTAATGTATTTCTGAGATTTGAGTTTGTTCCCTATTAGCATCTATTGAGCATTCTAATTCCTTTCTTTTAATATTTAAAGCATTGAACTGAATGAATGTTTTATAATTTATTTACACAGTTTCATATTAATGGGCAGTTAGGTTGTGTCCGTCTTCTGCTTTTATACATAGCACTGCAGTGAACGGTCTTGTATATGTGCCATATTTTCACATGGGAGAGTAAATTGGTAGAGTAAATTTCTAGAAGTGGATTTATAAGACTAAAGTCTACAGGGATTGTAATTTGTTACGTATTGTTCAATGTTATAATCAGAATAGTAAATGCCTTCTTTTAGCATTTTTATCTGAGAATTGACATTTATCTTACCCTTTCCTAAGAAGGATGAATGGTGACCCACTGTAAAATTAAAATATATGTTGAAATTCTGCTAATTCCAACTGGCCCCTAATATAAGACTTCTTTATTCTCTTTGGGATCAGATCCCCATACTCCTCCTGTCACCACTCCCACCCCCAGCAGTTTTTTTGGACACATGGTTACTCAAGTAGAGATGACATTTCCCAGTTTCTCTGTATAAGCTAAGTTGAGACCATGTGAATCAGTGTGAGTGAAAGTCATGCATTCCACTCTGACTTGTCTTCTTGAAAACAAAGCTACTTGTCTGGAAGTTTCTCACTCTCCCTTTATGTGGGTTGAAATGAGGATGTGTACTGACCCAGCTTAAATCATGCCAGTGAGGCTAACAACCTAGGGGACAGGTGAAGAAGCAGCAGATGGAAGGAACCTTAATCTCTGACTGACCCGAGGGAGCAGGGTGGCCTGCCAGCGCTCTTGCTTTCTTCTGGGCTATAATACGAGACATAAACAAACTTATTTAAGCTGCTTTGTATTTAATCTCTTTGAAATAGCCTAGATGGTACCTTAACTAATACAGAAATGTTTCATAGAAATTGGGGAGAAAGATCAGACAGAAAACTAGGATTATCCAAATGTATGTTTTAGGTCTTTGGTTGTTGCTGACTTAATTGGGGTTGTGTGACTCATGGTCTTAGCAGTAGAAAAGGGGAGATATTTTGAGCATATTGATATGTCTGGGTGATTGGATCTATAAAGATGCTTTTGTCGATTTGGAGGTTTATAATTTACCACTCTTGGAAATCATAAAATACTTTGTGTGTTTATTCATTTTCAGCCATGCTAGTAGTGTGTGTGTGTGTGTATTGCTTTATTTTTCGTCAGGCTTGAATAAAATAGAGCACAGATATGATGATTCTCCCATGTTCTAATGGATGTGTAGGACAATAGTTGTACTTGCTTACCATTTTGTGGTTCACTAAGTAATTCTCTCTTTCAGTTGAGACAGCATGGGTGGACCTGGAGATTATTATGCTAAATGAAATAAGCCACTCAAAGAAAGATAAATACTATATGGTTTCACTTATCCGTGGAATCTAATGAACAAAATAAACTGACAAATAAAGTAGAAACAGAGACATGGACACATGGAACAGACTGACAGCTGTCAGAGGGGGAGGGAGGAGTGGGGACTAGATGAAAGACGGTGGAAGGATTAGCAAAAAAACATATGTATGACCAACAGACAAAGATAACAGTGTGGTGATGGCTTGGGGGAAGGGAGGGTGGGCACTGGGTGGAAATAGGCAAAGGGGCGGGGGGAATTGGGGACTTCTGTAATAGTGGCCACAATAAAAATAAAGTTAGCCCTGGCTGGTGTGGCTCAGCAAATACAGTGCTGGCCTGCAAACCAGAGGGTCGTGGGTTCGATTCCCAATCAGGGCACAAACCTGAGTTGTGGGCCAGGTCCCCAAGTAGGGCTCACTCAAGAGGCTACCACACATTGATGTTTCTCTCCCTCTCTCTCTCCCAGCCTTCCCCCTCTCTAAAAATAAATAAATAAAATCTTTAACAAAATAAAAATAAAAGTAAAGTTAAAAAATATAAAAAGATCGATTTTAGTAGTAATAATCGAAAACCTCCAATTAATAGCGGCCTAAAAAAGACAAAAGTTATTTCTGGCTGTGGAAAGGTCTTAAGTAGGGAGTTCAGGTTTCCGTTGTACTGAACTACAATGTATAAGGTATTCTGGCTCTTTCGGTCATGCTCTTCTTGTTTTGTCTGCTGTTATGACCCCAGACTCATGGTCTATGACGGCAGCACCTGTGTGTCAGGCAAGCTGAGGGAAGGGATGAGCATGAGAGCAAAAGGCGCCTGTGTGCTGTCTCTATGGATAGTTTCTTGAAGTTGTCGCTTGACACTTATGTATGTATCCCTTCGGCCAGAATTTAAGTCACATGGCCAGCTAGTAGCTGAGGAAGCCCGAAAATATATTGTTTACATTTGGTAGCCACTAAATTTCTTTATTATGAAAGACATGTAAGTAGGGGAGTAGATATTGGAGATAACTATTAATCCCTACCATGTTATTTATATTTTCTGTCCCACTACTTCTATACTTTAAACAAAATTTATTTATTTATTTTTAGAGAGAAGGGACAAGAGGGAGAAAGAAGGGAGAGAAACATTGATGTGCGAGAGAAACATGGATCGGTTGCATCTAGCGTGCTCCCAGTTGGGGACCTGGCCTGCAACCTATGCATGTGCCCTCACCGGGAAACGAACTGGTGACCTTTTGGTTTGCAGGACAACGCTCAACCTACTGAGCCAGACCACTATGGGCTACTTCTATACATTTTGATTTACACGTATGGCAATCTGGGCAAGTTATTTTTCCCATTTTATGGATGATGATACTGATTTTTTGGAGATTAAATTAGTTGTACAGCTCAAATAGTGCATGCTTGGCTCTAGAAGGCTAATGACAAGGCCAGTGTGTGGCACAGTGGGGAGTAAAGTGGTGGTCATCTATCACTGCATGACAGAGGAGCCAAATACCACTGAAAACAAGTATTTTGAAATGGAGAACAAAGTTCTATGGAATGGGTAGAAATTTTGTGGATGGAATGGAGAATATGTGTGTGTGTTTTTTCATCAGACTAGCTTATTTCCTGGGTGAGGATTTATTTGAAAACAGACTTAAAAATTGCATTAGTTATCTATGGCTGCCATATCAAATTTCCCTGAACTTACTGGCCCATAACATTTACTGTCTGACCATTCCTGTAGGTTAGGGTTAGGAGTCCAGACGTGGCTTAGCTGGCTCCCTTGGCTCTGGGTCTGTCATGGCTGTGATCATCTCACATCTTGCATGGGGTGGATTTCCTTCCTAGCTCATTTAGTTCCTTAGTAAATTATTGGACTGAAGTATCAGTTTGTCATGACCTGTTGGTCAGAGGCTTCTTTGGTTTCCTTGACATGTGGCCTTTGCACAGAGCATCTCACAACCTGGCTTGTTTCATCAGAGCAAGCAAGCAAGAAGGCCAGCGAGAGGGCCAGCAAGGTTAAGATGGAAGTCGCAGTGTTTTGTAACCTAATTATGGGAGTGACATCTCATTACTTGTTCTGTGTTGTTCATTAGAAGGAAGTCACTAGGGCAAGTCCTCAGTCAAGAGGGAGAAATTGCACAAGTGCACGAATACTAGGGAGAAGGGGCCACTGAAACTTTGTCAGAAGCTGCCTCACACAAACAGTTCAAAACTGGGAGAAAGTCCTCCAAATACAGCAACTTGACATCATCACATGTACTGGCCACATGGGATGATAATGTCTAAGTGGTGAAGTAGATAATGCCTAAGTAATTTTAGATTTTGGTTTCCGTATTTGGTTACTTGAACTGCTTTAATTTTGGTAAGATGCTAATACACACAGCCTTCTTTCCCGAAGTATAGAGCTGATCCAACTCATTGAATTTAATTAGAGAAATCTTAATTTCTTATTCAATGTTGATCCTCAATAGATAGCGAGCTGTTAGAAGGCAGGGTCTGTGGATGCAGCTTGTGTGTTGCTACATCCCGAACCTCTAGCTTGCACACTGACTGGAGCAGATTAGTGTTCGTGCGTGCTTACTGAAGGAGCCCCTGGAAATGGACTTGGGCTTCCCCGATACTACTGGAAATTGAGACTGCTGTGTGCGCATTTCTCTCACTGATTCGTCGTGTGATCCCTGATTAATAGCTTCATCAGTGATTCATATCTTTTGATTTAACAATTTCACTTAAAGTTTGTATCATTAGTTTACAAAAATAATCTGATATAGGAGTGTTTGTCACAGCATGTACCAGTAAAAATAAATAATTGTTATCCTATTATCAATAAGGAATTACTTCAGTCAATTATGGAGAACTATGCACTTGTTAGGAATGAATATGTAGATTTGCTTGTTATTATGGAAAATTGTCCACAGTATGTGAACAGCAAAAAAGTTTATAAAACTACATGAAATACCCAACTTTTGTTCAAAAAAAGAAATGAAATAGATATGTATTTGACCAGTCATGCACATATGCTTAGAAAACTTCTGGAAGTGTACAACGAAATGCTTAACAGTGGTTTTTCTTTTATGGATGGTATTAGCAAATTATTTCTTTTTATCATCCTATATTGTTTATTTTTAATTGTGGTAAAATGTATAACATAAAATTTACTATCCTGGCCATTTTGAAGTGTTCAGTTCAGTATTGGTTTGTACGTTCACCTTGTACAACCAATTCCAGAATTCTTTTCATCCTGCAAAACTGAACTGATACCCAGTAAAAGTAACAAGATCCCATTCAAAACATCAAGCCTTTCCAGGCATGTTGCCTCTGGCAAGCACCATTCTATCTTCTGTCTGTATTTGTCTCTATTCTAGGTACCTCATATAAGAGGAATGATACAATATTTTTCTTTTGTAACTGGCTTATTTTATTTAGCATAATCTCTTCAAGGTTCAGCCATGTTATAGCACGTGTAAGAATTTTCTTTCTTTTTAAGGCTCAATAATATTCCATTGTATGTAGAAGTCACATTTCTTTGTCAGTGGACACTTGGATTGCTCCCATCTTTTGGCTTTTGTAAATAATGCTGCTATGAACAAGGGGGTGGTGCAGATATCTGAGACCTGCTTTCAGTTCTCTTGGGTGTATACCTAGATATGGAAATGCTGGATCGTATGGTAGTTATATTTTTAATTTTTTAAAGGAGCCACCACACTATTTTCATAGAACCTGTACCATTTTGCATTCCCACCAACAGTGCACCAATTCCAATCTCTCCACTTTTTTTGATAGTAGCCATACTAATGATTTTGAGGTGGTTCTGTGTTATTTATTTTTTGGTGTGTTGCTATTATTTTTTATATTCACAGTGCACAATAAAGATATTTCCATTTTATAAGAATTGAATGAGTTAACGACTTTAGTTGGTTTTTTCGTATTTAGTATTATTTCTTTTACTGCCGGTGCTGCATTTATTTCATATGCAGTAGTGAAGTTTTTGTTGTGATATTAGGGTTGATTTTTAGGATAAATCAAAAGCTTGATGCTGAGGAGTATTTTGAGTTTTTAGTAAAGAACTGTGACTATCATAGTAAATGTCTTGTTTTTAAGCACTAGAAGTTGGAAACACCAGACTTAGTAAAATTGGGAACACCAGTTTTAGTAAAAAGTAACTACTGATTTTTTGAGAGAATATTTTTGTTCACCCTTTATTGACTTATTAAGCTTATGTGTACTGGTGTGTTTTGATAAACAACTTGATCTGAGGTAATATTTATCATAAAATTAACCTGCTTTAAATATACAGTTCAATGATTTTTTGTAAATGTACTGAATGTTGCAACCATCACGGTAATCTAGTTTAGAAAATTTTCTTACTCCCAGAAACATCCCTGGTGACCAGAACTTTTTTGGCCATATAGACTTGGTGGCAAAAGATTTCTGATAACAGAACTGTATTTATTCTCTTAAAAAAATGCAAATGTGTTCTTGTTCTGTTCACCTGCACCAAATATACACATCATCAAATAGTACAGATTTTAATTTCAGGGAGTACACAATGATAATGCATGATGTGTTTTGTATTTTCCAAACGTTGAGCAAGGAAAATGTTGCATCAGACATAAACATTCTTTCATGTTTATTTTAGAGAGTACCAATTAAATATTTTTTAGTTTGACTTTAGTTTTTGATCTTTTACCGCTGGCTTATTTTAAGCAGATCACAGTAGACAAGATTGAGAAGCTAATGAAAAGCCCTTTCAATTATTTGCTGCACATAAACATCAAAACCTTCCTAGGCAGGTCATTCTTATAGATAATTAAAATGATAAGGAACTAAACAGATAGAACAGTTTATCAGATTAATAAATGCAGCAGCTTGCAAATTGCTATTTTCCTTCTGTTTCACCAGAGGGCACTCTTTTCTAGTTTATTACTTTTAACTGATCTATTTAATTAATATTTTATACTTTGAAAAATGTAAGTCCTTTATTGGGATCCAGATTTGGATTGTTTGGAGACTGCTGATTGTTTTCTTTTGTGATTGTCAGTCATTTTTATTTTTTGTGATCTGTTTTATAATTGTGTCATGAAAAAAGGCTCTACAAACAGTGTACCTGGCATAAAATGGCTCTTTGATTTACCCCTTTTTCACTAACAACAGCTCTATAATGTCACTGACTTTGTTTGTTGGTATGCTAAGGTTTCAGATCGGGTGGAGCGACGGCTTCAGGAAATAGAGAGAGAGATGCGCACAGAAAGAGAGCTGGTGGAAAGACGTCAGGATCAACTGGGACTCATTTCTTTGCAGCTACAAGAGGTTTGTGAAAAACACCTTCTCAGAATGTTAATCTTTCTGAGTCCCAGAATGTTAGTCTTTCTGAGTTTGGATATTTGTTTAGTTATTGTTAAAATGGTAATGATTCCTTAGCTGTTGCACGTGATGGTATTCAGCCCACATGAGAAATGTAGCATATTGGTTACAGTTTAATGGGTGAAGACAACCCTCTTTGGGTCAAACCCAGAGTCTACTGCTTGCTGGCTGTGAGACCACAGGCAAGTTTCTAAGCTTTTCTAGGCCCATTTCCTCTGTGGAAAATGGAAGTGATCATGGTTTTAACCTGATCTACTTGGTGCAAGGATGAATGAGTTGATGTCAGTAGAGCACTTAACGTGGTGTGTGCAATGTGCTCAAAAATGGTAACTGAAAGTATAGTACTCTGATTAAATTTTCTAGACATACAAAGGTCAGCAAACTGGGGCCAAATGGACTAAATCTGTCCCATTTTTGTAAATAAGATTTTACTGGAACACAGCCATTCCCATTCACTTCCAGTTTTTCCAGGAGTGCTTTTGTGACGCAATGGCAGAGTTGAGTAGTTGTGGAAGAGACGGTATGGCCCACAAAACCTAAAACATCGACTGGCCCTTTATAGAATGAATTTGTCAGCCCCTGGACTAGACCATCATCAAACCAGTTAAAAATAGAGGTCACTTACTTTTTAGATACCCTCTTCATTTTGAAATTCCAGGCTTATGAAGAAGTTGAAAAATTAGAACAAAGAATTTCTGTATATCTTATACCCAGATTCCCCCAGTATTTGGATTTTACTAGACTAGCTTTATCACTTTTTGTATGCATATTCATACACACACATTTTTTTGAGTTGGTTGCACATATGATGTAAATATTTTTGCACTTAAATAATATGGTATGTGTGTTCTCTTCCTTAATCACAGCACATTAACGTGGGATCAATACTATGATTTAGTCTATAGGATTTATTCCAATTTTGCCACTAATGTCTTTTTCTGGTCCTGTGCAGGGTCACCTACAGCATTTGACTGTCATGTTTCTTTAGTCTCCTTTAATCTGGAACGGTTTTTCAGTCTCTCTTTGTCATTCCTACCTTGACACTTGTAGAGTACTCACCAGTTATTTTGTAGAATGTCTTTCATTTTGGGTTTGTTGATGTTTCCTCACAACTAGATTCAGGTTATGGACTTCTGGCAGGGAACCCAGAGCCCTGACATTTGAGCCCATCCGGATGTCATGACAGGATGTACGTAATGTTGATCTATCCCATTGCTGGTGAAAAACTGAACCTTTGGTTGAGGTGTGGTCTGCCAAGTGTTTCCACTATAAAGTTGCTGTTATGTATTTTTTAATTATTTCTTTTATGGGGAGACTCTTTGAGACTTGCAAATAGCCTATTTATTATTATACACATGAATTTTAGCATCTATTGTTGATTCTTATCTGGTGAAACACTTATTACTGTAAGGGATGCTAAGTGGTGATTTTTTGAAAAAAATTCCATCATTTTGTTTATGTGTGTTAGTTGGAATCCTACTGTAAGGAAGGGTTTTGCCTTTTTCTTTCTTCATTCATTCATTTTTATTGGTATAGATTTGTGAATTCTCATTTTATTACATTAGTTATGTTTTAAAAAATTTTGTTCATTGATTTTAGAGAGAGAGAAGAAAGGGTGGGGAATACACACACACACATGCACGAGAGAGAGAGAGAGAGAGAGAGAGAGAGAGAGAGAGAGAGAGAGAGGGAGGGAGAGGGGATATATCATTGATTTGTTCTTCCACTTATTTATGCATTCATTGCTTGCTTCTTATATGTGCTGTACCAGGGATTGAACCTACAGCCTTGGAATATCAGGATGACACTCTCATTAACTGAGCTACTCAGCCAGGGCCAACATTTGAGTTTTATTATTATTATAGAAAACAAATTTGTCAAAATTCCCTTAAAATGTTTTTTAGATCTATGCATAAATTAAACAATTAGAAATAAGAAAACAAAAAGATTAAAAACAGAAGGGATTTTTTCTTTTACCAGATGTTTTTCTTCAAAACAGATATTCTGCAAATCCACTCATTTGTGCCTGAAGATTATTGACCCTTATTAATTGACAGATTAAAAAAAATGTTAAAGTAAATACACTGATGATTGAAAATTAGGAACAAAAATTGCAATGCTGAAATTATAATGTAAGCTGATAGAAAAATCTGCTTTTGTTTTCTAAAATTCTGTTTTCCTTCATTTCACAAAAGAGACATACCCTTTTTAGTTGGTAATTACTTTGAAGAGGATACTTTGTTGAATAATTAGATAAGCATGTGGGTAGCCTTTTTTTTTTTTAACCTTGATTTTTATACATTTGTTCTCAGAGCAAATTGCATCTGGTGAGCGTAATAATAGTAACTGAAGAGACAATTGTTCTCTTTTGTAAGAGAAAATTAGAGAAATTTTCCATACTATTTTCTTCTTTCTTTGCAGAATGCACAAAATTACAAAGAAAGAGGTAGAGGAAGATTGCTTCCCATCCCCTTTGAGAAACTGGAACCTGAATATTTGCATTGTAATTGTCAGTTTGACTAAAAGCTTGAGCTGTGATTTGGAATTCCATCTTTGACAGTACAATAGAGGATCACTATTGATAAGAACTATTTAATTTCATATTTTGTCACTTTAATATAAGCAGTGACCTATATGCTTTTAAAAGGTGGTTCTGGATTAAATAGTGCAGTGGAAACTGGGAAGTATTAATTTAGGCTGGTGTGTTTCCCTGCTCCCAAGTTAAGCGGCTGAGACTTTTCTGGAAAAGGTTGTGTTTAAGGAGAGAAAACACTTTGCTTTCTTTTCAATGTTAAAAAAATACTTATGGAAATACCTATATTGTTTGATAATAGTAATTGGTGTATTTTATTTCTGGCTATGGAAAGAAATTGAATCTGTAGGTGAAAAAGCATGCCTGTACTTTTAGCCATTCTGTCTCCCTAAAATATATAATAAATGTTAGTGAAAATTATGACATTTAAAAGTAGTTAGATTAGGGGTGTTTATTAAAAATTCCAGGATATCAGAGGTTTCTAGGTATAATATCATATTACAGGGAGACAGTCTGTGCCTTTGGCTAAAACCCATTTCTTTTTAGTGATCTAATAGGTCCTGAGAGCTTTATCTTTTTCCATTTAATTAAAAACAGTATTGATCATTGAAAATCAGTTGCAGGAAAGCCACTCTCCTTTTCTCGTTTAGATTTTAAAGAATTGTTGACTCTTCTGTTTTTCAGTTTTATGTCTTTTCTGTTAGTCTAAGCAAAGGGGCTGTGCATACTCTGGAATCCGTTCCCTTTTTTAAGGCTCTACTGCTGTGCTGCTGATGCCACATGAATGTCAGATTTTCATGACTCTGTGAAGATCGTCACTGGCCTTCAGACCTCCAGTGTCACAGGTTAAACAACATTGTTTTGGTACCTCAGTAGAGGTCTCTTTAGAGAGATGAGTGTTGTAGTTCTGCAATAATGTTCTTTTCATGTATCTTCCAATTTTAAATGGTTGTGCTAGTATTCTGAACTTTTACTAATCAGATTCAAATGTAAGCCCATTATCAATCTTTCCTTGTCGAACCATTGTACAAATGAGAAAGTGTTTGTTTAGGACTTCCGGCCAAGATGGAGGCATACTCTTTGCCTCCTCGCACAACCAAAAGAAAGACAGCAAGAAATTTAAAAACAAAAAATAACTAGAACTGCCAGAAAATTGAACTGTATGGAAGACCTACAACCAAGGCGTTAAAGAAGAAACATTCATTCAGACTGATAGTAGGGGTGGGGACGGGCAGCAAGGCTGTGGTTGGGGAAGCAGGCAGTCCCACATTTGTGTACAGACAAACCAGGAGGAACAAATGGGGAGCAAGACAGACTGCGCAACCCAGGGTGCCAGTGCAGGAAAAGAGAGCCTCAATACCTCTGGCTGTAAAAATCTGTGGGGGTTATGGCAGCAGAAGAAACTCCCAGCCTCACAGGAGAGTTTTTTGGAGAGACCCACAAGGTCTTAGAATGTACACAAATCCACCCACCGAGGAATAAGAACCAGAAGGGCCTATTTGCTTGTTGGCAGCAGGGAAAGTGACTGAAAGTGGGGAGAGTGCCGAACAAATGACATTGTTCTGTCTCTGACCCCTCCCCCCACGTATAGTGCTATAGTGCAGCAATGTCGGTTACCCCACCCTGGCAAATACCTAAGGCTTTGCCCCTTACAATGTAACAGGCACACTGAGACAAAGAAATATGGCCCAAATGGAAGAACAGATCAAAACTCCAATAATACAACTAAATAGTGAAGAGATAGCCAACCCATCAGATGCATAGTTCAAAACACTGGTAATCAGGATACTCACAGAAATGGTTGAGTATGGTCATAAAATAAAGGAAAAAGTGAAGGCTATAAAAAGTGAAATAAAGAAAAACACACAGGGAACCAGCAGTGAAGGGAAGGAAACTGGGACTAAAATCAACGATTTGGAGCAGAAGGAAAAAATAAATATTCAATCAGAACAGAATGAAGAAACAAGAATTCAAAAAATGAGGAGAAGCTTAAGAACCTCCAGGACAGCTTTAAATGTTCCAACATCTGAATCATAGGGGTGCCAGAAGGAGAAGAGGAAGAGCAAGAAATTGAAAACTTATTTGAATAAACAATGAAGAAGAACTTCCCCAATCTGGCAAAGGAAATAGACTTCCAGGAAGTCCAGGAAGATTAGAGAGTCCTGAAAAAGTTGGACCCAAGGAAGCATACACCAAGGTACATCATAATTACAGTACCCAAGATTAAAGATAAGGAGAGAAAAGCAGCAAGATCTTAAAAGCAGCAAGAGAAAAGCAGACAGTTACCTACAAAGGAGTTCCCATAAGACTGTCAACTGATTTCTCAAAAGAAACCTTGCAGGCAAGAAGGGGCTGGAAAGCAGTATTCAAAGTCATGAAAGGTAAGGACCTACATCCAAGATTACTCTATTCAGCAAAGTTATCGTTTAGAATGGAAGGGCAGATACAGTGCTTCCCAGATAAGGTAAAGTTAAAGGAGTTCATCATCACCAAGCTCCTCTTATATGAAATGTTAAAGGGACTTATCTAAGAAAAAGAAGATGATCAAAAATATGAACACTAAAATGACCACAAACTCACAACTATCAACAACTGATCCTAAAACAAAAACAAATAATCAAACAACTAGAACAGGAATAGAATCACATAAATGGAGATGACATGGATGGTTATCAGTGGGGAGGAAGGTGGAGAGAATGGGGAAAAAGGTACAGGGAGTAAGAAGCATAAATGGCAGTACAAAATATACAGTGGGAGGTTATGAATAGTATAGGAAATGGAGACATCAAAGAACTTATATGTACAACCCACAGACATGAACTAAGGGTGGGGAATGCTGGTGGAGCGGGGCAGTACAGGGTGGAGGGGAATATGGGGGAAAAAGGGGACAATTGTAATAGCATAATAAAATATACTTAAAGTTTCTATTTAACATTAACTTATTGTAACACAGACTCCTCTGATCAGATACATAGTAGTAAGGTATCCTTGATTAGTAAATGCAGTGGAGTGGTAGGAATGGTGGTTACTAGGGTCACGAAAAAGGTATTTTGACTGTAATCCCAAGTCAGAACACTTGCAGGTCCAAAATTCACATCGAATCCTAGATAACATTTTTAACTGTTGACTGTGGCATTTTGTAAATTTCTGACTTGGTTTTTACTAGCTGTTTCTTATAAATTGAATATTATTTCTTCATATTCAATTGAATTACTTAAAATGAAAAACAGGAGGTAAATGCTGGGTGTATATTTGTATATGCTTTTCAGAGCATGTGATAGCCTGTTAAAAGGCCAGTTCCCTCGCCTACCCCCATCAGGAATATTGTGCATGACCTAGGGAGGTCGAGATGCCTTCAAGTTTAAAGGTGCTCCATGGAAAAGTCTATGAGGCAGGCAAACCAGGGAGTCTTAATGGAAGATGGTGAAGATTAGGTGACGAATTCGGTGTAGGGTGGGAGCTCAGCTCAGTGGATTTTCAGTCTGGAAAACTAGATCGTGTAAGCTTCATCAATAAAACAAGGCTATGTGCAGAAAAGTTAAAGTAATTGATATTGGCTTTTTTTCCCCAACATTTTTCCTCATCTTGTGGCATCTGTACAAATTATGAAAAACCCAATAAAGAAGTAGCTGTACATCCCTTCTCAGAAATGTAATGGTGGCTCTAGAGACACTTGAGTAAAATGGACACTTCTTATAAGAAAAACCTTGGGTACTATTTATTGATGTATTTAGTTTGGACTCATTAAGGCAGAAGTTTCCAAAGAAGCCAGGAGTGTTTTCCTGATGTCCTCCTAATAGCGCTAGCATCCCCCTGAGACTTTGGTGTTAAATCAGAGGAAAATGGAGTCTGACAAATGTGCTAAGGTGGTCCCAATAACTTCTCCTGCATATCCTTTAGTGATTATCCTAGTTGATTTGGAGACATAGATTTTGAACTCCACTTCACTTACCTTTCCAGCGATGAATCCGAAAGCTTCTGCTTGGGCATTCGCGTTACCCTCCTCTTCCTGTTCCCATAGTCCACAGGTGGCACACATAAGGCCTGTGGGCTGAACCTGGCCCTCCACCTTGTTTTATCTGGCCAGCACCTTGTTTCTACCCGGCGGCAGCACCGAGCTCTTGCTTAACTGTTAAGGAGTAGTCCTAAAATTTATACATTTATACAGTCCTAAAATTGCATTTGGCTCTTTGAAGGCAACCGCGAAGCAGATGTGGCCCCCGGTGAAAATGAGTTTGACACCCATGCCGTAGTCCATGCCCTTTTTTTTGTGCTTGTCCCTACATTTTCACATATTTACTGGTATTTCATAGCAAAAGCCTCCCTTTCCCACTGATATTATTTGATATATTTTATATACATGCCCATTAAATTACCCTCACAGTTACCATCCCAATGGCCTCCCTGGGCTTTGAGAAAAGACAGGTGGAATTTACAAGTAAATGAGAGTTTAAAAATACAATAGAAGTTCTGTGGAAAGCACAAGGAGAGCTCACAGAGCACCTCAGTTCCCTAGTCCAGGGGAATGGGCTCTAGAATTAAGTCACCCATCAGGCCCAGGTGGCCAGGTGTGCAGCAGGCAGAGGGTGACCCAGGCAGTGCCCGCACACAGGGCCCTGACTGCCGTGGCGCTGACAGCACAGAGTGTCCCAGTCGGACAACCCCACAGGCTTTACTCTGAAGGAGGAGGCGTGCAGCCAGGGAAAATTTGGAGACTTGCTCTAGTGTTTGTCGTCCATGGGCGAAGCTGTGTGTGTGGGATAAATCTGAGCCTTATTGTGAGCAACACTTTCATTCTTTTAATGAACCCTGATCCCATTGATGACTTTTCTCCTTGTCTTGCATAAAAGATGGCTTATTTTCTTCTCACTGTCCAGTTTCCAGACAGTGATAATTATATGGAGTTTTTTGTCCTAGATTATCACTGTTAATTACCATTTCTTGATGTGTTGCCTCTTTTAATTATACTTGTTTTGAGCATTTAACATAATTTGCACTTAATAATATTTGTTTAATGCATTAAGTAGTAACCATATTAATACATTGTTTTGATCCAAGGTTTAGTTTTTTTCTTGTATAATTCTTTTAACATTTTAATTAAATATTTATTGTAAAAAGTATTTATTCACACATATTTTAAATAAATGCACAACTAAATGTGATCATGTCACAAATAATCATACAAACATTCTCTGTTTTGGTGTAGCCTTATTCTTTACGTGGCTCGTTCTTTTCCTGCCTCTCTCCCTTTGCTCTCTCATCATCAAACACCCCTCTCCCTACCCCCTGAAAAAACAAACCAGAGTGAATAGCCTGGGGTATACTCCTTTATATTTTTCTTTGTGCTCTTAATTATCCTGGACAGATACACGAGTATATAGAGCACATACACCTTTGCATATATAGGGATTTTTTTTGGTATGCTTTACTTTGATAACACAGGATAACATATATTTGTGCATCTTGTTTTCTTCTCTGACCAATAATACTTTCTGGAAATTTCTCCAAGTAGCTGATAATGGTTCTTATTCATTTCTTTATTACCATGAATGCATCTTATTATAATAGAGGTTACCAGGTTATTTTTCCAAAGGTTCTCACTCATCTCATTTCTGTTGGCAAAATGGTTGAGAATGGCTTCCCATCATGTTTCTACCAGTAGTAATCATTATAATTCTTTTTATTTTTGCTGGGATGATGAGTATAGCATGTTGACTCATTTTCACTCCCTGCTGGTGAATTTGAGCATGTTTTCTCGTATTTGCAGCAGTTTGCATTTGTGCCTGTGTCGACCATCTGGTCATCTGCCCACTTTAAAATACTGGACTATCTGTGCTTCCCCCATGGATTTTATTGTTTTAGTAGTAGGAGGAAAGCATCAAAGTTGTTTTTTTATATGACAAATCTGTTACCTCAGCATCATTTTTGAATAGTTTGTTCTTTCCCCTCTGATTCAAACACCACTTCGATTACGTGTCTAGTTTCCTGTGATATCTGTCTGGGGCTTCGTGCTTGGCCATTGATCTGTTAGTCTAGTTATGAAGGGTTATCGTTTTGTCTCAATTACTGCAGCTTTTATTACATTGTGGTGAGTGTTAATGAAAATCTCCTGTCAATGTTTCATGAAAAGTCTTGCTGGCATTTTGATTGTAATTATACTAAATATAGATTAATTGGAGGAGAACGTATTTTATAATGTTTTTCAATAATGTTTTATAATTGTCTGTATAAAGGTCTTGCACTTCTTATGCTGGATTTATTCCTATAGACCTTATGGGTTTTTTTTTTTTGTTTTGTGAATGGGATGTTTTCTTTCTCTTTTCTTTTTTTAGAGATTTGCATCTGTAATTGGTTATTTGTATAGGAGTGTAACTAGTTTTACATGTGGCTCTTGTATACACAGCTTTGCTCAATGATCTTTTTAATTCTTACGATTTGTTAGAAACTTTACTGGTATATTAATCTACCGAGTAGAAAATCAAATCATTTGAAATTAAATGAAATTTAGTCTCTTTATAATTCTTTTTGTTTTTATTGTACTGGCTAGAAACTCAACTGCTATATTGAATAAAAAGCAAAGACATGTAGCATGAATCTTTGTTTCATTCTGTATTTATAGGGATGCTTTTAAAGCACGGTATTTGCTGCTGGTTTTGAGTGCTATTTTTTAATTAAATTAACAACATTGCATTCTATTCCTTGGTTGCCAAGAGAGGGTTTTTTTCTTTTCTTCTTAAAAAAATTATGTATGCTTTATGAAGTGTATCAAATATTCTTGCTGTTTTCTCTCTTAATGTTTAAATGTGGTAGACTCTATTAATTGATGTTGAGCTCTCCTTGCATTCCTGAGAACTTACTGGGTTAGCCAAAAAGTCTGTTTTTTTTTCTGTAAAGTAAGACACATATTTCATTTTCACCAATAACTTTATTAATTTGGATACTTTGAGTATGTCTGCTATATACTGCTGTTGGCTTCCAGTGGGTAGGGGCCAGGGGTGGTGCTAAACATCTCCCAATGCATAAGACAGCTCCACAGCAAAGAATTATTTGGCGAAAATGTCAATAGTACTAAGAAACTTCACAAGCCATGTTTGACATGTTTGATGAGACACAGCACCTTCTCCACATACTGCAAAAATCTTTTTTTTTTTGCATTTGAGTTGTGTTTTTACCTTTCTTAAAATAATATGCCAAAAATGTTGCATATCTTCTTCCATCTTCAGTGTTAAATGGCTGCACAAAAATTCACGAATTTTGAAACTTTTTTTTAATGCATGCTAGTATGACAGCTGTCACAAAGCTGTTTTGAATGAAGTTAAAGACAACTAAGTACTACTAGAGCTATTGTACGGGGAAAACCAAGTGAACTTTTTGGCCAACCCAATATTTAGTTAGATGCATTTTTTTATGCATCACTGAAATGATTTGCCAGTATTTTCTTTAGGATTTTTATATTTATACTTATGATTGAAATTATTTGATAATTTTCTTTGCACCGTTCTTTTTGCTTTTGTAAACAAGGTTAGATTAATCTCATAAAATGATTTAGGTAGATTACTTCTTTTTCTATTCTCTGGCTTTAACAGAGGGCTTGTCTGTTATATAAATGTTTGTTAAACTCACCCATAAAATCATTTGTACCTGTTATCTTTCTGTTGGTTGTAAGATTTTCAATTTCTTCAATCTGTTTTGGTTTTATGTCCTTTTATTTTTTAGTCTAGTTGGCAATTATTCATGATTCTATAGATTATCCATTTTGCCTGTGTTTTGAAATGAATTTAAAGAAGCAATCATAGGCCTGCTTTATTATTTTCACTTTTTCTGAAGTTATAGCCTTTTCCTTTAGTATTATTTAGTTATTTCCCCCTTTTGAAATTTGTCTTGCTAGACATATTATTTTATAAGTTTTTGTTTTGACTAGTTTTGTTTATTTCTTCATCAACTTCTGCTTTTAACTTTATTACTTTTTTTTACCCCTTTAAGAAAATTTTAAGGTCACTCTTACTTTTTAGACTTGCAAGTTAGAGGATTGATTTTTGTCTGTTTTTTTAAACTTAATGCTGTAATTTTATCACCAAGCTACCTTATATTTATATGCTATTCTTTTATGGTAGTTTATTTCGAAATCTTGTATGATTTCTCTCATGATTTTCTATAACTCAAGACTTATTTAGGGTGCCTTTTGGAATTTTCAAGTATGTGTGTTTACTGATTTTTAAACTCTATTATTTATTGTAAATTTAATTCCTTTGAAATTTATTGAAACTTTCATTTTGACCTAGTACCATCAAAATTTTTTTGTAAGTATTCTCTGAGTAAAAACTTTAAATATATTTTCTGTTCTTTTGGATATAAAGTTTTATATGTCAGACACACATGTAGCAGAAGCATATACATTTAGTAAGCCACTTTTGTTAATTTTGTTCTGTTCTTCTGTGTTCTTATTAGATATGTCAGTCTAAAGTCTCGTCTCCCATTATGAAAAGCACTGTCAGTTTATCCCTGTGATTTTTGTCAGTTTTTCTTTATCTGTTTGGTGACTGTGGTTTCATGGATATAATTACTTATTGGTCAGTTAGTTTTTAAATTATTAATTAGTGTTTGGATATTAGCATTCTTTGAATTGCCATTTTCATGGCATATGGTTTTTCCTCTTTATTTTAATCTTTCCTCTGTAGTTTTAAATTTGCATGTTTCTTATACTGGACTTAAAAAATCTCATCTGGTGAATTGTCTTTTAATTGCTGGGCTAGTGACTTTATAGTTATCATCGATACATTTGGAAATGTTTTTTATCATTTTATTTTTTTAAGATCTCTTCTTTTAATTTGTTTCTTCCCTTCCTTTTTTTTCTTGTTTAATATTGGATTGAAATGTGTTGTATATTTATTTTTATATTCACTGATGGCTTTGTAGATTAAATTTCCTTTCTTTAGATGGCTATTCTAAAATTTCAACATTACATATTTAACTACAAATTATTCTAAAAAATCTGTGCTTCTAGCCACAGTGATTTCCTCCCAGTGTCTTACTGGGACATTTCTGAGTCTCAGCAAAACTTGTCCCTTCTCATCCTTCAGCCTTAATTGCCACCTCTTCAGAGAGAAACTCCATGCCCCATTTTCTAAAATAGCCCCTTTCTGTCCCTCTGCTTTCTTTCATATCATATTTATCTTTTTATGACACTCACTACCTATGATTGTTGTTTGTTTACTTATTTTACTGTATGTCTTCCTCGCTATGTGCACTGCACTGCCAGGAACCTGGTTCATCACACCTGTTTTGGGGGCATCCAGTGCCTTGTTCTTCACTTAGCAGATACTCCGGGGATAGTTGTTGAAGACATGAGTGTTACTTTCACACGTGAGTGACCATTTAGCTGCATATAACATTTGTGGTTAAAAAAATATTTTTCTCTCAAAGGTTGGTACACATTGTTGTATTATTCTGCTTTATTCTGCTCTTATTCTTGCAGAGAAGGAAGTGAAGGTAACTAATTTTAACTTCTTTGAAGTTTAATATGTGGTAATTTAAATGATTTAACCAAAATCCCACAAACATTCTTTAAGAATTAAGACAATCACCATTAAATTTTAAATATTTTAACTTTATAAAAGGAGCATTTTGATATAGTAGTTTTTTTGTTTTTCAAATTATATTGAGAACTTAAGACTGCTGGATTTCTTATAAATTAGTGTCTAGTAGACAAAGTTAGAAACAAGTAGAACAGAACAGCTCAGATACATGAATTCTAAAAGTAAGACTTTTTGACATATTAATTATGGATTTCGGAAAGAATGGTAATTCCACCATGTCTATGCCAATAAACTCACTCTTTGTGGAGCAATCAGCAGCAAATACTGATTGACTTTGGTTTGGGGATGCTGCAAATAATGGACAGAAAAGACTTTTTAAAAGACTGCAGATAACAGCTGTTTCTGTTGTAATTTTCAGAACGTTAGTTAAAAGAAAAGTCTTTTAACTTAGTTTTTTCACATAGTTTCCATGACCTGTTTCAAATTTAGATAAAAGTCTTAGGATCCTTAACAGGGAATCACTGCAGGTTTTTGACCACTAGTCGTCAGTATGGAACCATCAATTGTGACCCAGCAGGCTTGTTTTATTAAATTGCATACCGCGTAGAAATCTCTAAGACATACGCCAGGGACTGCACGTTTTTGGGCGAACTGCTCGTTATTTAAATCATCATAACTACAGCTCATAATGCACTTTAGGTGTTGTTTTTCAATAACATTTTTATTTATAAAAACAATTAAATAACTAATGAAACAGTTAAAGTTCCTAGTACTTTTTTAACGTATGGTGCCTCGTAAAACATTTTCCTCTATGAAGAGGGACCAAACAAAATTTACATAAGTATCTAGATTCGCTCCTTTTTCCATAGGCGGCACAAACTCTGCAAGCTCTTGTAGGAAATTTTTTCTTTCCACTCCCTGGAATACACGTAGGTTCACGCTGCTTCATATCACCTGACAACCTTTTGGGTGGATCTTTACGAGGTGCTCTCCTTGCACCCCCAGGGGAAGGGCTGGACAGATTTGTCTCTGGTTCCAGAGAGCCTTCATTATTGTCATCCATTATCCAGGCTCATCAGCCAATAGCAGAAACTGTTCTTCATTTCCTCTTAGCCCTTGATGATAGTTTCTATTTCCTTTTTCATGTTGATATCCTTTGTAGTGAGCTCATTGTAGCTTCCCTATAGTTTCTGGCAGCTCATTGTGAGCTCATTGGGCTTCCTGATAATCATTGCTTTGAACTCAGTATCTGATAGTTGAGTTGCCTCTATTTCATTTAGCATTCTTTCTGAGGCTTCCTCCTTTCCTTTCATTTGGGAATTGTTTCTTGGTCTTCCCATTGTTTGTGAGACTCTTCTGATAGCAGAAACTGTTTATGCTTCATTTTTGCTTGTGGACTGAGGCGCGAGAAACACTAGAAAACTCGTGAGTGGTCCTTAACAGATGGTGCGCGAAACACAAGAGAGCTCATGAGTGGTAAGAAATGTGTTAAAGTTGGAGAACTTTGTTGAAAAATGATTCTTTACAACATATATACCTCAGCTCTTGGGGATTCCTGAAAGTGTACTTGGCACAAACATTGCAATGGAAAAAAACCTAATTATTTGATTATAGCTATTTGAAATTTTAAGTTTGAAACTGTGTTGCTCTCCACTGTAGAAAAATGAATTATGGCACACTGAGTCTTACATATTAAGACATCTGCTACATTTAACAGTAAAGCTGTCATTTCTATCCCTTCTTGTTAGTTTCTTTCATGCTTCCTACTCAGGGTTGTGGCTCCTTCTTCCCTCTCTGCCTCCCTCTGCAAGAATCTTTTTCATATAGTAAAACAATTAGAGTCTATAATTTGATGAGAGTTTATTTCATTGGGGTCATATTCCATGTCCTTTTCCACGTTTTATATTTCTAAGCTATAAAGAAGTGTCCCAAAGATACTTTCTTTAAATTTTTATCATATATCAATCCAAACCTTTCTTCTAATATCATTTTCTTCTCCTTAATAATCACTGCTGTTGTACCCTGTCATCTGCTCACTCTAGTTGTCACCATGTTCTACTGGTGTTCTTATTGCTGTGTGTTCTTCCTTTGACTCATTTTGTTTCTTTGTTTTTCTTTGCTTGATCGAAAAGTTCTGTTGTGACTCATTGCATTTCTAGTTAATTTACATTTCTATTCTGTACACTGGATCCTTTTTTTTAAAATTTAAATATTGAATCAGTGGCATTAATTATTTTTCAAGGCATAAACTTTTTAGTTTTTTCTAACATCTTTTTCCATATTACAATCAAATTACAGCCGTAGCTTTATTACACAGTTATTTAATGGGCCTTATAGGGCAGTGAGAAAATGTTACTCAACCTCATGTTTATTATCTGTGATTGAGATCCTGCAGCATTGCTAGCCAGTCTTAATCTTGGATGGCATTGAGAGTGATGTCATGGATTCAAAGCCATGAAGCCTGGGCAGACTTGTTCACTGCAGCTCCATTTCCTGTTCTTTCTCCTTCTGACCTGTGAACTAGTACAGAAAGTGCTAAATCTTGTGTGTGTGTGCATGCAGTCATATGTGTGGTTCATCCCAATAAGTAGCTCCTATGATTTATTTCTTCTTACAGAGATGGGTATTCATCTTGATAAAATAATTTTAATTTTGTTTTGAAATATTCATGTTTCCTTTATGTCTTTGACTTCTCTGTTTCTCCCATACTTCACATCCAGTCCATTATTAAATTTTGACAGCTCTTTCAGAAATATTTTCTGAATTGGTAACTACCCTTCCCCTCTACCACTGCTGTTCTCATTTATGATCTTGTTGCTGATGTCTCCTATCTGGGCTACTATACCAGCTTCCTTGTTTTTATTCCTACCTCCTTATAGACTTTACCCACAGAATCAGATAATGCTACATCTTTCTTTAAAACCCTTAAATGTTCTCTTCCCCTTCTTCTTCCCCTTCTTGCAGCCTCTCCCCTCCATACCCCCTCCTCTTCTATCACATTCAGAATGAAATTCGAAGTCCTCAGCCTACAAGGCCCCTCTGAGGTAGTCCCTACATGCCCCATCTTTTTATCGTTCTTCCTCTTACCTACTCTAGGCCAGCCACATGGCCTTCTTGCTTTTTCATAGACATGACAGGCACCTTCCTGCTACTGGACATCTGCACGTTCCTTTCCGAGGGCCAGGAATTGTCAGTTCTGAAAGCAGTTGCATTGCTTATGTCCTCATGTGATTCAGAGCTCTACTTCGAAAAAACCTTGAAAACTGCCCTGGACAAAGTATCTCTACTTCACGCCTGAGCCCCTTATATTGCTGTATTTTTTCTTTATAATGCTTTTCATTACCTGACATCTGCTGGCTTTATGAAGGCCAGCACTTAGTCCGTTTTGCTCATTGCTGTGTCTCCAGCACCTAGAGCAGTGGCTAGCCTGGAATAACATCCCATAGGTGTTTCTTGAAGATGAATGAATGAATGAATGAATGAATGTTACATACTATGTAGTCAGTACTATATATAGTAAAATATCATTTGGCCAATACTCATGTACCTACTATGTGCTAGGTACTATGCTGGGGTCTAGGGATTTAATAATATGTAAAATGCTATCTTGGCCTTTAGAGGCTCCTAATTGAATTAAGGAAATAAAAGGTCTAGTAAGCAACAGGTATAAAGGACCCATGGTAATGGACAACAGGGTGGGGACTGACTGAGGGAGGAGGAGTGGGGCAGGGGAGAGCAACTGGGGAAAAATTGGGACAACTGTAATTGAACAATAAAAAGAAAAGCAATCACTGTAATTTGGTGAGGTGCTATCTCAGCTTTGCATAGGTTCAGAGTAGCCCCAGGGAGAGAGAGTTGCCCCTTTTTGGCTCTTTGGGAAAATTTCGGTGGAAGGAGTGACATTTTTGCTGAGTGTTTGGGTTTTCAAATAATTCTAGGCATTCTTTTATGAATGTGGTTCTACACCATTGCTTATTGCTGCATGATAAGCACTTCACCAATCTATGGCTGAAATGCTTATTTAATTTCTGATTCACTATACTTTTGATTTACAACATTGCTCTTTGTCTTATTTTATATCATACTAATCATTTTCTCTTATATGTTTGTTACCTGTGGACATTTTTTTTTTTGGCAAGGATAAAATAAGCACTATTTTCTGAAAGGTTGTGGGAGAACCATTAATGTCAATGTGCCAATGAAAGGAAATAGATGGAAAAGAATGATTGGCTGTTATGGGATTTGTCTCTCAAAGCTGGTTGAGCTCTATTTGGCACAGCTTGAAATGTGTAGTTCCTTGACATATCATGTTTTTCAGTTTTCTTTGTTAGTCTTTTTCTTGATTTTCCTCTTTGCCTCCGGCATCTGCACATGGCCCTTCCTCTTATTCAATTTGGAGTCTATTTTATTAGGCTTTGATCATTTCAGGTGACACTAAAACACTTTTAATATTGTTTCTGTGGAAAATAATTTTTTCACCAAACTTCTTATGGAAGAGAAGTTGGAAGACATTTTGGATTTTGTCTCTTTTAGCTTTCTAATCACTTGATTCTTGAACTTCCATTCATGGAGAAAACTCCCTATATGATTCATTGGTATCACAGACACAGAATCCATAAGCCATACTATCTTTCCTTTTTTTTTAAAAGAATTCTTTTTTATTTTAAAATTTCATTTATTTTTTAGAGAGAGGGGAAGGGAAGGAGAAGGAGAGGGAGAGAAATATCAATGTGTGGTTGCTGCTCACGCACCCTGCACTAGGGATCTGGCCTACAACCCAGGCGTGTGCCCTGACTGGGAATCGAACCTGCGACACTTTGGTTCGCAGCCCGCGCTCAATCCACTGAGCTACGCCAGCCAGGGGTGATTCCTTTGAAGGGTGCAGTTTTTATGAGATGGTATGTAAATATAAATGAATCTGAAATTCTTATAATCTTATTTATAAATAAACACTTTGTCATGCCTTCTTAGGCTTTTTACTTTATTAAGAAAACATTACTTAAGGCCATTAATTATTAAATGCCTGTAGTGTACTTTCTACTCTCTTTTACCTCCCATTTCAACTCTCATTCTTCAAAATTCTCTCATGTATACTAACACATATTTTCTTATTGTTCTAGTGTTTGTGAATATTGTATTTTTCAGGATGTGTTCCTGAGTCAGTCATTTTGCTTGTAGCTTTCTTGTTCCTAGCTTCATTGAATCCAGTCCTTGTACAATTTTTTGTGTTCCCTCTTCACCCCACAGTTTTGTTCTGATTGTTTGCTCCCTAGGTTCTTGAAGAGTTGTTACTTGTCCTCTCTATTAGAACCTGTGACTCCTTTCTTTATTTTACCTATTCTTAAGCATATGTATAGGTGTTCTTGTAAAGCACCTCAAATTCTATTTGAAAATAATTGAGGTTTACTTTATAAATACTCCTGTTGCTGCTGTGAGTTACATTTAAGTCTGACATATATATTACATCCACACCTTATTACTAGATCTCAAAGCATTGTTTAATCACGTTTATTTTGCTATGTGTACTTATTTGTTCTCACCAATATTATCATTGTAAATTATAACAAATAAGGCTAGCTAAATCTGTGTTAGTCCCTTTGTGTAGTGCCATATGCAAATAAACATTTAATATTGTTAATACTATGATGATGAAAAGCGTGCTCTCATTGACTGAACAGCTGTCTGACAACAGGCTGAGATTTTTCTGAGTGCAGAACTTGTTTAATTTCTACTTCATGCTTTTCTTAAAGAGAGAAATGTTTCTATCTAAATTTTCAGTGAATTTATCCTACAGCATCTGTTTATAAAGTCCTTTTCCATCATTATCAATTAATATTTATTGGGCAACTACTGAGGGCATAGTAATATTGTGCAAACAAAGACCACTCTGCTACAGATAGGCTTATTCATTGACTTGGTACTGTTTTGATTAGAAAACAGTGAAAAAAAACAAACCAAATAAAAACCCCCCAAAACAAATCCACAGGCATAAAATAACATCCTCTAACTCTGAACAATGAAAGATGTTGTATATTTGTAGGGCATTCTGTTCAAGTACATATAAAACTTGAGAAATTCTAAATTAAATTTCTATAATTATGCATCATCTTCTGTTTGTCAACAATTCTAACTCAGTGGTCCTGCATTTAGAAAGTCCAATAAAGTATCATTTTGCTCTGGGATTTCTAATAAAACGGTTAGTGTCTTTTTTGAGTGGAAACTACTCAGATGAAAACAGACCCTCCACTAAGAGCATTGGCTTTTTGATTTTGAAGGAAATCCTGGAAAGTGCACTTGTTGGGCTCACATTTAACTTTACTTGCAAGATTTTTTTGAGTAAAAGATTGCATAAAAATAAAATCCGTTCCAGTAAAAGCAATGGTGTTTTAGGGAATAATACTCATTACCATTGTTGCTCTTGAATTAAATAAGTCAAAGACTTGTATGTCTTTTCAGCATACCAACTTTATAGGCAGTAATTAAGGTTTTGTTTTGCAGACTGGCAAATTTACTAACATTTGAAGAATGAAATTCTGACACTAATCAATAGGGGTTTTACTTCTCAGTTATTTTTATAGTCATGGTAGTGGGTTTGCTGATTCATCCATGGTCTCTGGCCTCGTCTTCCATGTAGCCTTTGGCTAAGGTTTCAGAATAAAGCCTATTACCATGAAACAGAGTAAAGGGAATTGGCTCTCACGGTAATTGAACCCATGACCTTGGTTGGCTTTGTTGGCACAGGGTACCTTACCCAGTCAGCCTCCATAAATATAGACATAGTGAAACCAGTAAACTTGCTTGTTATTCATTGGGGAAAATAGGTCAGTAATGAGTGCCCATATAACCTACCATAATAATTCCTATACGAGCTTTTTGGATTCTTGAAGTAGTAAACACCTTATCATAAGAACACTCACATACACAAATAGATATCTAGGCCATTCCAAAAGAGAAGCTTTGAGTTTTATGTTTCAAACCTCAGGTACCTTTTATTAAGGATTACAATGACCATAAAAAATAATGCCAATGTCCTTAACAACTGATAAATCTTACTTAAGTACATGGTACTTGGTAATTACTCTAGCCTTTGAAAAACAGGAATGGTTGTCTTGTGACTCAACTCACTGTGCTTACCACTTCCATCTGGAAAATACTCACAGTTCAACTGGCAGCAAGCTTTCAGAATTTCTTCCCAACTTTGGTATCCTAAAAATCTGTATGGTGTCCTAATAGTACTACTGATCACTATTGGATCCTCTTAGGGCTACTGTCATGCAATTCTAGTTTCACTTATTTAAGTTTTTTTTTAAATTGTAGATGTTGGTATGCAATTTGTGTTCCCTGGTTATGGCTGAAAAAGAAATTTCTTTGAACAACCTAAGTAAAATCCATCTAGCTATTTTTGAATTAGATATTGGTTTAGGGATTTAGAATATGAATGCATTGTTTTCTGCCTAGAAAAGAAACTTGTTTTGTTTTGGTTTGGTTTTTGTTGGCACCGATAATCCCCAACTGGATGAACTTAAAGGCTAAACTTTTCCATGACTTTAGCTAGTTCTCATGTGGGAGGAATCTCTAACGTGATTTAGGAAAAAACAAAATTAAGAAATTTAGAACTTGACAGAAATAAAATCTGCGTTGATTTAAATGAACAGTATAGGTAATGAAAAATAAAATCCTGCTGTATGATGTGTATATATTCCTTTTCAAAATAAGGAATTATTCTATTGATGTTTAATGATTCTAGAGCTGTGATTTAGGTTTCCAAAAGAGAATTTTAGAAATGGACACCAGATTTCTATCTTTTAAAAAAATTCCAGTTAAGTCAGGTTCTCATTATAGTGTGTTATGCATACTAAGTAATTAACAACATTTTATCTGAATTTAAAATAACAAATATCCTTAAATATATTTAAAATGTTCAGTATACATAAATACAACTAATATCTTCTGTTCATAGCTTGTATGGTCTAATTTGGATCAAAATATTGTATTTTGACAAATATTTTTGCTGACTTTTATATTGTACCTACTTGAAGAATTTAATTATAAAAATATAGTCAAATGAGCAATGAAGTCATAAAAAAGACTTAGGGGAACCCTAAGGGCATATTACTAAGTAATAGAAGGCAATCTGAAAAGACCACATGCTGTATGATTCTGAAAAACTATGGAGAAAGTAAAAAGACCAATGCTTGCCAGGAGTCGGGGTAGGGTGGAAAGGAATGGGTAGGTAGAGAGCACAGAGGATTTTTAGGGCAGTGAAGATTCATTATAGTATGATAAAAATGATGGATACATGCCATTATATGTTTGCCCAGACCCATAGAATGTACCACCGAGAGTGAGTCCTAATGTAGATTTTGGACTTTGGGCTATGATTGTCAGTGTAGGTTCGTTATTTGTAGCAAATGCACTCCTCTTTTGGAGGACACTGATAATGCGGGAGGCTATGCGGTTATGGGGGCAGGGTGTATGTGGGAACTCTCTGTCCCTTCCTCTCAGTTGTGCTGGGAACTTAACACGGCTACAAAACAGTCTTAAAAAATATATATATATATATATTAGGAACAACTATTTTTCCACTTACCAGTGACAGGCTTCTTCATTCTCTAATAGTTAGTGGAAAAACAAATGTGACTTGAAAGTTAATACCTTTAAGTATATAATGTTACTGACCTATTATCTTGGTTTACCAGTGAATCGGCTACATGTCCTTACCACTGTGACCGAAGGCGCGCAGCTGCGGCACTCCTGAGTGATTAGGATGAGACGGGGTAGTTCGTGTTTTTTTTCTTTGAAGGGAGTTAAGATGTGACCTTTTTTTATTTTCATTCCAAGTCCATCATTCTTACCCAAGCTTGCTGGTCCATTTGAAGTATTGTCTGTTTGTTCTACATTTTTGAGTGTTAGTTTTTTAGAGCCACCTGGTAAACAAGCATATTGTCAAAGTTGTGGGAGCTTTTATGGTCAGATGAGATGTCTACAAACATTTTTCTTTTCTCTTTTCCCCTTCTCTAAAAGGAAAGCCTGCACTAAAAAAAAATGTAACTGTGAGAATTCAGAATTATCTTCCTGTAAAGAACTGCAGTAGTACAATACTCTGTGTTAGTCTTTTTAACGGAAATAGGCACACTTAAGGAAACAAAGAAAAATTGTTGTTATTAAAGATGTAGCCCTGCCTGGTGCGGCTCAGTGGGATGGGCATTGCTCCTTGGACCGGAAGATCACTGGTTGGATTCCTGGCTGGGGCACATGCCTGGGCTGTGGGCCAGGTCCCTGGTTGAGGGTGTGTGAGATGCAACCAATCAATGTTTATCTTGCACACCAATGTTTCTCTCCCTCTCTTTCTCCCTCCCTACTCCTCTCTGTAAAAATAAATAAACAAGTAAATAAATAAATAAATCTTAAAAAAAAGATTTAACTGTGCCCTTAAAAAAAAAAGATTTAACTGTGCCCTAGGGACCCTCTGTTAAGGCTCAGTGTTGTTGCTGTGATCTTAAGCATATAAAACAGTCTGAATCCTAGAGTAGGGCACATGATAACTTTATAGTTAAACTGCTTTTATGAGAAAAAAAAAAACAACAAAAAACCTTAAAGGGCAAAATAACTGTAATAGAAATTCATTGGCATGTGTGTTTTCCTTTTTTTGTGACGGCTTTTACTGGGTCAGTTTTAATATAATTCTGAGTTGCTTGATCTAAGTCAAATGGAAAAGAAATCCGTTGCAGGCTTATACATTTTAAAAAGGTCGTAAATGAGTTAAAATTTACTATTAAGGTTTAAAGAAATGCTTTCTAATTTCGATTCGGTTAGTTTTTGAAATGTTTTTCATTGAGTATTATCTGGGTTTTCAGAAATTTAAAGTGCATTAATATATATTTACTAAGCCGTACGAGTTTGATTTTCTTTCATCTTTCATTTTAAACCAGATAATGTGGAAAGTATGTTCAGTATTCTGGGCGAGAATATTGCTTGTGTGTTTACTTGTTTACTGACTCATAGGGTAGAAGAAGCAGAAATAATGTTCAAGTTTAATGACATTTCTAGATGGTATGGTGGAAATGCAGTAATTTGCTTTGGGTGGATCCTCAATATATCACTTTTGCTCCTCCACTGAAAATGATATGATTTAAGTTCTCATCGACTGAATTTTCTAAGACTTACATACCCTCAGAGTAAAAAGAGAAATAAAAATGAAGAGTATTAAACAACATTTTAGGCACCAAGTAGAACTACGATAGAAAAATAGATTATTTTGGATAAGTGTTATTATAAATAACTGGTCTGATGTTTAAGGTGGATAGTGAGAAGAAAAGGAAATTTTATTGCAAATTCCTAGGTATCCAAAGGCATCCAAGAGAATTAGAGGCTCTCTTATTCAGCAAGTTCATATATGGAAATTTGGATTTTAAAAAAATTGCTGACTTTTAGAAGGATTCTGTTTTTATAGGGTATAATTTCATGTACTAGAAATAGAAAAGATAATTTGATTAATTAAAATTCAACTTACTGATTTTTATTCTTTTAATACCCAGTATTAATATCTGTACTTATCATAAAAAATGAAGATAAATATCTATTAGTATGAGAATGAGATAATTATTTCCCATATTGCCCTTTAAGGGGAGTGGAACTTGCCCTTACCAATCTGTGGTGACTTGCAGTAATTGCGAGCTTCTTTCTGTACAGGGTGGGGCAAGTGGGAGTGTGGGGCATGGTTATGAGTGTAAGTATTCAAAATTGAGGACTGTAAGGGGCAGACTGCTGTACATTACTTGGACAGGGAGATTTAGAAGCATGTGGGGAAGGTCCAGAAGCTGCAAAAAAATCAACTAATGAGGCTGAACGGGATGTAGGTGAACAGGGAAGAAGGGTGATTCCTGGTTGGTGGAGTTGCCCAGGTGAATTTATAGAACACCCAATGTTTGATGGAGATTTCATGAGTGTGTATACCTATATAGTCTTATGTAAATCCTGGATCACTCAATGTTTTTGGTGTAAGCAGGTTATCTTGGGGTGAATACAAAGTGGTTCAATATTCTGCTTACTGGTGAACACTGTCTGTGAGTTAACTTACTAGGAATCTGGGTTACATTAGACTGTAAGGTTTGATGGGGGGAAAAAGTTGTGGGCCAGAAAGAACTAATAGTGTTATAGTTGGTCTGGCTTAGAGCTAAAAATGGTGACTGAAACTTTAATGATACTTGCATAGCCTCAAAATAATCTAGTAAAATATTTGTTAGTTACTTCAGTGGTTTTAACATATTGCCACACATTCTTTGAAAATCTCTCTCTGGGAGGTGGAGCTTAATTTTTTCCTTTGAGTATGGGCTGGGCTTATTGACTGTCCTTTAACCAATAGTGTATGGAAAGGAAAGAATAAGAACTTTATGGTAAAGAAATTTGCAGACACCAACTTATCTGCATGAAGAGAGTAAGGTTGTCATCCCCAGTCCTGTGTCATGCTGATGTCGTGTGCCCTTCAGTGCTATGCATCAAGAAGGTCACTGACCTCTGTTCTGTCCCCCACTTCCAAATGTATGAATCCTGTCTAATCGTGAAAAGACATCAGACAAACCCAAGCTGAGGGACATTCTATCAAATACCTGACCTGAAGGTACCTGAAGTATCTCTTCAAAAATGCTGAGATCATAAAAACAAGGAAAGAGAAACTTTCATGAACTGAGAACTTTCACAAATTGGAATCTGCTCCATAGTACCCTGAATTGGATTTTGGTAAAAAAAATCAACATTTGATAGTTGAGTAAAAACTGTAGATTAATGGTTTTGTAACAATGTTAATGTCTTAGCTTTCATAAACATACCATGGACATATAAGATGTTAATTTTTGGAAACAGTAGATGAAGGATATATGGTAACTTTAAGCTCTTTTTACAACTGTTCTGTCAACCTGAATTATTTAAAAAATAAACAAATTAAAATAAACCCATTCACAAGATTTCTTTTCTAAAGAAAAGACTAAAAAGATGACTTATAAAAGCAGTGAAAGGCTATTAACTCTTTGACTTAAACCCCCAAATAAATATATATTTTCCAATGTCACAACACCATGAAAATTGTTTTTCCAGAAAGAAAGACAACTTGGTACTTGAGCAAATATGGCAATAATAAAGGTGGAAGAAATCTGGAAAATTTACATGTATGTGATGAACAGAATTGGCCAATTGCAAAGTAAATTGTTATTCAGAGATTATGAAGGAATATTTATCCATTCAATAACATATCCTTACCACTTAAAATGTGCCCCGTAGTGTGTAAGAAGTAAAATGTGATCATGACAGTCAAGGTTCTGGCCTTCTGAAGCTTGTACCGTAGTGACGCCAAAAGCTTTTGTGTTGCTCTTTGGCAGTGGAGGCCTCTGGATAAGCCAGGATTATTTTGAATGTCTATCAAAGTAAGTAAAATTAAGCATATAAACGAGTTGAACATTTTTTATGCATTTAGTCAAAATGAAGTATGCAAACACTTGGGAAATGTTAATATAATATTCTAGTTTTTTTTATGTAAAGTGTTATAGGATTTTAAAAATGTGAGCTGTGGAAATCATAAAAAAGGGAAGAAATGGATAAATTCCAGTTAGTAAAATGGAAAAATTTCTTCACTAGAGAATATTCCAATGAGCCAAAATTGAATAGATTATGCATGTAGAATTAAATATTATCACAAAATTTACTCTATAATAAAGAACAAAAGCAAACATCAGAATCACTGCTTAACTCCCTGAAAGTATTATGATTGTAATGCTTCACCAGTGTTAACAATTCAGTAATCATTGTAGTTGTCTTTTATTGTACCTTTTAATGTTTTACAAGTATCAGAGTATTTTGTCTTCCTCTCCATCCGGTAAGCCTGATATTATATTTCCCCATGGAGAGGCAGACAGCCCGAGTCTGCGTCCTGTCTCAGTCACTGACTAGGTGAGTGACCTGGTTAGGATGGGGAAGTTATTCCAGTACTGGTACCCCAGTTGCTTCCTTAATTAAAAGGGCTTAGTAATAACTCACAGAATTATCAAAAAGATTAAAATGTTATATTCAATATATATAATGTATTTCTTTAATGTATTGAAGGAGAAGCAGAATGCCTGGATATGGTAAACACTATAAAAGTTTTATTATATTACTATACTCAAACCAAGATTATTTTTCATGTGGATGACGTCTTTTTCCTCAATTGCTTTTTATTAGTGGGAGTAGGAGCCATGGCAGAGGGAGCTGCAAATTCATGGATAGGGGGCCATGGTTATTTCATGTACACGTATATTAGTAGCCCCTAGCACAGTGCCTGGCACATTATAAATGCACATGCAAGTTATTTGTTGGATAAGTTAATGAAATTGAATATGATTGATTATACTCACATCAAAACAGTTTTTAACGTGTTCTGCTATTTACCTAAAAATCACTTTTCTGTTGATTGAATACTGTAGATCCTGTTGGAAAAGACTTCTAGCAATTTGGTTTTTCTCAATTTGTATGGCTTGTACATACACACCTTCTAAGTCTAAATGCTAGAACTGTCAAAACATTTTTTGAATAAATGGAATGTCTTTTAGACCTCATGAAAGATTGCTCCAACTATACATTTTTCCTTAAGTTTAATTTTAACATAGAAACAAACCCAAGAAAACACTTTTGTGGTTAACTTTTGAATTCTGTATCTTTAAAAGTTTTTCTTCTATTTTATTAATGAGAGAAGAATATAGAAAAGAATATTCCCCCCTGTGTGAAATTTGTTTTGAAGAGCCAGTTATATATTGTGATAAAATGTCATATATGTAATAATGATGCAACAAGCACATTTCTATTTTTTTTTGAAAACTAGTGAGCTAGTTTTTAATATTACATCTAAATAGTTGAACAGATAACATAACTTTTAAATACTATTATTTCAACAGGCAGTAAGTTTTGTTTGTTTCCAAGAAAACCATTAGCTGTCTGCACTTTCTAATTATGTTTCAAAATTCTGAAAGATGGGGAAAAAAGGTGAAACTAAGGGGAACTAAGTGGAAATTGATTAGGAAGATTAGGAAGTTGCTTCCATTCGATTCCAACTGAAATGTTGTTTGAGTTTCAGTAAGTGAGCAGGTTGTAATTCCTTTATATATTTCGTACAACTCCTGTTCATCTTCTTCAGCCTTTTCTTAGTAGGTCCGAGTGGTGTCTTTCAGTTTTAAATGTATATTGGTATAATACATATTTTCCCATCCCTTTCATTCTAGGCATTGAAGAAACAAGAAGCTAAAGCACATGAAGATGAGGGAGTAGTGAAAAATAAGCTAAGACAAACTGAAACTGAGAAGAGTCAAGTAAGATTTGAAAGTTATCTTTCAAAGGGTAATGCTGTTTGGGGCCGGTGATATTTGTTGAGTGCTTTGAGGTCATTCGTTAGACCAGAGCGCATCCTTTAGGTATTGATGTAGAGTCCCTGGGTTGGAAGCCTCTGCCATTTTGCTGTTCGCTCTTAAAAACACGTACAGGTTATTTGCTACCTTTTCATCTGGCCACTCTCCTTTTGTAGAGGTGAGTGAACCTTTACTGTTCCTTACCAGGGGAACACCTGGGGAGCTTGCCTTTGCTACGGGATTAGGAAAGACCTGTTGTTTAAAGGCTGGGCATTTTGGATATATTCATTTTTGTGATAGAAGATAGTTATAGTTCAGCCTAGAGGAAAAATCTTCTGTTATCATTAAATATTAAGGGCTTTTGACATATGGGGTCTGTGCAGAAGGTATCCAACCATATAATATGAAAAATAGAGACATTTATTGAAGAAGATACAAGATACAAGGAACATTGTACATAGGACAGTGATGCCTCAGTCCCCTTCAAAGTAGGCACCTTGGGACCTCACACAGTTCTCCCGGCTGCCATCAGCTGCACTGTCATATTTTCCTGAATCTCATTGATGGTCTGAAATCTCTTCCTTTTCAAAGGTAACTTTAGTTTTGGAAAAAGCCAGAAGTTTCAGGGTGCCAAATCTGAGCTGTATGGGGGCTGAGTCACATGGGTGATTTGCTGTTTTGCCAAAAAACTCTGCACGAGATGTGATGCATGAGTGGGCACCCTGTTCTGATGAAACTGCCAGTCACCAGTTGCCCATAGCTGCAGCCTCCTGAATCATCCAAATAGTTTCTGTGGAGGAATGTTCAAGCTTAATGTAAAATTCGATGCAGATTTGTTGCTCTGCTCACTCAGCTATCTTACTATTATTAATAGTAAATAATGTAACAGCCACACAATGCACATGCTCACTCAATAGTCTGCTGCCCCCATTGACCAGTACTGTGAAGCCAGCATTGTTCACGCATGTGCATTCCAGTCCACTGTCCTTGACTGCCAGGTTGCATTGATGTCATGCAAACTGTTCTTGTTATATTAACAATGGCTGGATTCTCTCTGGACAGACCATGTATATTCATGTCGGTGACCCTGTGAGCCTAGCATGTTAGAATTAGAAAGGAATTCAGAGGCCACAAACTGTTCTCAGTTTGCAAATGAGTAGATTTATGGATGAGCACAAGGTAATGTATGATACAGTGCAAATTTTCCCCTGATACAATAAATGTTCCTTACTTCATAATTGCTTTTTTATATCTAAAATGACTTCCATTATTTTATTTCACCAACCAATGGCAAGGTAAATGATGCATGCACACTCCCTTCACTGTAAACAAGGTATGTCAGGTCGTCAGGCCAGGTCTTTGGGAATTAAGACAGCTGGTACTCCGTGGGGATCATGGTGGAGATGGGCCTTGGTAGATTTTGAAACTGTTTTGACTGAAGTGTGATTTCTTCCTTCTTTATTTCTCCATAGAAACAAGAGTACAGGTGAGAAAATATTTTGTGTAGATCCTGTGATTTCACACATATTTTATTTTTTAAAAGTATGACATTTATTTTATGAGCCACATGTATAATTTTTAAAAAACATATAATGATTAAAAATTATTTTGAAGTAGACTCATAGGTTGTTGTAAAACAAAACCTACAGATAGGTCACATATTTCTCTCACTGTTTCCCTCCGTGGTAACATTGTGCACGCTTGTCATTTAATACTGAAGTCAGGAGATTGACATTGGTACAACCCTCCATTCTCCTGCAGCTTTATGCGCACTCCTCTGTGTGTCGAGTGTGTGTGTGTGTGTGTGTGGAGTTCTACACGGTTTTATCTCATGGACAGATTCACGTTACTGTCCCATGGTCAGGATGCTGCACCGTCCCGTCAGTGCGGTGCTCCCGCATGCAGCTCCTTGGTGGTAGTTCCTCCCACATGGGCAGTGTTTGAAGGACTAACATATCGATAGTAGGAACATCAGAAGAACGAGTGTTTGGTAAAAAAGTGTTTGCCCTGCTATGCAGTTAACACTTCCAGACAGAGAGTTATCTCTGGTAATAAAATAGCTCTCATTCTGTTACAGACCCCCTTTCTAAGCTCTTTCTCACAGTTAAGGGCAAGAGCAAAAGTACCTTGAGTCTGTTGGGTCTTGAGTGTCATCAGCTCAAAATAATCCTTGTGCCAAAAAGGCACATTTTGGGGTGGCATTCTGTTCCCCTTCCATCCTACTATATTTTTCAACTAAAAGTAACCTAAGCACATTCAGTCTTTGCAGGGTATTTAGTTGCCTAACAGGCACATTTTTTTTTTGTGGCTATTTATGTAATAGCAGTATTATTCAAGAAATGTTAAATGTCTTATTCTGGACTTCGATATTTAAAAATTTTAGCAATATTGTGGGTATTGGAAATATTAGGAATGTAAGAATACATGAATTCATCAGTTGAATGAAATATACTTTGAGTCCCTGGGTCTTTGAAGTTTTTACTCTAATTCAGTTCATATGATACTGTGGGTACTAATTTAAAGACCAAATTGCTTTAGAATGTAGATTAAAATGACTTAGAACTGGAAGGAATCTCAGAGGTTGTTTAGTATAAAAATCTTTACTTTAGAGGTAAGAGAAAGGAGGCCTAAGGAAAAGAGATTTAAACAAGGTCAAGCTGAGATGAAACTGACTGGGAACCCAGCCCTCTGGAAGCGTGGTCTGGTTCACTTTGTGTTATGCAGTCAACACTATTTCAGTGGAAGCATTCCTTTGTGTGTATAGCAAGATATTTATCCTTTTATATTATCTTCTGAAAACTTTTCAACTTTTCTCCTCTTCATCTCTGCTCATACAATTAAGTTAACTTGTGTCTCATTGGACATTTTTCTTCATCCTTTGTTGAAACTTCAGCTTGCCCAGGAATTGGAGCTATCTCGGAGGTTACTGAATCAGTCAGAAGGCAGCAGAGAAACACTTTTGCATCAAGTAAGTCTATGCAAGCTCTGATAAGCTGCTTTTAAATTAAGTCAGGACTGAGTCTTCTTCTCTATTAAATGTCTTTGTGAAAGGAAAAACCTAGGTCTAGAATAATTTTTTCATAACGAATGTATATCAGCATACATAAGTAAAAGATGAAATCCTTTCAGGAAGATTTAGAGAAAGCTAGTAAAAACACCAGCCTCAGTTTCCATGTGACCATGTATCTTGCTGGTGCTATTCCAGTTTAGGACTTATCTCTCTTAGCATAACCAGTGTAAAAGTGAGACTGGGTGTGTAAGATAAAATTTTCCCAGGGGCTTAATTTTCTTCAAGGAGGCACTGGAGAGGGAAGGAGGAGTACAATAAATTACAACAGACTTTTGCTCATTCAAAGTTACTTGGAATGCATCATTGTCTTATATTCATATTTTCAAGATGCTGGCTGTCCCTTTTTAACCAAAGGTGAGGCTTTCTTAAAGCATAATATTTTGCAGCCCATTGGCCCACAGTGGGAGTTTGGTGCTTCTGATGTTTAAAGTTCTATAACTTGAAATAGCCATCTTACATATATTGGATAGGGGCCTGTGGCTTTCTAATGGCCTCTCTGCCGGTGTTTAATATAAAATGCATTTGTACCTTCCTCTGTTTTGAGATGTGGGTTGCATAACTCACTACATAATATGTTATGGAGGCAAAAATGTCAGAAATCATATAGATGGTTAGAAGGAGTATTACATTTTGACAATTAGTGCTGAAAATACACCACATCACCTGTTTTACAAACCCTTTGAAAATATTCCTTGGCTTTGTTCTTCAGCCAGTGGTCCATTGGAATTAATGTTGGCAGAGTTCAGACTTTCTTTTTTGGTAGTTTATGTTTGTATTTAATTTCATTCTGATTTTTTTTGGAACTCTGATTTGTACTTTATTTATAATGTCATCTTTTGAAGTAAGAGATTTCTGTGTTTGGGTTGTCATTGTGACTTAGCTGAGTGTTTTTGCCATTGCTAACTTTTTAAATGGTCTTGGGGGATATACCTGGTATGTGCTGGGCAATTTTCTAGTCTCTAGAAATACAGAGATGAATAAAATAGTTCTTGACTTCAAGAAGTTTATAGTTTATTCAATAGTGTTTATTGCTTATTTAAAGGGAACAGTACTTTGACTTCAAAATATGCTAACTGATGATCATTTTTCTCCAGTTTACCAATCAAGAGGCCATGTTCACATGAAAGAAACTAAGTGAAAAATATGAAAACATGTAGTACTTAATTGGAGGTGGTTTTGGTTAATAGTAGTAGAGTGAACTGAGGTCCAAATAAAGGATTTTTTAAATGTGATCAACTTCTTTGTCACAGTAGACACAGAGAAGGGGAGAGGACATTCATTCTTTGTGGAAGGAATGGGAGGAATAAAGAAATGGAGCAAGAGATTATTCCACTGTGTTTGGCATGTCAAGGAGATTAGCTTGGCTTCACCTGGTGCTTGCAGTGGCCCAGCTGAAGTAAATATTTTCCCTAGGACAATAATTTGTAATAATTTGAGAGTTCAATTATTCTTTTTTTTAACTTTTAAAACTTAACAAAAGTTTTATTTTGACCATCTGTATTTAGGTAGAAGAACTCCGTACACAACTTATGAAAGCAGAAGGCGATCGAAAGGGTTTACAACATCAAGTATCTCAGATTTCCCTGCAGCAGTCAAACCAGCAGGATGAACAAGGAGATGACTGGAGGTTTAGGAGAGGTACCACTCTGATTTGTAAATATGTAGGGATTTCGATCTTTCTTAAATACTTCCATTTTCAGAATCACATTCCTTGTGTTGTGCTTTTGTCATCTTACCTATTTCTTGATTTACCACAACGTTTTCCAACAAGTTAATAATGTAGCATCCACTTTTTAACAACACACTTTATTTTTTAGTTTTGTATTTATAGCAATACTGAGCAGAACATACAGAGATTTCCACATACTTCTGCTCCCCCTCATGCCTGGCCTCCCCCATTATCAACATCCCCTGAAGAGAGAGATGTTTGTTATAACTGATGCATCTACACTGATCAATCGTGTCATCCCAAGTCCATAGTTTGCATTAGGGTTCATTCTTGGTCTTGTGCATTCTGTGGGATTGGACAAATATATAAAGACACCCATTTACCATTACAGTATCAAACAATAGTTTCAGTACCCTGAAAGTTCTTTGTGTTCCACTTATTTGTATCTTTATCTCCCTTAATATCTGTCAACCACTGATCTTCCTACTGTCTCCATAGTTTTGTCTTTTCAGAGTCTCATATAGTTGGAATCCTATGGTCTATAATCTTGGCTTCTTTCACCTTATAATATACCTTTAAGTTTCCTTCATGTATTTTCATGACTGGTAGCTCTCTCTCTCTGTTTCTCTCTTTCTTTTTTAAACATTGTATGAATGTACCAGTTTATCTGTTTTATCTATTGAAGGCATCTTGGTTGCTTCCAAGTTTTGCCAATTATGAATAAAGTAAACATCTGTGTGCAGATTTTTGTGTGGATGTGTTTGTCATCTTCTTTGAGTAAATCCCAAAGAGTGTGATTAATGAATTGTATGGTAGGAATATGTTTAGTTTTGTGAGAATCTTCTAAACTGTCTATCAAAGTGGCTGTACCATTTTTCATTCCTGTCAGCAATGAGAGTTCCTGTTCCACATCCTTGTCAGCATTTGCTGTTCTCAGCTTTCTGGATTGTAGTCATTCTATTAGGCTTGTGGTGGCATCTCATTGTTGGTTTACTTTGCATTTCCCTGATAACAAATGATGTGGAGCGTCTTTTATCATGCTTATTTGCCATCTGTATATCTTCTTTGTTGAGGTATCTGTTTAGGTCTTTGGCCCATTTTTTTTTCCACATTGTTTGTTTTCTTATTGTTGAGTTTTAAGAGTCTTATATGTTTTGGATAACAATCTTTTCTCAGGTATGCCTTTGCAAATAATTTCTCACAGCCTGTGGCTTGTCTTTTCATTCTGTTGACGTCTTTTGCAGAACTGAAAATTTCACTTTTAATGAAGTCCAGCTTATCAATTATTTTTGTTTAGCAGGATTTATTTATTTATTTATTTATTTATTTATTTATTGTTTTATTGTTGTTCAAGTACAATTGTCAATTATTTTTTATAGATTGTGACTTTGGTATTGCATCTAAAAAGCTGTTGCCAAAGTGAAGGTCACCCAGTTTTTTTTTCTATCTTCTAAGCATTTTATAATCTTGTGTTTTACATTTAGGTCTGTGATCCATTTTAAATTAATATTTGTGGAAGGTGGAAGGTCTAAGTCTGAATTCATTTTTTAGCATGTGGACATTCAGTTGTTCCAGCACCATTTGTGGAAAAACCGTCTTTTCTCCATTGTATTTCTTTTGCCGTTTCCAGCTCTCTAGATGGAGTTGCTCATTGGACATCTCTATATGCTGTTTCACAGTTGTTCAGTCCACAGATTAAATCTGAATTCATTCTTTCCTCAGAACCTGTTTCTATTTCTTATCTCAGTTGATGACATTATTGTTATCCGGATATCCAAGCCTAAAATACAAAGAAAATTCAAAATTATTTCTTCTCCCCTCCATGTAATTTGTACTGATACCCAGTCTAGTTATAGATCTTGAAATTTCTTGAATTTTCCCTAGCCTCTTTTTTGTTACCCCAGTTTAGGCATGCTTCATGTCAAATAAGTTACCCTCTTAACTTGTCTATTCTACTTCTGCTGTCATCGATCTTCTGTACTGCAGCCACTGGGGCCCTTCTAAGACACCAGCCATTCAGTGTACTTGATTAAAACCTCTCATTATAAGTCACTGAGTTCTAACTATGTACAAGGCATTATGCTACTCGTTTTACATGGTCTCCTTTAGTTCTTACAACTGCTCTATGAGAAAAGTACTATTTTTGTTTCTGTTTTAATGATTTTTTTAAAAGTCTGAGGAACAGATTGAGTACCTTGCCTAAGGTCGTTTGTGGGAAGGAGCAGACCCAAATGGTTTTCTCCTTGAACTTGAGCTCTTAACCGCCATCCTCTACTACCCACTACTGTGTGTAGTGAGTGTTCTTCAAAATGCCGTATAAGAAAAAAATACTCTGGGTGTGGGAGGAGAGGGTTTGTAACATTATTTATACTTTATATGTCATGTTTTAAGTATTTTAATTTTGTTAATATTTCATTATATATGTAGGTATGGGTATATACCTATATATTTACATATAGCCATGCTAATATTTTATATGTATCTATATTATAAAATATAGAAAATATTATATATGTCTTTATACCAAATATATATTATACTTCATAAAATATACATATATGTATATGTATTTATATATGTATCCATATGTATTATCTCCATATTTTATATAGTATATATTCATACTAATGTTATCCATGTATAATACTAACATGTATATTATGAAACATCTATATATAAATAGATATACACTATGGAGATATATATGATATGTGCATACATATATTTATAAAATAAAACATAAAATGCATACATACATTTATAAAATCAATAAATACATTTACAGTTAAACAAATATGCACATTTGTGGGTTGTAGACCTAGCAGGAGTGGGCAAAGTGCGACTCATGGGCCAAACCCAGACTTTTGTAAATAAACTTTATTGGAATACTGCTACTTCTGTTCGTTTATGTGCAGTATAGGTTACTTTGCAGTACAGTGGCAGAGTTGAGTAGTTGTGACAGTGGTCTGTGGTTAAAATATTTACTGTCTGACCCATTACAGAAAATGTTTGCTAATTCCTGGTCTGTAGGATAATTTTTAAGCTCCCTAGCAATACATAGCCTGCCTGCTGACTTCCCTTCCCTCGTATGTGTGAGCTACATAAAACTACTGTGCTTGCAGTCACCTTAACATTAAATCTAATTTTGTATCTTGGTGCTTTATTCCATTTCCGTTCCTTGAAATACCACCCCACTGCATCCCTTGCTTGGTGGAAGTTTGTATCTAATGTTTAAATCTACTTAGTATCCAATTTTTCTTACCTCAGCTTCTCACCAAGATTGAGTTAATCACTCCATTTTTTTGTACTATTTCTGTATAATAATCATTATGCTATTCAAGAATATCTATGAGGGGGAACCCAAAAAAACCCCTGGAATTATCTTCTGGAGGGTAGGCCCCTTGTTGTACAGGCCACCCCCACTGGGTGAGTGTTCTAGGAACCCATCTGTATCAGTGTACCAGCTGGTGTGAAGTTTTTTTTGAAGACTGAAAATGTTTGCCCATTTCACAATGGGTGATTTACAAGCACACCTACCCACACCAGGCTGAGTATTCAGCAGTTTTTGAAACGACATGACTCCCATGTCCCACCCTCCTATTCACCCAATATGGCCCCGAGTGACTTTGACTTTTTGTTTTTGTGTGTGTGTGGTTTCCCTGGATGAAACAAGTACTCAAAGGGAAATGTTTTGCCAATGTGGAAGAGGTGAAACAAAAAACAGCAGAAACGCTAAAAGGCACCAAAATCAATGAGTTCAAAAACTGTTTTATGCAGTGGAAAAAAAATGTCTCAATAGGTGTATTGCATCAAATGGAGAGTACTTTGAAGGTGACTGAAGTTTAAACATATAAGAATTAATGCCCAATTTTTTATAAATAAATTCTGTTTTTTGGCCCCCTCATATATAGTATCTGTGAGTATTCTTATCATGCTATTAAAATGCCTATGTACGTTCCATACAAGGTACATTTGATATTTTAAACACTGATATTTCTAAAATTAAAGTGTGTCGTATAAATGGTCTGTATATTTGGGTTGGTACTGTTTCTTTTCATCTTTTCTTGAAAGAAAATTGCTGGGAAAATAGTAGTTTAAAATTTATATGTTCCAATTTTTGACACCTTAGATTCAAGGAAGTACTTTGTTTCTGTTCTTGGAGTGCAAGCTCATTGAGAAA
Organism: Phyllostomus hastatus; assembly: GCF_019186645.2. Classification (NCBI taxonomy): domain Eukaryota; kingdom Metazoa; phylum Chordata; class Mammalia; order Chiroptera; family Phyllostomidae; genus Phyllostomus; species Phyllostomus hastatus. The sequence goes on along the minus strand of NW_025334033.1, from coordinate 55,790,295 downwards.
GGGTTTTTGTGTTATCTCTGAAGAAGATGATATTAAAATGTGCATCATAGACCAAATGTCTTATGTTGAGTTAAATACTAACTCAATTTTCTGGTTCATGGACATAGTTTCTAGATTTGTAGTCTCCAGCATTAGTAAGTTTGTGGTCATGCACAATCAGAGATTTAATGGCATCATGTGTTTATGTTGCAAGAAAAGCATTTTGTTGTATGAACTTCACAGTAACCTGTTGGGAGTAGCTGAGCTGAAAATTCTTTTAGTTTTTTTGTTAGACTTTGAAGGTAATGTAGGGATGTAAGGAAAGTTAAAGGAAAAAAATATGTAGGAGTTTTGAAATTAATTGGACTAGAAATCAGATAACATTTTGCCTCAGTATCAAAGTGAAATAATTGTAGAAAACTGCATGAGGCTTGAAACAATAGACTGGCAAAGTATGAAGCCTGTTGAATGACATTGTTAATAAGTGGATTATGTTAGCTGGAATATTAAGACATCAAGGCTTTGTACCATTTGAAAGTACATTCTCCTGTGAATAAAGAACAACCATCAAGCTTTAGATTTTTCTCTTTGAAGGCATTGAGCGGGAAAAGGAGGGTCTGGAGAAGCAGATGTCGGATCTGAGAGCACAGCTGAACCTCAGTGCCCTGGCCTCCGAGTTGGAGGAAGTGAAGCGGTGCGTGGAGCGAAAAGACAAGGAGAAAGCACATTTGGCAGCACAAATAGAGGTGACTTTGCTATCTTTAAGCCATATTCAAAGGACTTTAGTTTTGTTTCGTAGAATTGCTTAATGAAATTTTCATATGAAGATTGTGATATTTTATGAACTCTAGTTTAGGCTTGATAATATAAAGTTACGTAGATGACTGATTATATATGGGAATTTCTATGGAATTATTTCTCTTTCACTTGACCTCAAAGCCAGGAAACTATTAAACTTGAAAATATTTTTGTCCTAGGAGCAACTGAGTCCTTCCTACAGACGGAAAGGACCGTTCTTCTGAAGGAACAGTGAATTATCATTTATTTGGGGGGGAGAAACAGGCAGAACTCGCATCAAAAACGTATTACTGATACTTCTTCTTTAGAAACATAAAAGTTTTCAAGTCTCTACCTCTTTTGCCATAGAGGTAGAGTTGTGACGCCTGTATGAATTTAGGGTTGTGTAATAATTGTGAATGCTGTAACCATGAATGAAGTGCAACCAGGCAGCTACCGTTTCTCCTCACCTTTTGTCCAGCACAGATGGGGCAATTACCAGAAAATATTAAAAATCAAAGGAGAGAACTTCATGAAAAGGAAATGGCTTACTGTCAATTATCATTGTGAGAAGTAGATCAAACATAGATGACACATTCAGAAATAGATATGTGTCAGTCCTCCTCTGTATGTTTTTATTGTGTTCTAGTTGTAATAAGTGGCCACATTTGAAGAAGTCCCCAAATTACAATGAAAGGTAGAAAATTGGTGTTAAATGCATCTGACTTTATATAACCCAAAGGAAACATTTAATGTGACTCTAGTTGCGTTTCTCTTTCATCTTTTCAGTACATTTATGGAAAATATATTTTAGATTAGGGTCAAGATTCACATTGTAAAAATAATTAAATATTGACCTACTCTTTACAAAGCTCTTTACATGTTTAACGATTACCCGTCATAAATATCCTCAGAGCAGTTGTAATTGTAGGACTTTTAAAGTTTGCTTCATGGATATTATTGTAGTCCTTGATTCTCCTGACAGAAGTGCTGCTAAAATGATTATTTTTAAGTATTTTTAAAAGAACTATGTTAATAAATACCAAAGGTAGGAAACCCCCTTTGCCATGGTTTGTAATGACACACTGGTCTGTCCTTCCCTCCCTCCCTCCCTACTTCCTTTTCTTCCTTCCCACTTTTTTTTCATTTATCACTTGTGGAATAAATTGAAAAAAGATCTCAAATGTGTAGGCATTTAAAAAATTACTTATAATAACCTAGTAATGCTCTCATTCAAAGAGCCTTGCTTTCCCCTTGTCCTAACTTCACAGTTCTGTCATATTTTCATGCGAGTTAGGGAAGAGTTGGAATTCTTTTGTGCTAGTTTGGATTAGTTGTGTGGTTTTAATGTGAAAGACAATTGGAGAGAAAGGTTGAACATTTACTCACAAATCAAATACTTAATGACTGCCTGTTATGTGCCAGGCACTATTCTAGGTTCTGGTGACAGGATGATGAACTAAAATGCAGCAGATTTCCCTGCCCCTGTGCAGGTGACATTTTAAAACTGATGCAGAAAATTCTTTGAGTTTGTCTCACGTCTAATTCAGATTCCTTTTGGATGATGGAAGACTTTTCTCCCAGTTACCTTTGGAAAATGTAATCACGAAAAGGCATCATTCATTCTGGAAGAGATTACAATTAACCAGTTTTATTTTTGTCTGGTTTTCTTATATCCAAAAATACAGTAATTACCTTAATTAAATGTACATCAGTTTTTTTTAAATTTAGTGACATTTCTGATTATGGTGTATTTATTTTTCATACCTTGTAGAGGCCCCTTGCATATCTTTATTTCCAAGCTATTCTTACAGTGAAATCTCCTGCAGACTTGGTGAGAGATATAAGTCATGGGTCACTCAATTTAGCCTCTAACAGTTACGAATTTTATTGAAATTTAATTGAAAAGCATTTGGCCTCTGCTTAATTTTTAGAAGGTTTTTGGTATTATGTGATATTGCCTTATACATTTTATAAAAAATGGAAAGTAATCTTTTTTAGTTCTTTCTTTTAGAGATCAATTATAAATAAGAAAAGATGCACAAAATGAGATTATTATTCAGGCCCATTAACATATATATGGTCACATTTCTTATTATTTGTTCGATTACTGTCTTTCTCCTTGACTTTCTAACACTTCTGCTGAACATCATACATAGTCTTATTAACTTATTTTTTTCTTAAAATTCCAAAATCCCATCTGTTTTTCCTTTGTCCCAGCTGTCCACTGTTTCTGTAATGACCTTTGTGTAAATCCTAAACCTTATTCCTGAAGCCTTCTTGGATTATATCTCTTGAAAGTTATAATCCTTCCTTTTGAGCCATCCTTTGCCCACATCACTATGTTCTTATGGCACTTTTCTCATGCTGTCTTAAAGTAATCTGAGTGTATTTCTTCGGGATTTCAAAGCGGGTTGAAGTAAAGGAGAAAGGGGCTGCAGAAGAAAGCTGCCCTGTCATCACGACAAATCCAGTTTAGACGTCCTTACCTTAGTGAAGACATCATGTGTCCAAGTTTTGTCCTCAATCTGGAAACTTGAGTTTTCCGTGACCTAGAATTAAGGTGATCTGGGAGTCTGGTTCATATTAACAATGAAGCTGACAAGAGGTTAAGAGGTAAGAGTGCCAGTTCATCTTGACCCAGTGGGAGACCTATACGGATATTAAACACTATTCTCCTAAGCAAAGCACCAGTCTTCCAATTTCATATGCCTCGGTTTTGGAAAGCTGCTACTGAACACAGAATCAGAGAATAATGATGTCTAATGGACTGTTAGCTCATAGCAGTGGCAAGGCTTCCACACCCTCCGTCTCTCTGTAACAGAGTTCTTGTGAACAGAAATCCTTTGCCAGATTCTGTCTTTATCTCTGGAATGTGTTGACTTGGCTCCCTCCCTTCTTTTCTCTCTCTCTCCGCCTCCTTCCCCTCCCTCCCTCCCTCTCTCTCTCTCTCTCTCTCTCTTTCTTTCATCTTTCTAACAGTCTTTCACTCTGACATTTTGTATTTACATTTTCTTTTCATAATGTTGCTGTGCACAGATTTTGCTCTGGGCCATTTACCAGCATGCTGTTGATGTTACAATTCAAGCTTGTGGCATTCTGGGAGCCACTTGAATTAAAGACATAGCTCTTTTTGGATCGTAGATGAGTGTGGGTTAAGAACCAGGTCTTACCTCTGTATCCCTTTGTGTGCCCCTTCAGTGTCTTATCTGTATTAGGCACTGAATTAATGTTTGTTGACTGAAATAAAATTTTGTGGAACCTTTTTTAAAAGGTTTATTTAATTCTTATTTGAAAGAGAGGTAAGGAGAGAGAGAGAGAGAGAGAGAGAGAGAGAGAGAGAGAGAGAGATCGAGATCAAGAGAGAGAGATCAATTGGCCGCCTTCCGTATCAAGGATCGAACTCACAGCCCAGGCATGTGCCCTGACTGGGAATCAAACTGTCGACCTTTTGGTTATGGACCAATGCTCCACCTAACCAAGCCAAACCAGCCTGGGCTGTAGAACATTTTTATGGTTATATTTTAAGGCCAACATTGTTGTCCAGTTGTTCCTTAATGGCACATTAATTTCTGAGAATGTTGTCAGTATTCATGGGGACCTTTCCTGCTTCTCACTAATTGCATTGGTTTTTGTTGATCCAGAATATATATTTTAAGCAGTTATTTTACACTGGGGGAAACACAGTGAAAATAGCTTGTAAAAAACCCAAATTGAAAGCTACATTTGAGTTTGCATAATTTACCTTTCAAATTCCATCCAAGATTTTAAATTTGTATATGCATAGAAAATACTAAGTGCATTTTTTTTCTTCTTATAAACCTGAGTTGAACCTCATTAACCTTGATAGGCTATTTGTATTCATAAGAATTTCAAGCATCCTTGATCAATGATTCCCCCTGATTTAATCTCATTCTCCATCTTCTATCAATTTACTCTTCTTGAAAAAAAAAATTTGACTTTTAAATTCAATGAAGAACTTCAAAGGAAAAAAAACCCAAGGTGCTGTACATAATTTAGATTAAATGTTGAAAGTGATAATTGAGTGACAACTGACATGATTATTCATTAGCATAAACTTGGGACTTAATGCCAGAATTTACTTTTAAAAAGAGAAAGGGTAGTGGAAAACAGAAATGATAATGGATAATAACTTTTTTTGATGATTAGTGCAATAGAAACTGAAGGAAGTTTCCTTTTACTCTGCTTTTAGAATAAACTTCTTGCATTTCTTATGTGAAGCTGGCCACTTGACTATACAATAACACCCCCTCAACACAACTGTTAAACCCTTCTTAAAGACTTGCAGTCATCTTGATTGCCCTGTCTGTAATTTCCTATTGCACTTCTTTTTATCTTAATAATTTCTTCCTCATCCAGGTGCATGTTGTAAAATATTATCAGAGTACTAAGTAATTTTTTTTAAAGATTTTATTTATTTATTTTTAGAGAGGGAAGGGAAGGAAAAAGAGAGAGAGAGAAACATCAATGTGTGGTTGCTGGGGGCCGTGGCCTGCAACCCAGGCATGTGCCCTGACTGGGAATAGAACCTGCGACACTTTGGTTTACAGCCCGCGCTCAATCCACTGAGCTACGCCAGCCAGGGCCTGAGTAATTTTTTTTATCAGATTTTAAACAGATGACAAAGAAAACAAATGTTGGCAGCCATACTTTACAGACAGAGCTAAAACTGTCAAATCTAGCAGAGTAGAGGTCTTCCTGTTAATACAGTATAGTGTGTTAAGTCTGGACACTGATTCATTCCCCACTTCCTGGGGTTTGTTGCTGTTTACTTTTCTATGAGGTTGGTGAATTGGCTGGAGTAGGTCTGTGAAACCTGTTTTCCCTGCATTGCGCAGTCCTTTCTCCGAGGGCGTAGCCTCGGGTATGAGCACAGCCTGCATGGCCACCAGGGATGATTGTGGTTTTAGCCGATTCCTTTTGGCTGACTAGTCCCCTGATCTCCCAATTAAGCTTCTGAATTTGTTACTAAATGCAAGTTGGGTTCAGCTGCCAGCCGCCACCCATATAGGCAAATGTTGGAGGCAGGGGTCTGGTGAGAAAAGGGAAGCAGTCTTTTATTCAAAAGCTACACAATCTGGGAGGATATCAGGCTCCTGCCTCAAAGTCCATCTCCTCTCGAAACCACAGAGAAAACCCAGGCACCCTATGTGGACCAGTCCCAGGCTGTGCCCAGAGTTCCTTCTCCCATTCCAAATACTGTCCTTTGGGAATTGCAGGCAGCTGCGGAGTCATCCTCTGAGGAGCTCACCACTGTCAGGCCTCAGGCTCCTTTCTTTTCAGAGCCGCCATTTGCCATGGAGCTTCCAGGGTCAGCTGGTCCCGCAAAGCACCAGTCTGCACATCTGCATGGTGTCTGAGAGTGAGAGAGTGAGAGAGAGATTGAGAGAGAGAGAATAAGAGAGTGATAGTGAGAGAGAGAGAGAGAGACACTGTCACCCTTCCCTCAGTTTATATAAGCCACCCCTGTGGGTGGGCTGGGTGCTCAAACGTCACATGCTTGTTTCCACCAACAGTTCACAAGGGCTCCAATTTCTCTTCATCCTTGCTAACACTATTTTGTTTTTCTTTTTCTTTTTAATTTTAATAGTATCCATCCTAATGTATATGAGGTTGCATTTCAAGGGATCATTATTTTTATTTGAAACAATATTTACTTAAAAAAATAGAGCTCTTTTACCTCATTTAGGCTTCCTTAGTTTCTTTCCCCCTGTTGTCTAAAATAGAAAAACTGATGTCTTCCAAGTGCACAAGGTTGTTCTGTCATCTAAAATAACGTGTACGATCTGTTTCAAATGAGCTGCAATGCTCTGTAACAGCGATTTTCAACTGGTGTGCTGCAAGAATTTTTTAAACATGCAGTACCTAACCATTCAGGGGCACTGACCTCTTTTCCCTTAGATTATCAAGTAAATTATGACAACAGCCAACACAATAGCCATCTGGTGTGGATGAATCAAAATTATACTACTTTTTTTGTTAGACTGGCAAAAAAATGTATTTCTTGGTGTGCGGCAGAGTTTTAGTAATTAGTTTATATGTGCCATGAGATGAAAAAGGTTGAAAATTGCTGTTCTATAATGATGTAGAGTCATAATACTATGTGACAGTTTCTTCTCCTCACTGTATGTCATGCGATTAGAAATAAAATACTGTTTCTTTAGCTGAACTATGTAATTTACCTTAGTCCTGTCAGCTGCCGTCGGAGTTGGGAGGACATGTGTGTGTCTTTCATTGATACCTGCCTTGGCCTATCACATTCCTAGCAAATACACAACCACAGGTTGTTCCACCTCTGTGAAAAGCAGCTCCAAATACCAATTTCCTTAAAGTAGAGCAGCTTTATCCTATTTATATTCAAATTTTCTCCTCTTAAAGTGCCTACTTTATTTAAACATCAGAATTGCAGAGCTTAAATTAATAGTCTATTAGAGTGTGAGACAAATTAAGAAAACACAAATGGACTCTGAGATGTGTGTGCTGGGGTCAGAATCTCCCTAGTGTGTTGCTGGGGCCTAGATGTTAATTACATGCCCCCTCATGTTTTAAGTTAAACACTCTGAAGAAATGTGTATTTAGAAATGTTCCTTGTAGTGAACATTATGGCAAATGAAACAGGAGGTAGTATTTTATTTCTTCACAAAGAGATGAATGTATTTAATTAATTGAACATTATTTTCTGTACTTTGCTTAAGCTTAGTATTATGTTTCATTAAAAAGGACAAGGGAACTGTAGTTGTATGAGGCAGATATGTTCTCATAGGATTTGTAGAGAAATAATTATTTTTAATCGCTGAGAAAGACTGAGGAACCTATTATTTGAAATTAATATTCTTTGTGTGTCTCTGCTTCATTTGGCAAAAAAAGAGAAGATAATAACATATGTGGTCAAAATTGGTATGGTCAAAAGACAGAAGGTTAGTTTTAAAGAAAGAATATTTGTGCCTTGACTACTGCTGTGTTTTATGTGGTTGATCCCTAACTAATTAAGGGTTTGAATCAGCTTTAAAGATTATTAATATGTGTTTTGCATGGGTTAAAAAATAATTGACTCACAAATTTGAAGTATATGTTTTCCTTTTAACCAGTAATGACTTAAAAAAAGTTTTAAATAGGTGATCCCAATGAGTGATGGCCTAATGTAGCTGCATGTAGGAATATTTTGGGGCTTCCACACTTGACTTGCCTTAGTTCTTCTGACTGTGGAAAATTGATTAGTTATCCTCTCAGTATCAGTTCATAAAGCACCTAAATTATACCAGAATGAATGAGTTCATCAAAACATGCAAGAATATATCAAGCTAATTTCCCAGTAGAGGTGAATGGGATATTCCTTAATTAAGAATCTGAGAATTTCAGGTGAAATCCTATTAAATCTTGTTAGTTCTTTTGTTTACTCAGTAAAAGCAAAACTTTATAACATCAGTGAGATTTTAGTGTGGGAGAGAAGTGCTCTAGGTATTTTATGCAATAGTTGTTTTAACATAAACAATAATATTTGCAGATTGGGCCTCCTAGAAAGGATAGTACAAAGTGGGAGATTCACTACAGAACAAAATAAATGATATCTAAACTAGCAACTATATGGTCCATGCTTCACTTCCACATGCCAGATCTCTCTACACTGCATCAAATTTGTCCTCAAAACCTAGCTCACGGGAGTGCTGAGCATTTGGTTTTGCAGCCTCTGTGAAACAGGAGAGTATATAGAAGGAGATTGGGGGTAGGGACCGGCTGCTGTTGGCTCCTACATATAGTGCCAGTAGTCATGTTTTCTTTTAGGTGAGAAATGATCTTGCCTTATATTTTTCATAGCCCTTGAACCTAGCCTTGTGTTTGTAGTTGACACTCAGTGAATGCTGGTTGAATTTTTGTTAATCCTAATATCACATTTACAAATATATATCCATCTGTTAGTGACATTATATTCAATGTGTAGTTTCTTTGTTGGGGCTTCTTTTGAAAGCTTCCTGTTCATTTTAGTTTAGGTAAAACTAAATCTTCTATAAATGCAGTGAACTGGCCACATGGAAACTAAAATGTTCCAATTTCAATACATACAAAAAACATAAACAAATGTTAATATTTTTTCCTGTGTACGAATCAGTCATCTTCCTCCCTGGGGTGTTTGCGTCTCATTTTGGATCTACTGTCCCTGTTTTCTCCAGTCAGTGTTTCTTCTTGTCCTTGCTGTAACAAAGTCATATTTTTCTCTGGAATTAGTCTAATCTTTATTCACAGAGTCAGTATTAAGGATGATTAATTGAATTCTATTTCAAATGGTGTTCTACTTGAGGCTTGTTTGCTATTTATTAGGTTTATTTTGTTTATGTCACTGCTTTTGTTCTTATAAATAGAACTGAGCTATATATGCTTATGCTTTAAACATCATTTTTGTCTTAGTGTATCATTTTGATACGTTCAGACAGTTGTTATTATATTGCATTTCTAGAAACTATATTGTCAAATGGAACATTCTGTTGGTGGCAGAATGGCACCAGGTGTTAGACCGCTGGAGTCAGGACCAGACCTCGGTTCAGCAACCTTGGTACTTGAGTTCTGGCTAAGAAAGGATTCAGAGCCACGGTTCAAACCATACCCAAGAATTCATTCAGAAAGTCACAGAGACAGAAGAAGTGAACTGTGCAAGAAGTGAGATCAGGAAACAAGTTACAGAGGCGACAGAAGGGCCCTTGAAGCTTAGGAGAGAGAGAAAGGAAGAATGCCGAGGAGGGGAGGAGGAACGGGCAGGACTGGGAAGGCCTGGCTGTGCTCCTGACAGGAGCTCTGGGCCCTGCATCCAAGGGCTTCAAAGGGTAGGGATTTTTGGAGTAGGTCCCGGGGGGAATCTCAATAGACTTTTCATCAGCTTTCCAGGTGTGTTCTTTCAGGGTCGTGGTTTCCCGTGATTGGTCGTTGCCAGAGCAGGGGGTCATCAGTCTGTGCAGCTGGGCCTGCGCAGACTTGGCATGACTTGTCTGGTTTTACAGTTTTTCTGGGCCTGGAGCTGGAACAAATCCAAGGCCAAGATGGTGCCCCTTGCAGGGGTGTCAAACTCATTTTCACTGGGGCCTCGTCAGCCTAGAGGTCGCCTTCAAAGGGCCGAATGTAGTTTTAGTACTGTATACATGTAACTGCTCCTTAACTAGGGGCAAGGAGCTCAGAGCTGCCATTGGGTAGAAACAAGGTGGTAGCAGGAGAAAACAAGGTGGAGGGCCAGATTCAGCCCGAGGGCGTTGTGTTTGCCGCCTGTGCCCTAGGGGTTAATGCTCCAGGGAGTGGTCATATGATGGGAGGGGGAGGGGCCCACCTGGGAGTCTCTAGAGGGCACTCTTCGGCCCCTTGTTCCTCCTCCAAGGGGGTCTTCTGCGTGACTGGCTACATACCAGGGTAAGAAAGGTCAGAAGAAGGTCTGAACCACATGACCAGTGATATGGAATGTCAGGGTGTCTGAACCACAGGGCCAGTGATATGCTAGGGGTGGAAAGGCTACCCTGGGGGCAAGGTCCTTGTTTTCCCAGGTTTGCCCATTGCTAGGCACCTGGGGCTTTCTGCCCTGGTGACCTATGCCTGGCCCATGGTCCTTGCTTTGCTTGTGTCTGTCTAATTCTGTTGTAGTTTATGTGGGTTTTGTGTGTTTTTATATGAGAAATGTTTTAATTAAGAATTGTGTTTCTAACTGAGGAGTTTTCACCCAAACACCTATGCTTAAAATGAACTTATCATCCATGCATGCCAAGATATAAAAACTCAATGTCTATAATTAAAATTCTTTATTTTCAGTATAATAAGTATACTACAAACACCCACAGAAATTTTGTGTACATGTTTACTGTAGTATACTAAAAAGTGTGCATATGTATTCATGTATATGTATCTACAGCTATTGTATGATACATTCAATGTATCTTAAAAATTACAGGCTAGCTGTTGTAAATGTTAAAAATAAAAGTCTGTAGTTAATTTTGCCCCTAGAATTTAGAAAGAGGGCTTTCTCAGATATTATTAAATTGTTTGGGAATATTGAACAAGTGGATTCTTCATTAATTTTTCTTTAGTAAATAGAGGCTTTAAAAATGATTGTATTTCAGCCCTGGCTGGCGTAGCTCAGTGGATTGAGTGTGGGCTGGGAACCAAAGTGTCCCAGGTTCGATTCCCAGCCAGGGTACATTCCTGGGTTGCAGGCCATAACCCCCAGCAACCACACATTGATGTTTCTCTCTCTCTCTCTCTCTCTCTCTCCCTCTCTTCCCTCCCTAAAAATAAATAAATAAAAAATCTTAAAAAAAATAAGAAATTAATTATAAAAAAAATGATTGTATTTCCTTTTGGCTTGGCCCTAATTTGGGATTTAAAACATTTTTTTTTCTTCTTTAAAAAAAATACCATTTAAGCCCTTGTACCCCTCTCCCCTCTGTAATCACCACACTATTGTCCATGTTCTTGAGTCCTGTTTTCTGTTTGCTCGATCCCTCCAGCCCCTAAACCCCACCCCACCAAGAGCTGTCATCTGCTCTCATCTGAGTCTGTATCTGTTTTGCTTGTTTGTCCATTTTGTTCATTAGATTCCACATATGAGTGAAATCGTATGATATTTGTCTTTCTCTGACTGGCTTATTTCACTTAGTGTGATGTTCTCCAGGTCTGTCCATGCTGTCACAAAGAGTAAAAAAATTTGTTTTAATGACCGAGTAGTATTCCATTGTATAGATGCCCCATAGCTGTTTTATCCATTCATCTACCGATGGACACTTGGGCTGCTTCCATACCTTCCTGATTATAAATAATGCTGCAGTGAACATAGGGGTCCTTGTCTTCTTTAGAATTAATGTTTTGTGTTCCTTTGGATATATTCCCAGAAGTGGGATCGCTGGGTTAAAAGGCAGGCCCATTTTTACTTTTTTTAAAAGACTTTATTTATTTTTAGAGAGGGAAGGGAGGGAGAAAGAGAGAGAGAGAGAAACATCAATGTGTGGTTGCTGGGGGCCGTGGCCTGCAACCCAGGCATGTGCCCTGACTCAGAATCGAACCTGCGATGCTTTGGTTCACAGCCTGTGCTCAATCCACTGAGCTACGCCATCCAGGGCTCATTTTTAATTTTTTAAGGTATCTCCATACTGCTTTCCACAGTGGCTGGACCAGTCTGCATTCCCACATTTTGCATTCCTGCATTTTGTACAAAATGATTGATTTGTGAATGTTTGGGAGAGGAATCTTGTGTATTAACAGGAGATTTTCTCCTTAATTTTTTTCCTCTTCCCTATTCTTAACTCCTTTTTCCTCCCAACACCAATGTTAAGGGCACTTTAATCAAGGAAGAAGGCACTGAAGGGCATCAGAGGGCAGGGGTTCTAGCCACACTCTTGCCTTGGTGGTGTGGGTTGTTGTTCGAGTTCTGGGGTTGGCTGGCATAGGCATTCACATTCGATCCCTGTTTGTCTCCCTCTTCCCTGCCCCTCCATTTGTCTCCGTATTACTTTCAGTAGCAACTGTTGAATTATCAATATCTTCATTTTGCTCCTTAGCCACCACTTCATGGTGTTAGCTCGGGGCTCTTTTTTTTTTTTTTTTTTTTTGACAAAGAATCAGTGTTAGAAAAATTATATAATCAGATAAAAACACTGAGAAAAGTAATGAAAGTATAGATTAGGTCTTAAAAATTGGGAAGAGAGGCAAAATTTGAGATAGAGAAGAAAGAATTGCTCACATATATCATGTTTATTGAAGATAACTGCTGTGTGTCTGTCTCCCTAACCAGGCTATATGGTTCTCCAGAGCAGTAGAGTGTAGAACCAGGCTGTCCTGCTCATCTTCGTGTCTCAGCAGCGTGGAGGTTTTTCGGTGCAGTAAATGTTTATGGGACTGGATGGAAGCATACCTGTATTTCTTTCCGAAAGACTGACAAGGGTTTTTTTTTTTTTTTCTTGTCTCTTAAATACCACAGTTGGTTCTTATCTGTTATAAGCGAGCTTCATTGAATTTGATTGCAGAAAATGAATTCAGATAAGAGAAAAATTGGTTCTAAAAGTTCATTCCTGCTTTAAAATGATGATTTTCAATTATTTTTAATGTTGCCATAATATTTTAATATCCTAGTGTTAGCATAATATCCTTTGGTGATTAATCTTTCTCAAGCATGGATCTGACCATGTTATTCCTGTGCTGAAAAACCTCTGAAAGCTTAAACTGATTTCAGCATCCCCCAACCTGATTTCTGACCTGAATTTCCGGTGTCTTTTTAGCCCTCTCGAAGGACGACTCTTCACAAACAGTCACCGATGGCCCACTCTGTGGCTCTCGTTCCTGCTATTGTGCATTACTGTAGTTTGGTGGTGGAATTGAAAGAGATAATTCATATAAAGAATTTACACAATTTTTTGCACAACTCAGGTGTCCAATAAACTTCAGTCATAGTTGTAATTATTGTTACTATTATTATTATTATTATTATTATTAGCTCCTTTTCATTTAAATTTCAGCTCACATGTCACCTCCAAAGGCAAACCCTCCTTAGCCACACAGACCTCTTTGGCTAACTGTCTGTCACATCTTAGCACCTAGCACTATCCCTGTTGTAATTAGCTGTCAGTGTGACTGTCTCCCTACTTACATTATTAGCTTCTTTGGTGTTGAAGCCAGATCTTATTAACCTGTCTGTAAACTGTGTGCCTAACACAGAGGAAATGTAACCACTCTCCAAGTGTGTGATGGAAAAAAATAAAATGGGTACATCTGTTGGTTACTGCAAGTTAATAAAGTTGATTTATGACATAGTGGTATTAAATAAGAGTTTTCTGATTTCATTTTAGAATTTTCCACATAAACAAGTGCATAGATCTCAGTTTATTGTTCTCTTTGCATAGATAAAGGAGTGACTCATCTCTTTCAGGCTGCATTGAATTTAGCAAACTGAGCATATGCAAACCTGTTGCTAAGAAAATGAAGCTTGTTTTTGAGGCATTATTTTTATATTTTTTGTCATAATGTCAAGCCGTAACATTAATCAAGAGAGAAATTGTATTTGACTTTATTTAAGTCACGGTTCAGGAATAATGGACTCTGGAACAGAACATGTGCTGTGGGAGCCTGAGGGAGCTGGTAAACGCTTCCAGCTTCCATCTGCAGGTGTCTTAGTACAATGTAGGTGATATTTATGATTTGTGTAGCTTGCAGCAGCATCTTAGCCTCCCGAACCCAATCTTATTTGGGCACATGAGCTCGTCATGTTAACTTTGTCACCCCAGGTATTTGAAACTAAGGTGCAGGAAGGGCAGCTATGGGCCACGTTGTAAATGCTTATTTCTGAATTTGTCACTCCTTTCCAAGGCTTTAGAAAAGTGGCTTAGTGTTAATGATTAAGATATTATTTTATTTGTATAGAATGCTATCTAAAAACAATGCCCTCTCATTTTTTAAATTAAAAGTAGATCTGTACCCAATCTACTCAAATAAAAAATATATATGAATCATGATGATTTAGTATGATTTCCAAATGTATTATCGAACAACTCTGCTTTAGATTTTAAGAGTTCAGGTTATTTTCTGGATTAGACAAGTATTCAAAATAAATTTGTTTATTTAAAAATCTATGGTGAATCAGGAAGCTTGAGGTAAGTTTATCAACATATAACATTATGTTGACTTAGCTGGGAAATCCTTTATTGAGAGGCTTTTTTAAAAAATGGACTTTCAAGTATGGTGTTATTTATACCAATGTTTCTGTCATCAGTGCTCATTTTTTTGTCATGGATTTTTATTTTAACAAAATTTTAGGAAGTGAAATGTTACACAGTTGCTATGGTAATCTGTCTGATATTTCTTTAGGTGGACAGAATACTGTTTTATTAAAGTAATGCACATTGTTTTCATCAGCAAGGCCTTCTATCTATTTTGTTGATGGCCAATTGGAAAATACTTATTTTCCTTTTTTGGAGAATGAAGTAGTAGGAAAAAAATTTTTATAAAAAATTATTCTCAGCTAATATGATTATAAAATGTACAGAAAAGGACTCATGTTTTCTAGATTGGGTGCTAATGAAATTTAATATAGATGATTCCCATTTTAGTGGCATTAGAGACAGTTCTTTGTTATATTATGCATCCATTTTTGACAAGAATACATTCCTAATATTTCACCTGCTTTATTCCTAGAATTTAACATGTGAACTGGACAACAAGGAAAAGCAGCAGCTGCAGATGTTGGATCAACTTCAGGAGATCCAGAAGCACTTTGAGACATGCGATGCCAGGCAGAAGCATGCTGACCTCCAGATCTCGGAGCTGACTCACCACGCCGAGGACGCAACCAAGCAGGCCGAGCAGTACCTCCTGGACTTCCAGCAGTCGGAGGCCCTGAGACAGGAGGCGGAGAAGAGGAGAGAAGAGCTGAAACTGAAAGCTCAGGAGTCCATTCGGCAGTGGAAGCTTAAGCATAAGAAGTTGGAGCGAGCGTTGGAGAAACAGTCTGAAACTCTTGATCAACTGACAGACAAGAACAATCAGGTAGAAAAGCCAAATTCCTAAGGAACGGTTTTTGCTGTGACCAACCATTTATTCTTTGGTCCTGGGAACAAACGCTTGTGTGCCATACTGTGCATATCAGCTATCAAGATGTTCTTGATAGAAGAGTGGTTATGTGTGACTCTTTCAAGGTAAAGAGTAATTGACTTTTTACAAATCTTTTGAAAGCGTTTTTCATTATATATGGCTTTTGAGAGTTGACCCTTAACATAGATCTAACCTCTAACCCCAGTTAGATTTTAGTTCCCTAAAGTGCAATTATTCTTTAATATCGAAGTGTAAGAAAATCATAAAATCTTTCTTAACAACCACGTGACTTTTATTTTAAAATATCATTTATATGTATATTTCAACTTAAGTGTTTGCTAGAAAGAAGCATTTAAAGTTGTGGAAGTTACCAGTGGACCATTTTCTGGCAGCCACTGTAATAGATTTAGTTAAATAGGTGACATTGATAATCTGACTGAATGAGCAGTATTATCAGATCACAAGCGTCTTTAAGACTCTGCTTTTGTGCCCTGTTGATGGCAACAGAAAGCATTTCACTAATCTTTGTATGCATTCACATCATCTTTTCTCTTGTATAATCAGTTACTTTAAATGGATTTTATGCTCCTATGTTGATTCTCTGCTATATCTTTGGGTTGAATTAAACCCAGATGTTTATAAGATAATAAGCAGGAAAGTCATGATTGATTTTTATCCATGTTTAGTCTTGGTTTATCATTTCTGCTTTGTCATTTGTCACTTGTCAAGAACTCTGAACATTCAGAAGAATAATGATTGTATAAGTTGACTTTCTTTCAAGAGAAAACAAAATGTAGGGCAGTTCCATTTATAAAATCAATTGTCAGCACATAAGAGCGACAGGACCTTATTTCAAATGAGCTGTCGTGGAAGAGCTGCTTGCCTTTCACATGTGGTGAATTTCTCGGACTTATGGAAGATGGAGGAAGTGATCCCTTTGCTGTCACTGGAGTGCCTGCTTTTCCATTTCACCCATCTGACTCGTGCTGGGGGTACTGGGTGCCCAGAGGTGGAGCAGCTCAAAAGCTCTCAGACTTGAATCTGAACTGTTTTTATCCCAGGACTTTGTTCTCTCCCTTGATTATTCTGTTGTCAGCCTGGTCTGGCAACTGGTGTGGTGAGCTTGCCTATATGGGAAGTAGAGCCAAGGAGAAGAGTGGTTGAGGGAGTGACTGGGAGAGAACCATCTGGGGATTTTACTTAGAGGAAATTTAGAAGGGTCCATGTCAGCAGAGTGTCTTAATTCATGGTGCTTAGAGTCTTCTAGATTGAGCTTTTCAGAATATTAAAAATTGTTAAACAATCATTTCCCAGAATATTCCTGATGTACTTATTTTTATCACTTAGCAATGCTAATGATAAGCAAAGAAGTAGTTTTAAAGTGATTGCCATAGTTAGGGTAGTATCACAATTATCACAGCAGGCATTGTAATTTCCACTTTAAAAGCCTTAAAATTAATGCAGCATGTCACAGTTAGAGCAATGGTTAATCAAGGAAGAAAGGGTGACAGATATTTCATTGCAAATTCAAGTGTCCAGTACATCTGTCATATGAAAATACATCATAAATAATTTTGGAGAAAAGTGTATTTTTTAAAAATATATCTTACTGAATGATACCTCTAACAAGTATTTAATTCTTTTTAAAAATTTTTTAAAGTATATATTTTATTGATTATGCTATTACAGTAGTCCCATTTTCCCTTTCACTCTCCCCCACCCTGCCCACCCCCTCCCACCCACATTCCCCACTTTAGTTCATGTCCATGTTTCATAAGTTCTTTAGCTTCTACATTTTCCATACTATTTTTGCCCTCCCCCTGTCTATTTTCTACCTACTGTCTATGCTACTTATTCTCTGTACCTTTTCCACCTCCCACTCCCCTGTTGCTAACCCTCCGTGTGATCTCCATTTCTGTGGTTCTGTTCCTGTTCTATGTGTTTGCTTAGTTTGCTTTTGTTTTAGGTGTGGTTGTTAATAACTGTGAGTTTATGTCTTTTTTTACTGTTCATATTTTTTATCTTCTTTTTCTTAGATAAATCCCTTTAACATTTCATATAAAAGGGCTTGGTGATGATGAACTCCTTTAACTTGGCCTTATCTGAGAAGCGCTTTATCTGCCCTTCCATTGTAAATGAAAGCTTACCTGGATAGAGCAATCTAGGATGTAGGTTCTTGCCTTTCATGACTTGGAATACTTCTTTCCAGCCTCTTCTTGCCTGCAAGGTCTCTTTTGAGAAATCAGCTGACATTCTTATGGGAACTCCTTTGTGGGTGACTGTCCCCTTATATCTTGCTGCTTCTAGAATTCTCTCCTTCATTTTTACCTTGGCTAATGTAATTATGATGTGCCTTGGTGTGTTCCTCCTTGGGTCCAACCTCTTTGGGACTCTCTGAGCTTCCTGGACTTCCTGGAAGTCTATTTCCTTTGTCAGATTGGGGAAGTTCTCCTTTATTATTTGTTCAGATAAATTTTCCACTTGTTGTTCTTCCTCTTCTCCTTCTAGTACCCCTATAATTCGGATGTTGGAACGTTTAAAGATGTCCTGGAGGTTCCTAAGCCCCTCCTCACTTTTTTGAAATCTTGTTTCTTCATTCTTTTCTGTTTGGTTGTTTCTTTTTTCCTTCTGGTCCACTCCATGGATTTGAAACCCGGTTTTCTTTCCATCACTATTGGTTCCATGTGCATTTTTCTTCATTTCACTTATTGTAGCCTTCATTTGTTCATCTAATTTGCAACCAAAATCAACCAATTCTGTGAGCATCCTGATCACCAGTGCTTTGAACTGTGTATCTGATAGGTTGGTTATCTCTTGGTTGCTTAAAAGTATTGGCTGCGAAGCTTTGATTTGTTCCGTTTGAGTCATTTTTCTTTTTGTCTGGTTGTGCCTGTTAATGTATTGAGGGGCGGAGCCTTAGGTGTTCACCAGGGCGGGGCAACCCAGTCGCTGGGTTATGACGTTGTATATGGGGGCGGGGTCCGAGAAGGAACAATGTCGCTTGCTCTGCTCTCTCTAGGACTTCAGTTCCCTCTGCCACTTCCCACAAGCAGATTGGGCCCTCCTGGTGCTGGCTCCCGGGCGGGTGGGCTTGTGTACGTGCGGGTCTCCCCAAGGAGCCCTCCTGTGAGGCTGGGAGATTCTCCCGGCACCTCACTCCCGACAGGTGTTTTCAATCGGTGCTTTTAGGCTTTATTTCCTGGCACTGGGTCCCTGGGTTGTGCGGTCTGTGTCCCTGCCTGTTTCATCTGTACCCGAATGTGTGACTGCGGACAGCCAGCTGCCTTGCGCGCCTCACTGGGTCTGCTCGTTGCCTCCCGCACCCAGGGTCTGCCACCGGGTCCGTCAGCCGCCCCTGCGCGTCTGGGGTCCGCCAACTGCCGTCTGCGCCCTGCGTGCCCACATCTGCCAGCCACCGCTTCTTCCTGCCGGGACCCCTCGACCCCTCTCCGAGGGCCTCCGGCTCTGCCCCTCTTACCGATCTGGATGAATGGTTGTCAGACTTCCGTGCAGTTCATTTTTCTCTGTTCTGGTGGTTTTTTTGTTCCTAAATTTTTGTTTTCCTTAGTTTTGGTTGTGTGAGGAGGCACAGGGCGTCTACCCACGCCTCCGTCTTGGCCGGAAGTCAAGTATTTAATTCTTAATAAAACTCCAAAGCCCCCTTAAGGCAGTAGTAACACAGCCGACTCCTTTTTGGATTTTTTAGGACTAATTATTTTCAAAAGTGCCTCCAGGGTATATTTGGAAGTATATATTAAAACAAAAGTGATACTGGTTTACAAATAAGTTACATTATGGTTTAAAGAATAAATTAATTGTTTAATAAGGAGCCTTGTTAGGCCATTTTATATGGTCAAAAGATGTAATCTTTACATTTTTAAAATAGTTTTGTGCCTACTTCCATTTCTTTTTCCAGAATAATTTATTTTCTGCTTTAAGATTTTTCAGGTTAGAAATATATTAGATGGCTTAAGGTTTTTATTTTCTTAAAAGTTGCTTTGAATTATTTTACTTTTTAGCTTTTTACATTTTGGAAATCTTGGTAGACTACCAAATATATATCATATTAAAAATCTACCTAATTACTGAAGGATATGGAGTATCAAACAAATGGCATATTAATGCAGAAAATAACAGAAGTCGGATTCTATACTTTTCTTAAAAAATGATTCCCTGATGTTGACATGGAGCTCTGTAATGATATGTTTAATGTGTATTGGAAGACCTAAAATTTTATAGATACAAACAATCTACTCATAAATGATGCTTTTGTATTTACTTTTTAAAATTAACTTATTTTAAAATTTTAGTTGACACACAGTATTACATTAGTTTCAGGTATACAACATATCTGATGGAATATTACTCAGCCAAAAAGAAGGCTTTGAAACCTTTGTTTTTCTTTCAAAATGCTGTTTGAAGTCGTTGGCTTTTTATATCACTTTTAAAGTGAAAAGGGGAAAATGTGTTGATTCTATTCGTAGTGTATGCTTTTTAGAATGTTTCCAAATTCATATTTCTTTTTTAACATGGATAATGGGAATACCTCTTAGGTTTTGTGTGTGTGTGTGTATTTTCTGAATTGAAACACTTGGCTTGGCCATGTATTGAACTTTTTGCTTGATAGTTTTTGATTTCAAGAATCTTCAATTGTCATCTTTTCCTTCTGTGTATTGCCTTCATTCTGAGGTAAATAAAGAGCTATATGAGGGGAACCCTCAAAAAACAGAATTTATTTTTTAAAAATTGCGTATTTATTCTTACATATTTAAACTTCAGTCACCTTCAAAATACTCCCCATTTGTTGCAATACACCTATTGAGATGTTTTTTCTACTGCTTGAAACAGAGTTTGAATTTGTTGATTTTGATGCCTTTCAGTGCTTCTGCCTTTTTTTGTTTCATGTCTTTCACATTGGCAAAATGTTTCTCTTTGAGGACTTTTTTCTTCCAAAGAATAAAAAAAAGAAGTTGCTCAGGGCAAGATCAGGTGAATGGGGAGGGTGGGGCATGGGGGTCATTCTTTTTTTGGTCAAAAACTGCTGAATACTCAGTGCCGTGTGGGCAGGTGCACTTGTAAATCACCCACCATGAAATGGGCAAATGTGTTGAGTCTTCAGAAAATTTTCGTTGAGGCCAAACGCAGCCTCTCACAACAATGCCAGCTATTACCTTGATATAGATGGGTTCCTTACCTAGAACACTCACCTTGAGGGGGAAGCCTGTATGTACTACTAGGGACCTGCCCTCCAGAAGATAATTCTGGTTGTTTTGGAGGGGGTCCCTTCTCTTATGTAGTAAATGCTGTCATAAATTTTGAATTTTTAATGCTTAAAAAGTGAGAAGGATCAATGCTAATGTGCTTTAATATGTGTGCAGTCCTATGAAATGCAACTTAAGAGAGACTAGATCACTGATATACAAGGTGGGCCAAAAGTAGTTTACAGTTGTTCTTGTGGAAAATAATACAATAATTGATACATAATACAAGAACAAACTTTTGCATACTCACAACTGTAAACCTATTTTTTGTTCCACTCTGTATTAGTATAATCCCGCAGTCTGTCTCCATGTTCTCTCATATGCAAAAAGATAACTTATTTTTCTTTTTAAAATTTCCTTGTCCACTTTTTAGATAATTCATGAGAACTGGGTGTACCTAATAATCAGGTCTTGGAGGAACTGGTTCCTATTCCTGTGTCCACCTTAGTTTCAGATGGTATCATTTTTCTGCCTCCACCAGCCATTTTCAGTCCTTTCATAATTTTTCTGTACAGCTGTTCTTTGGAAGCTGGGTTTACTAGGTTAGAACATTCTCTTCCCATTGTTCCTGACTGCGGCTTAGTTTTCCATTATGCCTCCACATTTCCCATGGGTTTTTTGCACCTGGCTTCCCCTCAGCCTCTTTCATTACATGTAATTTTTGCCATGATCTGTGGTGACCTCTAAGTTTCAAATCAGCAAACCATTGAATTCAGTATCTTTGTACTTCACTAACCTGTTTTACCTTCAGACCACTCAGCAGCTAAGTTCTGTGACTAAGATGTGTTATCATTTGTAATTTCTCTAATGCTCAAATACGGGGTCTGGCAGAAGTAATGCCTGCTTGACTGTGGTAGGTAGGGTGATAATATGGGTGTACTAATTCATAGTTTTAATTTGAACATTTCCCTTAAAATGTCATACGGTATGCTTGAGTGTGATATTGTTATGTTACAGAATTACATGGTTATGACTTTGTAATAAAAAGGGGGCGTTATTTGTGCCGGACCCTGTATTTAGTTCTAACATTTCAGTCTTTGATCTGACACATTTCTTTTATTTCCCTTCTTTAACCATTACCATCTGATTTTAATCTTCTCACATTCTTTTGGTTGATCAGCCATTTCCTGCAATCAGTTATTTTTCCTGAGAGACTAGACTTCATGAAAACCTGCTCTGATGACATGCTCACTGGCATCTTCAATTTCTCCCTCCCACCTCACACATTTTACCGACCTTCACGCTACAATCAGCCCGACTCTCCCCTCTTTCCATTCCTTCTCCTCCGGGAAGAGTACCAGCAAAACTTGCGCGGACATGCTGGTTGGCTCCTGTAGGGTTCTTGGTTACCTCCCCATCCCAGTCTATTTCATTCCATTCAGAAATTAACGGGGACCAATTACTAGGCACCAAACCCTGTTCTGATCAATAAAGAATGAGCTATGAAGTCTTTGGGGAATTTCAGGTAAACATTTACTCACTCCAAAAAAAGATGCACAGGAAGGGAGTTTTCTTGCTTCTCTGGACATTGTGGTGTTCAGCTGCAAGGCCTGGAATGGCTGCAGCTGTCTTGCTGTGGTCCTGAGAAGGAAGCCTCACACACTGGAGGGCGTTGCTGACAGGAGTGCCTCGAGGTGAACCTAGAGCTTTGACATTCAGTGTCTGGGGGCAGTTCCGCCTGGGGTGATAGCAAATTACCCAGGGGTTTAAGACAACTTCTAGTGTTCTCTTACTCTCAGTAGAAAAAATTCAAGCTGAGGTGAAAGAAGCTGTTAATACAAGAAGCCATTAATACAAGAACCTAAACATAGTATTGGCTACATGGAGAAGCGGGGTGGCGATCAGAAGGATCAGACATCTCTAAGGGCCAAGTTGGCAAACCTTGCTGTGCAGTAGTGGTCACAAAGCATCACGCAGCCATCACAAAGCATGCCTTGGGGCATGGATGCTGTGCCTCCAAATGCGGTATTAAGTGATCAGCAGGAAAATGATGGGATATTGGACTATGTTGTGTACTTATTGTAGCCTTCAGAAAGGACCTATAAGAGAAAGACAAGTATAGGTTTAAGCCGATCTGTCTAAAAGCAGAGAGCAAGAGTTTTTTTGGAGTGGGGAAACTGAAAATCTGCACTCCGTAATCCAGATTTTTGAGTATGATCATTTGGAGTCTTTCAGAGTTGGAAAAGTCCAATTATCTATCCATGCTGAAGTCCAAGCCAGAGAGGGAGATGGGAAACTTAGCAGTAACAAGTATGAAGGAAAAAACGCTGATTTCTCAGGCCCTTTTCAAGTACATATACTTAAGCATTTCTGGCCAAAGAAGCCACAAAGTCCATTGTTTTGAGTTCCCTCAAAATAAAGGCTGTTCCTCCGAGGGCCCCTGGGAATGGCTAGGGCCTGAGGTGGTGGTTAAGACACTGACATTTTTAGACTCAGAGGCAATGTCTAGACAAAATCTTGGGCTGTGACTACTAGCCAAGCAATTAGCCAAACACAAATGGACAGAACTTACTCAGTTTTAAGTATCTGTGTTGCCAAAGAAATTCCAAACAACCAACATTGTCCATGACTGTCACCTCTGTCATGAGTTGATGCGATGGGGAGTGGAGGGTCATCCTTGCAGAGCAGCAGAGCCTGAGCCTTGAAGGACTCTTCCTGAGCCTCCCAATCTCCAGTTTTTCTGCCGTGGGAGAAAAAGAAATATCCTCACTGTTGAAACTAACTTGAGGAAGACGTGATAGTATTGTATTTTAAATCAGACATTTTACCTGCTAGAGCTTCATCTTGAATTGAAGATTTTCATCTTCAGGGCTGCATGAAAGTCTCTGAACTCATGGCCAGGGGGCTTATGTTATTTGTTCTAAAAATTAATCACTATATTTACATTTCTGCCCTTTTAGTCAGGTGGGCATCAATACAGTCAAGACTTGATTCTAGCAGTTTCTGTCTTTTCTAGTGTGGTAAATAGAGTGATTCTCTCTAATGTCCGGAACTGGTGAATATAGTATCATTCCCGTGATTTTGTTATGTTTTGTGGCACAGTTGATCTTAAGATAAGGAGGTTATCTGGATGTGCCTAATCCAATCACAGGAGCCATTAAAAGCAGATACAGTTTTCTGTCTGTTGGGGGATGGGGAGGTCCGAGGGATTCAAAACTAAGGAGGAAGAGTCCCTGTGGTGTTGCTGGCTTCAGAGGCAGAGGAGTCCATGAGTGCAGGCATGCCGGGGACCTCCAGAACCCAGAACAACCTGTGGCCCAAAGCTAGGATGGAAACAGCGACCCAAGTTCACAGAACTCAATTTTGCCAACAACGTGGATGAACTGAGAAGTGGATTCTTCCCCAAAGCCTCCAGATAAGAGCCCAGGTCAGCTGACACCTTGATTTTAGCCTTAGGAGACCCTCAGCAGAAAACCTTGCCTGGAATTATGACCTATAGACACAGTGAGATAATAAATGGATATTGTTTTCAGCCACTAAATTTGTTGGAATTTGTTACACTGCAATAGAGAAATAATACATCTACCCTTAGGCTTATCTATATTTCTAGCCATGTTTCTTGACTTATAGACTTTCCAAAATGAACTCAATTTTTCTGTGTTCTGGTCTTTCCAACCCAGGGATGTTGATTTATCAGTTATCCCTTCTCTTTACAGTTTTGATCCCTCTCGCATTAATACCTCTCTGAGATCCTGGTTCCTCCTTGAACTTAAATCCCATCCTCACTTTTTGTTTCCTCTTTCCCACTAGTCTTCACAGCCCTATGATGTAACTACTATTATGTTTATAAAGAGAAATAATTTCCTTAAGACCACAGAACTACTTAAGACTGGCTGCGAAGCAAATTGATTCTCTCTGGTCAGAGCTCCGCGGCTCAATCACCCACCCACCTCCTTTTATTATTTCTCATGTCAGCATCGTGCTGTTTCTCCCACTTTGAACTGAGAGGGATTTGAGGACGCTATTTATTTTTTTAGTGATTGACTTGTGACATTTTACATTGAATTGTTTCACACTGATGTATTAAAATGTGAAGTGCAGAAATGCCTTGCAAATATTTGCACTTTAATTCATTATTTCAAATTTCAAAATGAGAATCTTTTTTTTTCCCCTGTTTCAAGCTATGGTGAGCATCAGTAAGCAGGTAGAGATTGTCTTTGGTGCCAGAGTTGGGGTATGTGTGTGCCAATTTCTACTTCCTTAGCTGCTTGCCTTTTTTTTTTAAAGATTTTATTTATTTATTTTTAGAAAGAAAAGGGAGGGAGGGAGAGAGAAAGAGAAACATCAATGTGTGGTTGCTGGGGGTCATGGCCTGCAAGCCAGGCATGTACCCTGACTGGGAATCGAACCTGCGACACTTTGGTTCGCAGCCCGAGCTCAATCCACTGAGCTATGCCAGCCAGGGTGCTGGTTGCTTTTTTATTTGCATCAATGATTGGTGAGGATTAGAGGGTTGTTAGTTCTTGGTCTCTGTCCCTCAGTTGTAAACCCTAACCTCCTAAAGAAGCTGGCAGAGGGTGATGGCTGTTGAGTCCCTTCCCAACTTTTCCTAGTCTCATTTCTACCTTTATGGGGCTTCAAGACTCCCAGCTACATACTGTTGTGTGACGTTACCTTCCTTAGTGCCTGTGTGTTTCCCTATGTCATCTGCCATATCTGTTTTGAGGTTTCTTGTTTTTAAAAGTGTGGCACTGAAATGCAAATCATTATTTTAAGTAAACTGTGCATATTATTTCAACCTCTGGTAAATTATAATAAGAGTCTTTTTCTTTCCCTGTTCTTTTGATCAATTTTGTCTTACATTTATATAATTATGTATGATCAAAAAGTGATATGTTTTGGTGATGAAAATCTAAAACATATTTCAGTGTGGTGCTACTTCAGGGTATTATATTTTTCTTTTTCTAGACTAAAATATTTTTCTTTGGAAAAATTGAAAATATACAAATATTGTTTGATGAATTTTTCTTTTCTTTGTGGATTAAATTTTATTTTGTTTTCTGGCAGTGTCTATGGTGAATTTTATAGTAATTTTTTGTTTGTTTTATATTTTTAATCTGATAGATCCTAAAAGAAAAGGATGAATTGAAAAGCCAGCTTTATGCAGCATTACAACAAATAGAGAATCTTCGAAAGGAATTGAATGAGGTCATAACCAAGCGTGCCCTTCAAGAGGAGGAGCTTCACTGTAAGGAGCAGAAACTAAGTGACGTTAAGGCTCATCAAGCTGACCTTGAACTAGAAGTCAAGGGTAACCTGGACACCATCCATAGGCTAGAAACTGAACTGCAAAAGCAGAGTACGAATCAAAGCCAGATGAAAGTTGAGAAAGCTCACCTGGAGGAAGAAATTGCAGAGCTAAAGAAGAGCCAGGCGAAGGACAAAGCTCAACTTCTTGAGATGCAAGAGGCCATCAAGGACTTGAGTGCCATCCGGGCAGATCTTGCCAATAAATTGGCCGAGGAACAAAGAGCCAGGAAAGAGGTGCTTAAAAACCTTTCTGACCTCAAGGCACAGGCAGAATCTAAAGATGAAGAAACAGCTACAATCATTGCACAGCTAAAGCTGGAACGAGATGTTCACCAAAGGGAGCTGGAAGATCTCACATCGTCATTGCAGAGCGTGAAAACTAAACACGAACAAAATATCCAGGAGCTGATGAAGCACTTCAAGAAAGAAAAGAGTGAAGCTGAGAATCACATTAGGACACTGCAGGTACCTGCGCTGAGCTATACTGATGATACTGAGGGAATTCTTCGGTGACTCGCGAAGTTAATAAAGCGTAAACTTTTAGAGATCATTCTGTATTCCCAAGCACTGAAGGGAAGCTAAAACTAACAGTAAAGGGGCTTATTCATGCCTGTTCAGCCAGGTGGAAATGAGTTATAGCAGCCACCCGGGAGCACCTATTTCAGAGCACTGAAGCCTTTTAAAAAGAACCGTTAGCTATTTTGGGAGTTTAGGAGAGGCAGAGGTGGCAGTAAGTCGTGGGCCTGAAATGTGCCCTCATTCAACATTTATGACCTCCTAAAATATAAAATGCAAAGACTTATCAAGGCTATAGAGTCTATAACCACAGTCCTTATTAGTTTGGTAACTAAAGTGGATCAGCTTATGGGCTGTATAAGCCCAAGGCTTTTGAGATTTATTCTTTCTTTTCCAAATGAAAGTTGCCTGGGTAGATGCACAGTTGAGATCTTGTATTTGGGGAACTGTTTCCAAGGTCAAATGGTATTAGCATTATAACCATGCAGGGAAATAATTTTATAACATGACTGCTAGGAGTGTGATAAAACTATCCCTTCTTTCTGCTTCATTTTTTTCCTCCATAACACTTATCACCATATAGAAGCCATATTATTTGTTTTTTAATCAGTCTTTATGAGAATGAACACCCCACGAGGACTGGGATTGGAGTCTGTTTTGTTTACAGCTCTATCTCAAGTACTTAAAAGAATTCTTCAAACCTTGTTAATATCTGTTGAATAGGTGAATAAGTGGATAAATCTTCAAAAGTCCATTTTAATTTTTTTCAAAATTCCTTGAAATGCAACTGCCATAAAATGCCTATGATGAAAGATGAAATTATATCAAAATAGCTGATATTTTAAGAGTGCTCTCAGCTATTTTATGAGTTCTTCCCCAGTCCTACATAGCCTACTGGCAGTCATGGATTTGGGGTCATTAGTTGGGGTGGGCAGAGCAGAATGAAGGCTGGAAGAAGAGGTAAGAGGCTTTTACTATATTTCATTTTACCAAACATACCATTAATTGTAAGATGCTACTAAGAAAAAAAATCCTGCCTATGAAAACGTGATGTGCTGTTAACTGTAAGACAACAAACATCCCAAGATAGAAACGGTAAAAGGTGAAAAAATATATGTCTTAGTATTGATTAAATATGACATAATAGTCCTTCAGAGTGGATGAGGACATGAAAAAAAGTAAATTAGAGATATAAAGAAGAGCTGATCTTAAAGAAAATAAAATACGGATTCTATCTTAATTGATTGGCCGTGACAATACTAGTAATAGTAGAAGACATATTTAGCACTTAGCGTGTGCCAATCATTACTATAAAAACTTAACATGTATTAATCATTTAATACTAATATTATCCCTGCAGATTTTTTGCTATTATTTTCTCTCTGTTGAGGGAATTGAGGCAAGGGTAGTTCAGTGACTTGCCCAAGGCCTTACAGCTAGTAAGTAGTTGAGGCAGGATTTGAACCCAGGTAGTCAAGTGCCTATTTCTTAACCACATCACTGTAGTGAAAAAGGTTTATTATTCAGGATGACTAGGGATAGACTTGGGTGACTAGGTGGATAGTGAGGCTATTTGCCAAAGTAGACAATGTGTATAGAACAGCAGATTTGGAGAGAACAATGCCACATTCAGTTTTTTAGCATGTTGAGTTAGGATGAAGGGAACTGAAGTCTAACCAAGGAAGGGAGAGTCGATGAGAAATCATGTGACTCTCAAAGGAAGGCAGGGTTTTTGCACGAGGGCAGGTGTGTAGTGACTTGATAGGTCACGCCTTGGGAAGTGGTGCTCTCACGGACTGTCCTTTCCCCCAGTGCTGCCTAGTCTTTCAAGGCCTGATTAATTTTCGACTCTTCCGTGGATTCGCTGAAGTGGGGTTGAGTCTCCCGGCCCCCTGCGTTGCATGGCTCTTTGTTGGTATCTCTAGAGTAGCAAGCATGTTTAGGCTGACTTATGTTATGGTTTGTTGAGTGTTCCTAAGTACTCGGTTCTTTCACAAAAATGAGGAGGTAGGTGATTGGTAATGTTGTCAAGCTTCTTTTATAAATGAGGAAAGCGATTGGTCAGTAACATCTCAGTGCTTCCCTTTGGGGACACTTCTATAATTCAACGGCTTCCCCTCTCAGCAGAGTTGGCATTCCCTCTTTGGGTTGCCACAGTACCCTCCCTCCACTTCTCATTCACTGTTGTGGAAATGGATTTTGGCATTTGTCTCTTTTACTGTTCCTATCTGTTGTTGACAGCACCTAGCACAGTACCTTTTACCTAGTAAATGCTCAGGGAGTGCAAGGGATTGAGTAAATGCAAAGAGCATCTCTTTTGTTCTGTGTGTGTACAAACTCTTGGAGATAGCAACATCTCGAAGTATTTGCCTGATGAGATAATGTATCATTTGTTTGGCGTACAGTTTGGCTTTTCTCCTTCTCTTTTTCTCAGGCAGAAAGCTTAGAAGATAAGAATACGGCTAAAGTCCATCTTTGTCAGCTAGAGAAGCTGAAAGCACAGTGTGACAGGCTGACGGAGGAATTAACCCAGAATGAAAATGAGAATAAAAAGCTGAAGCTAAAATATCAGAGTTTGAAGGACCAACTGGAAGAAAAGGTAAAAATGTGAATGAATTCTAATTTAAAAGACTTATTTGAATTTCTTCTAGAACATATCTTATATATTAACAAATGCTAATTGTAGTCTTTTATAGGAAAGTTGTATTTGGGCAAGAAAAAATGATCGTTTATTAGAATGCTGTTTGTGATTTTTATTCTTTCATCCAACCATCAATCTTCTAATACATTTGATTTTAAATTTCTTCTGGATCTTAAAATAGGACTTTCGAGGCAAGGTAGCAAAGAAAGAAATTATAGTTTATTGAGGACCTTCCCTATGTCTGGCATTTATGCCAACTGATTTAATATGTGTATTAAACTCTTAATACACATATTAAGAATTAAGAATACTTAATTCTTTTTTTTAAGATTTTATTTATTTATTTTTAGAGAGGGGAAGGGAGGGAGAAAGAGAGAGAGAGAAACATCAATGTGTGGTTGCCTGGCACGTGGCCCCCACTGGGGATGTGGCCTGCAACCCAGGCATGTGCCCTGACTGGGAATCCAACCTGTGGTGCTTTGGTTCGCAGCCCACGCTCAATCCACTGAGCTATGCCAGCCAGGGCTAGACTACTTAATTCTTATCACTCTTTGGGTTGGATTTGATTGACCTCTAACCTATGAGGGAATTGAGGCTCAAAATAAAACAAGTAACAGTTAATTGCTTGCCAGATGCTAGACACTTTTAATGCTCGTATTAGTTTTATG
Organism: Phyllostomus hastatus; assembly: GCF_019186645.2. Lineage (NCBI taxonomy): Eukaryota > Metazoa > Chordata > Mammalia > Chiroptera > Phyllostomidae > Phyllostomus > Phyllostomus hastatus. The sequence goes on along the minus strand of NW_025334033.1, from coordinate 55,760,635 downwards.
AAATCGATACTATTATGGTCCTTTTTACCCTTGCAGAGGTTGAGTGAAGCTTACAGGAGGGTTGGTAAGCCGGGAACAGCCCCGGCGGGCTCACTGTTTTCCTGTCTGTAGTTGTGTCAGTTGATTTTCAGTGTCTGCTGTGCATCAGACATTGGGTAGAATACTAGAGACTTTTAGAGAGTCACCACTTTCGTCAGTGAAGAATTGAAGCCAGAATATTTAAATTTGCTTCCTGTTTGTTCCACCAACTTCCTAAAAGGATTTTCAGTTGATTGTGGTAGAAGTGAAATGTAAAAAAAGACCATTAAAATACAGATAATTGATTAAGGCAGAAAAGACCTGGCCAGATGGACCCTCTACTCAAGGGGGTAATGGGAGGAAGAGGGGGAAGGGCCATCAAGGAACGTGTATAAAGGACACATGGACCAAGCCAAAGGGGGAGAGGATAGAAGGTGGGAGGTGGGGGTGGCTGGGGAGGGTGGGAGTGGTGGTGGTGGGGGAAATGGAGACAGCTGTAATTGAACAAAAATTTAAAAGAAGAGAGAAAAAAATCTGTGATGGACTCTCACTAGATCAGGTGTCATAAACTCTTTGTAAACCTTGAGGAAGCAAATTTCCTAATACTTTGCTCACCTTTTCCTCTTTTTTGTTGTTTGCAAAATCCCCCATATTATGTGTGGTGTGTGTATTAGATTTCTAGTAATTGTTAAAGTCAAGAAAGTAAAATATAAATTAGTTTGCAATTTATGATTAAATGTGCTAAGTTGCTAAATTTAGACCTACGATTTTGACAACCACTGTAATTTAGTTCTTAAGTTATGCTTTGGTTTAATGATATCTAACATTCACACATATTAATGTATCTGTTGCCTCGTTGTAGTTACTGTGAAGGTAATGCTAATTTTTCCAACTTTTTCATAATTAAAATTTTAGCCAGAAGTTATGTTGACATGTTTTATATTTACTTATTTGGATTTAAGAAATAGTGGTGAAAATTTTGGAGTGCTGAAAATGTAAGCTTACCTTGTTCTGCTTAAACTAAATGTTTCTTTACGGATTCTATTTGTTATGTCTCAGGTACAGAGGCATTATGACATATAAATGGAACATTCACCTTAGAGTTCCAAGAATGAATGATTACATGTTATTGCAATGTATTGAGCATCTAGTATTGGCAGGCGTTTTTCTGGATGCTGAGGGCAGAATATAGAGAAGACGCAGGTGTGTACATGAATACTCAAAGTGGGATCATTAAAAATAAAATCCCTTTCAGCTGTGAAAGCTAAATAGTTGAGTCCCATGAATGGGTGCTAATTTAGAGAAAAGATGTTTCTGAAGTCTGTAATGGTGAATAATCTTAAAGATATACAGGCACACAGACTCACAAATACATATAGCTTACAAGGTCTGTCCAGTGTGTATATAACATTGCTGGATACTTTCTGGGCAGACCAATAAATAGATATAGACATACACATCCTCTGTGTGTGTGTGTGTTGGCCTGACTGGGGGGAATAAAAACAAGAACACAAGACAAGATACATTTTCAGTGAAAAAAGTCCCTTTGACTTGTAGCCCGATGATTACTATTTAAGTAATGCACTGAACTTGATGAATGGGGCTTATGGATTGAAGGGGGTTTGTAATGGGACTCCATTGTAATCAGAAGGGAAGCTTTCTTATTTGCTTAAGAAAGCAGCATGCTTGAAGGCCCATCCCTAACATGAACACACAGTACTACTTATGCCACTGACACATGTCCCCATTTTTTTGAGCATCTTGCCTCAATTTTGACTGCATACTTTGGTTTAGGTCTCTGTTTCTTTTTGTATTATTACTTGATACGCTAAGTAATGTTAAAACTGCATCAAAATTCATATACAGCATTAGTACCAGCAGCCTTAATCAGTAAAAGAGGATGCTGTTCACATACATGCAACAAATAACTGACTTTAGCATATTTTCCTCATGTTTTCAGTGTTGACATGTGGTAAGAAAGTGCATTTTTTCCAGCATCTGATTTTGCTTAACATCAAATGTTTATTTTTCAATTTTACATGACAAGAACAAGTATTATGCAACCCACAGAATTTTTACATGTGCAGTTAAGACTTTATTATGAGCTCCTTACAAAAGAAAAAGCTCTCACGAAATGATACAGATAGAATTTTCTCCCATTTGTAGTATCATTAAAATTTATTATACTTTTGTTTAAAATTTTAAAGGAGAATACAGGGTCTGGCACAAATAATGCCCTTTTTATTACAAAATAATAAGCATGCAATTCTGTAACATAATGTCACACTCAGGCACACCCTATGACACTTTAGGTGAAATGTTCACTTAAAACTATAAATGATTACACCCATATTAATACTCTACCCACCACGCTCAATCGGCCCCTACTTCTGCCGGACCCTGTAGTTGATTTCTTTTTTTGTCCTAAAAAGATTTTATCAATATTAAACTTTTTGTTCTTCTTGCACTTACCTCAAAAGTCCTAACACTGTTTATCAGGAATATATTTTTATTAGTTTTACTGGAATTTGTGAGTCATCAAAAGTGTTTGTTTATAATTAAGTCATTTTTGCTTAGCAAATCATCAAAATTTACATAGTGAAGGTTTTAAATATCTATATGGACCTATATATGAACTAATTAAAAAATTTATTAACACAGGTATGAGTTTATTAATAATACTGGCCATCTTTCCAGAGGTTTACGAGTAATTTTGTAGTATAAGTATTGAAAGATTGATTTGAATTTTGAATATATTTGCATAATATTTTAGACATAACTGGTACCTAAAATTAAGAAAACATTATTTGGTATTCTGTTTATACTCGATATATTCTTTTGGTCCTTGCATTTTATAATATGAATGTTTTATGGAAAATATATACAGTAGTTTGCCCTGGCTGGTGTAGCCCAGTGGATTCAGCGCGGGCTGCGAACCAAAGCATCGCAGGTTCGATTCCCAGTCAGGGCACATGCCTGGGTTGTAGGCCACGGTCCCCAGCAACTGCACATTGATGTTTTTCTCTCTCTTTCTCCCTCCCTTCCCTCTCTAAGAATAAATAAATAAAATCTTAAAAAAAAAAGAAAATATATATAGTAGTTTGGGCAGGTATATTTATGAACAATTAGAAAAATGGTATAAAGAAAATGATAGACATTAAATTGTTTTTCTAAGTCCAATGCAAATATAATAAAATACTTATTTCAAATATTAGTGAGAATAATATAATTTTAATGACTTTCTATAAATTCTGAAATTATAGATTAAAACAATTTTTTAAAGGGAACACTTAAAATTATAAAACAGTAGAATTTGAGAAAGGCAGGGCATTTTTTTTCTAGAAAGATGTAAAAAGTCATGTAATACCACATAACTTTTAAAAATGTATGTTTGGGTGAAATTCTTTTCAGGCTTTTCCACACACACACACCCATTGGGGATCATGCCCTGTGCCCAGGTGTGTGCTCTGAATTTACGTGCCATTAAACATTGTTGAAAATCAACTGTATTTACCACCCAGCATTTCATCTGGTAAATGTAGCATTATTTCATTGTCGATTACATTATTTGTGCCTTTTCTATTTTAAAATTATAGGTCAAGTAGTTTTTACCTGATATGGTCTAGTACTTGCATATTTGGAACTTTCATTTGTATTTGTTACTGATTTATTCTCACAGTTCTGCTTAGAATTATTATCCGCTCCTTGTCACTAGCCATCCAACCCTGGAGGAAGCCAGAGGGATCTGCTCCCCTCATGTCACTTTCCTCCTTCTGTCCACCGATAGTCACAGCCGTGTGTGGAGCAGCTCTGTTACAGGAGACGCCATTATATTGGGTACACACATATCTTACAGTTATAGCTAGCCATGGCAATGTTGCAAGATTCTTCAGCACTTTCTGTTTTTTGGTGCCCCCCCCGCCAAAAAAACCATCTGTGTTAGCTTTTGTTTTTAACACGCCTTGTCTCAAAGTTGAGAGGGTTGCACTGAACTGTTAAACAAAGGTTTTGTTTTCCAAAACATTGGCATCAGTGTACTTCTAAAGTAGAAGTAGAAGGTAAAGTAAAGTAGGACTGTAAACAGTACCTGCTCCCAACATCTTTTATAGATGAGTTAATCTTGGCCTAAGTTGTTAATTGACTTGTCTAAGTGCTCCCAGTTGTCCACTGGTAGAAATGAAAATAGGACTCAGGTTTACCAATCTTATCTTTTCCATTGTATCAGAATCTATAAGAACCATTGCTGGCCAGTATATAGATTATGGATTATGTAGGTTATTTGGGATGCTTAGCTCTCTCATGTAATACTTGCGTATTTCCATAGGCAAACTTAATTCTCTTTAGAGGACCTTACTTTCTACTATTAGTTCTTTCAGGATGTGACAGAAACTACAATGAAACAGTCAGTAAATACTTTACCACCACCAACCGTGACATATCCAAGGCCATAGCTGTCTGCAGGAACTTAACTACTGAATACATCAGGACTCATAAGAAGGCATTTTGGTTCCTTCCCGTGGAATCCTTTATTTAAATCATTTGTGAAGTGTTATCTAGCAACATATTTTAAAGCTATGTTGGATAGGAAACTCTTAGGAAATACTTTTCTTGTACAAAATGTGGATCTTTGATAAATGTAATTCTCATTTGCAAGTGTAATTATGACACCCATTTTCACAGATGGTGGAAACCGAGGCTGAGAGTGTGTTGCGCCCTGCACAGTGTTGCTTGTGGTGGAGACAGGATATGAACACAAAGTCCTTGTACTTTTTCCCTTTATTTATTGCCAGTAAAATGACTCACATTTGTGTCTTTTCACTGTATTCTTAGTGTTGAATTTAAATTTAGGGTTATTATATTCAACAGATTACCGTGTACTCTTTGATTTTTTTTTTAGCCTGACACAAATTTTGGAAAGGAGTCATTAATTATTTTGTTAGAAAAATCTAATTAAAACCTGATATTGCCACATAAAAGATATCTGTGACAGGAAAAAATGAATCAGTGTTGTTTAATTTTGTGTTTCAGATCTAATTTGACCATCTGTTTAGGGTTGCTGTTTTTCATGATGTGAACAAATATATATGATTGTCACCTAGCTGTTCTGTAAAAATGTTTACTACTTTGCAAACTCACAGTTCCACAGTTTTACAAAAACTCTTTTATAGAAGGCAGACTTCTCTGATGTCAAATTCTTCCCATAAGAACAAGAAAGAAGTAGAAGTGAACGAGCTGTTGATTTCTAGCATTTACTTTACTGTTTACACTCGAGGCCAGTGTTAGACAGACTGCACGTTTTCTTGGCGCTTCATCTATTGTGAGTTGTGTGAGTAGAATACAGCTGTAGCTACCACAAATTAATGTGGAGGCAAATTTAAACCAGACACTTTAAGTAAACACTAATTAGGATGTTATGAGTAATTTCCTGTCATATTTCTGTCATCTGAAAAACAACAATGAAAATAATAAAATGATCAAATTAAAGGTAAACTTGTAAATTATGTGTTTGTCATTTACAAAGCATCTTTAATGGAACTACCCCTAGTCATTAAGCCCAGAGAAGTCCTTGACTTTTACGGAGAACTGACTGAAACATCAGGGTGCTCACCTTGTGTGCAATCCTATGCCCGACATTCAGAAACCAGTTTAGAATGCAAAGGTCAAGTGGCTCTACAGTGGGGCAGTTATACATACAGTTGCGGCAGAGGGGGGCAGTATGTAAGGGCATTATAGAAGTGCAGTTGGTCTCTGATTTCCAGGATGAAACAGGTGTGGAAAAGCCATTTTCAAAGTCTGGGGGTTTTTTTGCAATGACTTCTCTACCAACCATTGACAAAGTGTTTGTTTTGAAATGAATTTAAAAAGTGAAGTTAAAGCCTTAATGTCTTGTGATTTGAACTTGATCGAGAGGCCTGCCATTTAATCCTTAACTCTGTGTGTGGTTGATACCAACTACTAGCGCTTGAGGGGAAGGTAGTTCTGTTTGGGCACTTTTCTTTAAAATCCTGTATACCATTAGTTTGATTTCATGTAATTTTGAAACTGTGAGCGATACTGCTAGTGAAGAAATTAAGCTGAATAATGGCACAGAATTGGTGGAGGTGTGGCAAGCCAAGGGGAGTAGGCCTCGTGAAGAGTTCTGGACTGTTCCTCCCAGGGCTTTGCCTGAGTTAGGCCGTCCTGTGTCACTTTCGTGGGCCCTGGAGGGAACATAAGACGAGTGTCCAGGTTTGTTTCCATTGAGTGTTTCTATCATTATGATTTAAAATGCTTGTTAATTCAATCCATTTTGTCACTCATTGTTAAACAAGCAGTATTCTTTAATTTTTAGGAAAGAAAAACAGCTAAGAGGTGCTTATTGTATATATGAGTTATATTATTTGGAGGTTTTAAAAAAACTTTTTAATTATTCTTTCATAAGAATAAATGCGTGCTTAAGCATCTTTAGGAACAAAAACAGCAGGGGAAGAAATTCTGATGGCTTTTAAAGACACTACACTTATAAATAAATATTTCTCTGTAGATGAATGATACATTCCCTTTTCTTTTGAAAATTAAACTGTGTTCATTCCAAATGCATAATTTGAAACTCTAGTTGTTTGTTTCTTTGTCCATATTTTGTTTCAGAAATATAAATGCATTAAAAGTGGCTGATTTTAAAGAATGTTATTTCTGTTTCCAGGCATCTGACTTGATAGAAATATGTAATAATTACAAAATGGTCCTAAAACTTAATAAATGCATAAAATATCCTTTAGAGATATTTTTGTTTCCAAATTTGAATATTAATTTCTAGGAATGTATCCAATACATATCCTAACACCTTTTTGTTTATGCTGCCAATGATCTTTGTATTGTTTAACATTCTCCCAGAAAAGGATACTAAAAAGCCTGACCTACAAAATAATTTATTTAAATGGGGCTAGAAGTTTAAATTTGAATTTCCATGTTTTGTTTCTGTCTTAGGGATAACTTTCCCAAGCCTGCCTAAGACCAGTCAGGCTATGTATATTGGAAAGTCTTTCACACCGAAGTTTTAACATGCATCCTATTCATATATCCAGTGTTCTGATTATGTCTTTACTTTTTCTATTGGCGCCACTGTTTCAGTAATGCTCTCAGCCTTACTCTTAACATGCTCTTAGCCATAACTTCTTTTTCTCCTTTGAAGGAAATAGTGTAAAGCATCTACTTTCACAGTATGAAAAGTATATCTAACCCACAAAAGTACCATTTTTATTTCAGGAAATCAATCTTTTAGTAGTAATTACAATGTTCTTTTGGTTACTAAGTAGATATAAAGAGCCACCTCATTCTTTCATCCATGGACTAATACTTAATTCATCAGCAGATCCTACTGGTTTTATCCTCAAAATTTACTCTGTATCTGATTACTTCTTACCACTGGCAGCTCTCTTACTTTTGTGACATCAGCTTGCCTTGACAGTCACAATAATCTGCTACTGAAAAGGTGATTGCCCTCATTGAGTTTGCTAATTAATTTGTTGCAAAAACCAACTTACTCAAACATGAAAAGGTATTTGAGTTCAGAGATTCATTTTTCTTTTTTTAATTGTAGTATATTTGGGATCTACCATGCTTGGCATATAGAGAATACACTAAAAAAATGCTTGTGGAATGACAGGAATAGAAAAGGACATGTGTATATAAGTTCTAGAGAAGTTATTGGCTTTCCCCTTTGTGTAAGACACTCTATTAAGTGTTAGGATATTTGAATGGAGAAGAGTAAGATTTTTAACCTAGAGGAATTTACAGTCTGGCGAGGGGACGTAGATAAAAGATACACCTAGCAGTAAGTGTTATAGCAGCAGCCCATATGAAGTGTCAGTGGAACATAGAGAGGACACACAGTCTTCTAAGAGCTCAGGTGTTCTGTCTCGTAATATCCATGTGGTTGAGGAAGGAGGTGCATTTTATTGAGCTTTTATAATAACAAGGAAAAAAATTCAGTCTAGGACCTTCCCTGCTCCTGGATAGTGTGTTCACAGAGGGCAAGGGATATACGTAGGTCAAATCCATGGAAACTTTTTCACTTGATCGCAGCTATAGATTTTAAAGTTGTTGTTACTTTTGTTTATTTTTGATACCAATCTAAGTGCTTAATAGAAAGCCATACTTTGAACTTAAGAAACTTACTCTCTTATACAATCTTCTATTTTTTAATAAGTAAGCTTGAAAAAAGTAGTTATGGTGTGACCAGCATTTAAGGTGTTATTTATTTATTGGCTGTTTTGCAAGACAGTTTCAACTGCAGTGTAGTAATTTTCTAGATTAAACTTTTAAAAAATCTCCCATAACATCCATAGTAGATCCTTCTTGTTGAGTTGTGCCGCTGTTTCTGCTTTGGTTGGTGTTTCGTATTGTATCTTAACTTCCTTACAGCTGAGTCAACTCTGTTGGCATAAGTAATGTGAGCCTTCTTTAGAGAGCCAGATAAACGGTTTCCAGACAGATTCAATTTTTGTTCAGGCTACTTTCATTATTTGCCTTGTAATGTTAGTGTCCTGGATTTAAGGCTTAGGCATACAGTTATCTTCTGTTACAGAAATACTCTTTCTCAAAACTTTTTAGGTGATGTGTACAGGTCTAGAATTTCAACAGTCCATGCTTCCAATTACTTTGAATTACATTGTGGTAGTTTTTATTTCATCTTTTAATACAGGGTGGGGTGAAAGTAGGTTTACAGTTATGAGTGTGTGAAACACAGAGTTTATTCTTAACATTATTTATTGTTGCATTATTTTCCATGGGAACAATGTAAACCTGCTTTCGCCCCATCCCATAGTATTTGATCTCCCTCTGCCTCTTACCCTGTCTCTCCCCCAGCCCCTGCTGATGTAGTAAAGGTGGCCTTGGGGCTGAAATATTGCCACACTTGGTTATTCAAGTTAGTTTTCTGTAACGGAAAAACATTAACTTTGGAAATTAATGATTTATTTTGTTGCGTGAGTGTGCTTTATTTACCATAATGTTTCTGTTAAGGTGTGTGAAGGATTATTTTCATTTCATGTAATAACCATAATGGAAATAAAGTAGCTTTTCTGGAACTCTTAAGACATTGAAGGAATCTCATAAGCTTTACCAAGGAGATAACATTTTGGAGATGGTCTAGTTTTATTGAACTTACTCTATTTCCATTAAGATCATGTCTCCTTATAATCTTTCCAGCCTTTGGGCGAGTGAATGTTCTGACTTGTGAAGAGTGTGCTGGAACACAGTATGTAATTAGGGGAGTACTTTTCTTACCCTTTGAATTAGAGGTCCATTGATCAAACCAGTCAACAGTGTCTGTGTGTGTATGATGAAAATGTGAGCAGTATACTTTTTTATTTCCTTTAGAAATAAATGTCAATAATATAAGCCTTTCTTGTCCTGAAGTGGAAACTTCATAAAACCCTTGCTGTCTTGACGGTGGAACTGCACATGCTCAGTGTGTGATTAGTATACTTACTAATTAAAATTTGCCAAGAACAGATTTAACGTGCACATGGGGTATGTCTCCAGTGTGGAAAGATAGCCTTTAAAAGCTTAAGATATTGTGTGTGCTTG